>NC_134691.1:198472887-199122887 GCF_050947455.1 Rhinoderma darwinii
AGACAGTCCCTGCCAGAATCTGGCCACCAAAGCCTCGTTCCAGGTCAATTCAGCAGCCAGGATATGGAACAGGATAGCATATTCGCCCACGGAGAGGTCTCCCTGATGTAGGGTCAGCAAGGATGCATCAGCCGAAGAAACTCTCCCAGGTTCCTCAAAGATCGAGCGGAAGGTCAGTAAGAAGCACTGCAAGTCACGGGTCTCTGGTCCCTTATGTTCCCACAGAGGATTAGCCCATGCCAGGGCTTTGCCAGTAAGGAGAGAAGCGATGAAGGCGATCCTGATGTCATCCGAAGAGAAGGACCTGGCACGTAGTCTGAAGTGGATCAGGCACTGATTCAAAAATCCCCTGCAGGTCTTCGGGTCTCTGTCATAGCGTGGTGGTAGCGGCAAGAAACACAGGGGATTGGTACCGGTACAGACAGGAAGTGTAGCAGGAGGAACAGCAGGAATAGGTGCGTCAACGACTGTGGTTCGAGCAAGTAGCCGATGGGCAATGGCGTTCACCGACAGGAGGAGTTGGTCTTGTCGTGACTGGAGATCCTCCATCTCGGCCAGCATGGATTGTGTCGTCAAAGTCTCAGGTTGACCAGCGGGGTCCATGGCCTGAGCATACTGCCACGAAGCGGGTTAGTGGACCCACTAGGCCGTACCGCCGTAGCAGGGAGGCAGCTGGCCAAACAACAGGAAACCCCAGCAATACAATGTCCCGCACAAGGGTACCTGGATAGTCCGGACAGTGGCCGCAGCTCTGGCACTGATGGAGATGGGTGCAGCAGGTAACGCCAAACGTGGCAGATGACACAGGTACCGCAGGTTGCGCCAGACATGGCGGATTCCTCCGGACGTGGCAGATGATACAGGACGTGGCGGATTCCTCCGGACGTGGCAGATGACACAGGATGTGGCGGATTCCTCCGGACTTGGCAGATGACACAGGACGTGGCAGACTCAATACTAAAGGCACAACACGGGAAACGTGAACAGGAACAAGGCACGGGTAACAACTGTAACGGGAAACACTAAGGGACCATTTGCAAGACAGACTGGGAAAACTTACAACGCTCATGCAAGGATCAGAAGGCCTGGGGCCTTCTTATAGACCAGGAAATCATGGCAGTTGATGATGATGACGATTTCCTAAGTGCGCGCGCTGGCCCTTTAAGGCCGGGCACGAGCGTGCGCGCGCACCCTACGGGACACAGCAGAACGGAGCTGAAGTGAGCGCTGGCGTCTCCTAGGAAGGAGATGGAGACCAGCGCACACGGATCCATGGCTGCGGGCGTCGGGAGGCGAGTAAACCCGAAGGCCCGCGGCTATGGACGCTACAGAGAGGATATACCCTACCACGGGGAAGGGATGCACCAGGTATCAGTTAGATAGGGCAGTCATACGCCCGATGTGGAGGCAAAGTCTACGCCTCCCTCTTGCTGAGGACGTCCGAAAATGCAGTATAATGTCTCGACAATACTGACAATGACCGAGGCAGAGAAGGCTGAACCGAACAAATCTGCACCAGGCAGCGGCTTTGGCACTCAGGGCTCCACAGAATTCTAGTCCAAGACTGGGGCATGCACTCGGAGCCAAGGCAGGCCCAGCAACACAAGGTTAACAGCTTTGTATAATACATAGAACAACAGAAGTTCGGAGTTTGGAGCCTCAGCGGCTTGGTCACAGCTATAACTGGGTCTGGCAGAGGTAGTCCATTTACTGAAGCAACTGTCAACGGGCTCTCCAGAGGGGTGGTCGGTAATTGAACAAAGTCCACCAGGTCTTTATGGATGAAATTAGCAGTGGATCCAGAGTCCAGATACGCAGAGACCTGATGCGTTTTCTCACCGGACACTATGGTCACAGGTATAGACAATTTAGACGGAAGTACATTCTTACCCAAGGTTGTCACTCCTAGCAACCCTAGGCTTTGGGATCTTTGGGGACACAGGCGCACAAGATGGCCACCGGGGCCGCAATAACGACAGAGTACAGAAGTGCGTCTGCGTTGTCTCTCCTGGGTAGATAACTTACACTGGTCCATTATCACAGACTCCTTAGGAGGATCGACATTTGAGGACAGCAGGGGTTGCTGCAAAGTAGGAGCCAGACTGGGAAGGACCCCCTCCCGTCGAACCTCTTGGATGCGTTCCCGGATCCGTATATCAATCCGGGCGGACAGAAGGATGAGGTCATCCAGGGTAGATGGCAGATCTCGAGCGGCAAGTTCGTCCTTAATTTTAGAAACCAGTCCATGCCAGAATGCAGCCACCAGAGCCTCATTGTTCAATAACAGCTCTCCCACCAGGGTGCGGAAGTGGATGGCGTGCTCACTCACGGAGGTGTCTCCTTGGCGTAGGTTAATCAAAGAAGCCGCTACAGATGAGACCCGACCAGGCTCCTCAAACACCATACGAAAAGTCCAGAGGAAGGCTTGGAACTCACGGGTCTCTGGTCCTTGTCTCTCCCAGATAGGGTTTGCCAATGCAAGAGCCTTGCAAGTGAGGAGTGAGATGATGAAAGCGACCCTTGCGCCATCAGACGAAAATGTCCTATTATACAGGCTGAAGTGGATCTGGCCCTGATTCAGAAATCCACGACAGGTACTTGCTTCTCCATCATAGCGGTCAGGAAGTGGCAAAGAAACACGCGGGTCAACACTGCCAAGAGGTGTCGTCTGAGGATCAACACTGCCAGGAGGTGTAGTAGGAGGAACGACAGCTTGTGCCTCCTGCCGACGTGTAAGAATATTCAACGCCTGGAGGAGTTGGTCCTGTCGAGACCGGAGGTCTAGCATATCCGCCCGCATCACTTGAGACGTCGTCATAGTCTTGAATCGACCAGCGGGGTCCATGGCCTGAGCGTACTGTCAAGAAGGGTCTGTGGACCCACTGAGCCATACCGCCTTGGCGGTAAGGCAGCTGGCCAACAGGGCGCAGGTCAATGTCTATAGTTCGTATAGGTACCTGTTGCAGCTCGGACAGCAGCAAGGCAGGCTCGGCTGGAACTAGGCAGCAAGTAGGCATCAGGCGAGGTGAAGCAGGTCATACGTGGAATACATCACGACACGACTTTGGCACAGCACAGTGCTCGACCAGGATAGTATGTAATGCAGGGAACAGGAACAGGAACACATTTGGAGACCATTGCATAGACAAACTAGGGAAACAACAACAACGCTCAGACATTGAAGCAGGGGACTGGAGCCCTCTTATAGTCCAGGGTACTCACGGGTTCAAAGCTCATCAGAAGTCTGGTGCGTGCGCTGCCCCTAAAAGAGCGGGCTCGAGCGTGCGCACGCACCCTACGGAATCCGGCTGAGGTGAGTGGAAGCGAGCGCTGGCGTCTCCTGAGGAGGCTGGGGCCAGCGCTTGCCGACTCGTGGCTGCAGCGGGTCAGGAGGAGATTCGAGCTGACGGCCCGCAGCCACGGACATTACAGTATGAAGCTCTATTGCCACTGAATGACATTATCTCATCACTATCTGGGCACAGTATGGCATTATCTGAGTCCTATATTGCAGCATTTGTGCATTATATATACTTTATCTACATACCTAAGACATTATTATCTGGGTACTGTATACACTTTATGTGGGAATTTTATAATATCTTGGCAAAGTATGGTGCCTTCTGGGCACTGTATATCCTTTATATTAGCATGGGTCTAGGGCATTATAATGTGTGTGTCTGTGGGAAGCACTAGGGGGGTATTATACTATGCGTGGGGCACTGTGGACGCAATCATGGCCAAAATATATATTAGACTGAAGTTTTAGATGGGTATGCCAACCGATACACTGACAGGAAGGTTATCCAGATCCAAATCATAGGTTATCATATATATATTTGATAAGGACGTAGTGTCCGAGGCACAGTTAGCTCCGCCCACAGCCCGACCTGCAAGAAGCCTGTGAGGAAAGAGATGTGAGTGCTCAGTCTGTCTGTTGTTTGTGCCTCTATTTGCCTGTGTGTCTCTGTGTTTGTTTCAGTATAAGTTCCAGTATGTGTGTCTGTGTCTTTGTGTGTGTGTATTTGTGTGTTTAAGTGCCTATATATGTATCTGCACAGTGGTGTAGCTATAGCGGTCGCAACGGTCGCAGTTGTGACCGGGCCCTTAAGCCTGGGGGCCCCCATTGCCATACAGCGCTGACAGCGCTTCCAACTGTATTTGCGTCTTCAGGATGCAAATACAGTTCAGTGCAATGCTGGAGCCTTGCTCCAGCACTCATTATGCCGCGAGCGGCTCGGCGCAGGCAGGCGCGATGGAGTGCCGTCCTCGTGCCTGTCCGCACCGAGTCACTCACAGCACAGACCGGAGGAGAAGGATCCTCAACCCGTCATGGGAACGGGGATAGGTAAGTAATTATGTTATTATTTTTCTATTAGGTACGTACATGTGGGGGCATTATACTGGGTATGAGAGGGGGGCTCATATGGTAGCCTCTGAGGGGGCATTATACTATATGGGGGCATTATACCGTATAGGACAGCTGAGGGGGGCATTATACTCTATGGGGGGCATTCTACTGTATGGGACAGCTTAAGGGGGCATTATACTGTATTGGGGCATTATACTGTATGGGACAGCTTAAGGGGGCAAAATACTTTATTGGGGCATTATACTGTATGTGGCAGCTATGGAGGGCATTATACTGTATGGGGGCATTATACTGTATGGGACAACTATGGGGGCATTATACTGTATGGGGGGCATTATACTGTATGGGACAGCTATAGGGGGCTTTATACTGTATGGGGCATTATACTGTATGTTTCAGCTATGGGGCATTATACTGTATGTGGCAGCTATGGAGGGTATTATACTGTATGGGGGCATTATACTGTATGGGACATCTATGGAGGGCATTATACTGTATGGGGGGCATTATACTGTATGGGATAGCTGTGGGGGCATTATACTGTATGGGGGTCATTATACTGTATGGGACAGCTTTGCAGGGGCTTTATACTGTATGGGGGCATTATACTGTTTGTGGCAGCTATGGGGAGCAGTATTCTGTGTGGGGCATTATACTGTATGGCACAGCCATTGGGGCATTATATTGTATGGGGGAATTATACTGTATGGGGCAGCTATGTGGGGCATTATACTGTATGGGACATTATAGTGTATAAGGCAGCTATGGGGGAATTATACTGTATGGGGGCATTATACTGTATGGGGCAGCTATGGGGGCATTATACTGTATGGGACATTATAGTGTATGGCGCAGCTATGGGGAGCATTATACTGTATGTGGCACCTGTGGGGGCATGATACTGTATGGGGGCATTATATTGTATGGAGTGCATTATACTGTATGGGGGCATTATAATGTATGGGGCAACTATGGGGGCATTATACTGTGTGGGCAGCTATGAGGCATTATACTGTGGGTTCAGCTATGGGGAGCATTATACTGTAGTGGCATTCATGGGGTCTGTCGGGCCAGGCGGCTGGGCATAGGCATGCACAGGGTCTGGTGCTATTGGGAAGGTGTAGGGGGGCCCAAGCTGAATTCTTTAACTAGGGCTCATGACCCTTAACTACGCCCCTGTATCTGTATGTGTACATATTTCTGTGTGCGCATCTACTACATTATCTGTACTCAGAGTTATTACTGTGCGTTATCTGTGGTGTTACCTAGGACTGCAGGTAACATCTACATTATCTGTACTCAGAGAGTTATCACTTTGTTATCTGTGGTGTTACATAGGACTACAGGTAACACTACTACATTATCTGTACTCAAAGTTATCACTGGGCAATTTTGCAAAAATCTAGAGTTTTCTTAACCCTATGGTCGATTTTTTATTTGATTCATGATATTCTTATTTTTAGGAGTAATTAAGGAATTACTGTGCATGCAATTCCCTTATCTCCAAAAAATACCAAGACACAATTCTTTTACATAAGAGAATTGCAGGCATAGTTATCCAATAATATATATTGATTATCAGGATAGTCCCTTAGCTGCTACATGTGACCACGCTCACATATAAAAGGGACAATGCTGTATTTGGCTCAGAGAATAAAAAGAGCAACTATGAGTGTAGAGGAACGCCAGGAACAACATGAAACCAATTTCCAAAACAAGGCGTTAAGAAGGCAAAACCCTGAAGTAAAACAAGCCTGTAATGAACAACGTCGTTCTCAAAGAGCACAATTATAAATACTTATCATTCCTATTGCTAGCAAACCCGTGTAATGGTTTTTCTATACTAGTATCGATATATCGGAAAGAAGTAAGAAACACAGAGACACTGCTTTGTATACCCAAAAATAGTCCTCTGGTTTATTGACAATAATATCTTTCAAAAAGCGTGTCGATTTGATTTCAGCCAATCATTTACAATGTGGCAATGACTGGTTCAGCCAATAGAATATAATGCAAATATATTTTTTTACTGAGCCAATTACAGGCTTAAAATACTTTTAAATGTAATACTATAATTTTCATTAAATGCTTACACCATCCCAACTGATAGCCCGCACCTGTAATTGTTCTCAGGCCAGAATACATTCTTATCTTTATGACTTGTTCTTTCTCATGAAAGACCTTTTCATAGAATTGCAACCCCAAGGCCAACACACATTTCTTGTAGCAGACTAAGATAAGAATTCAGAGAGACACATAGCTGAGAAACATACGAGGTCAGCATTAATATACTGTCTTAAAGCAACAGATGACTTATTAATCACAAAATGGATTATTTGGGCTACGAGTTGGATGCCAGAGATACAAGAAGAAGTCTACACAAAATGGAGTCACATAAACATATTTGAATCACTTTCACATGCACTATGGGGGCATTATACGGTGTGGGGAGATCTACAAGGGTATTAAATGGGGCATTAAAATATGTGGGCATGATACTGTGAGGAGGCAATATGGGGGCATAGTACTATGTGGATAGGCACTCAGGGGGCAGTATACTGTGTGTGGAGGCACTATAGGAGCATTACAGGCCCTTCTCAATTAATTAGAATATCATCAAAAGTTAATTTATTTCAGTAATTCAATTCAAAAAGTGAAACTCATATATTATATAGATTCATTACACATAGAGGGATCTATTTCCAGATTTTTTTTATTTTAATGTTGAATATTATGGTTAACAGTTAATGAAAACCCAAAATTTTGTCTATCAGAAAACTAGAATATTGGGTAAAAGTTCAAGATTGTAGACTCATGGTATCACACTCTAATCAGCTAATCAACACAAAACACCTGCAAAGGTTTCCTAAGCCTTTAAATCGTCCAACAGTCTTGTTCAGTAGGCTACACAATCATGGGGAAGACAGCTGACTTGTCAGTTGTCCAGAAGACAGTCATTGACGCCCTCCACTAGGAGAGTATGCCACAAAAGGACATTGCTAAAGCAATATCCAAGCATATTAATGGAAAGTTGAGAGGAAGGAAAACATGTGGTAGAAAGAGGCGCACAAGCAATAGGGATAACCGCAGCCTTGAAAGGATTGCCAAGAAAAGGCCATTCAAGAATTTGGGGGTGATTCACAAGGAGTGGACTGCGGCTGGAGTCAGTGCTTCAAGAGCCACCACACACAGATGTATCTAGAACATGGGCTACAACTGTCGCATTCCTTGTGTCAAGCCACTCATGACCCAGAGACGTCAGTAGCGTCTTACCTGGGCTAAGGAGAAAAAGGACTGGTCTGTTGCTCAGTGGTCCAAAGTCCTGTTTTCAGATGAAAGTAAATTTTGCATTTCATTGGGAAATCAAGGTCCCAGAGTCTGGAGGAAGAGTGGAGAGGCACTCAATCCAAGTTGCTTGCGGTCCAGTGTGAAGTTTTCACAGTCAGTGATGGTTTGGGGAGCCATGTCACCTGCTGGTGTTGGTCCACTGTGTTATATCAAGTCCACAGTCAACGCACCTGTCTCCTAGGAAATTTTAGAGCACTTCATGCTTCCCGCTGCTGCCAAGCTTTATGGAGAGGCTGATTTCATTTTCCAGCAAGACTCGGCACCACTGCCAAATGTACCAATACCTGGTTTAATAACCACAGTATCACTGTGCTTGATTGGCCAGCAAAATTGCCTCCATGGAGAATCTATGGGGTATTGTCTAGGGGAAGATGAGACACCAG
The DNA here is from genome assembly GCF_050947455.1 of Rhinoderma darwinii. Classification (NCBI taxonomy): domain Eukaryota; kingdom Metazoa; phylum Chordata; class Amphibia; order Anura; family Rhinodermatidae; genus Rhinoderma; species Rhinoderma darwinii. The sequence goes on from NC_134691.1 coordinate 198,480,991, forward strand.
ACCCAACAATGCAGACGAGCTGAAGGCCGCTATCAAAGCAACCTGGGCTTCCATAACACCTCAGCAGTGCCACAGGCTGATTGCCTCCATGCCACGCCGCATTGATGCAGTAATTCATGCAAAAGGAGCCCTGACCAAGTATTCAGTTCATATACTGTACATACTTTTCAGTAGGCCTACATTTCAGTTTTTAAAATAATTTTTTAAATTGGGCTTATATAATATTCAAATTTTCGGAGAGACTAAATTTTGAGTTTTCATTAACTGTTAGTCATAATCATCAACATTAAGGAAAAAATTCGGGAAATAGATCACTCTCTGTGTAATGAATCTATATAATATATGCTCATCACAACTCTGATCAACAGAGTCTAAGGAGCCAGAGCCCACCGCAAGACAGGTTGGTTTTTGCTGCATAGAACCCAGGTTGTTTTAACAGAGTTCAGTGTTGAATAAGAGGTGCAAAGCAGGCCATACCAGAACAGGTAACAAGACAGCCAGAGGGTAAAGAGAATGTCTAAATCAATAAGCAATTGGAGCAGAAAGTCCAAATCAGCAAACAAGGGGTAATCCAGAGACAAGCCGAGGTCCAGTTCCAAGAAGTCAAACGTACAGGGTAAAGTCAGTAGCTTGATCAAAACACATGCAGACAGGAAAATTCACAAGAAAAGAAAAAGGGGAAGAAGCCAGGTATAAAAACTCCACCCTTACACCTGACAGGAAGAAAGACAGAGAAGTGGGATAAACTCAACAACAAGTAAAACCAAAACTGCCCAGAAGCTAGACTAGTAGTCATAGTGATCTTAAAGGAACAGATGTTTCCTAACATCCAGCTTGACGATTATTCAGTCGCTGTGCAGACTGCAGATATGTAAGATTTCTGTGGTTGGTGTAGATGATGATGGGGTGAGCAGACCCCTCAAAAAGGTGTCTACATCCTGCCAAGGCCAATTTTACAGCGAGCAATTTTCAATCCCCAATGAAGTAATTGCGCTCAGCAGGAGAGAAGAGTTTGGAGAAGAATCCGCAAGATACTGCCTTACCCTTAGAATTTTTTTTAAACATTAGTGCTCCAGCGCCAATGGAAGTGGCATCAACCTCCATGGAAAACTGCTGGGTAACATCTGGATGACTAAGAACAGAAACAGACGTGAAGGCGGTCTTGAGGTTGGAGAATGCTGACTCTGCCTCAGGAGTCCAGTCCTTAGCATTCACTCCCTTTCTGGTGAGAGCTGAGATGGGAGCAGTAAGGGATGAGAAATTTGGGATGAACTGACGATAGAAATTAGCGAATCAAAGAAATCTTTGTATAGCTCGGACGTGGCCACTCCAAGATGCCCTTCACCTTTTCCGGGGAGGACAAGGATCTCTTTTCAAATACGCACTTTTCAGTTTTGTGTATAATTTATTCCTCCGTAGCCGCAACAAGACTTGGTGTACATGCTTCCGATGCATCCAGTGCCAATGGAAGTGGCATCAACCTCCATGGAAAACTGCTGGGTAACATCTGGATGACTAAGAACAGAAACAGACGTGAAGGCGGTCTTGAGGTTGGAGAATGCTGACTCTGCCTCAGGAGTCCAGTCCTTAGCATTCACTCCCTTTCTGGTGAGAGCTGAGATGGGAGCAGTAAGGGATGAGAAATTTGGGATGAACTGACGATAGAAATTAGCGAATCAAAGAAATCTTTGTATAGCTCGGACGTGGCCACTCCAAGATGCCCTTCACCTTTTCCGGGGAGGACAAGGATCTCTTTTCAAATATGCACTTTTCAGTTTTGTGTATAATTTATTCCTCCGTAGCCGCAACAAGACTTGGTGTACATGCTTCCGATGCATCCAGCGCCAATGGAAGTGGCATCAACCTCCATGGAAAACTGCTGGGTAACATCTGGATGACTAAGAACAGAAACAGACGTGAAGGCGGTCTTGAGGTTGGAGAATGCTGACTCTGCCTCAGGAGTCCAGTCCTTAGCATTCACTCCCTTTCTGGTGAGAGCTGAGATGGGAGCAGTAAGGGATGAGAAATTTGGGATGAACTGACGATAGAAATTAGCGAATCAAAGAAATCTTTGTATAGCTCGGACGTGGCCACTCCAAGATGCCCTTCACCTTTTCCGGGGAGGACAAGGATCTCTTTTCAAATATGCACTTTTCAGTTTTGTGTATAATTTATTCCTCCGTAGCCGCAACAAGACTTGGTGTACATGCTTCCGATGCATCCAGCGCCAATGGAAGTGGCATCAACCTCCATGGAAAACTGCTGGGTAACATCTGGATGACTAAGAACAGAAACAGACGTGAAGGCGGTCTTGAGGTTGGAGAATGCTGACTCTGCCTCAGGAGTCCAGTCCTTAGCATTGATCAATAGGAGGGATGCCTGCAGGCAAACAGAACCCTTTTTCCTGACCACCCGTTAATAGTAAAGAATAAATTACAAATTTTTATTAAGCTACGTATAGCAAACAAACAGACCACATATATATTGGTTTAAAACTGTCACTGCCTAGAGCTGAAGTAGAGGTAATTCACTGAAGAGATCAGCAAGTGTTGAAACAGACGAGAGTAAGTGCTGGCCGACACACAAGGGGTCAGTTACAGCCAGTAAATACCATGTAACTAGTCGCAAGGTAAATTCAGCTAAGGCAGGAATTAAAATAAACAGAGCCCCCCCGACATGTTTCGCTAACTAGTAGCGTCCTCAGGGGCACACGGGGCTAATGGCGACGCGGCGAGAGAACTGATCCTCTTATGGGAATGTAAGATGACGTGGGTGGGGGGCGGGTATGAAGACAGGCCGCCAATAGAATGGGACAAGACGCAGCAGCCATCAGAGGCGGCGATCCAACCAATGGGGATCGCTGTAGCTGGAGACCAATGGGAGGCAGCGGGCCGCGCAGGCGCACTGTCGGTACGGCCAGAATAGCTCAGAGGAGAGGCGCATGCGCAGTGACAGATAGCAGGGACTTAGAAAAATAATGAAAAAACCAGAATATGACAGGTCGGCGCACGCGCCGTAGCTGTTAATTAGAACTTAGTGCAGACGCACTGTCGATTCGGCCTGGTCAGTCCAGAGAGGGAGGCCATGCGCAGTAGCACATAGCAGGAACTTAGAAAAGTAGTAAAAGGAACATAAAATATGACAGGTCGGCGGGGACGCCGTAGCTGTCAGTTAAGACTTAGTGCAGGGAACAGTGATGTCCTCCGTTATAGTGTAGTAGCAGGCGCACGATCATAACTGCCAAGACAGTCCAGGTCGGCGCAATTGTGCAACAAATAAGGAAAAGGACCAAGAAAATATACTGATCGAACAGGATATTAAAAATAATAATAATAATAATAAATAAATAAAAATAATAAATAATAAAAAATAATAAATATCACAGATGCCCCTCTGGGCTAAAGACAATAGTAACAACTACCCCCCATTTTATGGTATCCCAGTATGTATCTATGCAGATGCGATTGTCAATGAAAAGCGCACCCAAACTCCCATCCAAATAAGTACAGTCATAGTATAATAATAAATATTAAATATGTGAATAAAGGGATTGCAGTGAGTATAAAGCAATACATACATAATACCGGTCGCACACTATAAAACATATATGGTCATAAATGATAAATAAATAAATAAAGTAAAGTAAGCCATAATATATCAAAATAGAGCCGCTCTATTAGGAGAAGCTATGATACGCATAAATGAGGCGATTTATATAGACCAAAAACCAACTAATTGTAGTACAGACCATACGAACAATGAAGACATCAACACCAAACGTAAAGGGAAATGGCAGACGAGTCAAAGAAAGGCACTATAAGTGAAACCCTCATTGAGTCCCTGAGGGGTCATAGTGCCAAGACGGTGGATCCAACGCGCCTCCTCCTGTAGGAGTTTGCGGTCTAAGTTGCCAGCCCTGGGTCCCAATTTTAGTTGTTCAATGCCCCAAAATTGGAGTGACTTGGGGTTATTGGGGTGAAATCTGTGCATATGCCTAGAGAGAGTAGTATCCTCCTTAAGGTTGATGGTACTGAGGTGTCTAGACACTCTCCTCCTCAGTTCCTGCAAGGTCTTGCCGACATATAACTTAGGGCAAGGACACTTGGCTACATAAATGATCCCACTGCTTTGGCAATTCAAATACTGCTTAATATGATATAGTCTATCATCAAAGGGGTTAGTGAAACTCCTAACCCTAGGCATCAAGGGACAAAAGGAGCACCTACCACAGGGATGGAAGCCGGTAACAGGTGATTTCAGCCAAGTGGATGATGTATTTGAAGAGGTGGGAGAATAATGGCTATGTACCAAAAAGTCACGTAGATTTTTACCCCTACGATAGGTAATAGCAGGATTGGCAGGGATGACCTCCATTAGGTCAGGGTCAGCAGTGAGGATGGACCAATGTTTTTTGAGAACCTCCACAACCTGGGAGGAACATACATCGAAGGTGCCAATACAGCGGATGGCGTTGGATGCTGATGGCAATGCGGGTACAGCACTTCTATCAGAAAGTAGATCAGACCTATGAGACGCCCTAGCCATAGCATAAGCCCTATGAAGCCACTTTTTGGGATACCCCCGTGCCAGGAATTTATGGTAAAGACCATCGCATTCTCTCTGAAATGATGACTCATTGGAGCAGTTGCGTTTGGCTCGTAGATATTGACCGATAGGTATCCCTCTCTTGAGTGCAGGGGGGGTGGTGGCTATCCCAGTGCAGGAAACTATTGGTGGCAGTAGCTTTACGGAATATATTGGTTTGGACACCGCCAACAGGGTCCAGAGAGATCTTGAGGTCAAGAAAGTCGATCACTCGATCATTTATATCAAATGTGAATTTCATACCAATAGAGTTATTATTGAGCATAGACATGAAGACAGTAAAGGTGTTGACATCCCCATCCCACAGGATGAGAATGTCATCAATATATCTTCCCCAGAAGGAGGTATGTGACGTAAAGAAAAGTAGATCGTCGGAAAAAACAATGGTGTCTTCCCACCAACCCAGGAAAAGGTTGGCGTAAGAAGGTGCACAAACAGTGCCCATGGTCGTGCCTTTTATCTGATGATAATATTTGGCGTCAAAAGTGAAGAAATTATGAGTGAGCAAAAAGCGTAGTAGTGACAGAACAAAATCATTATGTCGATGAAATTGAGTGCCTTTCGTGCTCAAAAAATATTTTACTGCGGTGAGACCTAGGTCGTGCTGAATGTTAGTGTATAATGACTCCACGTCTATGCTCGCCAACATGGTAGTGGGGGTAACATTGATCTCCTGGATCCTGGTGACGGTGTCCTTAGTGTCTCTGAGGTGGGACGACAGAGCAGAAACGAAAGGGGACAAAATCTCGTCCACGTAAAGACTAATGCCCTGTGTGAGATTATCATTTCCCGACACTATAGGTCTGCCAGGGATAGGGCTTTTATTTTTATGAACCTTTGGTAGGGCATAAAAGGTTGCAAGAGTGGGAGTGGAATTATATAGACGTTTAAATTCGTCCAAGGTGATAAGGTTATTCCTCTTGGCATCGGTAAGAAGGTCATACAGTTCTGACAAGTAACTAGTGGTAGGGTTGCTTTTGATGATAGCGTAAGTTGTATGGTCACCTAGCAGCCTATGGACCATGTCTGTATAGTCCACATGGTCCATAACTACAATGTTACCTTCTTTGTCGGAGGGTTTGAGTACCAAATCTGCACTGCCACATAAATCATCCAACGCCACCCTCTCATCACTACTAAGATTACCAAAGGACATAGATCTATCACCTCTTAATTTCTTAAGGTCTTTACAGACCATTTTAACAAAGACATCGATATGTCCATACTGGGAGAAGGGAGGGGTAAGCTTGGACTTGGGGCGTAACGAGGAAAAGGGGCCAACCGCTTCAGTAGCTCCAAATTGGTTCTCATGAAGGAGACTCTCAAGATCCCTCATGGTATTTAGTTCCTGACGATCCTGTCGAGTTCCATCCTGTATGGACCCCTTAAAGTGCTTATGTAGGGCCAATTTTCTGGCGAAAAGGTTAATATCCTTTGCCCATGTGAATTCGTCAAAAGGAGGTGCAGGGGTATATGAGAGTCCCTATTGCAAAAGGGTCACCTGATGTGGATTTAATTTATGTGAAGATACATTAAATATCTGCATATTGTCACTATTGATAGCTGGTATGCTTGGGGTTATGACTTGAGCCCCCAGTGCATATTGAGTGGTCCTAAAAAAGGAAATGTGGCAGAAGTGCCCATGGTGGTATTGGTGCCGCTGCCCCCATTCAGGACCGTACTTGGGGTAGGTAACTGAGAGTTGCCCATCATGCTTGTGGCACTTTGGGTATATGTAGGAACAGGTATAGATAAGATGGATGAAGAATTGGAGACAGCAGGTGGACATGGTCTATTTCTGCTTAGGGGTTCAGTGAGGGGCTGTTTCGATAGGGTAGGTGTTCTTTTTGAAAAGCCAGGCCTAATGTTCCTAACCTTACGTTTGGTACCTAGTCTGGGACTGTCACTGGTAGATCTAGAAAGCTCAGTGCCCGAAGTATCTGACTCGGAAAAATCAGTGTACACAGTGGTCCATTTAGGGGTAGGAACAAAGCGTGTTTTATACGTAGAAATTTGACCTATATCGAAATCCCTCCGATCACGGATATATTTACGATGTTTACGTTCCTTAATCTCCCCCTGTAATTTCTCAATATTTTTCTGCAGTTTAGTCTCTGAGGCGCCAAATTCAGGACAAGATTGAAAGACCTGTATGTCCGCTATCTCTTTTTCAAGTTGAGCACCGGTTTTACTGTAGTTCAGTCTTTCAAACTCCAGCAGATATTGGAGCATCCGCAAGGAACTCTCAGTAAGGAGATCCTCCCACCCCTTCGTGAAGGCGGTATTATCGCGATAAGAATTGGGTGTAATGTTAATTCTTAATCCCCTATAGACAATCTTCTGCTGTATATAGGTCTCAAGACTGGCTATCTCCCAGCATGAACGTACAAATTTCTGATAGGTCTTTTGCAGGTCCCTAAACGCTGTATGGATGTCAAATTGATGCAATGGAATATTGTCGGTAGAAAAGACATAAGCCACCTCGGCGGACAAAGTCTCTATGTTGGGCTTGTTATGACCATATATGTTTTATAGTGTGCGACCGGTATTATGCGACCGGTATTATGCCCCTCTGGGCTAAAGACAATAGTAACAACTACCCCCCATTTTATGGTATCCCAGTATGTATCTATGCAGATGCGATTGTCAATGAAAAGCGCACCCAAACTCCCATCCAAATAAGTACAGTCATAGTATAATAATAAATATTAAATATGTGAATAAAGGGATTGCAGTGAGTATAAAGCAATACATACATAATACCGGTCGCACACTATAAAACATATATGGTCATAACAAGCCCAATATAGAGACTTTGTCCGCCGAGGTGGCTTATGTCTTTTCTACCGACAATATTCCATTGCATCAATTTGACATCCATACAGCGTTTAGGGACCTGCAAAAGACCTATCAGAAATTTGTACGTTCATGCTGGGAGATAGCCAGTCTTGAGACCTATATACAGCAGAAGATTGTCTATAGGGGATTAAGAATTAACATTACACCCAATTCTTATCGCGATAATACCGCCTTCACGAAGGGGTGGGAGGATCTCCTTACTGAGAGTTCCTTGCGGATGCTCCAATATCTGCTGGAGTTTGAAAAACTGAACTACAGTAAAACCGGTGCTCAACTTGAAAAAGAGATAGCGGACATACAGGTCTTTCAATCTTGTCCTGAATTTGGCGTCTCAGAGACTAAACTGCAGAAAAATATTGAGAAATTACAGGGGGAGATTAAGGAACGTAAACATCGTAAATATATCCGTGATCGGAGGGATTTCGATATAGGTCAAATTTATACGTATAAAACACGCTTTGTTCCTACCCCTAAACGGACCACTGTGTACACTGATTTTTCCGAGTCAGATACTTCGGGCACTGAGCTTTCTAGATCTACCAGTGACAGTCCCAGACTAGGTACCAAACGTAAGGTTAGGAACATTAGGCCTGGCTTTTCAAAAAGAACACCTACCCTATCGAAACAGCCCCTCACTGAACCCCTAAGCAGAAATAGACCATGTCCACCTGCTGTCTCCAATTCTTCATCCATCTTATCTATACCTGTTCCTACATATACCCAAAGTGCCACAAGCATGATGGGCAACTCTCAGTTACCTACCCCAAGTACGGTCCTGAATGGGGGCAGCGGCACCAATACCACCATGGGCACTTCTGCCACATTTCCTTTTTTAGGACCACTCAATATGCACTGGGGGCTCAAGTCATAACCCCAAGCATACCAGCTATCAATAGTGACAATATGCAGATATTTAATGTATCTTCACATAAATTAAATCCACATCAGGTGACCCTTTTGCAAAAGGGACTCTCATATACCCCTGCACCTCCTTTTGACGAATTCACATGGGCAAAGGATATTAACCTTTTCGCCAGAAAATTGGCCCTACATAAGCACTTTAAGGGGTCCATACAGGATGGAACTCGACAGGATCGTCAGGAACTAAATACCATGAGGGATCTTGAGAGTCTCCTTCATGAGAACCAATTTGGAGCTACTGAAGCGGTTGGCCCCTTTTCCTCGTTACGCCCCAAGTCCAAGCTTACCCCTCCCTTCTCCCAGTATGGACATATCGATGTCTTTGTTAAAATGGTCTGTAAAGACCTTAAGAAATTAAGAGGTGATAGATCTATGTCCTTTGGTAATCTTAGTAGTGATGAGAGGGTGGCGTTGGATGATTTATGTGGCAGTGCAGATTTGGTACTCAAACCCTCCGACAAAGAAGGTAACATTGTAGTTATGGACCGTGTGGACTATACAGACATGGTCCATAGGCTGCTAGGTGACCATACAACTTACGCTATCATCAAAAGCAACCCCACCACTAGTTACTTGTCAGAACTGTATGACCTTCTTACCGATGCCAAGAGGAATAACCTTATCACCTTGGACGAATTTAAACGTCTATATAATTCCACTCCCACTCTTGCAACCTTTTATGCCCTACCAAAGGTTCATAAAAATAAAAAGCCCTATCCCTGGCAGACCTATAGTGTCGGGAAATGATAATCTCACACAGGGCATTAGTCTTTACGTGGACGAGATTTTGTCCCCTTTCGTTTCTGCTCTGTCGTCCCACCTCAGGGACACTAAGGACACCGTCACCAGGATCCAGGAGATCAATGTTACCCCCACTACCATGTTGGCGAGCATAGACGTGGAGTCATTATACACTAACATTCAGCACGACCTAGGTCTCACCGCAGTAAAATATTTTTTGAGCACGAAAGGCACTCAATTTCATCGACATAATGATTTTGTTCTGTCACTACTACGCTTTTTGCTCACTCATAATTTCTTCACTTTTGACGCCAAATATTATCATCAGATAAAAGGCACGGCCATGGGCACTGTTTGTGCACCTTCTTACGCCAACCTTTTCCGGGGTTGGTGGGAAGACACCATTGTTTTTTCCGACTATCTACTTTTCTTTACGTCACATATCTCCTTCTGGGGAAGATATATTGATGACATTCTCATCCTGTGGGATGGGGATGTCAACACCTTTACTGTCTTCATGTCTATGCTCAATAATAACTCTATTGGTATGAAATTCACATTTGATATAAATGATCGAGTGATCGACTTCCTTGACCTCAAGATCTCTCTGGACCCTGTTGGCGGTGTCCAAACCGATATATTCCGTAAAGCTACTGCCACCAATAGTTTCCTGCACTGGGATAGCCACCACCCCCCTGCCCTCAAGAGAGGGATACCTATCGGTCAATATCTACGAGCCAAACGCAACTGCTCCAATGAGTCATCATTTCAGAGAGAATGCGATGGTCTTTACCATAAATTCCTGGCACGGGGGTATCCCAAAAAGTGGCTTCATAGGGCTTATGCTAGGGCTAGGGCGTCTCATAGGTCTGATCTACTTTCTGATAGAAGTGCTGTACCCGCATTGCCATCAGCGTCCAACGCCATCCGCTGTATTGGCACCTTCGATGTATGTTCCTCCCAGGTTGTGGAGGTTCTCAAAAAACATTGGTCCATCCTCACTGCTGACCCTGACCTAATGGAGGTCATCCCTGCCAATCCTGCTATTACCTATCGTAGGGGTAAAAATCTACGTGACTTTTTGGTAGCCATTATTCTCCCACCTCTTCAAATACATCATCCACTTGGCTGAAATTACCTGTTACCGGCTTCCATCCCTGTGGTAGGTGCTCCTTTTGTCCCTTGATGCCTAGGGTTAGGAGTTTCACTAACCCCTTTGATGATAGACTATATCATATTAAGCAGTATTTGAATTGCCAAAGCAGTGGGATCATTTATGTAGCCAAGTGTCCTTGCCCTAAGTTATATGTCGGCAAGACCTTGCAGGAACTGAGGAGGAGAGTGTCTAGACACCTCAGTACCATCAACCTTAAGGAGGATACTACTCTCTCTAGGCATATGCACAGATTTCACCCCAATAACCCCAAGTCACTCCAATTTTGGGGCATTGAACAACTAAAATTGGGACCCAGGGCTGGCAACTTAGACCGCAAACTCCTACAGGAGGAGGCGCGTTGGATCCACCGTCTTGGCACTATGACCCCTCAGGGACTCAATGAGGGTTTCACTTATAGTGCCTTTCTTTGACTCGTCTGCCATTTCCCTTTACGTTTGGTGTTGATGTCTTCATTGTTCGTATGGTCTGTACTACAATTAGTTGGTTTTTGGTCTATATAAATCGCCTCATTTATGCGTATCATAGCTTCTCCTAATAGAGCGGCTCTATTTTGATATATTATGGCTTACTTTACTTTATTTATTTATTTATCATTTATGACCATATATGTTTTATAGTGTGCGACCGGTATTATGTATGTATTGCTTTATACTCACTGCAATCCCTTTATTCACATATTTAATATTTATTATTATACTATGACTGTACTTATTTGGATGGGAGTTTGGGTGCGCTTTTCATTGACAATCGCATCTGCATAGATACATACTGGGATACCATAAAATGGGGGGTAGTTGTTACTATTGTCTTTAGCCCAGAGGGGCATCTGTGATATTTATTATTTTTTATTATTTATTATTTTTATTTATTTATTATTATTATTATTATTATTATTTTTAATATCCTGTTCGATCAGTATATTTTCTTGGTCCTTTTCCTTATTTGTTGCACAATTGCGCCGACCTGGACTGTCTTGGCAGTTATGATCGTGCGCCTGCTACTACACTATAACGGAGGACATCACTGTTCCCTGCACTAAGTCTTAACTGACAGCTACGGCGTCCCCGCCGACCTGTCATATTTCTGTTCCTTTTACTACTTTTCTAAGTTCCTGCTATGTGCTACTGCGCATGGCCTCCTTCTCTGGACTGACCAGGCCGAATCGACAGTGCGTCTGCACTAAGTTCTAATTAACAGCTACGGCGCGTGCGCCGACCTGTCATATTCTGGTTTTTTCATTATTTTTCTAAGTCCCTGCTATCTGTCACTGCGCATGCGCCTCTCCTCTGAGCTATTCTGGCCGTACCGACAGTGCGCCTGCGCGGCCCGCTGCCTCCCATTGGTCTCCAGCTACAGCGATCCCCATTGGTTGGATCGCCGCCTCTGATGGCTGCTGCGTCTTTTCCCATTCTATTGGCGGCCTGTCTTCATACCCGCCCCCCACCCACGTCATCTTACATTCCCATAAGAGGATCAGTTCTCTCGCCGCGTCGCCATTAGCCCCGTGTACCCCTGAGGACGCTACTAGTTAGCGAAACATGTCGGGGGGGCTCTGTTTATTTTAATTCCTGCCTTAGCTGAATTTACCTTGCGACTAGTTACATGGTATTTACTGGCTGTAACTGACCCCTTGTGTGTCGGCCAGCACTTACTCTCGTCTGTTTCAACACTTGCTGATCTCTTCAGTGAATTACCTCTACTTCAGCTCTAGGCAGTGACAGTTTTAAACCAATAGATATGTGGTCTGTTTGTTTGCTATACGTAGCTTAATAAAAATTTGTAATTTATTCTTTACTATTAACGGGTGGTCAGGAAAAAGGGTTCTGTTTGCCTGCAGGCATCCCTCCTATTGATCATATTTATTGTACCTGCTGACTACCCAGGGTCACAATTGTTGTTTTTTGTTCAGTCCTTAGCATTCACTCCCTTTTTGGTGAGAGCTGAGATGGGAGCAGTAAGGGATGAGAAATTTGGGATGAACTGACGATAGAAATTAGCGAATCAAAGAAATCTTTGTATAGCTCGGACGTGGCCACTCCAAGATGCCCTTCACCTTTTCCGGCGAGGACAAGGATCTCTTTTCAAATACGCACTTTTCAGTTTTCTGTATAATTTATTCCTCCGTAGCCGCAACAAGACTTGGTGTACATGCTTCCGATGCATCGTCAGATTGGGTGAGTAGATCAAGATGTCGTCCAGAAATACCACCACAGACATACAGTAGATCGCGGAAGACGTCATTCACGAACTCCTGGAACACCGCTGGAGCGTTACATAATTCAAAGGACATGACAAGATACTTGTAGTGACCGTCCCGGGTGTTAAGTGTGATTTTCCATTCGTCACCCTTGCGTATACGAATCAAGTTATAGGCCCCGGGTAGATCCAGCTTAGTGAACACTTTAGCTCTATGAATCCTGTCGAAGAGCTCAGAGATAAGCTGCAAGGGGTACTTATTTTTTTACTGTGACTTGGTTTAATTCATGGTAATCAAAGTACGGTCGGACTGAACTATCCTTTATCTCCACGAAGAATCCATCTCCAGCTGATGAAGTAGAATTCCTGATGAACCCCCTCACCAGGTTTTCCTTGACATACTGCGACATGGCCTGGGTTTTATACAAGGAAAGTGGGTATACCCGTCCACAGGGGGAATGAGGCTTCTGGAGGCAACTCTATTGGACGGTCATATGGATGATGAGGAGGAAGGACCTCTGCCTCCTTCTTACTGAAGACATGAGCGTAGCTGGCATACTGTGGAGGCAATCCAGAGAGTGACTGAGGCAGTGGAGAACCTGAGGCAGGCAGCGGTGTAGACATCGGGGTCCCCATTTGAGAGCCTCTTCGGAGTTCCAATCAAGGACTGGAGCATGTTGGCGAAGCCATGTCAATCCCAGCAGGATGGGGTTGATAGCTTTGGACAAGACATAGAAAGCAATCAGCTCTGAATGAAGGACTCCTATCTGTAGCCTCAGTGGTTTGGTGATAGACAGGATATGGTAAGGCAGAGGTTGTGCAACTAAAAAGGAGACTGCCAAAGGTTTTTCTAGAGGAACGGTGGTCCAATGGAGACCATCAACTAAGTCCTGCTGGATAAAATTTGCAACCGCTACGGAATCCAAGTAAACAGGCACAGAGTGCGATCCTTCACTGGTGACAATTGACAGAGGAAGAGACAGTTTGGGAGAGAATTTAGCGGTAGAAGGAGATTCAACCTAGGTTTGTCTCTCCAATAAAATCTAGGTGCTGGGGTTTCCCGGCGTTTTAGGGCATTGGGGTACGAAATGTCCCTTGTGGCCACAGTACAGACACAATCTAGTAGATCATCTGCGCTGCCGTACCTGGTAGGACAATCGGAGTCTATCCATCTGCATAGGCTCCCCTACAGTTGACTCCCCGTGTTTGAGGGTCAGCAGTGAGGCAGCTGCAGAGGATGTTTGACCCGGTTCCTCGAACACTGTACGGAAAGTCTCTAAAAACAGTGGTAGATCAGAGAATTCTGGGCCCTCTCGTTCCAAGATGAGGTTTGCCCATGCCAGAGCTTTGCCAGCGAGGAGAAAAATAATAAACGCTACCTTGGCCTCATCAGAGGGGAAGAGATGGGCACGTAACCTAAAGTGTACATTAATTGATGAAGCCTTCTCAGGCCTTAGGATCTCCGTCTTAGCGAGGTGGTAGAGGCAGCGAAATTGTAGACCCAGGGAAGGCAGGAGGGGTAACAGGTAGTGGAACAGCGGGAGCAGCCAGCAGAGATGCAGTAGGATGATCCAAAAGGGTGATTATCGAATTTACTGCCTTTAGGAGCTGATCCTGACATGCCCGGAGGTCACGCATGTCCGTTTGCATCACCTGGCTCGCGTCTTAGGTTGACCAGCGGGATCCATAGCCTGAGCGTACTGTCACAGTAGCAGCTTGCCAAACAACAGTCAATAACACTCTCTGGGGTAAGAGTACCTGGGAAGATGATCAGGCATATACTTTGAGTAGCAGGCACATAGTGTAGCAGACACTTGGCACAGATGACACTGGACGTGGCAGATAACACAGGACGACTCCAACACTAGCTTACAGATCAGGAATAAACACAGTTACGAGATACAGGAAGCAGGATACTGGAAATCTGGGCGCAGGATAACAACTAATTGACCACTTGCTTAGACTAAGATGGGAGAAAAACAACAAGGCTCAGGCAAGGAGTGGAAGGGCAGAGCCCTTTCTAAAGTCCAGGATGATCTGGGGATTGGCTATGGAACTTTTTACATGTGCAACGAACATGGACTAACGTGTGCACCCTAGTGGACACTGCAGAGCAGTAAAGCATCATGTGCTGGCATCTCCAGAGAGGGAGACGCTGGCAGGAAGACAGAGGTCTGCGGTCGAGGCTGCCGGGAGTAAAAAGAAGGTGGCGGTCCGCGACCACGGCCGTTACAAGCGGTTCACAGTATTACAGTCTTCTTCCATTCACGTAAATAGGAGAAGGCTGTAATACTGTGAATTGCTGCTACAAGTGTGTCCGCGTTTTACTGTACAGTGAAAGGAATGAAGGGGCCCCTTCAAATAGCTGATTGGCGGCGATGTCGAGAGTCAGAGCCCACGATCAGATATTAATGGTCTTTCCTGAATATTGGCCATCAATTTTGTAACTCCGGATACCTCTTTAACAGGTTCCCGACCGCTGGCCGTAAATATACGGCCAGCGGTCAGGGTCTCTAAAGTCCGCCGTATAGACTATTTACGGCGGCACTTCAGAGACTGTGCACGCGCGATCGCGTGCACACAGCTCTGTGCCCTGGCTGTTGCTAACAGCCATGGGCACTGGGCAGAATGTCAGGGGTCAATCTTTTGGCCCCTGAACATGTGATCGCTGTGACAACCAATCAAAGCGATCACATGCATTTCTGCATAGAAAACAGTGCGCACGCGATCGCGTGCACACAGCCCTGTGCCCACGCTGTTACCAACAGCTCTGGGCACTGGGCAGAGTATCAGGGACCAATCTGATGGTCCCTAAACATGTGGTCGCTGTGAAAACCTATCACAGCGACCACATTTGTTTTATTTTGACTTTTCTGGCAGTAAATCTCCTGCCTCTTTTCTTCTCCTCAAACATTGTTTCAGTTTGAGGAGAAGAAGAGACTCGGGAGAATTGCTGCCAGAAGATTACAGTGAAAAAAAATACAGTTACACTCTAAAACATTCTCTGTATAGATAGATTTCTATCTATCTATACAATCTATCTATCCATCTATCTTTTTTTCTATATATCTACCTTTCTATCTTTTATTCTATTAGAATAGGCAGGTAGGGAGTATATAATTATATATATATCCACATATATATAATATATATAGCAATAGCGGTTTATTTTTTTGTTAGTGGTAGTGTAGATATATATAGCAGTTAGTTTGTGTGTTTTATATTAAAAAAAACAAAAAAAATAAAATAATTTGTTTAGTTAGTATTAGTGTTAGTTACGTTATGGCGAGGAAGTTGTTTAGCGCCGAGGAGGCATACGCCATGCTGTGGTCTGAGTCGGAGACCGCATCAGAGATGGCGTCCGAGATGGAACCTGTTTTAGGTAGTGACGATGACAGCGTCACTTCAGGTTCATCTTCAGGGGACGTTGTCCCTGATGCAGTTGAAACTGCAGAACTTGAAAGCGCAGGGCCAAGTAGCGCTGTAGCACGGGACAGCCTGGTCCCTTCAGTCCAGGCTCTTGTATGGGCACCTGCCCCATCTTTTGGGCCTAGAATCCACGGATTTACTGCCACTCCTGGCATAACCGTGGACAATACAAATTTTGTCCAAATGGATTACTTCCATTTATTTATAACGGACGACATCCTAAATCAGATTGTCCACGAAACTAATTTATATGCCACTCAATATATAAGGCAGAAACCTTCATCCACCCATGCCAGAGATTGGACGCCCACCAATTTGCTGGAATTAAAAAATTTTTTGGGGCTCACCCTAAATATGGGTATTGTCAAAAAGCCCTCCATTAGGTCTTACTGGTCAACAAGACCCGCCCAAGCCACCCCAGTATATTCTGCAGTAATGCCCAGGTCTCGTTATGAGACAATAATGAGGTTCCTCCACTTCAATGACAACGCACAGGCCCCCCCAAGTACCGATGCAAACCGGGATCGGTTGTTCAAAATAAGACCGCTAATAGATTCCCTGAATAATTTATTTCTGCAACTCTACACCCCTGAGCAGAATGTAAGTGTGGACGAATCCCTCCTCAACTTTCATGGCAGACTTAGCTTTCGCCAATATCTACCTTCAAAAAGGGCAAGATATGGCGTTAAGCTCTACAAACTGTGTGAAAGCGGGTCAGGATATACCACCGCCTTCAAAATTTATGAAGGGCGGGACCGCACAATAAATGTTCCTGGATGCCCCCCTGATCTTTCCACCAGCAGTAAGATCGTGTGGGAGATAATGCAGCCTCTGCTTCACAAGGGGTACCACCTGTACTGTGATAATTTTTATTCCAGTGTGCCCCTGTTTAGGCATTTGCATGCTGCAAGGACTGGGGCATGTGGTACCATGCGCAAAAACAGAATTGGTTTTCCACAGCAATTAGTGGGGACGCGCATGGTAAAGGGGGACTCCTGTGCTTATGCATCTGAAGAATTGCTGGCGGTCAAGTTCAGGGATCGCAAAGATATGTATGTGCTAATCACGATTCATACCACAGGAACAGTGGCAGTGAGGGAAAGGGGGGCAACATCGGACAAGCACAAACCAGTGAGCGTGTCCGAATATAACAAGTACATGGGGGGGTGGATTTAAGCGACCAGGTTTTACAGCCCTATTTAGTAAAACGCAAAACTAAAACCTGGTACAAAAAAGTGGCCATTTATTTGTTACAGGTGGCCATCCACAACTCATTTGTGTTCTACAAAAAAAACAGAGGCAGAGACACATACCTGGATTTCCAGGAAAAAATTATTGAAGGCCTCATTTTTGATGTTCAGGACACCAGAAAATGCCCCGTATCTGAGGATGTCACGCGACTGACTGAAAGACACTTCATCAGTCGGATTCCCCCAACACCAACCAGAAGCAACCCCCAGAAAAAGTGCCGCGTCTGCAGAAAAGACGGGCACCGCAAAGATTCCCGATATTTCTGTCCCTCATGTCCCTCACAACCAGGCCTGTGCATTGAGCCATGTTTTAAAAAATACCACACTGTTCTGAATTATTAGATTTTAGTTAATTCGTTGAAAATATATTTGCCCTACATTACGTTTTTATTTTTCCCCTGATTTTACTCCAAGGGTGAGGGAGGGAATGGGTGGGTGGGGGGTGGATGTCATGTTTGCATATTCTCTAAAGTTCATCTGCTGGAGAGCTCCATTTGCATAAACCTGCAATTTCTTATTTTAGAAAACCCCAAAAAATAAATTCCCATTATACCCCTAGATGAATATTTTGGGATTTCTGCTTCAAGAGCAGATATTTTGGACGTGTTATAGAAACTCTGTTGAGTTTTGTAAAACCAGCTTTGAAAAAAAGCGATTTGTGAAATAAGCTTCTTGTATCGTCCGCCCTCCTACATCTCTATGTGATAAATAAGACACACATATTTGGTATCCCCATGCTCAGGAGAAGTGGAAGAATGTGAAAGGAGATTAATTTTGGCCGTGGTCTATGCCGTGTTTGAAAAATGCTGGTATAAACTGACGCATTTGCTAAAAAATTGCTAATTTTATTTTGATCCATCTTATTCAAGAAACTTTCAGAAGAAAACTGGACTGTCTAAAAATATGATAAACCCCTTGAAGAAAACCTTGTGGGGTC
Source organism: Rhinoderma darwinii (assembly GCF_050947455.1). NCBI lineage: Eukaryota > Metazoa > Chordata > Amphibia > Anura > Rhinodermatidae > Rhinoderma > Rhinoderma darwinii. Next base: position 198,499,106 of record NC_134691.1, read on the forward strand.
TACTTGCGTGAATGAAGTAATTTATGGGGTGATTCTAATCTTTCAGCAGCATTACGCCCCCCAGAAAACAGTATGCGGCTATAAAATCAAGTGCAGAATTCCTGGACCAAAAAGCCTCCTTTTATGCCAAGCCCTGGCACATGCCCGTGAATAAAGCACACATATTTGGTATCCCCATGCACAGGAGAAGTGGAAGAATGTGAAATGCGATGAATTTTGTCCGTGGTCCATTTTGTGTGTGAAAAAGCTAGCATAAACTGACGCATTTGTTAAAAAAAAAGGTAATTTTATTTTGTTCCATCTTATTCAAGAAACTTTCAGAAGAAAACTGGACTGTCTAAAAATATGATAAACCCCTTGAAGGAAACCTTGTGGGGTCTACTTGTGTGAATGAAGTCATTTATGGGGTGATTCTAATGTTTCAGCAGCATTACACCCCCCAGAAAACAGTATGCTGCTATAAAATCAAATGCAAAATTCCTGGACCGAAAAGCCTCCTTTTATGCCAAGCCCTGGCACATGCCCGCACAGTGAATAAGGCACACATATTTGGTATCCCCATGCACGGGAGAAGTGTAAGAATGTGAAAGGAGATGAATTTTGTCCGTGGTCTATACCGTGTGTGAAAAATACTAGCCTAAACTGACGCATTTGCTAAAAAATAGCTGATTTTTTTTTGTTCCATCTTATTCAAGAAACTTTCAGAAGAAAACTGGACTTGCTAAAAATATGATAAACCCCTTGAAGGAAACCTTGTGGGGTCTACTTGTGCGAATGAAGTCATTTATGGGGTGATTCTAATGTTTCAGCAGCATTAGGCCCCCCAGAAAACAGTATGCTGCTATAAAATCAAATGCAAAATTCCTGGACCGAAAAGGCCGAAAAGCCTCCTTTTATGCCAAGCCCTGGCACATGCCCGCACAGTGAATAAGGCACACATATTTGGTATCCCCATGCACGGGAGAAGTGGAAGAATGTGAAAGGAGATGAATTTTGTCCGTGGTCTATGCCGTGTGTGAAAAATACTAGCCTAAACTGACGCATTTGCTAAAAAATAGCTGTTTTTTTTTTGTTCCATCTTATTCAAGAAACTTTCAGAAGAAAACTGGACTTGCTAAAAATATGATAAACCCCTTGAAGGAAACCTTGTGGGGTCTACTTGTGTGAATGAAGTCATTTATGGGGTGATTCTAATGTTTCAGCAGCATTACACCCCCCAGAAAACTGTATGAGACTATAAAATCAAATGCAAAATTCCTGGACCGAAAAGGCCGAAAAGCCTCCTTTTATGCCAAGCCCTGGCACATGCCCGCACAGTGAATAAGGCACACATATTTGGTATCCCCATGCACGGGAGAAGTGGAAGAATGTGAAAGGAGATGAATTTTGTCCGTGGTCTATACCGTGTGTGAAAAATACTAGCCTAAACTGACGCATTTGCTAAAAAATAGCTGATTTTTTTTTGTTCCATCTTATTCAAGAAACTTTCAGAAGAAAACTGGACTTGCTAAAAATATGATAAACCCCTTGAAGGAAACCTTGTGGGGTCTACTTGTGTGAATGAAGTAATTTATGGGGTAATTCTAATGTTTCAGCAGCATTACGCCCCCCAGAAAACAGTATGCGGCTATAAAATCAAATGCAAAATTCCTGGACCGAAAAGGCCGAAAAGCCTCCTTTTATGCCAAGCCCTGGCACATGCCCGCACAGTGAATAAGGCACACATATTTGGTATCCCCATGCACGGGAGAAGTGTAAGAATGTGAAAGGAGATGAATTTTGTCCGTGGTCTATACCGTGTGTGAAAAATACTAGCCTAAACTGACGCATTTGCTAAAAAATAGCTGATTTTTTTTTGTTCCATCTTATTCAAGAAACTTTCAGAAGAAAACTGGACTTGCTAAAAATATGATAAACCCCTTGAAGGAAACCTTGTGGGGTCTACTTGTGCGAATGAAGTCATTTATGGGGTGATTCTAATGTTTCAGCAGCATTACACCCCCCAGAAAACAGTATGCTGCTATAAAATCAAATGCAAAATTCCTGGACCGAAAAGGCCGAAAAGCCTCCTTTTATGCCAAGCCCTGGCACATGCCCGCACAGTGAATAAGGCACACATATTTGGTATCCCCATGCACGGGAGAAGTGTTTTTTGTTCCATCTTATTCAAGAAACTTTCAGAAGAAAACTGGACTTGCTAAAAATATGATAAACCCCTTGAAGGAAACCTTGTGGGGTCTACTTGTGTGAATGAAGTCATTTATGGGGTGATTCTAATGTTTCAGCAGCATTACACCCCCCAGAAAACAGTATGCGGCTATAAAATCAAATGCAAAATTCCTGGACCGAAAAGGCCGAAAAGCCTCCTTTTATGCCAAGCCCTGGCACATGCCCGCACAGTGAATAAGGCACACATATTTGGTATCCCCATGCACGGGAGAAGTGGAAGAATGTGAAAGGAGATGAATTTTGTCCGTGGTCTATACCGTGTGTGAAAAATACTAGCCTAAACTGACGCATTTGCTAAAAAATAGCTGATTTTTTTTTGTTCCATCTTATTCAAGAAACTTTCAGAAGAAAACTGGACTTGCTAAAAATATGATAAACCCCTTGAAGGAAACCTTGTGGGGTCTACTTGTGCGAATGAAGTCATTTATGGGGTGATTCTAATGTTTCAGCAGCATTACACCCCCCAGAAAACAGTATGCTGCTATAAAATCAAATGCAAAATTCCTGGACCGAAAAGGCCGAAAAGCCTCCTTTTATGACAAGCCCTGGCACATGCCCGCACAGTGAATAAGGCACACATATTTGGTATCCCCATGCACGGGAGAAGTGTTTTTTGTTCCATCTTATTCAAGAAACTTTCAGAAGAAAACTGGACTTGCTAAAAATATGATAAACCCCTTGAAGGAAACCTTGTGGGGTCTACTTGTGTGAATGAAGTCATTTATGTGGTGTTTCTAATGTTTCAGCAGCATTACGCCCCCCAGAAAACAGTATGCGGCTATAAAATCAAATGCAAAGTTCCTGGACCGAAAAGGCCGAAAAGCCTCCTTTTATGCCAAGCCCTGGCACATGCCCGCACAGTGAATAAGGCACACATATTTGGTATCCCCATGCACGGGAGAAGTGGAAGAATGTGAAAGGAGATTAATTTTGTCCGTGGTCCATACCGTGTGTGAAAAATGCTAGCATAAACAGGCGTAATTGCTAAATTCTTGCATTTTTTTCCAATTTTGCCCACTTTAGAGAAAAAAATAAAAATGATATATACTGACAAATGCCACTAAAACAAAGCCCTATCTGTCCTTTAAAAAGAGTGTAAAATTCAAAGATGAACTTTATTCACCTGCTGAGTTATAGTCATCTAAAGAAGCGCATAGCAAAATTGTGAAATTTGCTCTGGTCATTTAGCTGTAAAACAGCCTAGTCCTTAACCGGTTAAGCTCCTGGGTACCAATGCAAAATCTGATAAAGGAACCCCACCTAACGTGCAATTTATAATATTTCCTATGCGGCAGAGTGGTCTTTGGGCCGTTTCAGGTACCAGGGCCCAGCTACAACTTCTACCTTAGTATCCTACATAACTTTATAACTTCTTTCAAAAGTGTTTTGTAATAATGTGCTACATGTTAATTCAGCCACAGTTATTGTTAGAGATTTTAGGGCACAGTATGTGCATTGGACCTTTTAAAGTTATAAAAAAAAAAAAGGACAGTTATTGTTCATTCTAAACCTAAATGATACTCATCAGTTAATTAACTCTGTAATATTAGATTGGACATATTTTAATGCAAAAAAACAAGATACTGATTTTCAGTTAATAAATAATTTGTGGGTGTAAGAAAGTATTATACCTAATAGAGTTTGCCTGTATTTATTGCTTGTACAAAGGTTGGTGGCCTACAATTACGGTGATTCATTCTTTTCATGTTGGGATGACTCACAGTAGATGGAGCACAGTTTCTATGGTTACATTACACTTATTACTTCACAGAATCAACAAGTGTATGTATTATAATCATTTTGACACCAAAGAGAAACATCGTGTTTGAATGCAAAGGACCAATAATTAGACATTGGCAGTAGCTTTAAGTGCATACTCTGCATGTTCACTTTCGAAAATTTGCCATAAAATTATCCCAATACCAAAAACAAAATAGCCACAATTTAACTAGTTCTAAATCTTCAATTACATAAGAATTGTTTCATTTTTTTAAAGTGATGACAATAATTTAATGCATGGAACAAATGTGGTAATTAGAAAATGTGTTATAATGTACAATTCAGAGCAGTGTTTCTCAAACTGTAATGAAGGCCGAGATAGTTTTCACGGGCTGTACATGCCTTTTTTTGGCTACAGCAATTTCTGGTTTGAAATAATTGACTCCTTTTGTGCATATTTATTTTTAATTCAGTAATTTTTTATATGCATTTAAAGAGTACAAAAACCCCAACCCATCCCTCCCTTCTAAAACCATTTCAGAATATGACAAATATCAGGTAGTACAATGGTACAATCCATCCATATAGACATAGGATTAAAAGTTTCAATTAGCAGCACATTTTGGTAGTCATAACAAAACATATATATGACATAGCATCAGCGTTTTTCCAACCATTGGGATGCCATCCGCCCTCTGGGATTTATTATTTACCATAGATGCCACTGCCTCCTCTAGTTCCTCAAGAGTGAGTGGGCCATTTAAATAGTCCCTATCACTCTGAGATCATGAGGGCAGGTTAAGATTCCCTAAGTATGAAATCTGATCCCCAGTATACACTTAGGGTATGTTCACACGGCCTATTTTTGGACGTTTTTCGGGCCGTAAACCCCCGAAAAACGGCCGAAAAATCGGAAGCAGAACGCCTCCAAACATCTGCCGATTGATTTCAATGGGAAAACGGCATTCTGTTCTGACAGAGCGTTTTTCGCTGCGTTTTTTTACACGTAAAAAAACCGCCGCTAAAAAGAAGTGCAGGACACTTCTTGGGACGTTTTTGGAGCCGTTTTCCATAGACTCTATTGAAAAAGGCTCCAAAAACGGCCATAAAAAACGTTGTGAAAAATACAGCGAAAATCGCGAGTGGCACAAAAAAAGTCTGAAAATCAGGAGCTGTTTTCTCTTGAAAACAGCTCCGTATTTTGAGACATTTTTGACTCTGCGTGTGAACATACCCTAAGTGAGATTCATAAAATTGGGCGTAAAATGAGTGAAATAAGGGCAAAATTTGTATAGTATTAAACACTGTCTCTCCTATCCCATTTTGCAATTCAGAGACATAGGAAGGGCCAGTCTGCCCTCTTGCAATAAATGCCATAACATAACCAGCTTTTTCCCCCTCATCATAATATTTTTGTTGTTCAAAGGCCCAATTGGTTGTAGCTATCTCAAGATTATGATCAGTATACGCATCCTATGCTACCTGCCATTCCAACAAGAGGTCACTACTTCCTTGTTCTATAAAATGCTGTTCCAACTGTGGAACCCTTACCTCAAAAATTTGTTGAACTGACGAGTCTTAAGCTTAACTCTGCTGAAAGCTAGAATCAGTGTTCCCCTCAGACACGCCTTGAGAGCGTCCCACAGCACATCAGACGGCACTGTACTTTCATTATACCTGAAATATTCCAGCAAGGCGGATTCCACTCGTGAAGTATCAATTATTTTCAACCAAAATGCATTAAAGGACCAGAGACGTTGTGAAACCATAGTCAGACGGAACCCTAGAATCATAATCAAAAGATACAAACAACTGTAAGACAGTAATCAAACCCATGGCAAGATCAATATGCGATAATGAGTCATGTGACCTGGAGTTACATGTACGCCATAAATCAATGAGTGAAAACTCCTGATTCAATTCTCCAAAATGAGATAAGGAATCGGACGCCAGGGTCTTTCATTATGTAGGCGATCCCAATGGGGTTGTTTCACATTATTAAAATCCCCTACCATTAGAATCTGAACTACTGGCATAGCAATGACCCAAGTCACTATCTCTCTAATAACCATAGGAGTGTATGGAGGTGGAATATATACCGAATGTAGCAAAAATTCAGTGTTGTAAATTTTATGGTGAAGACAGACATACCTCCCTTCCTGATCCAATTTAGATGCAATACAAATAAATGAAATAGAACCATTATACTAACCATTGCCAGAATAAGTAGAGTGATAGACATTACTCATTCATGATCTATTCAAGACATTGTGTCGGTCCCCATCCAAATGAGTCTATTGAAGATAAATAATTGCTGAAATATGCGTGCGCAGGCAGTCAAACATTGCAAACCGCTTAGTTGGATCTCCTAGTCCTCTCATATTCCACAATACTGAATTTATCCGACATTGGCAAAAGTAGAATATATCATGGTACCTACAGTATTATTACAGAACATTTTAGCAGTTCTACATGAGACCATAAGATGTCAGTAAAGGGCCATACGTACTGTAACCTTACTTTAAATAAAACCCTTCACCAGCCCATACATGTGCAGCTGAGTGCACCATGTACTAGTCCTTATCAATTAATTAGAATATCATCAAAAAGTTAATTTATTTCAGAAATTCAATTCAAAAAGTGAAACTCATATATTATATCATTTCCAGCATTTTTTTTTCTTTTAATGTTGAAGATTATGGCTAACAGTTAATGAAAACCCCAAATTTAGTCTCTCAGAAAATTAGAATATTGGGTAAAAGTTGAAGATTGTAGACTCATGGTGTGACACTCTAATCAGCTAATCAACACAAAACACCTGCAAAGGTTTCCTAAGCCTTTAAATGGTCCAATAGTCTGGTTCAGTAGGCTACACAATCATGGGGAAGATTGCTGACTTGAGAATTGTGCAGAAGACAGTCATTGACACCTTCCACAAGGAGGGTAAGCCACAAAAGGACATTGCAAAAGAAGCTGGCTGTTCAGAGTGCTGTATACAAGCATATTAATGGAGAGTTGAGGGGAAGGAAAAAGTGTGGTAGAAAAAGGTACACAAGCAACAGGGATAACCGCAGCCTTGAAAGGATTGTCAAGAAAAGGCCATTCAAGAATCTTGGGGAGATTCACAAGGAGTGGACTGCGGCTGGAGTCAGTGCTTCAAGAGCCACCCCACACAGAAGTATCGAGGACATGGGCTACAACTGTCGCATTCCTTGTGTCAAGCCACTCATGTCCCAGAGACAACTTCAGAAGTGTCTTGAAAACAGGGAGAGAACCTCCAGCTCACCGGTCTGCGTCTCCTGGTAGCGTCAGTCGGATCCCCGCGACGGCCCGCGGTGTAGAATATCAAATGAGGAAAAAGAATTGATCCAGCGCTGATGATGGTATTAAAAGGGAGATGAGAGTCCCATGTTTATTGGAAAAAAGTAGTAAAATCGAAAGGGAGACGCAGTCCCAAGATGTAAGTAGTCAGGCTTTGAACCTGAGCCTACGCGTTTCGAACGCGAGCTGCGTTCTTGATCATGGCAAGTAAGGTAATGACCGTGTGTCTGAGCTCTCTCTATAAGCTGGGCAATCAGGTGTTGTAGCAAATATGCAAATGTCAGTAATTAGTAAACCACGTCAGTTAAAGAATGACTGGCGATCATCTGGCAGGTAAGTAAAAAAAATTTTTAATGAATGTATAACATATCCACACATTGATATTGTATATAAATCTAGTGTATGATGTTGATACAATTTTGTTGCAGAAATAGAATATATGAAAGTGACTGCGGCATTGTTAATATTAAGTGAGCCCGTTTATAATTGTTGAGCTCATATAGGAAAATTGAGACACACGGCCCTGAAAATACTTGTGCATACATAAAAAACATTACATGTTGACAAATCATAACATAAAAGATGTTAGTATGTAGAAACAGTTAAAAAAGATAATGAAGAAAAGACGGATAATTGTATATTTCTATAGTGTGACGACCTGTTCAAGATCTATGATTGTACAAAAGAAATCTCTCGTTTGTAAAATTTGATATATGTTGAAATGAATAATTTATTTATAATATAATACGAATATGTCGAAGTTATATCGTATTTAGATGTTATAATGATCTAATATGCCAAATAAACAGAAACTTATGGTCTTATGTGACCTATATCGAAATAACAATGTAGTATATTCTTGCAAATATGCTGAATGTTGAATGTTAAATATTGATCCTGTTATGGAAAGATCAAAATATTAAAATATTGAATTCAAAATGACCAATTGAATCTGTTTCAGAAGAGGAGAAACATGACGGTAGACAAAAAATGAACGCTAAGTCCCATGACTGACAAAAACCTGTGAATGGAAAGCATATGTCCATATATACACCTGACCATCTATCTATACCGCAAGAACGGAGTCTCTATGAAAAAACACCAATTAAGGTATGGATGTGAACTGCACATGATGATGGTATTATTATATTGGCGTAAATAATTATTATAGTGTAGTGCTAATGGGAAAATGTGCACTAACGCATCATGTGAAGTGTGGATTGAGTCTGATGCTATGTATGGGTAGAATCCGTTTTTTTGATGAAAATAGACCACTAGTAAATTAAACCAATTTTAAATAGATAATAATATTAATATAAATGTAAATATAAGAGGGAGTATCACAATATCAGAATAAGAATAAAAATTTAATTTCTGCAATGAGTTGTATCATAACAGAAAAAATGATCTGAGTAATTGTGAAAATTGTTTGCATATGAACATGTATAATCCAATGATATAGGTCCGGTTTGGAGTGCGTCTATGTTCGTTTATTATGGAAACCGCTAAATATGAGATTGTGCATTTCAGGACAATATATGAGGTATATATGAGAAATATGTGTAAAGAAATTATAGCTAGTAGGACTCATAGGGCCTGCATGTAATATATCCTATATATATTGTAATGAAATTAATTTTGAATAGAATGAACAATCAGGGCGGAAGAAACCGCCACGCGGAGAAAATCCACCTACTGAACAGCGACGAAACTGCAAGGAGACCACGTCCCGCAGAGAAAAATCCCGCGACCCCGGCCGAAGCACCCAGCAACACCAGGTGAGTACCGTGTGTGTTGAATAATAATATAACTAGTCAAAAATTTATGTATATGTTGCTAGTGTTGGAATTATCATATTGTGAAGATGTAGCCCTTGAATAGTTGGAAAAATTGTTGCATTAGTCCAAAACAGATCCAATAGAAATGTTAACACAAGTGACAAAATTTTGTTCTCAGACATAGATATATTCTGAAAACTGGATGATGTGTTACTGAGAGGAAGATGTATATTAAGGCTTGATTAATATTTTGTTTGTGTTGTTAATTATTTGACACCGATAAATTCCTATATCTAGGGTGTAAGAGGAAAAACCAAATATCACAAAGTTTGGTGGCAGATCATGATGTTAATATAGTTGTCAGAACCCAATTTTGATAGATGTGGTTGGTATGGACAAAAAAATATTGTATTAATCAGCAAAACATGTAATTGAAACTAGGTATTACTATATATATTACATATCATTATCATGAGTGGGATTGGCATTCTGGAATAAAGGATGGATATTGGATATTTGTAAGTTAATAGTGAAACATAAGATCCTTCCTAAGGTTGAGTCCTTTCGGAAAACGAGTTTCTAAATTATAAATCCAGAATGCCTCCCGTGTAAGTAAACGATGTTTCAAATCACCTCCTCTATTTGTCCCCCTTGTTTTCTCTATGGCATATGTGCGGAAAGAGTTAACATTTCTGTTATGACAAGTAACAAAATGTCTGGCTGCATTGGATATGTTGATAATAGATGGATTGCGTATATAACTAAGATGTTCCAAAATGCGAATTTTAAGCTTCCTTGTGGTGCAGCCTACATACTTGAGTTTACATGTAGTGCATTCAATGATATACACTACGTGGTCGCTATTGCAGTTCATGTAGGATTTAATTGCAAAAGTGGAGGTATCTGTAGAGTTTGAGTATTGTTTAGTTATTGTTACAAATGTGCAGACTTTGCAAGGGCTGACCCCACACTTGAAAAATCCCTTATGTGTCAGCCAAGTAGGTTTGGGGTTGTTTGTTGGTAACAATGATGGAGACAATATATTACCTAGGGTTTGTGCTCTACGGGGTACTATTCTACATCCGTCTTTCAAGAGATTCTCTAATTTGGGGTCTTCGTACAATATCGGGATGTATTTTAGCACCATATTTTTTATGGCGTCAAACTGCTTACTATATTGGAGTACGAGGGTTGGAATACTGTGACTTTTTGTTGAAATAATTTGGGTTCTATCCGTTAGTATAAGAGAATCTCTGTTTTTGGTTGCAACTATGTTTTTGGCCCTCGTCAGGGTCCAATCTTTGTAGCCTCTGGCTTTTAACCTTTTATAGATGAGAGATTCTTCTTTGGCATAGCCTATGTGAGAGCTACAGTTTCGTTTAGCGCGTGTTAATTCACCTATGGGGATGGCAGAAATGGTGTGCATAGGATGACAACTTGATGCATGCAATATGGTATTGCCTGATAGTGGTTTGCAATAGATGTTGGATTGAATAGTGTCTCCAATTTTACATGTCAGACTCAGATCTAGAAAATTAGTACACGTTGAGTTATAGTTGAAAGTAAATCTGAGATTAGAATTATTATTGTTCATAAATGATATGAACAATGGTATGGCAGATACATCTCCCTCCCATATGATTAGGAGATCATCAATGTATCTGCCATACCAATGGATGAAGTTGGAGAATGGGTTGACTGGAGAATATATATGGTGCTCTTCCCACCATGCCATGGTGAGATTGGCTATCGAGGGGGAGAACTTAGCCCCCATAGAGACTCCACGTTTTTGTAAATAAAATTGATCTGTAAAACTGAAATAATTGTGCGTCATAAGATAATGCGTTATTTCTATCAGGAATGATTGCATGTTATGATCATATCCACTGTATTTGTGTAGATGATACCTCAAGGCCTCTAAGGCAATATCTTGAGGGATGCTGGTATAAAGAGCAACCACGTCACAGGTGAGCCATGTGAAATCACAGTGCCAAATTTTCTTATGGAATGCCTCGAGGACATCTTTGGTGTCCTTAAGATATCCCGGGGTTCTATTAACCAAAGGCTGGAGAAAGGTGTCCAACCATTCAGATGTCCTTTCTGTGAGGGAACCTATGCCAGAGACAATTGGTCGCATGGGGGGAGGGTTTAAACCCTTGTGCGTCTTGGGAAGTGCATGAAGGATAGGAACTATCGGATGTTCTACCAACAGATATTTGAGTTCTTTATTTGAAAATATACCTAGATTTAAACCTTTTTCTAATATTTGTTTAAGAGTAATAAGATACTTTTCAGTTGGATTGTTGTGTAATCTGGTATACGTATCTGTATCATTTAGTAATATCATAATTTGGCTGATATACATATCCTTATCTAGTATCGTGATGCTGCCTCCCTTATCAGCCATGCAAATGACTATATCTGGATTATCATGTAGGGATCTGATTGCTTGTTTCTCAAGTAAGGTAAGATTATGTGAGAAATTATCATTTTTAGCCATTTCTTGTATTTTGTAGAGCTCGCGTTCCATGATCTGCTGAAATGTGTCCATAGACTCTGTGCGAGACTGGATAGGGTAGAATCTTGGGTTCTTAGTTTCAAATTTGGATGTAAAGATGGGAGATGGATTACTGTGTTGTCCAGCTAGGTCTTCCAAATGTAACAGTGTGGTTTGTTCTTGGAACAATAAGTTCCTGTATGCATTGGTTGCTGGAAATACTGGCAATATTTCCGATGGAGAGATGACTGGAGAATCTTCAGAGGTTGAGAAGTGTCTCTTGATGGTAAGGTTTCGTACAAACTTGTTAATGTCAAGCAAAGTATTGAATAAATCGAAATTTTGGTTGGGTACGAAATTAAGACCCAAAGAAAGAACGTGGGTCTGAACCTTGGTAAGTGACAATGATGAAAGGTTGACAACATCAAGGGTTCTCAGTGTCTCTGGTTCCTCAGTCTGCGGGGCAGTGTGTCGACTTGATTGATGCTTTTGGCCCCCCCTCCTCCCCCGTTTTTTGGAGCATCTCGAGTACAGTTGTAATTGGATCTTGATCTTTGGTTGTATCTGGACGTGTCCGTGTCCGATTCTCCTTCTGCTCCGTCGGTGGTTTCAGGTTCAGTGGAGCTGAAACTAACTTTTCGGGAGTTCAGAAACTGATTCTGTGGAGAGCGTCTGTGCTTCAGAATGGATTTCGTCTTGTATTTGGTATAGTTGGCTCGATGCCATGTGTATACTTCGTTGTTGCTGTAGTCCTGGTTATCTCTATGAAACTTGTTTTTTTTGGGTTTCTGCAATTGATTTCTCCAATTGTTCCAGGTGATCGTCAGTGCGTTTCTGCAGCATAGTGAAGTCTGGTGAACTGGAGGATAGGTTGATCTCATCCCTTACTTTATTGATGTCCCTTTGTAATTCCAGTAGTTTGATATTTTCTTGCTTGGTAATGAGCCGCATGAGATTGATAGAACAATCCGTCAAAGTGTTGTTCCATTCCTTCAGAAATTCATCCGAGTAATGGTGTGTAGGAATTTTTCTTAATCTCAGACCCCTTGGGATCATGTTTTTTGAGATATAATTCTGTAGTGTGGTTAGATCCCACCATACTTTGGTTTCCGTAGCTGATAATTTTTCTAATTCCTTGAATTTAGTATGTAAGGATGAATTAGATAAATCAGAATATTCTGAATCTCCAAATACAAGAGCTGCCATTTCCGCTCTTGAACGCTGAGGTGTTTGGGAAAACGACATATTTGTGGTGATATTGACTTGGATATAATAAATTCAAACAAGAATGATTTTCTCGGTATTTGAACAAAGAGTGAATATAATGATATTCTTCAAATCTTGATTAAAAACATAACACATGAAAACATGAAAGGAGCAACACATACATCGTTTGCAAGTTGTGTATGCCTTGGGAATATGAGTAGGTGCACTTGCTTGGATACAGTCCCAAAATAGAGTGGAAATATTTCAAATATCTGTAAGTTCCAGATCGAAACAGCGTTAATATTCAAGGTGAGCTGATTGTAAGAAATGCCAGCTTGTATGTATAAAGCTGTGTTTAGCATATATTTGAAATAAATTATTGCTCCAAATTGAATTAACGTTGAAGTCAAATGACATGGGAAACTGTGCAAGATGCTTGCCGGTGTGCACGGAGGATCATCTGCTGGTGTTACATAAAGTCCAGAGTCAACGCAGCCATCTACCAGAAAATTTATTTATTTTCCGGCAGGACTTGGCACCTGCCCACACTGCCAAAAGTACCAATACCTGGTTTAATAACCACAGTATCACTATGCTTCATTGACCAGCAAACTCGCCTGACCTAAACCCCATAAAGAATCTATGGGATATTGTCAAGAAAAATATGAGAGACACCAGACCCAACAATACAGGCAACCTGAAGGCCGCTATCAAAGCAACCTGGGCTTCCATAACACCTCAGCAGTGCCACAGGCTGATCACCTCCATGCCACGCCGCATTGTTGCAGTTATTCATGCAAAAGGAGCCCCGACCAAGTAATGGGTGCATATACTGCACATACTTTTTAGTAGGCCAACATTTCAGTTTTAAAAATCATTTTTGAAATTGGGCTTATTTAATATTATAATATGAGACAAAATTTGGGGTTTTCATTAACTGTTAGCCATTATCATCAAGATTAAAATAAAAAAATGCTGGAAATAGATCGTTCTGTGTGTAATGAATCTATATAATATATGAGTTTCATTTTTTGAATTGAATTACTAAAATAAATTAACTTTTTGATGATATTCTAATTCATTGAGGACTAGGCACTGCTGCACAAACCTCGTCTCACTTTAAAGTTTCTATTCTCCTCCGTTATTTAGATATTGGTGCCGTTATATTTGGCGCCCAATATGTAAATAACCCCCTGAACTGTCAATGGGGGGTGTAAATGGCATGGGGGGCACGTTATCGCTGTGACACTGTCCAATCAGTTACGGACAGTGTGACAGCGGCTTCCTTCACTGTCTGACAAGAACTGGAGAGAGGATAGTGCACACACGCGCACAGCTCCTCCACCGCCACGGAATAGAAGAAGAGAAGATTGTGAATTCTTCTTCTTCTGTTCCGTGGTGGCGGGAGTATCGTCGGCTGTGCGCACGCTCTCACTCTTCAGCTCCGGGCAGACATTGACCACAAGACTGTGTGATATTGCAAAAGAAAAAATTTATAAAATGAGACAAAGTTTGTGCAGCAGTGCCTATTACATGGTGCACTCAGCTGCACATGTATGGGCAGGTGAAAAGTTCTCTTTAAAGAGTACTTTTTTTAAATTAATATATATATATATATATATATATATATATATATATATATATATATATATATGTGTGTGTTCCTTTTAAGACCATAAAAAACTTTTCAATATATTATATTAACCTTACTGCAAGCGTTAGCCCACTATGCTGTAGTCTTCTTCCCTCTCTTCCTGCTCCGCTGTTGCTGTCACTGCTGCAGTCCCCGCTCGTTGTCATTTGGAATCCGTAGCCAGCAACATCAGATGCTGGCTATGGATTTCATGAAGATCAGTGGCTGAGTGGGAGGATCTCTGTCGACGTGCACGCTCCCGATTCTCAGCCATCTAAAGCAGAATAGCTGCCACTGCTTGGCACTGTTTCTGTAAAGGATCTGCCAGACACAGCTTCTGTGTCGACGCCCATGGTTAATCAGTCTGCATCTGCTCCTAGGTCTGTTAGAGTGACTCGATCTGCTACCACTCAGGCTGGTTGGCTGAGGAGTGGGAGAACCTATCACAGCCTGGCCAGACGGTTCTAGCTCCCGCCCTCGGTCTATGTATACCTTCATTTGCTTCTTGTCTTTGCCTGTGATTCTCTCTCTTGTTTCCTGACTCTGCTGTTCCAGCTATTACTATTGACCTCAGCTTCATTTTGACCCTGGCTTTACTGACTACGCTCCTGCTCTGCGTTTGGTACCTCGTACACTCCTGGTTTGACTCGGCTCGTTCACTACTCTTGTTGCTCACGGTAATGCCGTGGGCAACTGCCCCATTTCCCTTAGCTTCTGTGTACCCCTGTCTGTTTGTCTCTCGTGCTCGTATTGAGCGTAGGGACCGTCGCCAAGTTGTACGCCGTCACCTAGGACGGGTCATGCAAGTAGGCAGGGACTGAGTGGCGGGTAGATTAGGGCTCACCTGTCTGTCTCCTTACCCCGTCTTTACAGTTTCTGACAGTTTTTTCAAAGGTGGGCATGTGCTGTGTATTCCACTGTATTTTATTGCAGGCCGGAGTCCTGGGCAGAGCGTGGGACAGGAAAAGCTCTGGGCAGTGACGTCAGGAGGTTTTCCTGGTCCGGAGTCCTGGGCAGAGCGTGGGACAGGAAAAGCTCCGGGCAGTGACGTCAGGAGGTTTTCCTGGTCCAGAGTCCCGGGAAGAGCCTCTACTAGTGCTCTGCCTAGGGGCTCTTCACAGGGATTCCGGCACTGGTGAAGCCCCTGATGTCACAGCTCATATATATGGGCAGTGACGTCAGCAGCAGTGCTAGAGTCCACAGGCGGAGAGGTAAAAGAGGCTCTGCCTGGGACTCGGCACCAGTGAAACCTCCTGACATCACTGTCCATATATGAGCAGTGACGTCATGAGGATTCCCAGGTCTGGAGTCCCGGGCAGAGCCTCTACTAGCGCTCTGCCAAGGGACTCCGGCACTGGTGAAGCCCCTGACGTCACTGCCCATATATAGGCAGCGATGTCTGTAGCTGCCAGAGATCTACATTTGAAGAGCACCTATAATTTAAAAAAACGTTTGACATGTTATAGTGTTGTGTCAGAAGTTTTAGTTGGTGGGGTTCCAAGCTATGAGACCCCCACCGATCGTTAAAGTGAAGTGATATAAGCGCTCAGGTGAGCGTAGTGCCGCTTCGCTTCTCCTCGGCTTTCCTCAAGCGTGCTGTGTATGGGCTCAAGTCTATAAGTGCACCGCTCGCTTGGCTGTCTGAAGAAAGCCGAGCAGAAACTAAGCGGCACTGCGCTCAGCTGAGCGATTCTGACGCTTCGTTGTAGCGATCGGTGGGGGTCTCAGTGCTCAAATTTATTTAAAATTTTATTTTTTTGCATGTGTTTCTTAGTGGTTTTTTCCAGGTCCAATTTTTGGACTATTCGGATTCGAGGACTATTTTTTTTTAATAAAATGGCTAACGAGGGTTGTGTGTGGGGTGTTTTATTTCAATAAAATATTTGATTCTATGTGTCTGCGTTGAAATTTTTTTTTTTACTACTACTGCCTTAGTAATGGCCCCTGTCTGATTGACAGCGTCGCTTACTAAAGAGTGGCTTGGTGTTAGCCGGTAAAAAAGCTAACACTAACCCCCCATTATTACCCTGATACCCACCGCCACCAGGGGTATCGGGAAGAGCCGGGTACAATACTGTACCCGAACATTTGAAGTAATGGTTCGGCACTGGGGCGGTCTCAGGCTGGTATTATTAGGGTATGTGCACACGGCTTATTTTTGGCCATTTATCGGGCCGTAAATGGCCAAAAAACGGCCGAGGACAGCGGAAGCAGAATGCCTCCAAACATCTGGCCATTGATTTCAATGGAAAAAACAGCGTTCTGTTACATAGTTACATAGTTACATAGTTAGTACGGCTGAAAAAAGACACATGTCCATCAAGTCCAACCAAGGGAAGGGAAAAGGGAAGGAAAAATTTCTACACATAGGAGCTAATATTTTTTTGTTCTAGGAAATTATCTAACCCTTTTTTAAAGCCATCTACTGTCCCTGCTGTGACCAGCTCCTGCGGTAGGCTATTCCATAAATTCACCGTTCTTACTGTAAAGAAGCCTTGTCGCCTCTGCAGCTTGAACCTTTTTTTCTCCAGACGGAGGGAGTGCCTCCTTGTTTTTTGAGGGGGTTTTACAAGGAACAGGATATCACCATATTTTTTGTATGTGCCATTAATATATTTATATAAGTTAATCATGTCCCCCCTTAGTCGTCTTTTTTCAAGGCTAAATAGGTTTAATTCTTTCAATCTTTCCTCATAACTTAAATTCTCCATGCCCCTTATTAGCTTCGTTGCTCTTCTTTGTATTTTTTCCAACTCCAGGGCATCCTTTCTATGAACTGGAGCCCAGAACTGAACTGCATATTCTAGATGGGGCCTCACTAATGCTTTGTAAAGTGGCAATATTACATCTCTGTCCCGCGAGTCCATGCCTCTTTTAATACACGACAATATCTTGCTGGCCTTTGAAGCAGCTGATTGACACTGCATGCTGTTATTGAGTTTATGATTTACAAGAACACCCAGATCCTTCTCAACAAGTGAATCCGCCAGTGTAGCTCCCCCTAGGACATATGATGCATGCAGGTTGTTGGTACCCAGATGCATAACTTTACATTTATCTACATTAAACTTCATTTGCCAAGTGGACGCCCAAACACTTAGTTTGTTTAAATCTGCCTGCAATTCACAAACATCTTCCATAGTCTGAACTATATTACATAGCTTGGTGTCATCTGCAAAAATAGAAATAGTGCTATTAATCCCATCCTCTATATCATTAATAAATAAGTTGAATAATAGTGGTCCCAGCACTGAACCCTGGGGTACACCACTTATAACCGGTGACCATTCAGAGAAGGAATCATTGACCACAACTCTCTGGATACGGTCCTTGAGCCAATTCTCAATCCAATTACAAACTATATTTTCTAAACCTATAGTCCGTAATTTACCCATTAGGCGTCTATGGGGGACAGTGTCAAATGCCTTTGCAAAGTCCAAAAACACTAAATCCACAGCGGCCCCTCTGTCTAGACTTCTGCTCACCTCTTCATAAAAACAGATTAGGTTAGTTTGACAACTTCTGTCCTTAGTAAAACCATGCTGGCTGTCACTTATAATGCTATTTATTGTCACATAATCCTGTATATAGTCCCTCAATAGCCCCTCAAACATTTTCCCCACGATGGATGTTAAGCTTACTGGTCTATAATTACCCGGGGAAGACCTAGAGCCCTTTTTGAAAATAGGCACCACATTTGCCCTGCGCCAGTCCCTTGGCACTATACCAGTCACTAGAGATTCTCTGAATATTATGAAAAGGGGGACAGAAATAACTGAACTAAGCTCTTTAAGAATTCTAGGGTGTAACCCATCTGGTCCCGGAGCCTTGTGCACATTTATTTTATTTAATTTAGCTTGGACCATCTCTACATTCATCCAATTCAGTATATCAGCCGATATATTAACAGCACTGGCACCGGCTACATCAGCTGCTCTTTCTTCAGTTGTATATACAGAGCTAAAGAACCCATTTAGTAACTCTGCCTTCTCTTGATCCCCTGTGATCAACTCCCCATTACCATTATCTAGGGGTCCTACATGTTCAGACCTTGGCTTTTTTGCATTTATATGCTTGAAGAATTTTTTAGGATTTGTTTTACTATCCTTGGCCACCTGCCTTTCATTATGTATTTTTGCTAATTTTATTACATTTTTACAGATTTTATTAAGCTCTTTATATTTTACAAAGGCTACAGCTGTACCCTCAGATTTGTATTTTTTAAATGCCCTTTTTTTGTCATGTATTGCCCCTTTCACAGAAGGTGTAAGCCATGTGGGGTTTAATTTGAGTCGTTTATACTTATTACCTGTAGGAATAAATTTTGCACTATAATAACTCAAAGTAGATTTGAAAATCTCCCATTTATCATTTGTTCCATTATTTGACATTAGTTCTTCCCAGTCCATATCCTGAATTGCAGCCCTCATCCTAGGGAAATTGGCTTTCTTAAAATTAAATGTTTTTGCCCTCCCAGCCTGCGTTTGTTTTTTACAGTATAGGTAAAATGTAACTATATTGTGATCACTGTTACCGAGGTTTTCACGAACATTGACATTCCCAACAAGATCTGCATTATTAGAAATGACCAGATCCAACAGAGCTTCACCTCTAGTCGGGTCTTCCACAAACTGGCCCATAAAATTTTCCTGCAACAGGTCGAGGAAATGTCTCCCCTTTGCAGTTGAAGCCGAACCATGACACCAATTAATATCCCGGAAATTAAAATCTCCCATTATCACTACAGTACCCGCCTGTGCAGCCCGCTCCATCTGTTTATATAGCTGAACTTCCATCTCCTCAGTTATATTGGGGGGTCTATAGATTACACCAAAAGTAATTTTTTCAGTGTTTACCTCCCTTTCTAGTTCCACCCACAAGGTTTCAACCTCCTCACAGTCTTCACCCACTATTGTCTCTTTCACACTCGCCTTCATATCACTTCTCACATACAGACATACACCACCACCACCTTTCCTATTTGTCCTGTCTTTACGAAAAAGTGTAAAACCCTGTAGATTTACAGCCCAGTCATGTGAAGAGTCCAGCCATGTTTCAGCAACACCAACTATATCTATATTTTCTTCCAGTATCAAGGCCTCCAGCTCCCCCATTTTACTTGCTAGACTTCTGGCATTTGTGAACATACACTTTAACTTGCCTGTCAGTTTTTCACTTTTATTATCAACAATGTGATTTGACATTAATCGGTCCTTTTTATTTACACTGATGTTTTGTAACGAAAGGATCTCCTTATCCTGTTGTCCAGTCCTCTCCCCACATTCTGTTTCTCCCCCCACCAATATAGTCTGACCCCTCTCTAACCTGGCTACCCCTTTTTTTTCTACATTGACCTCCCTCCTCAGCCCTAGTTTAAATACTCCGCCACCCCAGCTAGAATTCTCTCCCCCAGCACAGAGGCCGTTTTTTTACGCGGCCGTTTTGATAATGCATGTCACTTCTTGAGACGTTTTTGAAACCATTTTTCATCTACTTTATAGAAAAATAGCTCCAAAAATGGCCGTAAAAAACGCAGTGAAAAACGCGAGTTGCTAAAAAATACGCTGAAAATCGGGAGCTGTTTTCCCTTGAAAACAGCTCCGTATTTTCAGATGTTTTTTAGTAAGCGTGTGAACATACCCTTAGGCTGGGAAGGCCCAAAAACTCTGGCCCTTCCCACCCTAGTAATGCTAGCCTGCTGCTGCTATGTTGTATCTGGCTGGCTTTTTTTTTTCAATAATTTTTTTTGGGGTAAAAAAAAACAACTCATGGGGTCCCTCCATTTACATAACCAGTCAGACACAACATAGCAGCAGCAGGCTAGCATTAACAGGGTGGGAAGGGCCACGGTTTTTGGGCCTTCCCAGCCTAATAATACCATCCTGCGTTGCCCCAGTACCAGACCATTACTTCAAATGTTCGGGTACTGGATTGTACCTGGCTCTTTCTGATATCCCTGGTGGCGGTGGGTATAAGGGTAATAATGGGGGGTTAGAACCTCAGTCTATTGCCCTACTTTTTAATACCTTCGCGTAATAGCATGTGGTGGTGTGGGGGCTGATGAATGGAGCGGGCTCACTTCCTACCCTGCTGGTGTCAGCTGAGTTTTACAGCTGACACCAGGGACTAACGACCAGGAAACATCTATCGCGCTGTTCCTGGACGTTTTACCCCTCAAGTGCTGCGTTCATTTGCGACCGCAGCATCTGAGGCGTTAAAAAGAGGGGGTGGCCAACTCTGACAGCTCATCGGCACCCCCACAATGCAATCCTGAGGTGCTAATGGTTGTAGTGGCAACCAGGGGTCTAATGCAGGCCCCCAGGACTGCCTTCACTCTGCCCCTGTTAAGGGGGTTTTCCCATCAGAGACATTTATAACTTATCCACAGGATATGCCATAAATGTCAGATAGATGTGGGTCCCACCTCTGAGTCCCGCACCTATCTCTTAAACAGGGCCCCCTAAATTCCGTTCTACCTTTCTGCGTTCCCTCTTATGCTAAGGGCCGCTATCAGGGCAGTACTATTGGTACTGCCGTCAGGGGCCCGTCCACAATGATGAAGAAAAGGGGCCCGCCCACTTCTCAGCTACTTTACACATTTGAATAAGGGCCCCAGTGTTAGTTACTTGGAGAAAGGAACGGACTCTGCAATGTAATAGGGCTTGTTCCTTACTCGGATGTAACTAATGGTGGGGCCCTGAGAGGAATAACAGGAGGGGAAGATGCAGCATGGAAGCAGAATCTGCGTGTGGAGTGATCCTGCCCACCAGACACGTCCTTCTCTACACAGCCGACTGGACCCTGCAGGCTCGTGAGTGATCCCCCCCCACTTTCCATTCTGCTTCACATTCCTCCTGACCCTACATGAAGATTATATACAGTACAGTATGTTTTAAAAAAAAGTTTCCACTAACGTTTTTTTGCCGCGATTTTTGTAATCGCTGCAAAAATGGCGCAGTTTTGCCACGATTCATAAAAAATCACGGTTAAACCTTGTGATTTGTGCCACGATTACGAAAATTGCATAAAGAAAGTGTGCAAATCATGATAAAACTATAGGCCATAGTCGAAGTGCGGTAAAATCAAATATTTGCCGCGATTTTGGAAAAAAATGGGATTTGACCGCACTGTGTAAATAGACTAAGGCCTTATTCAGACGGCCATGCTCAGTCTGTTTTATATGGACCGTGTATCGGTCATATTGCCCGGACCGACCACAGTTCAGAGAGCCGGGCTCCAAGCAACATAGTTATCTTTGAGGCTAGGAGTCCCTGTCTCTCCGCGGGAATACTGTCCCGTACTGTAACCATGTTTTCAGTATGGGAGAGTATTCCAGCGGAGAGACAGGGATTCCTAGCGTCATAGATAACTATGACGCTAGGAACCCGCGTGCCTGAACTGTGGTCGGTCTGGGAAATACAGTCGACATACGGTCCGTATATCACAGACCGAACACACACGTTTGAATAAGGCCACTTCAGACGTGGCGGTTCTGTCTCCTATTTCTGGTGCGAATTGCGCACAGAAAATTCATTACAAATGACAATATAAGGCCATACTCGACGAAGGTGTGTGTGAAATTGGCCAGTAATAATGCCCGTTTTTCACTGTCAATTTGCACCCGTGTGGGACCCGTTTTCACGGATCCCTCATAGACTTGAGTCTATTGAGGGATCTGTAAAAATGGGCATAAATAGGACATGGCCCTTCACACGGTCCGTTAAAACAACAGCCGTGTGAATAGCCCCATAGAAATACATGCAACCATGTGATGGCCGTTAAAAGAATGGCCGTCACATGGACATTTAAGGCTATGTTCACACGCTGTGTTTTCAGCCGTTTTTCAGGGCGTAAACGCCTCAAAAAACTCCTGAAAAAACGGAAACTGAACGCCTCCTAACATCTGCCCATTGATTTCAATGGGAAAAACTGCGTTTCGTTTAGATGGGGCATTTTTTATAAAGAAAACGGCGCGTAACAAAATGCCCCGTAAAAAGTCACTTCTTGAGCCGTTTTTGGAGCCGTTTCTCATTGTGTCAATAGAAAACAGCTCCAAAAACAGCTAAAAAAAACGACCTAAAAAAACATTTGATGCTTTAAAAACAGCTGAAAATCAGAGGCTGTTTTTCCTTGAAAACAGCTCCATATTTTAAAGCCGTTTTTACTTTAGCCTAACAAGTTCATCTGAATAAGCCCTAACTCATGTGAATGGGGTTTTCAAAACCCCATGCACATGCAGCAGAAAAAAATTGCATGGAATTTAGGACGTGGTGCTGATTTTTAAATCAGCAGAATGCCTATTATGTTGCAGAATTGGAACGTATTTTACCCTTTACAATGCAAAGGGTTAATTAGTTGCAAATCCCTAGCAAAATCTGGAAGGCTACATGCACACGTTGAGGAATTTGGCGCAGAAAATCTGCATCAAAACTGCAGGTAAATGCAGGTAATTCTGCAGGTAAAATCTGCACCTAAAGACTTCAATCACTGGTAAATGGTACCTTGATGGCTGGCTTGTGCTGAATTATCGGAAGATGGGTTGTGCTGGATTATCGGAAACTGAATTGAACACAACGGACACTGGAGTCATCACAAACTCTGGTCGCGTCACGGATACTGGAGTCATCATGGACACTGGGCACAGACACTGCAGTCATCACAGACACAGGAGAAAATTATTAAATTTTTCAAGCAAATTTTTTAGCCACATGGAACCGCTTCCCATTGGTTTTTACGCTAAAAGTATTGGTCTGCACTTATCCACCAGCCTAGCCCTTAATATTACAGCCTCTAATATAAAGGTCCAGACTAGTGGATATGTGCTGACCACTAAATAGTGCCACACCCCCCTTTAGATAGTGCCTAGGTTCCCCCCAAACAAATAAAAAATAATTATACTCATCTAGCCCCGTTCCCATGATAATCGTAGCTCCACAGTCTCCTCAGTCCTGCAGCCTATGAGGTGCCGAGACAGGATCTTTTTCTGTAACGATCTCTATATATTTATGCACGTTCTCAATTTATTATTTCAGATGCCTTTATGCATTGTGCAAGGATGCACATCTGATACAAAACATCGAGATTCCAATATTATGCTACATGTTTTTCCTAAAGACAAGGATGCTGTGCCAACAGTTTTTCCCGTTACCACTTCTACTGTCATTGGATTACATTCTGTAAGCCAAGAACCAAGCCGAAAGAGAATAAGAGTTGTTGAGGAAAATCTTGCTTCCTCACCAATTGAATCTGTCCATGTTTTCAAATCATGTGGCTAGAATTTATCTATAAAAAAAAAAGTGTTCATGACATAAGAGTAAACACAGGTTTTTATATTGGAAAAAAACATGATCAGGCTCAAACTGATCATCGTTATTTTATTCTAGATCAATGTCCTCCCAGGTAAAACTTCCTTCAAGAAACAACAAAAAACCACAGTGCAGACTTCTCAGAACTAAAAGAAAAAAAATAAGAACTTCATCAAAGGGTTCAAAACAACCGACTTGTATCGATGAACTGCAAAACGTTCCTGATATTGATTTAAACAAAACAATACAACCAGGAATTGTACTTGGTGATCTCAACATTACCGAGGCAGAGATTGACAATGTTGATCCTGCAAATCTATTGGATGTAATTTATGAAACTCCAACAACCGTCTCTGTTGAAATTGTCTGTAATAACGAAATTGTCTGTAATAACGAAATTCAAGATGAACTAGACATTTAGTTGTCACCAATCTCACAATTTGAATCACAAATTAAAGGAACTATAGTTTTAAGTGAGTGCACTTCCCCAATTGTCTCTGAAGATGATTCTACTTTTAGAATTTCTCATTGTGAAGAAATAAACACTTTCAGCGTAGATGAGGAGGATTTTACAGATATTGAAAATGAAGAAGAGGATGAAATCCTTTCCAATATAAAAACAGAAGATTACACATCAGTGTATGAAAAAGCAGCTAGAGAAAAAAAAGTTAATTTGAGTCTTGTCTATACACGATAATTCAAAGCATCCCGTGTCAAAAAAATGCTACATGCGGTGCAAAATTTGCTATGATAGTAAGAAAAAGAGTGGGAACCTTTACTTCTGTATATGTCTCTTGTTCAAATAATCATTCATACAAGCTGTGGGAGAGTCAACCAAAAGTGAACAGGAAGTCCATTGGAAATATACTAGCTTCTTCTGCCATTCTAACCAGTAGGAATACTTATCTAAAAACCAGACCGTTTTTCCATCTCTATGGAATTCAGTTAATCTCTGAATCGACTTATTACAAACACCAAACTAATTATTTGTTCTCTACTATTGACAACTTTTTCAAACTGGAACAAGAGAACAATGTTTGTACCCTGGGAAATGAAGTAGTACAGTTAGGTCCAGAATTATTTGGACAGTGACACAAGTTTTGGCATTTTAGCTGTTTACCAAAAGATATTGAATATACAGTTATATACTCAACGTGGGCTTAAAGTGCAGAATCTAAGCTTTAATTTGAGGGTAGTCACATCCTAATTTGAGAAAGGGTTTAGGAATTAGAGCTCTTTATTAAGTAGCTGCCTCTTTTTCAAAGGGACTAAAGGTAATTGGACAATTATCTCAAAAGCTATTTAAGGGGCTGCATGGGCTATATCCTCATTAATGCATCATCAATTCAGCTGGTAAAAGGTCTGGAGTTGATTCAAGGTGTGGCATTTGCATTTGGAAGTTGTTGCTGTGAACCCACAACATGTGGTCAAAGGAGCTCTCAATGCAGTTGAAACAGGCCATCGTTAGGCTGAAAAAAAGGAGGAAATCCATCAGAGAGATAGCACAAATATTAGGAGTGGCCAAATTAACAGTTTGGTACATTCTTGAAAAAAAAAGAGCGCACTGGTGATCTCGTGAAGTCCAAAAGGCCTGGACGTCCATGGAAGACGACAGTGGTGGATGACCACAGAATCCTTTCCACGGTGAAGAAAAACCCCTTCACAACATCTACCCAAGTGAACAACACCCTCCTGGAGGTAAGTGTATCAGTATCTAAGTCTACCATAAAGAGAAACAGAATAGACGAGGAGACAGCACTTCCAACATATGTCAGCTTTTTAATCACCCGTGCAACGTTTCAGACCAGCAGGACCTTTCTCAAGCATAGTGAACACAGCAGTACAGGAGTATTTAAGGACCCACAGAGTCAACAGTAATAAAAAATGTGATTAATACAAAAACAGTTTAAAAGGATCTGTGTATAATAAAGCAGTCTAATTTAAAATCACAGTCAGACCACCAAGGTGCTTATGCATAGAACTATAAAAGTTTTAAGGGACTGGTACATCAATAAGCAGTCCGAATAAACAAAAAATAATAATAAATAACAAACTCACCAAGTGTGTCAAAAAACGATTGCAGGATATTGTATCAAGATGCCAGATGGAACTACTCCTAATGGATAACGGCATCCCGGAAGTCCAGATATCCACGTGTATAGGTTGAATAACAGTCTATACCTCCTGTATTCAAAAGTCTACATACTCTCGCGAAACTACACTAGTTAGTTCCCGCACATGTGCAGTGCATCTAGTGACTGCACGGCGGCCATTTTGGAAAGTGGCAATGACGAACCTTAGAAGAAGAAAAATAGGGAAAAATTGTGAGTATCAGTTAAAAAAAAGAAGGGGGGGGGAGAATACTCTGTAGGACAACTAGGAGTTAGGGACAATGATATACTAATCAGTATTAAATCGTGAAAAACAGCACACACATGCTAATGTGTAAACATTCTGACAGAGTGTGTGTGTAAAACAATATCATTGAGTATATGTCCCACATAATGTCACAAAAAGTATCTAATCCCACATAAATAACAATGTATTATTATATCCCTTGGCCTCATACGTATGGAAAAAATGATTATATCTAGCCACACATTTTTCACAAATATGGTCGCCACAGGAAGAAATGTATTCACAGGATTCCGTAAACCAGAAAAAGCAGTCCATTCGACAAATCAAATCTGTAATAATAATAATAATAATAAAAAAAGATATGTATATATATATATATATATATATATATATATATACATATATATATATATATATATATATAGTAATAAGACATCATTAAGAATGTGTTCAATTTACATTAAAAAGAGTTGATGCATAAAAAACCAAGCAAGGTACATAAGGGAAAAATACTTTCCAATATATGACATACTTAAGTGACTACACCGACTTTAAAATCAATGTTCAAACCATGTGGGGCAAGGCAATTTAACTTGAAAATCCATTCAAGTTCTCTCCGTTTGAGTCTGGAGACCCTGTCCCCACCCCTACGGTGTAGGGCAATATGGTCAATGATCCAAAATTTAAGGTCGCTGACCAAATGCCCCGCTGATACAAAATGTGCTGACACTGGGAGATCCAATTTTTTGGTTCTAATAGTCGATCTATGTTTATTAAGACGAGCCCGACATTCCTGGGTAGTCTCCCCCACATATAGCAACTTGCATGGACACTGTAAAACATAAATGACATGAGATGATGCACATGTCAGAAAATGTTTAATGGGGTAAGTCTTGCCATTAGTCGGATGAACCAGCATGTTCCCTTTTATCATATTATTGCAATTGACGCAATTAAGACACGGGAAACAGCCCAATTTTTTTGGGGCCAGAGTTAACTGGCGGTTCATTTGAAAGGATCCGACATCAGCATGAACAAGACGATCCCTTAAATTTTTTTGTCGTCTAAATGCCATCCTAGGGGGACAACCAAATTCGGGACCAGATTTAGTGAGATTTTTAAAAATATGCCACTCCTGGCGAATAATACTAGAAACTCTATTACTAATATCTGAAAAATGTGTGGCTAGATATAATCATTTTTTCCATACGTATGAGGCCAAGGGATATAATAATACATTGTTATTTTTGTGGGATTAGATACTTTTTGTGACATTATGTGGGACATATACTCAATGATATTGTTTTACACACACACTCTGTCAGAATGTTTACACATTAGCATGTGTGTGCTGTTTTTCACGATTTAATACTGATTAGTATATCATTGTCCCTAACTCCTAGTTGTCCTACAGAGTATTCTCCCCCCCTTCTTTTTTTGAACTGATACTCACAATTTTTCCCTATTTTTCTTCTTCTAATGTTCGTCATTGCCACTTTCCAAAATGGCCGCCGTGCAGTCACTAGATGCACTGCACATGTGCGGGAACTAACTAGTGTAGTCTCGCGAGAGTATGTAGGCTTTTGAATACATGAAGTATAGACTGTTATCCAACCTCTACACATGGATATCTGGACTTCCGGGATGCCGTTATCCATTAGGAGTAGTTCCATCTGGCATCTTGATACAATATCCTGCAATCGTATTTTGATTATACACACACTTGGTGAGTTTGTTATTTATTATTATTTTTTGTTTATTCGGACTGCTTATTGATGTACCAGTCCCTTAAAACTTTTATAGTTCTATGGTGGTCTGATTGTGATTTTAAATTACACTGCTTTATTATACACAGATCCTTTTAAACTGTTTTTGTATTAATCACATTTTTTATTACTGTTGACTCTGTGAGTCCTTAAATACTCCTGTACTGCTGTGTTCACTGTGCTTGAGAAAGGTCCTGCTGGACTGAAACGTTGCACGGGTGATTAAAAAGCTGACATATGTTTGAAGTGCTGTCCCCTCGTCTACTCTGTCTATCTGATATTGGGGACCGCGGATCCGGTCCTATTGAGGCGTGCACCCACTTGTGGTCCAGTGCTGTGGTAATTTTCTGCTTACCATAAAGAGAAGACTTCATGAAAGCAAATACAGAGTGTTCACCACAAGGTGCAAACCATTAGCCATCAGCCTCAAAAATAGAAAGACCAGATTCAACATGTAAAGAAGCCAGCCCAGTTCTGGAACAGCATTCTTTGGACAGATGAAGCTAAGATCAACCTGTACCAGAATGATGGGAGGAAGAAAGTATGGAGAAGGCTTGTAACGGCTCATGATCCAAAGCACACCACATCCTTTGTAAAACATGCTGGAGTCAGTGTGATGGCATGGGCATGCATGGCTGCCAAAGTGTTTATTGATGATGTGACTGAAGACAGAAGCAGCCGGATGAATTCTGAAGTGTTCAGGGATATACTTTCTGCTCAGATTCCACTAAATGCAGCAAGGTTGATTGGACGTCGCTTCACAGTACAGATGGACAATGACCCAAAACATACTGCGAAAGCAACCCAGGAGTTTTTTATGGCAAAGAAGTGGAATATTCTGCAATGGCCAAGTCAATCACCAGATCTCAACCCGATCGAGCATGCATGACTCAAATAAGTCGAGTCGTGTACCCCCCTTTATTTCCCTTTTATAAAGCAGACACTGAAACAGAGTTGGAATTTAATGGCCACAGCAGCCGTTTATTATTATCATAAATAATCATAACTTTTAAATAACCATATAACATAACTTTTTGAATTCCCCTCCGAGGAATTCAACATCACATACTTAACCATATGACCCTCTCCGGGTCAACAAAAGAATGACAGGGGCAAGTCCTTGAAGCCACCAATAATTTTGTATTTACAGGCCATCTGCCCACCAATACCTTACCCCCAGCCGTAACCCGGCTCGGGGGCACCGATTACCTTTTTGCAGATGACCTCCACCATATATGTCACAGCCTTCAAAAGGGGTAACACCCTAAGAAGCCGATTTCCAACAAAATTGGGGGGTGCATCCCGTGATGCAATCCCCCCCACCACATTTTTCGACCTACTTCAAGGACTCCCCCCGCCAAAGCGACATAGGCCTTGACCACCTCAAGCCTGTGAGCTCCTCCACACGCCCACCGCTCTCTCAATCCCTTCAGACAGGGCCAGACTCCACATATCAATTCCCAGATCATTCAAGTGCACTCCATCTTCCCTCCAATAATTGTCTGTCCCAGCCTCCAAATCCCAATGCCGCACAGCAACCCCCCCACTCCGTGCCACAAAACCAGATATGGCCCTGTTGGCCTTAATACAAGCCTTATTGACCTTATCCACGGAGCGAGCCCACCGCCAACTTTTTCTCGGGACGATCTCCGACCATACGGTCACCAATTGGGGACAAGCACAACAGGTCATGTTTGACGTCCCGCACTAGTTCCCGAAAAGGGCGTAAGCCCAAATCATTCCCTCCCACATGCAAAACCAACACCCCCGGTACCCTGTCCAACAGTACAAAGGTGTTAAACTCCTGTAACACCCTGCCCCAGGTCATACCACGGAAACCCATCCATCTTAAAATCGCTGTGTCCCGCGGTATCCTGAGCTGTCTGCCGTTGGGCCGTACATCCGCCCGTATGGCACCCCAGTACACGTACGAATGCCCCATGATCCACACCAAACACGGAGGAGGGCCTGCAAAACAAAGGAAAACATACTCGCACACCATTCACCCATGCACACAACACCACATCACAGGCGGGAACGCACACACCCAGATCAGTAATGCAGAAATACACAAATTACAGCATATGAGGGCGAACATACGAGCGAAAGCGCGCTGACTCCCAGCGCCCGATATGCTGCACCCCGGCGTCGTCCAAACCCCACCTTACAGCTTCCGTAGCCGCTCCTATCCGAAAGGAATGAGACGAGTACTGTTCCGCCCGCACCTGACACGCCACCAAACACTTTCTAAACACTGCCACAAACTGAAAACGCGACAGGAAAATACCGTCCGAATGCCGAAGTAACGGGGAATCCGAAATAACTGCGCCCGCCAAGAACTCCCTGAGGCAGGAAACCGGACATACCGCCTTCCCTGGCAAAGCAAACAACACCAACCTCCTTCCCTTACCCAATTGATCAGTTTTGGAATAACGAAGCACTATCTCCACTCTATCCTCATACACATCCACATCATCCTGCCTCACACCTCCCGGCGTAGACGTACTAGGGGACACCAGCTCCCCCACCCGGAAAGCCCCGAAAAAGGCTAAGGAAAAAGCCAAACGAAACAGCTTACTCTCAGAAGGTGATCTACACACATGCCACACCACCTCGCCCAACTCACAAAGCAACTGAAATGACACTGGACTCCTCCTGTCCCTTACCACCACACCCTTTCTCAAACCCCGCAATGCTTGGCTCACCAAGAAATTCTTTGTGTAGTCCACCAATCCCCGGAGCTTCAAGTCAAAAGCA
The DNA here is from genome assembly GCF_050947455.1 of Rhinoderma darwinii. Classification (NCBI taxonomy): domain Eukaryota; kingdom Metazoa; phylum Chordata; class Amphibia; order Anura; family Rhinodermatidae; genus Rhinoderma; species Rhinoderma darwinii. The sequence continues at coordinate 198,529,675 of NC_134691.1, forward strand.
ATGGCCTCCACAAAGCGATTGACCATGGCAACCGTGCAACCCGCAGAAAAAGCCTCCCCCAGCCAAAACAGCAACGCCAGTATCCTGTCATTGTCAAACACCACATCCCCCAGTGACCTAACCCACTCTTCCCACTGACGCCATCCAGCGGAATATGCTGCCCACGTTGATCTGGCTAGGGATCGTTCAATCAGGGCACCGGCAGCCCGTACACCAGCTCCCAAAGATGACTGGGACAGTCCATCCCAGTCAAGTCCGCGTCCGGCACCAGCTGATGAAAACGACCCCACTGTGAGCGAGAAAGTGCGTCAGCGATACAATTTTCCACCCCCGGTACATGCACCGCCACTACCCACGCATTCAACTGCAGACAAGTAAGCACCAACTTTCTTAACAAGCGAATAACCGGATGAGCCGACGCTGACACATTGTTTATTGCCATAACAACCCCCATATTGTCGCAATGAAAGCGAACTTTTTTGTCCCGGAACCTATCCCCCCAAATGGTGACTGCCACCATGATAGGAAATAGTTCGAGCAGGGCCAAGTTGCGCGTCAAACCCCCCTCCACCCACGAGGCCGGCCACGTGCCCGTGCACCACTGACCTCCAAAGAACGCTCCGAAACCCACCGCCCCCAACGCATCAGTGAACAACTCCATATCGAAACTATCCAACGCCTGAGACATCCATAAGGAGCGCCCATTGTAGGTAGCCAGGAAATGAAGCCATACTTGCAAATCCTCTCGGTGATCAGCAACCAACCTGATAAAATGATGCGGCTCCTTAACCCCTGCCGTCGCAGCTGACAGCCGACGGCAAAACACCCTACCCATCGGCATGATGCGGCAGGCAAAATTTAACTTCCCCAACAGCGACTGCAACTCCTTTTTAAGACGACACGCTCTGTCCACCTCCAACCGCAAAGCCACCAGCTTATCCTCCGGCAATCTACACTCCATTTCCACCGAATCTATAGCAATCCCCAAAAAACAAATGGATGACGTCGGACCTTCCGTCTTATCAGCCGCCAGAGGGACCCCAAATTCCCGGGACACCCACGTAAACGTCTCCAGCAAGTTCGTGCACATTCCCGAACCCGCCGGACCGTCACACAAAAAGTCGTCAAGATAATGTATAACAGAATCCACTCCCGCAACACTCCTAACAACCCACTCTAAAAAGGAGCTAAAAACCTCGAAATACGCACATGACACAGAACAGCCCATTGGCAGGCAACGATCAACAAAATATCCCCCGTTCCAGTAACACCCCAAAAGCCGCTGGCTGTCAGGGTGCAACGGCAGCAAACGAAAAGCTGCCTCGATGTCAGTCTTCGCCATTAAAGCCCCCCGTCCGTAGCCGCGCACCAGCTCCACCGCCGCATCAAATGACGTATGAACGACCGAACACAAGTCAGGATCTATCCCATCGTTAACCGACAACCCTTTTGGAAACGACAAGTGGTGTATCAGACGGAACTTGTTCGGTTCCCGTTTTGGCACCACGCCCAAGGGTGACACAACCAAATCCGGCACCGGAACCGACGTGAAAGGGCCCGCCATTCTGCCCAGCTCCACCTCTTTCTTAAGCTTTTCTGATACTACTCCTGCATGCTGATAAGTCGACCGCAAGTTGTGCTGCGTAAAAGGGACCGCGTAAGGCGGCGGCGGAATAATAAAACCTGAACTAAAACCTGAACTAAGCAGCAACGCACCTTCCTTGTCGGGGTATCTACTTAGAAAGGGGCCATCTTTCTGACCATCACTGGCGTCACCCCCATGACAAGAGGACCCACTTGCTCCCCCTTGTCAGCGCCCTTTTTTAAAGCATTTTGCCGCCCCATGGGACTGACCGCTACAATGGGAACAGACATGATTAAACTTACATGTGGCTCCGAATTTACATTGGCCTTCATTGAATTGCCAACATGTTCCAAGCTTGGAGCCCGACGCCTGCCCTGCCTGAGCAGCGGTTCCCGCCCCGCTCCCGGGAAAGGTCTGACCCTGCTTGTACAATGCAGTTACCTTCAACCACAAGGCTATGTCCTTGTGGTCCCACCGGATGTTTGGCTGCACTGCCTTTCGCTGACGAAATTGTTCGTCGTACCGGAGCCACGCCTGACCCCCATAAACCCTATGAGCCTCCCCTACCGCGTCTAAGTAGCAAAACAGCGCCGAGCAATTGTCCGGCGCCTTCTCTCCAATAACACTCGCCAATATCGCGAAAGCCTGCAACCAATTGACGAATGTTTTCGGGATTAACCTATACCGTCTCTTTTCCTCCTCATCCTTCTTAGTTTCGTCGCGCTTAACCTTATCCAAATTAATTTCCAAAGGCAGAAGGGAAAAAATTTCAACGTACTCGTCTTTCCAAATATGCTCTCTAACCTCCTGTTTCAAATGGGCTCCCAACGGGCCCTCGTAACACACATAAACCTCACCCCGTGCACGATCGTCTAAACGCACCCTATCCACCTCCTTCGGCGACTCCGTCTGCACCGAGACCGCTACCGCATCCCCCACCTTCCCAGGTGATATAACTCCCATACCCAGGATTGGGGCGCTAGTACGTTGACCCGTCCAAACCGCAACCGGGGACGCAACCGCCTGCCTGGGGAACGTGGCCCCCCCCTAACCGCCCCACTAACTCTTTTAAGCAACCCACTAAGTCCGCCAGATTATCCCTATCCCCACGCGCTTGCGACGCAGGAACCCCAGAACACCCTGCCCCAACTACATCCGCCCCGACACCTGACATTAATAACGCAGGAAAAGGTAACGTAGGGGTCAACTCACCAGGCTGCCCAGGGGCTGTGTACCCATCAGCCGGACCCGCATGTCCACGTGCAGAGGCCCGCCGCTCACCATCATCTAATGCTCCGGTCCCGCTGTAGCGTTGTCCTCATTGACAATGTGTGCACGGGGAATTACAGCTCCTGGAAGGGACTTGAGGAAGAGACATCGCATCATCCTGGTGGCACTCGACTCCTCTCTGCTGTGCTGAAGCACCGGCCCCCTGGTGCCCGTTGTCTGGCACACAGACCACTGGCCGCAGACGACGATCACCGACACCCTCGCCGACTGTCATCTCCTCGTCTGATCCAGCCGGCCTTCTGGCTGGAACCTCGCCATGCAGGGCCTCCGATAAACTTCCGCCCCGTCTGGACGAAGGAGGAGGGGTGGCCGGAAGTGACGGCCTCCATCTTGTGGACGTCGCCGCCGGGCGCCGGCGCGTTCTGGGATTCCTCCCAGGACCGGCCCGCAGAGCAGCACGCGTCTGCACCGCAGCCCGGCCTGAAGGGTCCACAGAGGGGCTCCTCCTGCAGCGCCGTGCCCGCGGGATCACCTCCGGACTCAGCCGAGTCGGAGGTCGCGAGCGCCTTGTTGTGCGCTTCGCACCGGAAGTGCCGGCTGCATCCGGCGTCGTCGGGGAGACAGGCTCTCTTCGCCCGCTCCCTGTCCTCCGCGAGCGACGCGTTCTCACCTCCGGCAGCTCCTGCATCGAAGGAGCTGATGCTGCGGGGGAGCGCTCCCGGCCTGCGCCCAGAGCCTCCGATGAGTCCCGGACATCAGCTGACGCTGGGCCCGCGATAGCGCCGCAATCTCCCGCTGCAGCCAACCCGGCTCCCTGGAAGCAGCAGCGGCCAGCAACTGCTGCAGCATCTCAGCATCAGACGCCATAGAAGCAGAGGAGGGGAAGGACATGCTCCTGCTTCAGCGTCCTGGCGAAGAGAGGGAGAGAAAGCACAGGAAAAGGTACATCCCCTTACTTCCCCCCACCCCTTTTCTTACTAGCCCTCCTACTAGCTTATCCCCAACACCCATAGGCCAAACCAACTCGTTACCCCTCCCATCTATTTCAGTCATGGAGGCCTCCCCTTATTCTGTTCTTTTGTCTGCAGTACGGCCTCTTCTTTTCACTTGCTTAAGACAAAACTTAAGGCAGAAAGAACCACAATCAAGCATCAACTGAAGACAGCAGCAGTAAAGGCCTGGCAAAGCATCACTAAGGAGGAAACCCAGCGTTTGGTGAGGTCCATGGGTTCCAGACTTCAGGCAGTAATTGCCTGCAAAGGATTCTCTACAAAGTATTAATAAAAAACATTTTATTCATGGTAATGTTAATTTGTCCAATTACTCTTGAGCTCCTGAAATGAGGAGGCTGTGTAGAAAAATAATTGCAATTCCTAAACATTTTACAGGATATTTTTGATCAACCCCTTGAATTAAACCTGAAAGTCTACACTTCAATTGCATCTCAGTTGTTTCATTTTAAATCCAATGTGGTGGCATGCAGAGCCCAAATCATGAAGATTGTGTCACTGTCCAAATAATTCTGGACCTAACTGTATGTGTATCGTGTGTTGGCCAGTACGACACCCCGGGCATAGCACTATATATTGTGCTTATACTCTAATGTACATGGAAATAAAAAAAAATCTTGGATTTCACATCAACCATTTAGGGCCTGGTGTAAATTCAGTAGGGCTTGAAAAATCTGCCTGTCGGACAGCTCTTTGTGATCTTATAATTAAAGGTGTAGAGGTAAAATTATTGTGCAGAGACCGCCACATACGCATACGTAAAATGCTCAGAGAGGAGTTTCCACATGTAATTTATCAATTTGATGTATGGCTTGTTGCAAAGAGTATTGGGAGCAACGTAATGGCTGCTAGCCGCAAAAAAGAATGCTCTGAACTGAGTGTATGGGCTGGAGCAGGGGCGTAGCTAGGGGGGGCAGGCGGGGCATGTGCCCCGGGCGCAAGGGAAGTGGGGGCGCCGAAGAGCAGCTGATCGCTGCTGATAGGCGCCTCGTATGTTTACACATCAGCGTTCTGACTGGGTTCTGTGACGGCCAGGGAGTGGACCAGTCCAGTCACCAGACCTGTCACCTGACCTCACGTCAGTGACATGAGGTAAGATGACTCAGGTCAAGGGACAGGTCCAGTCCCATGCTGCAGCCTTCCAGCATCTGCTTCTACTCTGTGCTCTGCTGTTACAGCCGACGAGCAGAAGAGGAAGCTCCGCCCACACACAGCCCGTCCTGACCTGTCAGCAAGGAGACATGGTGAGTGTCTGTGTGTAGTGTGAATACAGTGTGTGTCTCTGTCTTAGTATGTGTATATGTTACAGTGTGTGTGTGTGTGTGTGTCTCTGTTTGTCTGTGTCTCTGCATGTGTTTGTCCCTTACATCTACTACATTATCTGTACTCAGAGAGTTATCACTATGTCATCTGTTGTGTTACATAGGACTGCAGGTAACACTACTAGATTATCTGTACTCAGAGAGTTATCACTATGTCATCTGTGGTGTTACATACAGTGAAGGAAATAAGTATTTGATCGCTTGCTAATTTTGTAAGTTTGCCCACTGTCAAAGACATGAACAGTCTAGAATTTTTAGGCTAGGTTAATTTTACTAGTGAGAGATAGATTATATAAAAAAAAAAAAGAAAATCACTTAGTCAAAATTATATATATTTATTTGCATGGTGCACAGAGAAATAAGTATTTGATCCCCTACCAATCATTAAGAGTTCAGCCTCCTCCAGACCAGTTACACGCTCCAAATCAACTTGGTGCCTGCATTAACCCCTTTAGGACACAGCCTGTTTTGGCCTTCAGGACACAGCCTATTTTTTCAAATCTGACATGTGTCACTTTATGTGGTAATAACTCGGGAATGCTTTTACCTATCCAAGCGATTCTGAGATTGTTTTCTCGTGACATATTGTACTTTATGATAGTGAAAAAATTTGGTCGATAAATTCAATATTTATTTGTGAAAAACTTCAAATTTTAGCAAAAATTTGCAAAAATTAGCATTTTTCTAAATTTAAATGTATTTGCTTGTGAAACAGATAGTAATACCACACAAAATAGTTACTAGTTACCATTTCCTATATGTCTACTTTATGTTTGCATCATTTTTTTTCACATACTTTTATTTTTCTAGGACGTTACAAGGCTTAGAACTTTAGCAGCAATTTCTCATATTTTCAATAAAATTTCAAAAGGCTATTTTTTCAGGGACCAGTTCAGTTCTGAAGTGGCTTTGAGGGCCTTATATATTAGAAAGTCCCCATAAATCACCCCATTTTGAAAACTGTACCCCTCAAGGTATTCAAAACCACATTCAGAAAATATTTTAACCCTTTAGGCGTTTCACAGGAATTAAGGCAAAGTAGAGGTGAAATTTACAAATTTCATTTTTTTTGCCGAAATTCATTTGTAATAAAAAAAAAACTGTAACACAGAAGGTTTTACCAGGGAAACGCAACTCAATATTTATTGCCCAGATTCTGCAGATTTTAGAAATATACAACATGTGGCCCTAGTGTCCTAATGGACTGAAACACAGGCCTCAGAAGCAAAGGAGCAGCTAGTGGATTTCGGGGCCTCCTTTTTTTAGGAATATATTTTAGGCACCATGTCAGGTTTGAGGAGGTCTTGTGGTACCTAAACAGCCGAAACCCCCCCAAAGTGACCCCATTTTGGAAACTACACCCCTCAAGGCATTTTTCTAGGGGTATAGTTAGCATTTTGACCACACAGTTTTTTTGCAGAATTTAGTGGAATTAGTCTGTGAAGATGAAAATCATCTATTTTTCTGTGAAAACATAGAATTTTTTCATTTTTACATGGAATAAAGGAGAAAAAGCACCCCAAAATTTGTAAAGCAATTTCTCCCGATTACGGCAATACCCCATATGTGGTCGTAAACTGATGTTTGGACCCACAGCAGGGCTCAGAAGGGAGGGAGCGCCTTTTGGATTTTGGAGCGCAGATTTTGCTGGATTGGTTTTCAGTGCCATGTCGGGTTTGCAACGCCCCGGAGGGACCAAAACAGTGGAAACCCCCCAAAAGTCACCCTATTTTGGAATCTACACCCCTCAAGGAATTTTTCTAGGGGTATAGTGAGCATTTTGGCCCCTCAGGATCTTTTTTAGAGCTAGGGTGACCAAAAAACAGCGATTTTGGCGCTTTAAATTCTTTATTTATTACAGCGTTCACCGTGCGCAATAAATTACGTTTTAATTTATTCTGCCGGTCGGTACGATTACGCCGATACCATATGTGTATAGTTTTTTTAAAGTTTTGCAGCGTTTGCACAATAAAATGAAGTTTCTATAAAATTATTTATTTTCTGGGACACGCTATTCTGAGCCGTAACTTTTTTATTTTTTCGTCAAAAAAGCTGTGGGAGGTCTTGTTTTTTGCGGGACGGGTTGTAGTTTTTATTGGTACCATTTTGGGGTAAATGCAACTTTTTGATCACTTTTTATTCTATATCTTGGGAGGGGTGGTGACCAAAAAAATAGCGATGCTGACAGTTTTCAGTTTATTTTGTTTGCGGCGTTCACCGTGCGGAAAAATTAACATTATAGTTTCATAGATTGGGTCGTTACGAACGCGGCGATACCAAATATGTGTACTTTTTTTTTAACGTTTTCATTTTTTCCCTATAATAAATGACTTATTATAGGAAAACAAAACCTTTTATTTTTACACTTTTATAAAACATTTTTATTAACTTTTTTTTACTTTTTACACTTTATATTTTTGTTTATTAACTTTTCTTTTACTTTTTACACTTTCTTTTTTTGACCTGCAGCTCTGATCGCTGCTAGAATACATTACACTACCTAGGTAGTGTAATGCATTCCAACTGTCAGTGTGACGTCACAGTCACTCTGACAGTTGGTCTACGAGGATCAGCAGAGGCTGATCCTCATAGGCTGACATACATGGCAGACCCGGGGGCCGTTGTCTGGCCCCCAGGTGCCATCACAAGCATCAGAAGCCCCCACGATTGCATGGGGGCTGCTGATGCGCTACAAACCCGCTACATGCGGAGATCGCAATCGAGCCCCGCATGTAACGAGTTAATTGCCGAAATCAGCGGCTATGAGCCGCTGATCGGCAACACTGGAGAGTGTCAGCTGTCGGGGACAGCTGATCTCCAAGTTCCCGATGCACACTGTCGCCGACAGTGTGCATCGGGAACGGCACAGTGACTTTCTGTCACTCTGACAGGAAGCCTATCAGGACCAGCCGAAGGTTGGTCCTGATGGGCTTCTGTCCATGGCAGACCCGGAAGCCATTGTTTGGCTTCCGTTTGCCATACTAACTATCGGCAGACCCCGCGATTTCGGACGGGGGTCTGCCGATATGTTAGAAACCCCTAAAATTCGGCGATTGTACCCGATCGCCGAATTTAAGGGGTTAATGCGTCGAAATCAGCGGCAAAGGACCGCTGGCCGGCAAGAGGGGAGTGTCAGCTGTCGGCGACAGCTGACCTCCTGGTTCCCGGTGCACACTGTCGCCGACAGTGTGCACCGGGATTAACTCAGTAACTGTACGTCCTCGTGCGGGAAGTAACTTCCCGCAACGACGGACAGTTACGTCCTGGTGCGGGTAGGGGTTAAAGACAGCTGTCTTATATGGTCACCTGTATAAAAGACTCCTGTCCACAGACTCCAATAATCAGCCTGACTCTAACCTCTACAACATGGGCAAGACCAAAGAGCTTTCTAAGGATGTCAGGGACAAGATCATGGACCTGCACAAGGCTGGAATGGGCTACAAAACCATAAGTAAGATGCTGGGTGACAAGGAGACAACTGTTGGTGCAATAGTAAGAAAATGGAAGACATACAAAATGACTGTCAATCGACATCGATCTGGGGCTCCATGCAAAATCTCACCTCGTGGGGTATCCTTGATCCTGAAGAAGGTGAGAGCTCAGCCGAAAACTACACGGGGGGGAACTTGTTAATGATCTCAAGGCAGCTGGGACCACAGTCACCAAGAAAACACATGGGCCCTTGAAGTGTTTCACAGTGCAGTCCTAAAGTACCGCCCAAAGCACCAACATTTTTTTATTGACGGTATGTTTGCCAGGATGCAATTTGCTGTCCTGAATCACAATCACAACTGTAAAAGAATTGTAAAAGGGTTCGCGCCGGGCGCATTCACGAGCTCTGATAGCTGCTTTTTACGACAGCAGGCTATCACAGCTCAATGTGCCGGGACCAATCGAGATGGTCCCGCCTTCCTGATCGCCGCTATTGGTAAGTCAGTGACTAACTGACCAATAGAGGCGATCGTTGTCTTCACTTCCTCTCTCTGACATCAGTTGCTGCTGCAACTGCCCTGAACATCTCTGTTGGAGTTAGAGAGGCGTTCACAGTTGTTGTGAACAAAGAGAGAGAAGGTGTAAAAAGACAAAAAAGTACAAAAAACCAAATCACTTTTCTCTGCTTCCAATTTCTTCCATTTATTTCCCACTCCTGTTCCCTTCATCCTTGTGTTCCCCCCACATTTTTGGTCAGTGATCTCCTATCACTGACTACTTCTTAGTATTCAGGACCACATTTCTTGGTCCCTGGGGATTTTTTTATTTTTTTCTTTATAAAATATACAGTATAAAACTAAAATATATATAAAAAAAATAAGAATAAAATAGTTAGTTTAGATAATTTAACTAGTTAGTTTAGTATTAGGGTTAGTTAGTGTCATGGAACTGTCAAAAAGCATAGTTAAGTATAGCATCAGGGAATTTAGCGTCAGGAATCCATCACCGTAGTTAGGGAAGTTCACATAAAATCTAGTTAGGTTTAGCGTCAGGCACCCATCACCGTAGTTAGGTTTAGGGTCAGGGAAGCTCGGAATAATCTAGTTAGGTTAAGGCCTCATTCACACGAGCGTGGCGTTTTTGCGCACGCAAAAACGCGGCGTTTTGCGTGCGCAAAAGCCACTTAACAGCTCCGTGGGACAACAGCATATGATGCGCGGCTGCGTGCTTTTTGCGCATCATTATGACACTCCATTTGGATGTTTGTAAACAGAAAAGCACGTGGTGCTTTCCTGTTTTCATTCATCCTTTTGACAGCTGTTGCGCGACATGCGTGGTTTTCACGCACCCATTGACTGCAATGAGTGCGTGATTTGCGCAAAACGACCAAAGAACGGACATGTCGTGACTTTTTTTCAGCGGACTCACATGTCTGCACGGCCCCATAGACTAATATAGGTCCGTGCAACGCGCGTGCAAATCGCGCGCGTTGCACGGACGTTTTTCCCGTTCGTCTGAATAAAGCCTTAGTGTCAGGAATCCGTCACCGTAGTTAGGTTTAGCGTTAGGGATCCATCCATAGTTTGATTTAGTGTCAGGGAATTTCACATAAAATCTAGTTACGTTTAGTGTTAGGAACCCTCGCCCTAGTTCGTTTTAGGGCCAGGGAAGTCCACTTGTTCTCTAAAAAAGAAAACAAAACACACTTTCGTGCTAGTTTAGGTAGCAACCTATTGCTCTCAGTTATGGATTTTTTTTTTTGCTGTATACCAAATACATTTTATATGTGTCTAAGCACAACAAACATGTCCCAATGTAAATTTACTGCCTAAGAGGCATATTCATTTCTTGCCTACGACACAAACTCCTCAGTTTGTGAGATTTTGTCAACCTTCTCATTCAGTGATGAAGAGGAGGGACCCCCTAGGAGATGCATCAGGACCACCACCACAGTTGAAACCCCCAAGAGACGTGACCACGCAACAATTGAAACCCTGAGTGAAATGACCCAATTTGGACCCCCACACCAGACAATTATGAACGCCAAATCCCTGAGTACACGGGCAGCCCAGGGATCAAATTTAACACGGCAGGGCTCAGTGAGATGGACTTTTTCAAGTTCTTTTTCACTGATGAGTTTATAGAGCTTATGGAGTCCCAGACATATTTATATGCCCAACATTATATAACAAATAACCCCACATCATTTTATGCCCAATCCCACAGGTGGACTTCTGTAGACGCAGCATGGTTGAGCAAGATCTGGGGACTGCTCTTGAACATGGGGCTTCTGAAAAAGCCATCCATTAGGGCCTACTGGAGCACAGACATATTATACCACATCCTGGCTTACTGCATGGCCATGTCCAGGATGCGTTATGAGGCAATACTTCGCTTCTTACATTATGCTGATAATGAGCAGTGCCCACCCCGAGATGAGTTTTGACTGTTTATATAAACTGAGACCCCTATTAGACCATTTCAGTGCCCCCGAGAAGTGTATTTCTGTTGATGAGTCCCTGGTACATTTTAAAAGGAGTCATCAATTCCGCCATTACCTGCTGAGTAAGAGGGCAAGGTATGGCATGAAGATGTATAAGCTGTGTGAGAGTGCATCAGGGTATACGTACAAATTTAGGATATATGAAGGGAAGCAGGATGTATTCAGCCCCCACAATGCCCCCCTTACTGGGAATGAATGCCAAAATTGTGTGGGATTTGGTGCACCCACTGCTGCACCAGGGTTACCACCTCTACCTGGATCATTTTTATACCAGCGTCCCACTCTTCAAGTGCCTCACTTCCAGAAGTACTGTGGCATGCGGCACTGCTAGAAAAAGTCTGAGAGGCCTCCCTAAGATACTGCTTGGGCAAACACTCAAAAGGAGTGAGAGCAGGGCACATTCTAGCAGCAACATATTGTGTGTCAAGTACAAGGACAAGAGAGATTTTACTTGTATTGACAACAATACATGGCCACACCAGTACCCATATACCTGTACGAGGTACCAGTACAGAGACCCCCAAACCAGACTGCATCCTGGACTACAATAGGTACATGGGAGGGGTGGACTTGTCAGATCAAGTCCTGAAGCCCTACAGTGCCATGCGGAAATTGAGGGTGTGGTATAAGAAGCTGGCCGTGCACATCATTCAGATGGCATTGTACAATGCGTACGTGCTACATCGATGTGCAAGCCAGAGGGTAACTTTCCTGGAATTTTAAGAGGTGGTTATCAAGAACCTAATTTTTAGGAACCAGGAAGGGAGGGGTGCCCAATTTTGGAAGCGAGGCCACACGCATAATACCAGGGCAACAATTTACAGGAGAAGAAGGGACAAAGTCAAAAGAGGTGCAGTGTCTGTTATAAGAGGGGGATAAGGAAGGACACAATATACTGATGTGACACGTGTCCCGAAAAACAAGGGCTCTGTATAAAAGAGTGCTTTAAAATTTATGATACATCCCTTCATTATTAATTTACCCTGATGCACTCCGCACAGCTTATCCCCCTCATCTTCCCTTCTGAGACCTGCCGTGTGCCCAGGCAGCAGATAACAGCCACATTTAGGGTATTGCCGTACTTGGGCGAACCCACATTACAATTTATGGGGTGTATGTCTCTGGTGGCACATGCTGGGCACAATATATCGAACACTGGAAGGGCATACATGTATAGAAAATTGCAAATTTCACTCTGCACCATCTGCTGCGCATTACCTTTTACACAATAACTGTGGGGTCAAAATGCTTGCTACACCTCTAGAATGACGTAAGGGGTGTACTTTTAAAAATAGGGTCACTTCTCGGGGGTTTCAACTGCACTAGTACCTCAGGGATTCTGCATACATGCACCAGAAAAGTTCAAGTAGGCCAAATGGTGGTCCTTTCCTTCTGAGCCCTCCCATTGGCCCAAACGGCAGTTTATCACCACACTCCTTCCCGCACTCTGGAGAAATTGAGCAACAAAATAGGGTATTTTGTTCCTTGTGAAAATAAGAAATTTTGAGCAAAAATTACATCTTATTGGAAAAAAAAAAAATATTTTATTTTATTTCACAGCCCAATTCAAATACGTGCTGTAAAAAAACTGTGGGGTCAAAATGGTCACAACAACCATAAATGTATTCCTTGAGGAGTGTAGTTTACAAAATGGGGTCACTTTTGGGGGATTTCTACTGATTTGGCACCCGAACACCTCTTCAAACCCGGCATGGTACCTAAAATAAAAATAAATAAAAAAGAGGCCCCAAAATACACTAGGTGCTTTATTGCTTCTGAGGCCTGTGTTTTAGTCCACCTGCACACTAGGGCCACATGTGGGGCATTTATAAAAACTGCAGAATCTGGACAATACATATTTAGTAGTGTTTCTCTGGTAAAACCTTCTGTGTTACAGATAAAAATTTTATGAAAATTTAATATCTGCAAAAAAAACCTTAAATTTGCACATTTCACCTCCACTTTGCTTTAATTCCTGTGAAACGCCTAAAGGGTTAAGACATTTTCTAAATGCTGTTTTGACTACTTCGATGGGTCTAGTTTTTAGAATAGGGTGGTTTATGGGGGTTTCTAATACATAGGCCCCTCAAAGCCACTTCAGAATTTAACTGGTACCTTAAAAAAAGGCTTTTGAAATTTTCTTGAAAATATGAGAAATTGCTGCTTATGTTCTAAGACTTGTAACATCCTAGAAAAATAAAAGAATGTTCATAAATAATGCCAATCTAAAGTAGACATATGGGAAATGTTAATTAGTAACTCTTTTGTGTGGTATAACCAGCTGCCTTACAAGCAGATACATTTAAATTCAGGAAAATGCACCATTTCTCACAAATAAACACTGACTTTATGGACCAAATTTTACCACTAATATGAAGCCCAATGTGTCACGAGGAAACATTCTCAGAATCGCTTGCATAGGTAAAAACATTCCGAAGTTATTACCACGTAAAGTGACACATATCAGATATAAAAATAGACTCTGAGCCTTGAGGCCAAAACTAGGATGCGTGGTTAAGGAGTTAAATAGCATATTAAAACTTGATCTTTCTAATTTTAATTAACACTTTATATTAAAGGGGTTTTATGGGTTAAAAATATTGATGGCCTATCCTCATGCTAGGCTATCAATATCAAATCGGAGGGTGTTTGACTCTCGACATTAAAGCGAATGGGATGAAGCTTCTATACCATAAGCGCCTCAAAAAGACATGCATCCCAAGCATCAAAGATCCAGAGGGACAGTCAGGGTTACCAACCATCCATAAATTTACGCACAGTCCGCAAAAATGGGTGTTTTTTTCTGCCGTCCGTAGTGTCTAGCAGAAAAAAACACTGTCTGGGATTTTTCTGCAGTTTCCCGGCACTTTGCACTGCGCATGCACCATAATGTACATGTGCAGTGCAAAGGAATAGTAGGCCGCAGCTGGGCATATTTTCAGATTCCGCTTGACCTGTGGAATCTGAAAATATGCAGGCCAGTCGCTGCCAAGTGAGGTCGGTGCCGGGAGTGGACCAATCCAGTCACCTGACATGAGTTCAGGTGACTTAGGTCAGGTGACTGGACTGGTCCACTCCTGTGCCGTCACCGACCCCAGTCAAAAGTAATCCTCTGCTTCTTCGTCGCATTACTACCGCCTCCTGATGATGAGTCACATCGGGCATGGGCGTTAGGCTACCACTATTACTCTCTGCTCTATTTACACTAAGTACATGGAAAGGGGAGGCTGTGTGGGGCTATTTACAAGGGAAGGGGGGCTTTGTGGCACTATTTACTAGGGAAGGGGGCTGTGCAGCGCTATTTACAAGGGAAGGGGGACTGTTTGGCGCTATCTACAAGGGGGGCTGTTTGGCGCTATCTACAAGGGGTGGCTGTGGGGTGCTATATACAAGGGGGGCTGTGGGGTGCTTACTACAAGGAGGGGCTGTGTTGCGCTATCTACAAGGGGGGCTGTGTGTGTGGCGCTATCTACAAGGGGGTGCTGTGTGGAGCTATCTACAAGGGGGAGCTGTGTGTGGCACTATATACAAGGGGGGCTGTGTGTGCCACTATCTACAACGGGGAGCTGTGTGTGGTGCTAACAACAAGGGGGAGCTGTGTGGCTCTATCTACAAGGGGGAGCTGTGTGGCGCTATCTACAATGGGGAGCTATGTGGTGCTGTCTACAAGGGGGAGCTGTGTGGCACTATCTACAAGGGGGAGCTGTGTGGCACTATATACAAGAGGGGTTGTGTGGCACTATGTACAAGTGCAAGCTGTGTGGCGCTATCTACAAGGGGGAGCTGTGTGGAGCTATCTACAAGGGGAGCTGTGTGGTGCTATCTACAAGGGGGAGCTTGTCAACAAAGTACTCGGCACACACCAAATTGGAGTGAAATTCTTTTTCTTTTTATTATTTCAATTTTGCCAGTGTGTATATGCGAAGTTTCGGCCATTTATAACCTTCATCAAGCACTTATTACAAATAGTAGTTCTGCTGGGGTATCCTGGCGTATAGGTATAGCGGCTGGCCGCATGTCGAACGCGTGGCACTATATAAAAGGAGGGGAGGTGTGGCACTATCTAGAATGGGGAACTGTGTGGCGCTATCTAGAAGGGGGAGCTGTGTGGCGCTATCCACCAGGGTGGCTGTGTGGCGCTATCTACAAGGGGGAGCTGTGTGGCACTATCTACAAGGGGGCTGTGTGGCGCTATCTACAAGAAGGAGCTGTGTGGCTCTATCCACAAGGATGGGGTATAGGTGTGGAGGGTGCTGGAAAAGCGAGAAACCAACATGTCTGTGTGTCAAATTCTGCAGAGACGAGTCGTGGCTGGAATAAGTTGTCACAGGGGTCTGGGCCGGATGGAGAAAAAAGAGAAAGTGAATGACTAATCAGAGAAAACCTCAACAAAGTTAGCAGGTGAAAGCTACGTGAAGCTGTGACTGGTGAGTTACTCCTAGAATACTGCACAGTGCACAGGCAATTATTTTGTAATGTGTCCGTAAAAATTTTGGTCTGTCTGTGAATTTTAGCAGAATTTTCAGAAATTTCTGAAGTGGAGGTTGGCAACCCTGGGGACAGTCAATTATGCTTATTTATATTTTGATTGCACTATTACCGTACGGGTAGACACTAAGGAGACATCATCATGTATGTGGTCGCTAAGAGGAAATCATACTATTTGTGGCCACTAATGGGACATGATACTGTGTTGTGTACAATGAATATAGTTATAAAACATCAAAATAAATACACTTTTCAGCAAATTAATTTTTTTAACTTATTTTACTTCAATCTTGCATATAGAAAACATAGCACAGTGAAAGAACTTAAAAAAATAGATGTTTAAATATCAGCAACCATTTCTGGAGCAGGGAACTCATTTTACCCCCCAAAAAACCAACATATTGGCATTTAGGGTCTGGAAAACAGTTTCTAATGAAACTGATCACACATGCAGGAACAGGTATATTTTCCAGCGGTATGCTGCTTTCTGTAATGTCCTGTAATAAAAAAAATCTGAAATATTTTATTATTAAATGTGGTCTAGACAAGTTTTGTTACATTTGTACTGTCTCAGTCTTCCCACTGTCTCACCTTTTATACCTCAGTCCCGCCACCGTTAGACTTATCCAGTTAGCTCTCTAGACATGCTCTAAAACTTAATTACCTATTGTACCAAGGGCACTTCCACCACTAATGTCCCTGCACCCATCATTCTCTCCAGCTTCATTTTGTCCAGACCTCTCTCCCCATCCTAGCGCTCCAGTACCCACAACCTTCAAAACCATTGTAGCCATTTAGGGGGATTGCAATGGTTCCCCTTATGGCGCTTCACTATGAGTTCCCAGCACTCAACGCTCTGAAGGAGCGCACATGCTAACCTCACCCACAAGTTAAAATTTTAACCCAATTAGCTGAAAGGAAACATCATGACTAGAGATGAGCGAACTTTTCAAAAGTTCGGTTCGGCTAGATCGCCGAATTTCACAAAAAAGTTCGATTCGGACCGAACTAGTTCGGACCGAACCTGTCACTTACGTGCGCCGAAAATGCTACTGTCTCGGGTGCTGATAGAGTTAATGGGCTGCACTAACTCTTTCAGCAACCTTGACAGTACCATGCTCGGCGCGCGGAAAATACAATTTAAATGTAATAAAAAAATAAAAATTATACGTTCGTACTTACTTTCCTCCTGTCCGGCCTCCAGCGATGACGTTTCATCCCTTTCGCCGCTGCAGCCAATCACAGGCTGTAGTGGCGGTCACGCACGTCAGGATGACGCTTCATCCCACGTGACCGCCTCTGCAGCCAATCACAGGCTGCAGCGGCGACATGGATGAAGCGTCATCGCTGGAGGCCGGACAGGAGGAAAGTAAGTATGAACGTATTATTTTTTTTTTTGGCATGTATGTATGTTTGCATGTATGTATGTATGTTGTATGTTGTCATGTATGTATGTATATATGTGCATGTATGTTTGCATGTATGTATATATGTGCATGTGTGTATGTATATTTGCATGTATATATTTGCATGTATGTATGTATGTATGTTTGCATGTATGTATGTATGTTTGCATGAATGTATGTTTGTATGTATGTTTGCATGAATGTATGTTTGCATTAATGTATGTTTGCATGTATGTATGTATGTTGTCATGTATGTATGTTGTCATGTATGTATGTATGTATATATGTGCATGTATGTTTGTATGTATATTTGCATGTATGTATGTTTGCACGTGTGTATGTTTGCATGTATGTATGTATGTTGGCATGTATGTATATATGTGCATGTATATTTGCATGTATATATTTGCATGTATGTATGTATGTTTGCATGAATGTATGTATGTATGTTTGCATTTTATGTATGTTTGCATGTATGTATGTATGTATGTTTGCATGTATGTATGTCGTCATGTATGTATGTTGTCATGTATGTATATATGTGCATGTTTGTATGTATATTTGCATGTATATATTTGCATGTATGTATGTATGTATGTATGTTTGCATTTATGTATGTTTGCATGAATGTATATTTGCATGTATGTATGTATGTTGTCATGTATGTATACATGTTTGTATGTATGTATGTATGTATGTATGTATGTTGTCATGTATGTTTGCATGTTTTTATGTTTGCATGTATGTTTATATATATGTGCATGTATGTAATTATGTTTGCATGTATTTATGTTTGCATGTATATTTGTGCATGCTTGTATATATGTATGTATGTATGTATGTATCTTTGCATGTTTGTATGTATGGTTTCATGTGTGTGTGTATGCATGTATGTATGATAGTTTGCATGTATGTATGTTTGTATGTATGTATGTATGTATGTATGTTGTCATGTATGTTTGCATGTTTTTATGTTTGCATGTATGTTTATATATATGTGCATGTATGTAATTATGTTTGCATGTATTTATGTTTGCATGTATATTTGTGCATGCTTGTATATATGTATGTATGTATGTATCTTTGCATGTTTGTATGTATGGTTTCATGTGTGTGTGTATGCATGTATGTATGATAGTTTGCATGTATGTATGTTTGTATATATGTATGTATGTATGTATGTTTGCATGTATGTTTGTTTGTATATATGTCTGTATGGCCATGTATGATACTGTCTGCTGGCGCCCTGTATCTAAGTCAACTTCGTGGCAGGCTTCTATACATGGTATAACAGTCAGTATCACACATTAAACTGAATCTAAGCCTACGACATGTTTTATATCATTTTTTTTTACAGGTTTGGTGTTTGGACTACATCGGTTTCGAGGACTACTTCGATGACGGTTTTTTTTTCTACAATAAAATGGTTAATGAGGGTTGTGTTGTGGGTGCTTTATTTCAATAAAATATTTTATCTATATCTTTGTCTTTTTCTTTTCAAATTTTATTACTACCACTTTAGTAATGGCCGCTGTCTGAGTGACAACATCCATTACTAAGGCGAGGCTTAGTGTTAGCCGGTGCAGAGGCTAACACTAACCACCATTATTACCCCGGTACCCACCACCACCAGGGGTGCCGGGAAGAGCCAGGCACGATCCAGTACCCGACCATCTGTTGTGATGGTCCGGCTCTGGGGCGGCCGCAGGCTGGTATTATGAGGCTGGGAAGGGCCAAAAACAGTGGACCTTCCCACCCTTGTAATGCTAGGCTGCTGCTGCTGTGTTGTATCTGGCTGGTTATAAAAGTGGGGGGGAACTTTTCCGGAAGTTCGGACCGAAACCGGGTTCGGTTGTCCCGGTTCGCTCATCTCTAATCATGACACGAGATTTGGCTTAAAAAAATAAAATAGTCGTAAGTGTAAAAATCATGGGTCTTAGCAGAAACTCCACTGCTCACTAGGTAGAAAATGGGCAAACCAAGTGGACCGTACACTTCCATTAGCAATTTTGAGATTAAGAAACAAGCATTATTCTCTCTTTGTGTTGTACCCTATTTGCTAACAAATATAACCCTCAACATACATTAGCGTATCTATACCCCTGGTATCACAAAGTACAACATACTAAAGACTAAAACATACAAAAGGACTAGCAGGTGTAGTAATGTCCATAAGAGATGCATATAATGTATACTATAAAAACAGGCTGAAACTGACACAAAAGATAACTGTTTTTAAAATCTACTCTGTAATATATTTTTGTTTTTTAGGTAGGTAATACAAAAAATATGTTACATATAAAAAAAAAAAAAAAAAGAAACTGTTTCTATGTGTCATTAGATTGTTCTTGGATACTCCACCTTTGTATTCAATCATCATTTGAAGATGTTCCTCTTTTAATCGTACATTGGTTAATTCTTTTAATTCCATAACATATCTGATGCCTTGATCGAAATGCTGATTATGGTCTTCTTCTTCTTCTTCTTCTTCTTATTCTTCTTCTTCTTCTTCTTCTTCTTCTTCCTCATAACATAAAGTGCCATATATATATATATATATATATATATATATATATTCTTCTTCTTCTTCTTCTTCTTCTTCATAACATAAAGTGCCATATATATATATATATATATATATATATATATATATATATATATATATATATTGTGAATAATTAACTTACTGGCTCGTCTCTTTCATTTAGTAGCGCTTCATCCTCTAAATCCTCATCTTGAAACGGATTTCTTTTTTCCTATAAAACAAGGAAAATATAAGAAAAATGTGATGAATAGGATTCAAAAATATGATTCAACAGGTCTTACCAATAGATTAAAGTGTACCTTTACTTTCAGTGGCATACAATTATAGTATTACTGATTTAGCTTCTAGCAGCAGCACGGTCTGTGTATAGTCCGTGCTGCCGGCTGCTCATAAGTCTATATTTAGAGACAGAGCGTCCTGCTTGTCTCCATGGCTCACGTGCGCAGAACGGCTCTTTAGCGCTATAGGATTCTATATTAAAAAGGCAAGTTTTCATTTTTCAAGAGCAGAATAATAAAGTTGTGCTGTGATTGGCTGCTATGGGCTACTAAAAGATTTTGATCAAATTATTTTTCTTTTTTTAAAAAAAGCCCATGTGAAAATACATTTAGCCATTTCTGCTAGATGAGGCAGACATTTGACTGATTGCCAACTTGAATAACATGTCAATATATTATATTACTCAAAAAAAAACATTCTCTTTCTGAGTGATCAGAAAGGTTAGTTTCTTGTTCAACGTGATAGAATCCTCCTGGATTACTCTAGTAAAACCAATGTGTGACAAAAAAAACTAAATTTATTACAATGAAATTCAAACTTATGACAATTACTGTATAGAAATGCAAGCCTTACAAAAATACGTTCTTCACGGGAACGGGGCTAGGTGAGCATACTTTTTTTAAATTTGTTTAGGGGGTGTTAACGCAATCATGGGCCGAAATAAATTAGACTGAAATTTGTAATGGGTATGTCAACCGATATTAATAGTGATTTATCCAGTTTCCAAATCATAGGTATATATATATATATGCACTACCGTTCAAGAGTTTGGGGTCACCCAGACAATTTTGTGTTTTCTATGAAAACACACTTATATTTATCAAATGAGTTGCAAAATGACTAGAAAATATAGTCAAGACAATGACAAGGTTAGAAATAGTGATTTTTATTTGTAATAATAATTTTCTCCTTCAAACTTTGCTTTCGTCAAAGAATGCTCCATTTGCAGCAATTACAGCATTGCAGACCTTTGGCATTCTAGCTGTTAATTTGCTGAGGTAATCGAGAGAAATTTCACCCCATGCTTCCAGAAGCCCCTCCCATAAGTTGGATTGGCTTGATGGGCACTTCTTGCGTACCATACGGTCAAGCTGCTCCCACAACAGCTCTATGGGGTTGAGATCTGGTGACTGCGCTGGCCACTCCATTACAGATAGAATACCAGCTGCCTGCTTCTTCCCTAAATAGTTCTTGCATAATTTGGAGGTGTGCTTTGGGTCATTGTCCTGTTGTCGGATGAAATTGGCTCCAATCAAGCGCTGTCCACAGGGAATGGCACGGCGTTGCAAAATGGAGTGATAGCCTTCCTTATTCAAAATCCCTTTTACCTTGTACAAATCTCCCACTTTACCAGCACCAAAGCAACCCCAGACCATCACATTACCTCCACCATGCTTGATAGATGGCGTCAGGCACTCTTCCAGCATCTTTTCAGTTGTTCTGCATCTCACAAATGTTCTTCTGTGTGATCCAAACACATCAAACTTCGATTCGTCTGTCCATAACACTTTTTCCAATCTTCCTCTGTCCAATGTCTGTGTGCTTTTGCCCATATTAATCATTTCCTTTTATTAGCCAGTCTCAGATATGGCTTTTTCTTTGCCACTCTGCCCTGAAGGCCAGCATCCCGGAGTCGCCTCTTCACTGTAGACGTTGACACTGGCGTTTTGCGGGTACTATTTAATGAAGCTGCCAGTTGAGGACCTGTGAGGCGTCTATTTCTCAAACTAGAGACTCTAATGTACTTGTCTTGTTGCTCATTTGTGCAGCGGGTCCTCCCACTTCTCTTTCTACTCTGGTTAGATTGAGGTGTTAGTGGTATATTTGAAGCCTTCCACCGCAGGACTTGATATTTTGTATACTCTACAAGAATTTGTAATTAAATCACTGGAATAGGACTAGAGTTTCGTTTAAAATGTAACCTTTACTCGTAACATATTTAAAAAGTGTGCAAAACAAATGACACACCAGGACAAGACTGTTTACAAAAAAATCTTCCTTATTATGAAGGAGATGTAATGCTCCATGCAAAAAATTTCAATTTAATATTGATGATATTATCATTTCTTTGCAGAGTGTAAAAGATGCTCCAAATTGTTTCAATACATGTGAGTGGTCTATTTCCCAGAAGAATAAATGTAAATCTGACGCGTTTCCTTGTGGCCAGAATTCCTCAGGGGAGATAAGGCCACAAGGAAACGCGTCAGATCTACTCTGGTTAGAGCCTGTTTGTGCTGTCCTCTGAAGGGAGTAGTACACACCGTTGTAGGAAATCTTCAGTTTCTTGGCAATTTCTCGCATGGAATAGCCTTCATTTCTAAGAACAAGAATAGACTGTCGAGTTTCACATGAAAGCTCTCTTTTTCTAGCCATTTTGAGAGATTAATCGAACCCACAAATGTAATGCTCCAGATTCTCAACTAGCTCAAAGGAAGGTCAGTTTTATAGCTCCTCTAAACAGCAAAACTGTTTACAGCGGTGCTAACATAATTGCACAAGGGTTTTCAAGTGTTTTCTAATCATCCATTAGCCTTCTAACACAGTTAGCAAACACAATGTACCATTAGAACACTGGAGTGATGGTTACTGGAAATGGGCCTCTATACACCTATGTAGATATTGCATTAAAAACCAGACGTTTGCAGCTAGAATAGTCCTTTAGCACATTAACAATGTATAGAGTGTATTTCTGATTAATTCAGTGTTATCTTCATTGAAAAAAACGGTGCTTTTCTTGCAAAAATAAGGACATTTCTAAGCGACCCTAAACTTTTGAACGGTAGTGTATATCTGAGAGAAAAGATGACACAAGAGACCATGCTTGTATGCTCAAAATCCTTCTCTGTCGTTTATTGCCAAACTCAATTACAATAATATCATTCAGAAGGGGTGTAGGCTTTGATTTCAGCCAATTATCTACAATATGATAATGACTCTGATTCAGCAAATGAGAATATTTAAATGCATTATAAGGATTCCTCACCCCTCAAGGTCTCATCAGGTGCTCTGTCCTTTGTCACATGGGGAAGACACACATTTCAGATACACAAGTTAATGTGTGTCTACTTCTTATCTCACTAGAGAATGGAGACTGCAGATAAGATGGCCCAACATTAAATCATTTAAACAGAGCCCTTCTTCAAGGCTGACCCCCTCCCTTATGGTAAACATTGTAATTGTCCATTCTACCAAGGATAATTGATCTTCTCTTTACAAGAATAATAAAACCATTCAACTTAAGAACACATAACATAGAATTGCTTCAAGACAGCTGCTAATTTAGTATAATATATTACTTTTTACTTATTAATCTCAAGATGGCTCCTTCAGGCCAAAATATGGATTCCAACGATCCAAAATGGACACCTACCATACAAGATGGAGTCCATGCAAAATGTCATCTTCTAAACATATTCTAATCACTTTCACATTTCCCACTTTTTGTTTATATGAGGACAATTTGAATCCACGCCAGGTAATTAAAGGAGGGTTTATCCCCCCTTGAGGACTTACCTAACCTTTTCATCTCATCCCCTGGGCATGTCAACAAAATTCCTTCCCATAATTGTTTCACTCATAGGGTACAATTGATCAAAGGACCTAGAATGGTGGGTAATCGTTTTAGCCTTTGCTGCGAAGCATTGCAAGAGTTTTGGCAGGCCTCAAAATATGAAGCCTAGAAGCAAATATAATGCAATACATAATAAAACAACCTGCAGGACACTGGAGCAACCTCATTATCCATCCCCCAACACCCTTAAACCAGTTAGAGGGATTGAGCCATGACAACTAATCTGGTCACTCCAGGTTCCAATCATCTTTAGCATTGGCTTTCCTGAACTCTTCCTTTATTTTCTCAGCTTTATCTATTTCTTACTTGTCCTGCATAATGCAAAAAATGGCCTATATAATGGCAACAGGCTGTATCAACTACTTGGCACATGATCATGCCCCCCTTGGGCAGAATTAAAAACATCAAACACATAATCTCTAACAGTGTCCAATCTGTCGGCCACTTTCTCTATATTATGAGAATTCTTTACTGATGAAACTACTAATATTGGCAATAATCCAAACTTCTCCTACATGGTACTTGTATCGGTCATAATTGTGTTGCGCTATCACTTACTGTCCTAATGGGACTTTTACCACTGCAGATATAACAGGTCATGGGCAGCATCTTCCTCAAACCTAAAGACACCCAGGTAACATAACCTCCGGGTTCTCATTGCTGCCATGCACTTCTTACTTCTGAGTAACAACAACCAGTGACCTTCACCTCATACCTCCACATAAAATACCTCGGTTGTAATTTGCAGTACCGTGGCATATTTACACACATTATAATTATAAACCACAGACAATATAAACAATAGGGCCTCAGCTAATAAAATAATGCTATCACCAATCTCATGCTATCACCCTTCAGGTTTTGGGTCCCATTAGTTCATTGCAAGTCCTGTACATCATCGTCCTCTTCTTCTTTTTGTCTTCTGCTCTTCACTGACTGTCACCCTTAGGGTAACCCACACAATTGTGGAGTCAGGCTGTACGGTAGTGTCCAGTGGGGGATTTATTATTACCCTCCTCCTGGTCACTTAATTATTAAAACACTTGGATACTGCTGACGGATTCACTCAGGTGTTTGGTCTTTGCTTTGATCTTTGCTGATGTCATCATACTTGGTTTGGTCCTTCTCATCTGTCAGACAGCATCTCTTTTAGTATACGTCACCGGACTGTACGAAGCATCTCATGCTGTGAGCCTGGGGTGAGATCCCACATAGACGGAGTACTGGAGTTTTATTGTGACTACCACAAACCCTCCGCATCTGTCCTCTTCCTCTGGTAAGCTGCTTGTCTGCACGGTTGCTTAAAATTGTGACACTGTCTTCAGTTCATGACAAACGTGTTGTATTGGCTCAGGCTGCACCTGCCGCATCTCAGTGATGGAGTTCATCATATTAAAGTCTTTTATTTCATGCTTACTGGCACTTGCTTGGGACCCAACCCTTGTCAATTGTTAAAATAGATGCTAATCTGGTGATAACATCATCCGCATAAACTATAAAATTTGTTCTAAGTACATACAATAACAATGTCAGGCCCTTAAACTAAATCAAACCAACGCCTTTATATAAGAAAAACATCTCTGACCTATATGGACAGGGCACCTAGAAAATTTGTAGTTACCTGGTACGTTTTATTTGCACTTGGTGTTACACTTTTCAGCAGGATTTATACCTTATTCTGAGCTGATTACCTTTAACAGCTTCTATTCACAGAAATATTCACAGATACTATACGTTTTATCTGACAAGTGTCTCAAACCAATCTTTTCCCCTACTCTGGTTTGTTTTACCTGGGAAGGCCTCTCAAGGTCTCTTTGTGGGAGGCGGGTATGATGATAAGGTTGGCACCGGTCTGCCAGGACTGTTCTGTAGGCAAATCAAACAGCTCTAACAGAATTTACCAGCAACAGCTGTAAAAACCTGGGGCCTACCAATTAGATCTTACCAAATCGATCCTTGCAGTCTTGGGACATATGTGAGGTCATACACCATCAATGCAAGTGCCATCAAGAGTGCCTTGGGTGCTACCGGTTTACCTTCCTTTATCCGTCCACATTCTGTTAGAATCTGGTTTTCACGCCTTTCACTCCCAGTTGGACACTTCCTGTGGAGAACAATCTTTTTCATTAATTGATCTTAATCAGATAATTTAGTTGAAGAAAAACATTAACAATGACATTTATGTTAAACATTCACACTGGGCAGTAATTAAAACTGATACATGCAAACGGATTCTTATTCTTTTTATATATATATACTGCACAGAATTCTCTGCTCTAAAATTTTCCTTTCACAACAAAAATATTTTCAAATGGGAATCTACATGCACTGTGAAGTTATCATTTACACAAACATAATACTGCCGCATGCCTGCAATAGTCCAATGCTAAGGCACGCTGATCAAAAACTTTACATAAAACTTAACCTGTATATTTAATATTCCCACAACCCTTCTTGAATACCGTTATTAAGCAAACTAACCTTGGGATATCATCTGGAGAACTGCTGATATCTTATCATACAAACACCAGTTCAATACTTGGGATAAAAACTATTCCCGTCACTACACACTACTTCTGCAGTGGGGAAGATACAGGCCGGGCTTCAGGCCACCCTGAGAACAGGTCTACACATATAAGTGCATTTTCATACACACCTACCTCTGGTAGTTGTATGTTCTGCAGTCGCTGGGGTGGGTAATCTGGCCGGGGTGCATTTTTCATAGGTACCTTGCTGTTTTGCCTATGTCATGCCGTGCAAACATCATGCAGGCGGCTACAAACCTAGTGGTGGCATTATTGAATCCAGGGGCAAGCCAATTTACTGATACCTGGCTGCACATACTCTTGTGGTCAGGTCTGTCATCTCTTGCTCTCTCAATTGGTTTACCCAATGATCCAACAAGGGTCCTACTACCAATGGGCCCATAATTGTGGGCGATGCCAAAAGCGTACCTAGAGTCAGTGTAAATGTCAGCCGTCTTACCTTTTGCCAGGTTACAAGCCTCAGTGAGCACCTCCAGCTCAGCTTCTTGAGATGAACAAGAAGGTGAGAGTGGTTTCTGCCTTGTGCCTCGTATCCTGTCTTGTACATACTGTATATGATAAAGTGTCTTACATTAAAAACCCATGTCACATATAGCTAGACCATTTCAAAAGGGTGGAGTTTTCAGCGTCACCAAAATTATTTTTCCACATTCATCCGATAATCCAGAATATTTGTAAATCTCACTCTTATCAGGTTCTGTAAATACTTGATTAATACAAAAACAAATAAAAATTATTTTATTAAAATCTTGCATAAAATTAATAATGTTCATGTAATTTTCTGTGCAACATGTAGAAATGAAAAATGGTTGGCACTGCCTTAGCTTGCAATGTCACAGACTCTGTGCCTCAGCTCACTGGGACCTGTGGTTCGACAGCCTTTGTCTGGCGGTGCTCAGTGCGTGTTGAAGTTAGTTTCAGCAAATGACAACATGTAAAAAAGAAGACAGCACGGCACTCACCATTTGCAAAAGCTTTCTCTTTATTTCAAGATTGAGGCAGGCAACACGGGATTCAAAAGACAACAGAGCCGACTGTTTCACGTCCTTCAGACGCTTTATCAAGGCATACTGGGATTCAGTGCACACACACTTAAATAACCACACCTTGTCTCATCATAGCACGTCCTCTTCTCATAGTAATACAAATAAAAACATCAAATATTTATAGAAACACATACATGTTACAAGTATCAGATTGATAAACTAAGTACAATGTATCAAGCATACCTATTTCAAGGTTCTATTTAATTTTTAAAAAAGCTGATAGGTCGTTCCTAATATTCAAACCCAGGGGTCCTAGTGCCTCTGTTTTTATTATCCAATTTGCTTCACAGCGGAGTAGCTTGATGTGTCGGTCTCCACCCCCACATGGGGCGAACACACGTTGTATTCCAGCAAAAGATAAACATTTTGGATTTCCTCCATGTTCTTCCCGTATATGGGATATCAATTTTGGGGAACCCTTTCCTGTCCCAATGGAATACATATGTTCACGAACGCGTTTGAATAATGGGAGTATAGTTTTCCCTATATAGAAAAATTGACAAGGACAAGGACAAAACACGGCATATACCAGGTAATTCGATTTACACGTGATCAGGCTGCTAACATAATGTTTGACTGCACCCATTTGGACATTTGTCCCTATTTTCATCTGTCCACAAAATGAACAATCACCACATTTGTGGTTACCTATTGGGGCTATATCTTTGAGCCAGTTACTTTGTTTACTTTGAGTTGCCGAAAAACGGCCTGTAACTAATTAGTCTCTCAGGTTTTTGCATCGTCTGAATGAGACCACAGGGGGATAACATGCTTTCTCCGCTAAATCCACATGTGCCTCTATAATGTGCCAATGTTTCCTAATGGCACTATTTATGCGATCTGCAACTGGGTTATACTGAAAAGAGAACACAAATCCTATATTTCTATTTTTCTGTCTTCTTTTGAAAAGTAATGTATTACGATCGCACCGAAGTGCTCTAGAGAAAGATTCTGACAGTAATATATCATTATATCCTCTAGCTCTCAATCGTTCCATTAATTCCACAGATTGTTCCAAAAATTTGTTATGATCACTATTGATTCTTTTTAGCCTAAGCAATTGACCATAAGGTAATGATCTTTTAATATGAGGTGGATGAAAACTTTTATGATGTAAGAGGGCATTAGTAGCTGTGGGTTTGCGAAAACCACTTGTATGCAAACCATTCTTATCTACTGTTATTCTAACATCAAGGAACTCTACAGTAGTACCTCCAAATTGAGCTGTAAATTCCATATTCACATCATTGATATTAATGTACTCCACAAATTCACCACACTGTTCTTGTGCCACCAGCCACACTATTATGACATCGTCAATAAATCTTGACCAGTGTCTAATATATTTAATGTACAGATTGTTAACATTATATATATATTTTTCTTCCCATCTGGCCAAAAATAAATTTGCATATGTAGGAGCAACTGGGGTCCCCATTACTGTACCAGTACATTGTGCAAACGATTGCTCTCCAAAGCAAAAAGCATTATAAGTGAGCACAAAATCAAGTGACTCACAAATAAAATGTATGGTTTCCTCACTTTTCCCTGTTCTATCTAAAAAGAATCTGATAGCACCTAGGCCATCAGTGTGGCAGATTCTGGTGTATAGACTTGTCTCTGTTTTTCACAGATAACAGCAGCAATCCAACTATGGACTTTCGGGCCAGGGAATTATCATGGCTCTCCCAAATTTCAAATGTTTTTAGAGATGGATCCTTAACCGCAGGTGCTGGCAGTCAGAGAGATGTTAGGGAGTCCCAGAATTATTTTAAAAACCTCATGCATAAAAGGATGAAAATATGGTGGAACCGTGCTTTTTTGCAAAACTATCTCCAGCATAATCTCATTCCAAGGGGCCTGCGTGTTCAGGTGTTTCCATCGTTTCCCATCGAGGATGTGAATTTCACATCCTCGTGGGAGAATAATTGCAACGCCTGCTCACCTAAAATGATGGATCTTCTAATTGACTTAAACTCTAAGTCGATAGACACTATGGACCTGGAGTTGGAAACAATTCAATCACGTTTCAAATCTGAGATGACTAAGGAGAATTTAGAGATTTTTAATGTACAGCTGGAGCAACAATGCACCATATGGGAGAAAGAAATAGAGTCTATTAAGACCAAAAAACTGATTCGTGATCATGATGATTACGTACAGAATAGGATGTATAGATGGAATCGTAGAACGCCTGTTGCCAACATCAGTCGTTCGTCATCTATTTCATCCATATCATCTCTCAGCGACCAATATAAAACGACCACACGCAATACGGCTCCTGGTCGTATTAGCACCAGACTAAAACGCAAAGTCAATTACAACAATTCAGTATATCCAAAAAGAAGGGCCAACAGAGGAACTGATTACAATCCTAGACAAGTGAATCCAAACTTCAATCCGGAAATCAATTCAGGCCATCAACACTTAAAGGTAATTAACCTATCTAAGCATTCACTCACTTCTAGCGATATGTCTTTGTTGGCAAGGGGTTTGACTTTCTCCCCTGCTTCTTCCTTTGACCATTTCTTGGCAGTGAAGGATTTACAGTTGTTTGGGAGATCCCTGATTTTTAAGAGGTGGTATTTCAAAGAAGATGATATTACCTTCACAACAGCACAAGAAAAAGAAACACTACGTGCGTTGGAAGATTTACTTAATCAGGATGATTCCTTACCCAAAGGTAAGATACCCGAGTGCATAGTGAATAAATCCACTAAATTTCCCCCTCTCGCCATTTGTCCAGCAGTGGATCTGTTCGTGAAACTTGTCTCGGATGAGTGGAGTACGATATCTCGCAAAATCAGTTATGATAATTTGAACCAACTAGAGAGGGATAGTCTTGCTAAAATTAAATCATGGAATGATGTTTTGGTGAAACCAGCTGACAAGGGGGGTAACGTAGTATTGTGGCCACGTCAGTCATATGTCAACGAGGCAAACCGTCAATTACGTAATTCGGTTTGCTATCAAAAACTTACTTTTAACCCCCTGTCATCTTTCAGACTTAAGTTCTACAAGATTTTGCAAGATGCTTTGGAAAATGGCACAATCACGAAACTACTGAGTGACTCTCTCTATGTACCAGAACCTACCATACCAACAATGTACCTGTTACCCAAGATCCACAAGGATGCTAAAAATCCGCCAGGTAGGCCTATTATCTCGGGTACTGGGGGTCTGACTGAAAAGGCATGCAAATGGATTGATTTCCATCTTAAACCCTTGGTAGAGTGTTTACCGTCCTATCTGCGTGACTCGGCTGATCTATTGCTGAAGATCGAGGGGATCCATTTAGATCCGGACCATTTATTGGTCACTTGCGATGTTGAGTCCCTTTATACCAGCATTCAACATAGGGACGGCCTTCATGCAGTGGCAAACTTCTTACTTATGAGCGATATTGAGAAGGAAACTTCTCAACTCATTTTGTCTCTTCTTGATTTCACTCTCAATCACAACTTTTTTACCTTTAACGGTTCATTTTTCCTACAGCTCCAGGGCACGGCTATGGGGGCAGCTTGCGCACCCTCGTATGCCAATTTGTTCCTGGGGCTGTGGGAGAGGAACCTTTTCATGTCAGATCATGGGCCATCGATGAGCCGTGTCCTGTTTTGGGCACGGTTCATTGATGACATTTTCATGATCTGGCAGGGTACTCCAGATGATCTCTCTTCGTTTATCAATGCTTTGAATAGCAATTCCCTTAATATCAAACTTACTTACAAATGGAGCCACCCTAACATTGACTTTTTGGATATTTTGATTAAGAAGGACATTGATGGTCTTTTGCAGACGGACCTTTATCGTAAGGAGACATCGACCAATTCGCTATTGCATGCCACCTCTTCACACCCTCGACATACTATTGATGCGATCCCAGTAGGCCAATTCTTACGCGTCAAGAAGATTTGTTCCAGTGAAGATGACCTCAAGTCACGTTTTGATGAATTGGGAGACAGGTTCACTCAGAGAGGCTACAGTCAACGCTGCATACGTAAAGCCCGTCATCGTGCATCAGTAGTGAGTCGACAACAACTACTTCAGGTCACCCCCAGGGAACGTAAACAATCAAAGGTGAGATTTGTTACCACCTTTAATTCACGCTGGGCTGAGATGCGTGACACTTTGAACAAATTTTGGCCCATTTTGATGACCGACTCTATTTTACAGAGGGTACTTCCACACTACCCTGCCATGGCGCCACGCAGAGCTCCCAATCTGCGTGATGCCATGGTACATAGCTATCTTTCACCCACCAAGCCTGGCAAGGTTTTCGGCACAAAGGGACCAAAATGGGGCTGCAAACCGTGTGGTGACTGTATTAGCTGCCCCAATGTAGAACGGTCGAACACTTTTGTGGACTCTAGTGGTACCAATAATTTCAAAACCTGTTGGCCCATATCTTGCAACACCAAAGGGGTCATCTATTACGCAACTTGTCCGTGCCCGCAGATATATATTGGCATGACCACCCGCGAGTTGCGGTTGCGAGTCAGAGAGCATGTTAGGGATATTGAAAATGCGAAAAATGCAGACGATGTTGAACAACTTAAAACAATCCCCAGACACTTCCGCCTACACCATGCTTGTAAATCTAGTATGTTGAAGGTGAGGGGCATTGACCACATCAATCTTGACATGCGTGGGGGCGACCTCAAAAAGCGTTTACTACAGAGGGAGTGCAAGTGGATTTGGAGGCTCCAAACCTTGCACCCCAAGGGTCTCAATGAGACCATGGGGTTCTCATCATTTCTCTGACTGCCAGCAATTTTAGTGGTGTTGGATTCTTTTATTAGTGTAATTCATAGATATATATATATATAGAGTTTGTGTTTCTGTGATTTTAACATTTTTTATTTGTATTTGACAGATTAGTTTCTTTTAAATTGAGATTCTTCTCAGTATATCCGGATTTCCTGCTTGTCCACTTTTCCTGGGGACCTTCATCTTGAATCATCATTTGTCTGGCCTCTTCATCGTGTTCATCGATTATATTACTGCAACTATTTTTGATGCTTTTTAACACAATAAATATTAATATCTTATGCATCACAATACTTCATTTACATTCATTCTTGTTATGATTATATATTTACTTGCACTAACGCCTCACTTCACTTCAGTTCATTCATTTCACCTATATTTCAATTAATGTTTTATATTTATTCATTTATCTTCTTACCCCTCACCACCTATTGCATACATTCACACACATACACATTTTTATCAATTTTACTGTTTATCATTCCTCACTTTTCATTTTTCATTATCACACCTATGGCCCCACACGATGGTTTCTCTTTCTGTCGATGGCGCTGTTTGTCACTTTTACATACACATATATGTCACCTACACGGTTCCTTTTTTTCACTACTTCTAACATATTCTTTATTCTTCACATGTCACTTTGGCACGCACATGTACATTGCTTTTTGTTGTGGAATGTTGATGTGCTCTTGTAACCTATTCTCATGTCATGCACTTACACACACTTTTTTGTTCATAATTGTTTATTAATTTATGTCAATATATCAAATATATGTTTTGTAAGGTTGCACAGATGATTTCGGCCAAAACACTAAATATCTTTTCATATTTTTCATATTTTTCATACCAGCCAATACATCCTTTTGCTGTATCCAGGGTCACCCCTTCCTTGCTGTGTCGCTCCTCTGTTTGGTGGACGAGTGACGGGCCTCCGTTCCATCGCTGGTGACGTTTCGGATCTCGGACTCACGTGACCGTGTCAGCTGACGCGGTGACGCGTTTCCGATTCCGGCCCCTCGTCGGCGGTGTTTCCGGCGGCGTGGCCATCTTGCTTCACCTCGAGGCAGCGACCTGTATTTAGACAGCGAGGTATGTATATCTTTCATTCTCGGGACCCCTCATTTTGGATACTCTATCACTATTGGCTGGCTTCCCCTTTTTAAAGTGGCATGCGCATTGTCCAGCACTACCCCCAGACGAAGGCATTAGCGCCGAAACGCGCGTTGGGGTGGACATACTGCTGTGCATCCAGTCCTGGACTTATTATGGGTACGTTCTACTATCGCAATTCGCAAATTTATTAGCAATGTGTTTTTTCTGCCTTGTTCACACATACTTCTTTAATTCAATTATTTCATTATGTATTCCTTCACTCTATGTTGATTCCAACCGTGTTGGGCAGGAGTTCATTTGTCACAGCGATAGTGTCTATTACCAGGCATTTTTTCATGCATCTATATTTATATATTACTTACCTCATGAGCTGCATGGCTTGTATGTCCTTTTAACCTGTTGGTTTATGGATTCGTTTTTTATTCCAGTACGTCTACATGTTGTTTTCAATAAAGTATTTTCTCAATTTCTTACACTTCTAGTCTTCTGGCATCTTCTTTTTTAGGTTATATTGTCACGTCAATAGTGGCAAGGCTATCACCTTTATTCCACTGGAAATCAATGAAGTCTTGTAATAGTGCTTTTGTATCTAGCAAATATGAGGGAACACTTTTCAATAGAGGGCGCAGATACCAATCTAGGTAGCTGGAAAGAGGTTCAGTTATTGAACCTCTGCCCACCACGATGGGCCTTCCTGGTGGATTAACATAGGTCTTGTGGATTTTAGGTAAAAAATACCAGTATGGCTTTACAGGATTATCAGGTAATGCTTTTCTAAAATGACTCCAATTCAACCCTATACACAAAACACTAAAAATTTTACACAGTACTGCTATTAAAAATGAGAACATACTATATAGATCTAAAATCAGTGCAATATTGTGATCACTTGTCTCATCAGTCCAGGCTCTATATAAGCTTATATCTGTCTGTTTTCAGACTTCACACTGCACACGTTATATCACACACATGTTACATCACACAGCCCCCCTCCCTGTCACAAACTATATTAGTCATCATCATCAATTCCTTATATGCAGCACTCCGGATAAATTTTCTGTCTCTGTCTATTCACAAACAGCCATTTATTAACATGCACCTACATTTTTGAACAACCAACTCATTTGATTACATATCTCATCTTCCCCACTCAGCTATTCACTCTGTGGGCTGTAGTCTGGGGATCTGCTACATATGTTGGTGATTATTTCTTTAAGGGCCTTGGGTGTGTGCCAATACCAATGTTCTTCACTGTAATTTGTGTAGGTAGTTATACTACTACGACACATGTGGGTCATTCTTTGCTTTGAACACAGATTGTTATGTTACAACAGTGTTCATTTCCAGCGGTCTGATGTTATATTAATACAGACTGACTGACTTGGATGTTATACTACATCAAAAGTCCATGCTGGATTATCAAATGCGTGCTAGAAATCAGTCTGTACTAATTCCCACCTTATGCCAGTCTGACAATGCATACAACTTATGACCTAACCGAAAAGACAGCAAGGATCTAATGGCCCTAATATATAATTCAATAGTAAATACATGTACACTATATGGGCTGATCCTAGGGTGTATACCCAAAAAGCATCAAAAATAAATATATATAACCTAAAGAAGACAGATGCTCAAAAGACAAGAGAATATGCAAAAATGAAAAATCTTTATTGAGTTACATGATAAAAGACAATAGATAAAATGAGAAATCCATAAACCAGCAGATAAAAAGGACGATAAGCTGTGTGTCTAACAGATGAACAAAAGGTACAAAGTTGCACCAATGACACGCCTTCCAAAAAGTTTTGATAAAGACTGAAGTGAGGAGACCATATATACATACAATGATGTGCTGCAT
The DNA here is from genome assembly GCF_050947455.1 of Rhinoderma darwinii. Classification (NCBI taxonomy): domain Eukaryota; kingdom Metazoa; phylum Chordata; class Amphibia; order Anura; family Rhinodermatidae; genus Rhinoderma; species Rhinoderma darwinii. Next base: position 198,564,382 of record NC_134691.1, read on the forward strand.
AAGCACAAAAAATATGAATAGTGATTAAACATGTATTAAGTCCATATAAACGTGGAGGAAAGCAGTTATACACAGAAATACTAAGGCATATCAAAGGGATATATCATACCCATAATGGATGCAGAGGAAAGTGGAAATAAGAACAAAAAGCACGACGCCACATAGTGCAGGTCAATTGGGTTAAGTAAGCTGCCGGTAGTGATATACCATGCTCACCCAGGTAATACTTGGATATAGTATTGGAAAGATGATCTTTAAGGTAATCCACAAGTGCTGCTGCCAAGATCCAAACCGGTTAACCATACGGTCACCGCTTGATAAGATAATTGAAAAAAAGTGAAAAAGGGGAGGATCTTGTAAGGCGCTGCTACGTGGCGGTTGGAAAATACTGGCAATGGTATACGAAATGATAAAGCGAGTGTATTAGAACAGCGTGCTACATAAATAGCGAAGGACGTCGTGGCAAACTACGTAAATAGAGTAGTGCGCTATTTGTACTGTTGCCGCTTGCTACAACTGCAGGTATGATAGAAAGTTTGTGAATTCTGAGTCTCATTTGAGTTCTAAATCTCAACTTTGTTCTTTAATGTTTAATAGACATATATTCACCAACCTTAACCCCTTCAGGACCCAGCCTGTTTTGGCCTTCAGGACACAGCCGATTTTTTCAAATCTGACATGTGTTAATTTATGTGGTAATAATGTTGGAATGCTTTTTCCTATCCAAGCGATTCTGAGATTGTTTTCTCGTGACATGTTGTACTTTATGTTAGTGAAAAAATTTTGTATTTATTTCTGAAAAACACCACAATTTAGAAAAAATATGCAAAAATTAGCATTTTTCTAAATGTAAACGTATCTGCTTGTAAAACATATAGTAATATCACACAAAATAATTACTAGTTAACATTTCCCATGTCTACTTTATGTCTGCATCATTTTTTGAACATCCTTTTATTTTTCTAGGACGTTACAAGGCTTAGAACTTTAGAAGCAATTTCTCATATTTTAAAGAAAATTTCAAAAGGCCATTTTTTCAGGGACCAGTTCAGTTCTGAGGTGGCTTTGAGGGCCTTATATATTAGAAAATCCCCAGAAGTCACCCCATTTTCAAAACCCCTCAAGGTATTCGAATCAGCATTCACAACGTGTTTTAACCCATAGGCGTTTCACAGGAATTAAAGCAAAGTAGAGGTGAAATTTACAAATTAAAATTTTTTTGCCGAAATTAATTTCTAATACATTTTATTTTGTAACACAAAAGGTTTTACCAGAGAAATGCAACTCAATATTTATTGTCCAGATTCTGCAGTTTTTAGAAATATCCCACATGTGGCTCTAGTGTGATAATGGACTGAAACACCGGCCTCAGAAGCAAAGGAGCACCCAGTGGATTTTGGGCCTCCTTTTTTTTTAGAATATATTTTAGGCACCTTGTCAGGTTTGAAGAGGTCTTGTGGAAACAACCCAAAAGTTACCCCATTTTGGAAACTACTCCCCTCAAGGAATTTATCTAGGTGTATAGTTAGAATTTTGACCACACAGGTTTTTCGCTAAATTTATTAGAATTAGTCTGTAAAATGAAAATCTACTTTTTTTCTGAAAAAACATAGACATTTTTAATATTTACAAGAAATAATAAAGAAAATGCACCCCAAAATTTGTAAAGCAATGTCTCCCGATTACGGCAATATACCATATGTGGTAATAAACTGCTGATTGGACCCACAGCAGGGCTCAGAAGGGAAGGAGCGCCATTTGGGGATTGGTTTTCGGTTCCATGCCGTGTTTGCAACACCCTGGAGGGACCAAAACAGGGGAAACCCTCCAAAAGTGATCCCATTTTGAAAACTATACCTATCAAGGAATTTATCTAGGGGTATACTTAGCATTTTGACGACACAGGTTTTTCTCTAAATATATTGGAATTAGTCTGTAAAAATTAAAATCTACTTTTTTTCTGAAAAAACATAGAAATTGTTAATATTTACGAGGAATAATGAAGAAAATCACCCCAACATTTGTAAAGCAATGTCTTCTGATTACAGCAATATCCCATATGTGGTAATAAACTGCAGATTGGACCCACAGCAGGGCTCAGAGAGGAAGGAGTGCCATTTTGATTTTGGAGCACAGATTTTGCTGGATTGGTTTTCGGTGCCGTGTCGCGTTTGCAACACCCTGGAGAGACCAAAACAGGGGAAACCACCCAAAAGTGACCCCATGTTGGAAACTACACCTCTCACGGAATTTATCTAGGGGTATAGTTAGCATTTTGACCACACAGGTTTTTTTGCAGAATTTAGTGGAATTAGGCAGTGAAAATGAAAATCGACTCTTTTTCTGAAAAAGCATAGAAATTGTAAATTTTTACAAGGAATAAAGGAAAAAAAGAACCACAACATTTGTAAAGAATTTTCTCCTGATTACGGCAATACCCCATATGTGGTAATAAACTGCTGATTGGACCCATGGCAGGGTTCAGAAGTGAAGTAGCGCCATTTTGATTTTGGAGCACAGATTTTGCTGGATTGTTTTTCTGTGCCATGCTGCCTTTGCAACGCCCTGGAGGGACCAAAACAGTGGAAACCCCCCAAGTTACCCCATTTTGGAAACACCCCTCAAGGAATTGTTCTAGGGGTATAGTGAACATTTAGACTCCACGGGTCTTTTGCAGAATTTATTAGAATTAGGCCGCGAAAATGAATATCACAATTTTTTTCCACTAAAATGTTGAATTTTCTCATTTTCACAAGGGATAAAGGAGAAATAAACAACCAATTTTTGTAAAGCAAATTCTCCTGAGTACGGAAATACCCCACATGTGGTCATAAGTTTTTTTTCATTAGAAATGAATTAACCCTTTCAGGACTGATCCATTTCTTGTTTTCTTATTTTCGTTTTTCACTCCCCGCCTTCCAAGAGCCATAACTTTTTTCTTTTTCCGTCAGTAGAGTGATGTGAGGGCTTATTTTTTGCGAGAGGAATTGTAGTTTCTATTGACACCATTTAAAGTGCCATAAGAAGTACTGGGAAACTGAAAAAAAATAGGAAAATATAGTAATATAGGAAAAAAATCTGATTCCATTTTTTGGGGTTTTGTTTTTACAGCTTTCGCCCTGCGGTAAAAACGAAAACTACAGCGATTTTGGCAGTTTAAATTATTTACGTTTTTTACGGTGTTCACCGTGAGAGTTAAATAATGGTATATTGTAATAGTTCGGCCTTTTACGGACGTAGCGATACCAATTTTGTTTATTTTTTTACATTACTTTAGAAGAAAAATGGGAAAAGTTTATTTTTTTAACTTTGAACTTTTTTCTTTCTCACTACTAATAACTTTAATTCTTCTACACATTTTATTAGTCCCCTTAGGGTACTTGAACCAGCGATCATTGGATCGCTGGTACAATATACTGCAATACTAATGTATTGCAGTATATTGTTATTTTTACAGGCTTCTGTAACCGCACGATCGCTGTTCCTGTTTGTTAGTCCTGGGTGTCAGCTGTAATACACAGCCGACACCCGCAGCGTATGGAGCAGGCTCAGCACGTGAGCCCGCTCCATACATCAACCCCCGCACCATGACGTGCTATTTAGTCATAGTGCGCAAAGGAGTTAATGCACAGCGGATGGTGTGAATATTGCAATTTTCCACTGGTATGCCATTTTAGTGCATAATATGTTGTGCCCAGTTTGTGCCACTGAAGACAAATACCTCATAAAGCGTTAAGCGGGTTCTCTCGAGTATGGCGATGCCATATATGTGGACGTAAACTGCTGTTTGGGCACGCTGCAGGGCTCAGAAGGGAGGGAAGCCATTTTGCTTTTGGAGTGCAGATTTTGCTTGGTAGATTTTCTGTTTTGAGTTTTGCTGGTATTTCAGTTTATAATGTGGGGGCATATGTAATCTGTGCAGAGAACATCAGGGCATAATAAGAGGGTATAATAATGCGGTAAATAAATAATAATTCATAGATGTGTGGCCGGTGTCGCACTGATAAATGGTGTCTAATGTTACCCGCTTTTAGAAAACACTGCACATTTTGCATCGCCATATTCTGAGAGCCAGAACTTTTTTATTTTTTCACCACCGGAGCCATATCAGGGCTTATTTGTTGCAGGACAATCTGTAGTTTTCATTGGTACCATTTTGGGGCACATGCGATTTTTTTGATCACTTTTTATTAAATTTTTTTGCAAGCCGGGTGACCAAAAACAAGCAATTCTGACAATGTTTTTTAGTTTATTTTTTGCGGCGTTCATTGTGCACTATAAATGACCATTTTACTTCATTCTGAGGGTCGATACGATTACGGCGATACCATATGTATATAGTTTTTTTTATGTTTTGCAGCGTTTGCGCAATAAAATCACTTTTTTATAAAATAATTTATTTTCTGTGTCACCATATTCTGAGAGCTGTAACTGTTTTTATTTTTCAGTCAAAAAAGCTGTGTAAGGGCTTGCTTTTTGTGGGACGGGTTGTAGTTTTTATCGGTACTATTTTCGGGTACATGCGACTTTTTGATCACTTTTTATTCTCTATTTTGGTAGGGGTGGTGACCAAAAAATAGCGATTCTGGTGTAGTTTCTTATTGATTTTTTTGGGGTGTTCATCGTGCGGGAAAAAATAACACTACAGTTTATAGTTGGGGTCGTTACGAACGCGGTGATACCAGATATGTGTACTTTTTTTAACATGTTCATTTTTTTCCTATAATGAAATTCTTATTATAGGAAAAAAATGCAGTGTTTGTTTATATAACTTATAACTTTTATTTTTCCACTTTTTTAAAACATTTCTTTTACTTTTTTTTTGCTTTTTTCACTTGTCCCACTAGGGGACACTTAGACTTGCAGCTCTGATCGTTGCTGGAATACATTACACTACCTACGTAGCGTGACATTGTGACAGTCATACTGACAGGAAGCCGAGGTGGACCGGCCGGAGGCTGCTCCTCCAAGGCTTCCGTACATGGCAACCCGGAGGTCATTGTCTGACCTCTGATGGCCACGACAAGCATCGGCAGCCAACACAATCACTTCGTGGGGGCTGCCGATGTGCTTCAAACCCCTTAAATGTGGCGAACGCAATCGTCGCTGCATTTATGAGGTTAATTGCCGAAATCAGCGGCGATGGTCCGCTTACCGTCAAGGCTGGAGTGTCAGCTGTCGATAACAGCTGACCTCCCAGTTCCCGGACACTGTCCATTAGGACGGTGTGCGCCAGTAACTACTCCGCAACTGTACGTCCTGATGCGGGAAGCAACCCCTCTGCAGGACGTACTATTGCGGAGTAGGGCGGGAAGAGGTTAAAGCTTATGTTTGGAGATCAATAAGGAATCTATAAGGATACTGTGGGCTTTTTCTTCACCACATATTTGATTTGTTTTCCCATTATGTTATTTAATTTAGCTTTCCCAAGAGAGCACTTTGATAGTAATCATTATTCTTGTTCACTGTATTTGAATTCTTTAGTGCCTTCAAAGTATAGTTGTATGGTGGAACCACTTAGCTCCTTGCCAAGGAAAGGGAAATAATTAATATTGCAAATCCTCGTAATAATTCTATCATGGGAAATGCAGTGTCTAGAAACAATACTTATTATGTCTTTTATGCAACCAACAATATCTACTGTATACAATACAATACAATACAATATTGAATGTTAGTTATTTAATTTATATCCTATTCCCTGTTGTTGTTTTCATAAAATGGCCTACAAAAGTTTTTGAGCGTTATGCATCCAAAAAGCCGAGTTCCTATTAACATAGTATGTGGGGCTGAAAAAATACAAAAGTCCATCCAGTTCAGCCTATTACCCTGCAATGTTGATCCAGAGGAAGGCAGAAAACCCCATGAGGCAAAAGCCAATTTTCCTCCAAATATGGCAATCAGAATACATTCCTTAATCAACAACCCATCTCTAGTAATCTAGTAACCATAACTTGTAATATTATTAGTCTCCAGAAACACATCCAGGGCCCTTATTTTAGTGAATTCACCTAAACAACTTTCTCTGTCAGAAAGTTCCATAATCTCACTGCTCTTACAGTAAAGAATCCCCTTCTGTGTCGGTGTAGGAACCTTCTTTCCTCTAGATATATTATTTAAAAGAACGACATAAAAGCAAACAGTATAAATATGGTGTCTGTGGTACAAGAAGCATGCAGAGAAAAAACATATGCTTAGAAATGCAGAGAGTCACATGGGTGGATATAGAAACATCCCTGGTGTATTCCAAATCACAAAGTCTCGATAATAAGCAAAGCAAAGAATAAGGATAGGGACCCGAGCACTCCTCCACCACACATAGATGTCACGATTGGTGTGTGGACCCACTGGGCCATATCGCCGTAGCGGGATAGCAGCTGGCCAAACAGGATACCAAGGCAAAGTCCATAGTTCGAATAAGGGTACCTGTGGCAATACAGACAGTAGCGATGACAGGCTCAGATTGGACCTTGGCAGCAGGCGCGGTGAAATACAGCAGGCGTAGTATACGACACAACACGACTCCAACTCTCTACGGCACAGGAACAAGGTAGCACGGGATACAGGATACAGGTAACATAAACGGGAACACTGGGAGCTGGAAAACACTAAGGGACCATTTGCAAAGACTAACATGGGTAAATAAAACAAGGCTCAGACAATGAAGGAAGGGGCAGGGCCCTTCTTACAGTCCAGGATGATCATGGGAGCAATCAGTCAACCTAAAACATGTGTGTGCTCTGGCCCATTAAGGCCGGGAATGAGCTCGGGTGCGCACCCTAGTGGTCACTGCAAGACGGCCGCATGTGCTGGCATCTCTGGGGAGGAAGACGTCTGCAGAATGATAGGAGTCTGTGGTCTGCGACCGCGGACGTTACTATAGATAACATTATATTGCTAAATAATAAGAGAGTTTTGGGACCGCCATAGTTTGTAGCCATGAGGACCAAATCTTATAAAATTGTTCTACAGTATCTTGTCTAACGGCATTACGTTTTTCGTAAACCAAAATTTTATTCATACGATTTTTTACTGCTGTAATTAAAAGTGACCGCCTTCTTCAATTTTGAGCAACATGTATATGAGCTGACATCATAAGGAGTTGAAGCAATTTAAAGGTAAAGTAAGAAAGACCGTCTGATTTAACCCCTAGTAAGAAAACCTCAGGGGCCAGCTCTATGTGTGTATTCATTACTGAGTTAGCAAGTGTCATAATCGATCTCCAAAAGCATTTGACTTTCTGACAAGTCCATCACATGTGCAGATGTGTGCCGTGGTCCACACATCCTCTAAAGCATGTGTCAGGAATATCATGATACATAGTGTGTATTCTGGTCGGTACCATATAGATTCTATGTAGTAACTTAACAGAGGTCTCCATCAGGGTGACTTGTAAACTCCCCTTACTAGCAGTCATGCAAATGAAACCCCATTGCTCATGATCAAGTCATATCCCCAGCTCTGCCTCCCATTTGACCATGAATGGCAATTTGTCTCCAGTAGGTGGACAGTTTAAATTAGAATAAATAAAGGACAATGATCCTGGTAAGTTAGCTCTAAAGAGACATAGGGATTCCATAGGTGCTAAGTCTAACTTAGGTGAGGCAGAGTTGATTTTTCTCAAGAAATACAGAATCTGTTGAGCACGAAAAAATTTGGTGGATTCCGGGTGAAATGTAACATTTAAATAATTATGAGTCATCAATGTTCCATTAAGGATAAAGTCTATCACGGTTAACAGTTTATTGTCTAACCACCAGCTAAAGGAGTGTGGGAAATTCAGGATTATAAAATAGAGGCATTAGTAAGGAAGGTCTACCCTGTAAAGTGAACTTTAATCTAACGCTCCTTCATAACAACAGGTCAAAGTTGGAAAATGGAGATAAATGTCTGAAATTTTCAGGATACAGAGCAGAGGTCCAAATTAACGTGGGCCACGTCAAGGGGGATACTAAATGAGCTTCAAGGTTAATCCATAGAGGTGCTAGAGCACCCGATATGACATTAGTTAATTGTGAGAGTCTAGCAGCCTGATAGTATTTAAATAAATGAGGTACAGAGAATCCACCATTCGTTTTGTGTAGATACATGACAGAGCTTGATATACGTGGATGTTTATAACGCCATATAAACCTAAAGATTGATTTTTTAAAAGAGTCAATATCCTGTTTAGGGACTGGGATAGGTAGAGTTCTAAATAAATATAAGAATCTTGGTAATGTGACCATTTTTATGCAATGTATGCGCCCAATCCATTACAGAAATGGCGAGTCCCATTTTTCTTAGTCTCTCTTAAGGGAAGATAACATTCGCGGGTAGTTGACCTTATATAGAGGTTGTTAGGACATTGTAAACTTAATCCCTAGGTAAGTTACACAGTGCTTAAATCCAAAGTTCAGATTCACGAATTTTTGGGTCACAGCAGATATATTGCTAAACATTATTTCTGACTTAGTGCGATTTATTTTTAGACCCGATATGCGATCAAACTGATCTAAAAGGCTAGTTAGATTAGGTAGCGAGAGCAATGGTTTAGTAAGAGTCAGCAGTAAGTCGTCAGCAAAAGGATTTAATTTATATTGTTTCCCGCCGATTTCCTGTCCAGAGATATTGATATTGTCCCTTATAGCTATAGCTAAAGGCTCTATTGCTAATGCAAACAAGACAGGAGAGTGAGGACAGCCCTGTCGTGTTCCCCTAAGTATTTTAACAGGTCTAGGATGGCGAGAAGGAATTTTCAAAGTAGCGGTAGGGGAAGAAGAGAGGGCAAGAACAACGGAGAGGAAGGAACCCCTGATGCCCATGGCATTTAAAGTGTTTAGGAGATAAGGCCAAGACAGACTATCAAATGCCTTCTCTATGTCAAGGGTGAGAGCTATAATGGGAGCAGTGGTTCTTTTCACATAGTGGATCACATTCAAGATTTTCCGAACATTATCTGCTGCTTGTCTACCTGGTATAAAACCAACCTGATCTCTATCCACCAAACAAGGGAGCAATTTATTCAGTCGGGATGCTAAAATAGAAGTAAAAAGTTTAAAATCTAAATTTAGCAGGGAAACGGGACGATAATTAGCTGCGTTATTGGGGTCTTTATGAGGCTTTGGGATTGTTGTGATCTGTGCCGAGATAAATTCTGGGACAGGGCACCTACCAGAGATAATGGTATTAAGGAATGGCAGTAAATGGGGTAGCAGTTGTGGGGCAAATTTCTTATAGTATTTAGCTGAAAAGCCATCCGGTCCTGGAGCCTTCCCCAATTTAAGATGTTTGATAACTTGTCTTCTGTGATATCCGGATTCAGTCCTTCTCTATTCAAATCAGTTATACTAGGGAGTCGTAACTCATTGAAAAATTACACGTATGCCGATTCTGGTACAGGATCAGGGGAGGAGTATCGATTGGAGTAAAATTCCATCATTTTATCATAGCTCTACTCCGGGTTAAAGGTATTGATCCCTGGCCTAATTTGTAGGAAGTGAATATGGTTAATAGTTTGTTTTTCCCGAAATCGTTGAGCAAGCATTTTGTCAGGTTTGTTGGCCAATTTATAATACGTGGCTTCTGTGCATGACAAAGCCTTTTCTGTCATGTGTGTTAGTACCGAGTCCAACGTGGTTTTGGTGTCACTCAGTCCTTTATACAAATATCGGGAAGGCTTCCTAGAATATGCAATGTCCAGTTTTGCCAATTTATATTCTAGGTCTTTTTGTGCTTTGGTACGATCCCTTTTCAATCTAGAAGCCAAAGAAATAAAAGAACCCCGAATTACAGGTTTGTAAGCTAACCAAACAATCTCGGACGAGACGTCCGAAGTGGAATTATCATGTAAATAGTCCTCAAGGGTTTTAGTAATAGTAGTGTCTATTTCCGATCTAGTGAGAAGCGATTCATTCAAACGCCAAGTGGTCTGCGGAGGTGACTTATTAGTGTCATCAAAAACTGTTAATACCATGTCGTGGTCAGACCAAAGACAAAGTGTATGTTTTCGAATATAACATGTCACGTGTAGAAATAGCATTTGTAAGTATCCAGTCCAGTCTATAATGATGTCTGTGAGCAGGTGAGTAATATGTATATCCCCGAACCAAAGGGTTATGTTCCCTCCAGGTATCCACCAATGTAAGCATGTTGAATATATCATGTATTGCTCGGGTTTGAGGACTTGTACGATTGTCCGCTGTCACTGACGTGGAATCAATAGAAGGCGTTAACATGCAATTGAAGTCACCACACCAGATGAGTTTAGTATAATCCAATAACAGGAGCTCTTCGCATATCGAGAGGAAAAATTGGATGGGAGAATCATTAGGAGCATAGGAATTAACTACACATATGGTTACCCCATGAATTCTGCCCAGCAATATAATGAATCGACCTTGATGATCTATAACTGAATTTGTAACATTTATGGGGAAATAGTTCCTAAAAAAATAGATACACCCCTACACTTGGATTGGCATTTGAGTGATAACCCATTGGTATCTGGAATTAAAATACTTGGGGTGAGACATAGAGGTGAAATGAGTCTCTTGGAGGCATAGGATATCCGGTTTATAGGTTTCATAGTTAAGAAATGCCTTACGTATTTTTGTGGGTGAATTGAATCCCCTGATGTTGTGAGTTATGACCCTACACATGAGCGTTTCGAGAGGCAATCAGGAACATGACTTCCATACCGAGGACACCAATAAAACCATAAAGTGTGAACAAAACAGTATGAGCAATTAAGTACATTAGTATAAAAGAATCGAAATGGAGAAAAGAAAAAGCTATCATGCATAGTAGCATAACGTTAGATTTTGCAACCAAGAGTGTCGGTTTGACCTCAAAGGTTTACAAAATCAGGTGGAGTAGCATTGGATCCACTCCAGGGAGCAAACCATGTGTAAAAAAATAAATAAAGTTGAAATACTTATCAAGCATAAAAAGCAAATATCTGAGCATTAATGAGAACATTCTCATCTTACCAAGAATAAAGGGTCAAAAATAGAGATTTTGCTGATACCCTCACTTATTTATTATATACAAAGTGAGTTTTAGGGAACCACAAAGGTGTATACCACCAGTATATGCAATTTTATATTTTGGAAATAGGAAGAAGGGAAAAGAGTTGTGGTTCCTGTAGAGAACGAAAATAATAAACTTTATTAATATGTTTTTGTTAAAATAATTCTAAAATAATATTTTTTATTTTATCAATGTAGGTCAAAATTTATATAGCAGTGCAGAAAACCCCTTATCCTGCACTTGAAGAACAGAATTTGTCTTTTGTATACTCTATTATCAATTGCTACTGTTGTACAACAAGGTTGGACTCTATTGCTTGCTGAGGTAAGTGAAGATCTTATCACTCTGGTATATTGTATGTACTGTGTGAATTAGTATTGCTGTCAATCATTAAACATTGTATCTGTTTCTTGTATGCATTGACAGTTGCAGTATTTTCTATTTGTAAATAGAAATTGTATCAATTTTTGGTTCTGTGCTGTGCACTGAATGTGTCACTATAAGCTTGCTAGTCTAAAAGTTGTCAATTCTCAAAGTTCTCTTAGATTCACTGAATTTATTATACAATTTTAGATTCTTGCAATTGTCCACATTGTTTTATTTTAACATGCTGGCTAATTCTGTCTGAAATAGCAACGGTGCGTTAATCTGTGTGAATGGGCACTACAGGGAGTGCTCTAATTGTCATGTGCTCATCGTTATTTCCCACCGTGGGTTTGTGAGAGACTGTGAACAGCAGCACTAGATAGTATGTATGCTAGATAGCTTGTGTGCCAACGATCTTTTGCAGATAGAATTGCACTGTTTATGGGCTGCTTGCTGTCTGTTATCGCCGCTTTCCATAAGGGCAAGGAGCAGCAGCTGATTGTAATGTTCTGACAGAGCTGCCTGTATGTGTCAGCGAGCCCTGTGAGCACTACAAATTCTATTAAAGATGCACTTTATATTGTGCTCTATTTGTGAGCTGCTTGCTGTTCACTATCTCTGCTATCACAGAAAGGGTAGTGAATAGCAACATTCACTACCCTTTCTGTGATAGCAGAGATAGTGAACAGCAAGCAGCTCACAAATAGAGCACAATATAAAGTGCATCTTTAATAGAATTTGTAGTGCTCACAGGGCTCGCTGACACATACAGGCAGCTCTGTCAGAACATTACAATCAGCTGCTGCTCCTTGCCCTTATGGAAAGCGGCGATAACAGACAGCAAGCAGCCCATAAACAGTGCAATTCTATCTGCAAAAGATCGTTGGCACACAAGCTATCTAGCATACATACTATCTAGTGCTGCTGTTCACAGTCTCTCACAAACCCACGGTGGGAAATAACGATGAGCACATGACAATTAGAGCACTCCCTGTAGTGCCCATTCACACAGATTAACGCACCGTTGCTATTTCAGACAGAATTAGCCAGCATGTTAAAATAAAACAATGTGGACAATTGCAAGAATCTAAAATTGTATAATAAATTCAGTGAATCTAAGAGAACTTTGAGAATTGACAACTTTTAGACTAGCAAGCTTATAGTGACACATTCAGTGCACAGCACAGAACCAAAAATTGATACAATTTCTATTTACAAATAGAAAATACTGCAACTGTCAATGCATACAAGAAACAGATACAATGTTTAATGATTGACAGCAATACTAATTCACACAGTACATACAATATACCAGAGTGATAAGATCTTCACTTACCTCAGCAAGCAATAGAGTCCAACCTTGTTGTACAACAGTAGCAATTGATAATAGAGTATACAAAAGACAAATTCTGTTCTTCAAGTGCAGGATAAGGGGTTTTCTGCACTGCTATATAAATTTTGACCTACATTGATAAAATAAAAAATATTATTTTAGAATTATTTTAACAAAAACATATTAATAAAGTTTATTATTTTCGTTCTCTACAGGAACCACAACTCTTTTCCCTTCTTCCTATTTCCAAGAATAAAGGGTACAATAGGAATTAGACCGTATTGCAAGTACCTGAAGTAAGGAGGGCCATACTCATGAAATAACAATATATATCATATATCAGAAGTCCAATATAATATAAAAAATAAAGTCAACAAACTTAGAGTATATGACAATTCAAGCAATACTTAGCCAGCCTGAGAAACTTAGACAACTACATGACAGCCAGAGTCTTAGCGTGGTGGACGATTTGTAGTGGTTCTGCCATCCGGCGGACCCTTGCGAGTCCACATTCTGATCGGATGCTGAGGAAGCGGTGACGGCCGGCCCTCATCTACTGGAGGGATCCCCTCAGCTTGTAGGATGGCCTCGCCTTCAGCATACGTTTTTATCAGGAAATCCTTTGAATTGATCTGGAACGCCAGGGAAAAGGGGAATCCCCGTCTATATTTAATCTGGCCTTTTTGGAGTGCCAGCGTGAGGGGCCGGAATTGACGCCTCTTATCCAGAGTAGACGGAGCTAAGTCAGCATATATGCTCACAGTAGGATCCAAACACGAGAGAGCAGAAAGTCGTCTAGCAGCGGATAGAATCATATCTCTGGCCTCAGGATAATGAAGCTTTAGCACCGCATCACTGGAGATTTGTGTTCCTAGGTTTAGTAAGGGCACGATGAATTCTATCAATGCAGAAAGTAGATGTATCTGTAAAGAATCTGCCAGGCACAGCTTCGGGGTTAACGCCCATAGATAATCAGTCTTCACCTGAGTCTATGTCTCTGAGACTGACTCCAGCTTCCACCACTCAGGCTGGCAGGCTTAGGAGTGGGAGAGCCTATCGCAGCCGGGCCAGACTCAGCTAGCTCCGGCCCTCTGTCTATTTATACCTGCCTTTCCTGTTCCTCCTTGCTTGTGATTCTTTCCGTGTGGTTTCCTGGCCCAGCTACAGCTCCTACTATTTGATCCTGCTCCATACTGACCCTGGCTTACTGACTACTCTCCTGCTCTGCGTTTGGTACCTCGTGCTCTCCTGGTTTGACTTGGCTCGTTCACCACTCTGGTTGCTCACGGTGTTGCCGTGGGCAACTGCCCCTTTGCTTTGTATTCCCTTGTATGTTTGTCTCGTGCACTTACTGAGCGTAGGGACCGCCGCCCAGTTGTACCCCGTCGCCTAGGGCGGGTCGTTGCAAGTAGGCAGGGACAGAGTGGCGGGTAGATTAGGGCTCACTTGTTCGTTTCCCTACCCCCGTCGTTACAGTATCAACTTGTGGCAGGAGAGCCTTAAACAGAGTAAGAGCCGTTTCTTGTAGTGCTGTAATATTTTCACGGAGACCCCTTATTCTCAAGCTGGCTCGTCTGGACCTATTTAAGGTCTTCTAGTTTGAGTTCCAGCTGATGCAATTTAGATTTATGGTCGTCAAGCCGTTGGAGGTCTTCTGTTACAGCATGTACCAGCTCATCCGTTTTATCTTCCTCAACAGACACTCGCTGTGCCATATCCTGAAACTGTTTGGTAAATTCAGCCTCCGCTTGTTGTAACTCCTCTCTGAACAAGGATTTAATTCTTGAAAATAGGTCAGGATTGGTGTCCTCTGTAGATGAGGCAGAAGGGCTCTTAGGAGCAGAGTCTTTGGTTGCTGAGTCAGAGGAGCAGGCAGGTGATCCTGGATTCGGCATATTCCACGAAACCCTCTGGGAGCGAAAGATCTCAGGAATCGTTTGGCTAGGAGTGTTATGTACATTCATGGAGACCGTCTTGCGGCTTCTGGTCATAGCGCTCATGCAGACAAGAATGTTAAGAAGTTGATTTACATTCCAAGTATAATCAGTATTGCTTGTTCCCTGGGTGGTGTGGAGCTCATAGGGATATCATCCTATCCTGCAGCTTCCACAAATGCACTCCCAAGTGAAAGGGGGCAGTCACATTAGTAGAAGAGCATTAAGCAGAGTGAACAAAAGTGCCATAAAGTTCATGGAGCAGCAGAAGCAATTATATAGAAAGCAATACCCGCAGTCTCATGATGCAGACGACGCCTCAAGTTCCAACAATATGTTATAGCGACAACCGCAAATGTAGACGCAGCTTGGTTTCTCTCAGGAACACTTCCACCAGAGATATATTTTTCAATTAGCAATAGGCTGGCAGTGGGAGGCTCCTATTCCGGCAACCTCTTTAAGTTTAGGCTGCGGCTTCTGGGCGTGGACTAGGCCGCAATTTCAAAAATACTGCAGTGACTGCTGAAATGTGTAGGAGCAATCCCTGAGCCTCTGTCGCTAGGTGTAAGAGTCACAATAAGCAGTAGGATGGTGGCAAGAGGCTCAGTTCTCGCACTCGCCTTAAATTTAGTCCGTAGCTTTAGGTCGCGGACTAGGCCGCAATATGAAAAAAGTTGCAGGGACTGCTGGGGTGTGTAGGGGCAATCCCTGGGTGCCTGTCGCTAGGTGTATTAGCCCCAATAGTCAGCAGGAAGGCGGCGGGAGGCTCCGGTTTTGGCGGCAGCCAAATATTTAGGCCGAGGCTTTAAAGTGCACAGTACCGGCTATCAAGCTCACCTCCACGAAATACGGGTATCCCCCGATTCCGGATGATTCGCTGGTGTCCCCTGTACAATGTTTGAGGGGTTTAGGATGGTGCAGCGGCAGCGATGGAGTCGGATGCCCCAGACACGGCGGAGCCTCTCAAAAACGCGGCCGGTCAGCTCGATGCGCAGGCCACGCCCCTAAATTGTGATTTATAAAGTGGTAGCTGTATGTTCTCGTTATGGTCCTCCATGCCCCTTTTCATGCACTCTATGATCTTATTTGTCTTAGCAGCAGCTGCCTGACACTGGTTGCTATATTTAAGTTTACTGTTAACTAAAATTCCTAAGCCCATTTCTATGTTAGTTTTACCCAGTATTTTCTCATCTAATATGCAATGTTGACATATTAGCTATTCAAGCAATGTTTTTCACGTTTTAAAATGATGCCGTTCATTATGCGTCATAAATAACAGGTTACCTTAATGAAATGGGTCGGAGCGATTATGGCAATACCAAATATGTATACAGTGCATTCGGAAAGTCTCCAAAGACCCTTTCACTTTTTTCACATTTTGTTCTGTTGAATCCTTGTGCTAAAATAAAAAAAAAAAAATCAAGTTTTTCCCCATCATTTTGCACTCAATACCACATTCCCCATCCCTACAGTGAAGCATGGTGGTGGCAACATCATGCTGTGGGGATGTTTTTCAGCGACTAGGATAGACTGATCAGGGTTGAGGGAAAGATGAATGGAGCAAAGTATAGAGATATTCTCTGTCACAGCTAGGCTCCGGTGGTGATCTGTGCACGTGCGATTACCATCACACACATGCATGTTGGAATGCGGAAAGGGGACCCTTTCCATAACGTGCATGTATGTCTAAGTAAGTGATAATGCATTAAAAGGTTAAATATCAGAAATAATTGTTTATCACTGTACTTACCGTATACTTTTCGGACTATAAGACGCACCTGGCTATAAGACGCACAAAAGTTTTAGACAACAGAAAATAGGAAAAAATTCATATTTTACTTCTTTTACAAAGAAAAAACTATTGGTTAAAAAAATTATTTGTTCAGTTTCACCACATTCTGAGAGACATCGTTTGAGTGGTGTGGGACGAGCTGTAGTTTTTATTAGCACCATTTTTTTGGTACATACGATTTTTTTATCACTTTTTATTTCATTCTTTTTAGTGCTATGGTGACCAATAGACAACGATTCTGGGGTTTTAATAAAAAAAATTTACGCCGACGTCAAATAATGCTATTGTGTAATAGTTTCAGACTTTTACGGATGCAACGATACCAATTTTTTAATTATTTCCTTATTTTTACATTGTGCTTGGAGAGAAATGGGAAAATGTGTTTTTTTTTAAGTTTTAAACATTTTTTGCACTCCTGAAAATTGATCTAACTTTTTTTTTAACACATTTTATGTTTCCCTAAGGGACTTGAACCAGTGATCATTAGGTCGCTGGTACAATACACTGCAATACATGGATGAGTTAAGGAAACAGCATAACTAGCTGAACTAAGCTGTTTCCGTAACTCCCATAGTAGTGAACGTCAGTTACAGAAGCAGCGTAGCATGCTACGCTTTTTCCGTAACTACTATTCAGTTGTATGGGAGTTATGGAAACAGTGTAGCTCAGCGCTGCCGGGTCCCTTGACTGCCGACTATAAGACGCAGGGACTTTTTAGCAAGAGTTATTCTTGCTAAAAACTGTGTCTTATAGTCCGAAAAATACAGTAATTCCTTTAAAAGGGTATATGCCATCTGGACCGGGAGATTTGTCTATATTAATCTTTTTAAAGGTTGTTTTTCACTTGTTTTTGGGTTAGATAGGAAACATTTAACCCCTTCCCGACATTTGACGTATCCATACGTCATAGCCGGGTAGGGGAAGTATGGAATGGGCTCACAGAGAGAACCCGCTCCATACGATGCGGGTGTCAGCTGTGTGTTACAGCCGACACTTCACAGTAACGAGCAGGATCACGCTTGAGCGCGATCCCGCTCGTTTAACCCGTTAAATGCCGCGGTCAATAGCGACCGCGGCATTTAAATCGTTAGAAAGAGGAGGGCGACTCCCTCTAGCAAGTCATCCCGCCCCCCCGCAATGCAATCGCGGGGTGGCGATGGTTGATATGGCTACCTGCGGGCCTAATGAAGGCCCCAGGTCCACCATCTTTGTGCTCCTACTAAGCCCTGCCTCTGGCCGCGCTTAATAGAAGCCTGTTAGAAAGACGATACATTAGTATTGCAGTATATCGTGCAAGCAATCCAACGATCTCTGGTTGAACAATCTCTGGTTGAAGTCCCCTTGGGGGATTAATAAAAAAAGTAAAAATTAGTAAAATAAAGTTTTTTTTATGTAAAAAAAAATATAAAATTAAAAGTAAAACAAAAACCTTTTCCCATTTTCCCCCTAGAGCATAGTAAATAAATAAATAAATAAATAAATAAATAAATAAACATAATTGGTATCGCCGCATCCGTAAAAGTCTGAACTATTACAATATATCATTATTTAACCCCACACAAAATTGAATATAAAGTGATCTAAACTTCGTATGTACCACAAAATGGTATCAAACTGCAGCTTTTCCCGCAAAAAAATAAGCCCTCATACTGCTTAATCGATGAAAAAATAAAAAAGTTATGGCTCTCAAAATAAATGTAATTTTTTTACACTTAGTTTTTTACTTGTAAAAATAGTAAAATATAGAAAAAACTATATATATTTAGTATTGCCATAATCGTATTGACCCGCAGAATAAAATTAACATGTTGTTTTAATTGTACAGTGAATTCCGTAAAAACGAAGCGCAAAAAACAATGGAGGAATCACTGTTTTTTTCATTTTCTATCCTACATATAATTTTTTTCCCGCTTCTTAGTACATTATATGGCACAATAAATGGCGATACGAAAAACTACAACTCGTCCCGCAAAAATCAAGCCCTCATAGGACTATATTGACGTAAAAATAAAAAAGTTATGGCTTTTGGAAAGTGGGGAGGAAAAAACGTAAATTAAAATCTGAAAGTTGTTTTCGACGGGAAGGGGTTAATGTAACATTCATCTTATCCCTCTGCATTTCACCTGAAATTTCATTTTCCTCAGCACCCTCTACAATTTCTCCCTCATTACTTTTTAAAGGGCCAACACTTTTAGTTTTAACCTTTTTATTATTGATATAAGTGAAGAGCATTTTAGGGTTAGTTTTGTTCTCTTTGGCAATGAGTCTGTTTTCAGCTTTGCTGTCTTTCTCTGTTTTTTAAAAAAAAAAATGTTCCCTTTCATCGTTTTAGAGCCTGGAATTTTAGAAAAGTAAAATTTAATTGGCTGAGGGAAGCACTTAGTCTTGTTGACTGGGATCATATAATGATGAATTTGGATATTCAGTGGCGGATTAAGTAGACTATAGGCCCTGGGCTGTTACCCAAACTTGGGCCCCCTTCTCCCCCGCCGCACCGTAACTATTGTTAACACTACCTTTTTGTGCAAGCATTAACAAATGGGTGTTACGATTCCCCTTGTCAAAGGGCTGTGTCCCTACATACTGAGAGTCTCCAACCATTGATCACAGTATCACCCTGTGCAGGGACACATCCTCCTGACAAGGGGAATGGTAACGCGCATTTGTCTATTAGTCCTGAACGGCACAAAGTCTTTATGTGAAACATAAGGATTTCCTATAATAAACATGTCAGGAGCGGTGACAGATTCTCTATAAATCTAGTGACTCACAGGTGACGACTTCTCCGATTCTGGTAACTTTTTTCCTCTTTTCTTCTCCATCCGGTCCAGACTTCATGACGACTTCTCCCAGCCATGACCCAATTCTGCAGAATTTGCCACTTAGATGTCTTCTGTTTCTCACTTTTCCAACATTTCTACACCTATAAACGAAGATAAAATTATCATGGTGTCACACACTGTCCCTCTAAATATAATAGCAAAACCATACACTGCGAATATAATTGTGTCAAACACTGTAAAGTAAAGCAACACATGCACAAAGGCCCCTGTACATAGCGTCACACACACAGCCCCTGTAGATAGCATTACACACACAGCCCCTGTAGATAGCGTCACACACACAGCCCCTGTAGATAGCGCCACACACACAGCCCCTGTAGATAGCGTCACACACACAGCCCCTGTAGATAGCATCACACACACAGCCCCATGTAGATAACGTCACACACACGCAGCCCCTATAGATAGCGTCATGCACACATCCCCTGTAGATCGCGTCACACACACAGCCCCCTGTAGATAGCATCAGACACACCCCCTGTAGATAGCGTCACACAGGCCCCTGTAGATGGTGCCACACACACACAGCCCCTGTAGATAGCATCAGACACACCCCCTGTAGATAGCGTCACACACATTGTCCCTGTAGATAGGGTCACATACACATCCCCTGTAGATAGCACTATACACACCCACTGTAGATAGCATAACACACACAGCCCCTGTAGATAACGTCACACACATCCCCTGTAGATAGCGTCACACACACAGTCCCCTGTAGATAGCGTCACACACACATCCCCTGTAGATAGCGTTACACAGACAGCCCCCTGTAGATAGCGTCAGACACACCCACTGTAGATAGCATCACACACACAGCCCCCTGTAGAAAACTCCACACAGCCCCCTGTAGATAGCGCCACACAGCCCCCTGTAGATAGCTTCACACACACAGCCCCTGTAGATAGCGTCACACACACAGCCCCTGTAGATAGCGTCACACACACATCCACTGTAGATCGCGTCACACACAGCCCCCTGAAGATAGTGCCACATGGCCCCCTGTAGATAGCGCCACACAGCCCACTGTAGATAGCGTCACACACACAGCCCCGGTAGATAGCGCCACACACACAGCCCCTGTAGATAGCGTCACACACACAGCCCCTGTAGATAGCATCACACACACAGCCCCATGTAGATAACGTCACACACACGCAGCCCCTATAGATAGCGTCATGCACACATCCCCTGTAGATCGCGTCACACACACAGCCCCCTGTAGATAGCATCAGACACACCCCCTGTAGATAGCGTCACACAGGCCCCTGTAGATGGTGCCACACACACACAGCCCCTGTAGATAGCATCAGACACACCCCCTGTAGATAGCGTCACACACATTGTCCCTGTAGATAGGGTCACATACACATCCCCTGTAGATAGCACTATACACACCCACTGTAGATAGCATAACACACACAGCCCCTGTAGATAACGTCACACACATCCCCTGTAGATAGCGTCACACACACAGTCCCCTGTAGATAGCGTCACACACACATCCCCTGTAGATAGCGTTACACAGACAGCCCCCTGTAGATAGCGTCAGACACACCCACTGTAGATAGCATCACACACACAGCACCCTGTAGAAAACTCCACACAGCCCCCTGTAGATAGCACCACACAGCCCCCTGTAGATAGCTTCACACACACAGCCCCTGTAGATAGCGTCACACACACAGCCCCTGTAGATAGCGTCACACACACATCCACTGTAGATCGCGTCACACACAGCCCCCTGAAGATAGTGCCACATGGCCCCCTGTAGATAGCGTCACACACACAGCCCCGGTAGATAGCGCCACACACACAGCCCCTGTAGATAGCGTCACACACACAGCCCCTGTAGATAGCGTCAGACACCCCCTGTAGATAGCATCACACACACATCCCCTGCAGATAGCGTCACACACACAGCTCCTGTAGATAGCGTCACACACGCACAGCCCCTGTAGATAGCGTCACACACACAGCCCCCTGTAGATAGCGTCACACACACATCCCCTGTAGATACCGTCACTCTCACGCCCCCTGTAGATAGCGCCACACAGCCCCCTGTAGATAGCGCCACACAGCCCCCTGTAGATATCGCCACACAGCCCCCTGTAGATAGCGCCACACAGCCCCCTGTAGATAGCAAAACACACTACAGTGATGAAGGGAGGGAGTGATGGAGGGATGAAGGGAGGGAGGGAGTGATGGAGGGAGTGATGGGGGATGAAGGATTAAAGGGAGTGAGTGATGGAGGGATGTAGGGAGTGAGTGATGGAGGGATGTAGGGAGTGAGTGATGGAGGGAGGGAGTGATGGAGGGATGAAGGGAGGGAGTGAGTGATGGAGGGAGTGAGTGATGAAGGGAGTGAGTGATGAAGGGAGGGGGTAATGGAGGGATGAATTGATGAAGAGATGGAGGGAGGGATGAAAGGATGGGGGTTTGGAAAAGCACTCACCAGCCTGGGGCTTTGTGTAAAGACCTGACTGGTGGGTGGGCCTTCTCCCCTGCAGATATTCCACTTCTTCACTGTGGTAGAAGGACCTGATTGGTGGGCTCCTTTAACCTACTATTCGGAGCACTTTTATGTAGAGAGGCGTAGCTTTCACTATCCCGGCTAAGCCTGCCCTGAATTGCTCTCCCTGCACCTTCTCCCCATCTCCGCAGTGACAGTTAGCAGCGCAAGTACGCTGCATAGTTTCTAAGATTATGTGCAGTTTGGGCGGCCATGGGACCCCCTGGGTGCCTCGGGCAACCACCCGAACCGCCCATATGATGATCCGCCATTGGGGATACTGAAGCTACATGGGGAGTTTTTAAAGATATATTACATGAATCGTGTAGTAAGTTTATACCCTCTGGTAGCAAAATGTCTAGAAATGAAAGGACACCAATATGACAGAATAGGGTATCACTGAATATAGTAAGACAAAAACAAAAAGCATTCAAAACATTGTAGGCTTACAAAGATCTTAATAGAAAATGTAAAAATGAAATAAAGTTAGCAAAGTTATCTACAAAAAAAAATGACATTAAAATGAATCCCAACATTTTTTATAAATATATTAATGGCAAAAATAAAACATTTCATAATATTGGCTCTCTTAAATATGGGACCATGGGAATTAATAAAGAACTGTGTAATTAACACAAAGGAGGACAATATTCTATTACATATGGATCTGAAGAAGTTGGAGGCTTGGGAGAGAAGTGGCAAATGAGGTTTAACACTGATAAATGAAAACCTACAATAGTATCCCAAAAACAGAAGGATAATAAGCCCAAGTAGTAATATGAATATGACTTTAATAGTAGAATGTAAAAAATACAGTGAATAGCAAATGCAATTAAAAATGAGAGAGCAATATGTGAGACACAGAGGACAGGTGCCTATACAATATTTATTATAAAGTAAATGTGTGCCTGAGCCAAAATAGACAATGGATAATACCAAATCAAATACAAAATGTATCATAAATGGAATAGAGCACTAATGCATGCCAATCAATGACCAAGGATGCTTAGCTGCGTATAAAATGTGTGGAGGTGACCCCACAAAAAAGTTATACCCTGTTAGAAATACCTAGCCAAGGATATACAAATGCAGACTGAAGCCCAAAAGCTGGACATAAATGACATACGAAAAATACTAAGAGCTAAAATGTTAATGCATACCCTTGGTCATGATGGATACAAAGAATAGGGATAGAAACCGGAAGAGATAGGGACACCTCAAAGGAACGCCTCGATTTTTTATAAATATATTAATGACAAAAATAAAAAACCTGATAATATTGTTTCTCTTAAAGATGGTACCATGGGAATTAATAAAGAACTGTGTGATTAACACAAAAGAGGACAGTATTCTATTACAAATGGATGTGGAGAAGTTGGAGGCTTGGCAGAGAAGTGGCAAATGAGGTTTAACACTGATAAATGTAAGGTTATGCACTTAGGAAGAGAAAATACAGGCCGCCATTACTTACTAAACGGGAAAATACTGGGTAAAACTGACATGGAAAAGGACTTTTATTCGAAAATAAACTTAACTGAAGCAACCAGTGTCAAGTAGCATCTGCAAAGGCAAATAAGATCATGGGGTGCATCGAAAGGGACGTAGATACTCATGATGAGAACATAGTTCGACCACCTTATAAATCTAGTCAGACCGCACATGGAATATTGTGTACAGTTTTGGGCACCAGTGGAGTTTTAACCCGTTAGTGACCGGCCCATCGTGTTTCTACGTCGGTCACTAACGGGCCTTATTCCCATGCCATAGACTTTTTACGTCACGGCATCGGAATAAGTAAACAGAGCAGGGAGCTGTCAAATCTCCCTGCTCTCAGCTGCTAGAGGCAGCTGAGGGCTGGGAGCGTCCCTGCTCTGCCGTGTGAGATCGATATTAGTATCGATCTCACACGTTTAACCCCTCAGATGCGGTGCTCAATAGCGAGCACCGCATCTGAGTGGTTTTGGAGAGAGGGAGGGAGCTCCCTCTCTCTCCCACCGACACCCGGTGATACGATCGCCGAGTGTCTGTGTCTCTAATGGCAGCCGGGGGTCTAATAAAGGCCCCGAGGCTGCCTGGCGTGAATGCCTGCTAGATCATGCGCAGGCATGACCTAGCAGATGCCTGTCCGTGTTAAACGGACAGGCAGTAATACACTGCAATACAAAAGTATTGCAGTGTATTATAAATGCGATCGCAGAATCGCAAATTATAGTCCCCTAATGGGACTAGTAAAAAAGTGAAAAAAAAGTTTAATAAAGTTAATTTTAAAAAAAATGTGAAAAAAATGAAAAACCCAGCTTTTCCCCTTACAAAATGCTTTACTATTAAAAAAACAAAATAAAGTTAAAAAGTTACACATATTTGGTATTGCCGCGTCCGTAACGACCCCGACTATAAATCTTTCACATTATTTAACCCACACGGTGAACGCCGTAAAAAACAATAATAAAAAACTATGGAAAAATTGCTGTTTTCTGTGAATACTGACTTTAAAAATTTTTAATAAAAAGTGATCAAAAAGTCGCATCTACTCCAAAATGGTACCAATAAAAACTACAAGTCGTCCCGCAAAAAAAAAGCCCTCATACAACCGCATCGGCGAAAAAATAAAAACGTTACGGCTCTTCAAACATGGGGACACAAAAACAAATAATTTAGAAAAAAAAGCGTTTTTACTGTGTAAAAGTAGTAAAACATACAAAAACTAGACAAATTTGGTATTGTTGCAATCATAACAACCCGCTGAATAAAGTTATTGTGTTATTTATACCACACGGTAAACGGCGTAGATTTAGGGCGCGAAAAAGAGTGGCGAAATTTCAGATTTTTTTCTATTCCCCCCCCAAAAAAAGTTAATAAAAGTTAATCAATAAATAATATGTACCTAAAAATGGTGCTATTAAAAAATACAACTTGTCCCGCAAAAAACAAGACCTTATACAGCTATGTCGACGCAAAAATAAGAAGGTTATAGCTCTTGGAATGCGACGATTGAAAAACGTAAAAAATAGCTTGGTCATTAAGGTCCAAAATAGGCTGGTCATTAAGGGGTTAAGGGGTTTTCCCATCAGAGACATTTATGACATATCCATAGGATATTCCAGAAAAGACAGTAGAACAACAGCACACGTCTCCAGATAATCAAAGTGGTTTTATTGTCAGAACATCCACGACAAACAGGCAACGTTTCGACCCATAGTGAGAGTAGGGTCTTTGTCAAGCCTAACATTCTATCTAAAAACATCATCATAAATAGGTGAATGCAAATAATCACATGGTACATTTCAGCCAGTGAGAATCGTGATCCCGGTCTCCCAGGTGAATCATACATTAGTCTAAATGACAACCAGCAACTTGTTACATAATGATACAAAAGTGTATAAATCCGACATACAATACATCTTCAATCCATAGTTAGTACTTAAGACATCAATCGTTAATCTTCAAATCAAAAACTAAGAAGATCTCAATGGGGATATTATAAGTGACGATCGATAATTAATTAGAAGTCTTGTGTTCATTATGCGGTATAACTGTCCGATGTATTCCATCGGACACATATTACGAGCATTCCCTGCAATTATTTTTTGACCACTTTCTGTGATCTAATTCATATAGGCGATCTAACACAGTAGATGACTTGAAGATCTCACCATTTTTTGACCCGTACAATCAGCAAGGGACGGTTTAAATTCACCTTCTCCCTTTCTCATTTTATTGGATACCTGAACACATGTGACTTATTGTCACGCAGTGATGGCGTCCTTGACAACATAATAGATTAGATCCTATAGCGTCTTTCCATATGATTGCAATTACATTGTGTGGATTGATATATCTGAACCACATAATGTGAGATTGAGGATATTATGTCTTCCATAGGCACTTGATTAAAAGATATGTTTTGGTTAAAAAAAGTTTTTGCTTTCATTGTGCCGTTACGATACACTGATTGCGGAGCATGCGCAGCAGCGTCCTTGGATCGGAGCTGGAACGTGGAGTGCGGTGGACTTCTCTTCTTCGTTTTTGATTTGAAGATTAACGATTGATGTCTTAAGTACTAACTATGGATTGAAGATGTATTGTATGTCGGATTTATACACTTTTGTATCATTATGTAACAAGTTGCTGGTTGTCATTTAGACTAATGTATGATTCACCTGGGAGACCGGGATCATGATTCTCACTGGCTGAAATGTACCATGTGATTATTTGCATTCACCTATTTATGATGATGTTTTTAGATAGAATGTTAGGCTTGACAAAGACCCTACACTCACTATGGGTAGAAACGTTGCCTGTTTGTCGTGGATGTTCTGACAATAAAACCACTTTGATTATCTGGAGACGTGTGCTGTTGTTCTACTATCTTTTCTGGAATTTTACATCATGCCGGAGCGGGTTTGCCTGGCTTGACAGCGTGCACCGCACCAGACTCGGGATTTGTGCTGCTTCAAAATCCTTTACTTTGCTTCATATCCATAGGATATGTCATAAATGTCAGATAGATGCTGGTCCCACCTCTGGGACCTGCACCTATCTCTAGAACGGGGCTCCCTAAACCCGTTCTACTGCTCTGTGTTGTGGCTGAAGCGTGTGATTCCCGACCATGAAGATGAAAAATTTGCTAAATGAGGTCCTAGAGAGAAATCACTCTGCAATTAATACACATATTAGGGAGTTCTTAAACTCTTTTTAAAAATGCCATACGCCCTGTGTAACAACATTTACATAGGATAATCCACTCCTTGAGTTACTTAATTAACAAACATTGACATCAATTCTAAGCTGGCCATCCTCAGGTATTTTGGAAATATTCCCAGATGTCCTAAAATTGGCCATAATCAATGCAACATATTGGTTTATTGAGACAGAATCCAGCAAGCATACGGCACAACATACCATCACATTGGCAGCACGCTGGCGTAGTGGTTAACATTGTGGGTTTGAATCCGACCAAGGACTACATCTGCATGGAGTTTGTATGTTTGCGTGGGTTTACTGCGGGTACTTTGGTTTTTTTCACACTCGAAACAGATACTAATAGGTTGAATCTGGAATTTAGATTGTAAGCCTCATTGGGTACCGCGACCAATGTGAGTGATGCCAATCTCTGTACAGCACTGCTATACAAATTATTAAAATAAACAAAATCACATGGAGTCAAAATTTAAGTATCTCACCCTGTTTGATTGTACACAGTGGGGAAATAAGAAGGGACAAACCTTTACTCATCCCTCTACTTCATGGTCACTATACATGTGACACTGTCTCTGCAGTTTAAGGCATGTAGTAATGATTACATAAAGGATTAAATAGTGCATCTCTGAAAATACATTTGCCACTATTTGGAACATATTCTTACAGTTGGACGTAAAGACAAATAGTACTTGTTCTCAAGCATCCAATAGATTGAAAACATAGAACTTTAAGTAATAATTTTAAAAGAAAAAATTTAGTGCACTCCCAAAGGAGGTAACGCTTATGCGTTTGACTAGGAACCATACGGAGGTTCGAAACGTGTAATCAATAACCTGTAGTGCACTCGACTTTTTATTTTAAAATTATGAATTATAGTTCCATGTTTTTAATCTTTTGGATGCTGAAGAACTACAAGTACCATTTGCCTTAAACTATCACCTGGTTACCAGCTAAGTGTTCTCTCCCTGCATCACAGCTCTACAATCTCAGTGGACCCACAGATAGACCCTACATTGAGCTCATCACTACACACGCTGTGTTTTTTCTCTTACAGTTGGACGTGCCAATCCACAGCTGAGATGCTAGATAATGGAGTATATTTTTTAACGATTAGACCATACTTGTTTATCTCAAGTTAACTTCAATTCTGACTTTTTTTTTTTTTTACAGTCCACTTATCTGCATTATTTAATCCACTTTCTACATACATCAGGTCTCTAGGTTGGCATAGACATCAGGAGATTTTCTTGGTTCATATACCAAATGTAGTGTAAACACGAGGTGCGAACAGGGCCAAACTATGGAGATGTTGACAATTGCTCTATATACTATATGAATCTAGACTGTTGTATTTGCTATTTGCAGGGGTGTATGCACCTTTCCCCATAGCAAAACTAGGTAGGGGCCCCACTACAGTTTTAGTATTAAGATCAGACCATGAAAAACGTATGATTATTGTGGCCACTTTAATGCACAGCGACAATGCACAAGGTGATGTCACAGTCCAGGCAGGGCCGCACCGTCTATGAGTCGAGATGAGCTGCTCGCCTCAGGCGGCAGCCTGCCGCCACCCACTCCTGCACTATAAATGTACCTGCGTCTATGCACCACACACCACTCCCCTCAAGACTAGTGGGAGTGGCTATTATTATTTAAAGCACCTGCTCGCCCTTTCATCAGCATTTCTGACCTGGCTGTGTCCATTTGTAAGTATGGCCTTTTTTGGTGTTTTTGTATATGTCCCTGTGTTTTTATCGGTTCTGTTTGTGCATCAGGAACGTTCTGTTCCAGTTTAGGAGTTAGGGACTCGCAAGTCTGGGGATCCTTGTCGTGGATTGCGAGCTTGCGTCCTTTTGGCCAAAATGATTACCAATACCCCAGGTATTTTTCATTATTATGTATATTCGCTTCTCTTGGACACAGCCGGGTCTTTGATGCTGGGAGAGCATGGTGTGTTGTTGTTTGGCATAGCAAGCAGGGTAGCCCGCTCTATGAATTATCAAGGCGTCACAAATAGGCTTCTACCTGGCTATACACGTTGTGCCTCATGACGTACAGACTATCCCTCCATGTTTCACTCACTTGCACCCCATTATCCATTTATTTCTATTGAGGCACTTCACTCATTACTGCCCCCTATATTTCACTTATAGTATTACACTTGCACACACACTATTCATTTATTATTTCTTACTACACATCCCATGCACCACACACCACTCCCCTCAAGACTAGTGGGAGTGGCTATTATTATTTAAAGCACCTGCTCGCCCTTTCATCAGCATTTCTGACCTGGCTGTGTCCATTTGTAAGTATGGCCTTTTTCGGTGTTTTTGTATATGTCCCTGTGTTTTTATCGGTTCTGTTTGTGCATCAGGAACGTTCTGTTCCAGTTTAGGAGTTAGGGACTCGCAAGTCTGGGGATCCTTGTCGTGGATTGCGAGCTTGCGTCCTTTTGGCCAAAATGATTACCAATACCCCAGGTATTTTTCATTATTATGTATATTCGCTTCTCTTGGACACAGCCGGGTCTTTGATGCTGGGAGAGCATGGTGTGTTGTTGTGTGGCATAGCAAGCAGGGTAGCCCGCTCTATGAATTATCAAGGCGTCACAAATAGGCTTCTACCTGGCTATACACGTTGTGCCTCATGACGTACACACTATCCCTCCATGTTTCACTCACTTGCACCCCATTATCCATTTATTTCTATTGAGGCACTTCACTCATTACTGCCCCCTATATTTCACTTATAGTATTACACTTGCACACACACTATTCATTTATTATTTCTTACTACACATCCCATGCACCACACACCACTCCCCTCAAGACTAGTGGGAGTGGCTATTATTATTTAAAGCACCTGCTCGCCCTTTCATCAGCATTTCTGACCTGGCTGTGTCCATTTGTAAGTATGGCCTTTTTCGGTGCTTTTTTTTTATTTTTAGATACTAATAGGTTGAATCTGGAATTTAGATTGTAAGCCTCATTGGGTACCGCGACCAATGTGAGTGATGGCAATCTCTGTACAGCACTGCTATACAAATTATTAAAATAAACAAAATCACATGGAGTCAAAATTTAAGTATCTCACCCTGTTTGATTGTACACAGTGGGGAAATAAGAAGGGACAAACCTTTACTCATCCCTCTACTTCATGGTCACTATACATGTGACACTGTCTCTGCAGTTTAAGGCATGTAGTAATGATTACATAAAGGACTAAATAGTGCATCTCTGAAAATACATTTGCCACTATTTGGAACATATTCTTACAGTTGGACGTAAAGACAAATAGTACTTGTTCTCAAGCATCCAATAGATTGAAAACATAGAACTTTAAGTAATAATTTTCAAAGAAAAAATTTAGTGCACTCCCAAAGGAGGTAACGCTTATGCGTTTGACTAGGAACCATACGGAGGTTCGAAACGTGTAATCAATAACCTGTAGTGCACTCGACTTTTTATTTTAAAATTATGAATTATAGTTCCATGTTTTTAATCTTTTGGATGCTGAAGAACTACAAGTACCATTTGCCTTAAACTATCACCTGGTTACCAGCTAAGTGTGCTCTCCCTGCATCACAGCTCTACAAGCTCAGTGGACCCACAGATAGACCCTACATTGAGCTCATCACTACACACGCTGTGTTTTTTCTCTTACAGTTGGACGTGCCAATCCACAGCTGAGATGCTAGATAATGGAGTATATTTTTTAACGATTAGACCATACTTGTTTATCTCAAGTTAACTTCAATTCTGACTTTTTTTTTTTTTACAGTCCACTTATCTGCATTATTTAATCCACTTTCTACATACATCAGGTCTCTAGGTTGGCATAGACATCAGGAGATTTTCTTGGTTCATATACCAAATGTAGTGTAAACACGAGGTGCGAACAGGGCCAAACTATGGAGATGTTGACAATTGCTCTATATACTATATGAATCTAGACTGTTGTATTTGCTATTTGCAGGGGTGTATGCACCTTTCCCCATAGCAAAACTAGGTAGGGGCCCCACTACAGTTTTAGTATTAAGATCAGACCATGAAAAACGTATGATTATTGTGGCCACTTTAATGCACAGCGACAATGCACAAGGTGATGTCACAGTCCAGGCAGGGCCGCACCGTCTATGAGTCGAGATGAGCTGCTCGCCTCAGGCGGCAGCCTGCCGCCACCCACTCCTGCACTATAAATGTACCTGCGTCTATAGGACGCAGATACAATTACATGCATAAGCGCTGAAGCATCTTTCAATGACTAAAGCAGCAAGACTACGTCATTGCGCCGCTTGCATCGTTGAAAGGCACTGATTGATAGGGCAGAATGACTTTCACTGCCAATCAGCGCCTTTTAACGATGCAAGCGGTGCAATGACATCATTGTGCCGCTTGTGTCGTTTAGCCCCAGCAGACCTGCTCAGAAGAGAGCAGGCCCCCATTACCACAGGACAATGCGGGTACAGGATCAGGTGAGTATGTAAAGTTTTTTTTCTCTTAAAAATGTGAGTGTCATTATATACAGGGGGCTCTATCTACAGGGGGCACTATTTACAGGGGGAGCTTTATGTGGGGCACAATCTACAGGGGGGCTATAGATGGGACACTATCTACTGGGAGGGCTATATGTGGGGGCACTATATACAGGGGGCTATATGTAGGGCACTATCTACAGGGTTGGCTATATGTGGGGCACTATCTACAGGGGGCTATATGTGGGGCACTATCTACATGGTGGCAATATGTGGGACACTATCTACAGGGGGGCTATATGTGGGGCACTATTTTCAGGTGGTGCTATATGTGGGGTACTATCTACAGGGTGGCTATATGTAGGGCACTATCTACAGGGGAGCTATATGTGGGGCACTAGCTGCAGGGGGGCTATATGTGTGGCACTGTCTACAGGGGGCTGTATGTGGGGCACTATCTACAGGGGCTACCATCTACAGGGGGAACTATGGGGGCCATTATCACCAGGGGGATCTATGTAGGGCACTATCTACAGGGGGCTCTAGAGTGTCACTATCTACATGGGGATCTATGTAGGGTACTATCTACAGGGGACTCTATGGGGAGCACTATCTACAGGGGGCTCTATGGGGGGCACTATCTACAGGGATGTGTGTGTGGGACACAGTATATGGTGCTATTATAATCAGGGAAACAGTGTATGGCGCTATTATAATTAGAGGTGCAGTGTATGGCGCCATTATATTTAGGGGCATAGTGACTGGCACAATGAGAATTTTATCTTCGTTTATAGGTGCAGATATGTTTGAAAAGTGAGAAGCTATTGCATGTGATCGGCGCTGCAATGTAGATAACAGTAAAGTTTTGTTTTTTTTAAAAACGTTCATTTTTGGCCAAGTTATGAGCTATTTTAGATATACGCAAATGAGCTTTGAAATGGACAATTGGGCGTTTTTTTTTCGTTATGTCCAACTGGGCGTGTATTGTGTTTTTAACTGGGCGTGTTTACTTGTATGACGCTGACCAATCAGTGACCAGTCAACGTCATACACTCCTCTCCATTAATTTACACAGCAGCGATGTGCAGCCACATACACAGAGATTAACGTTAATCAAGTGTCCTGATAATGAATACACATGACCATCCAGCCTGGACGTCATGTGTATTCAGAATCCTGACACTTCTGACTCTTTTCTTTGAGATTTCCAGCAAGGGAAACGAAATCTCCGCAATCAATAGCCTGAAGAGTGCCTTCATGTCACCCTCTATCCTCCATCATCCAGATGTCTCTCTACAGTTCTCGTTGGAGGTGGACGGATCCACTGTCGGTGCTGGTGCACTCCTGTTCCAGAGAGGCTCCAAGGGCAAGTCAATGGTATGTGGATATTTTTCTAAGCTCTTCAGCAGAACGCAACTACTCGATTGGGGATCGGGAGTTACTGGCCATCAAATTGGCTCTGGAAGAGTGGAGACATCTACTAGAGGGCGCAGCTCATCCCATCCTGATTTTTACGGACCATAAGAACCTTACCTATCTTCCGACGGCTCAACGGCTGTACCCTCGTCAGGCCAGGTGGTCACTATACTTTACCAGGTTCCAGTTTGAGCTCCATTATCGCCCGGCCGACAAGAATGTGAGGGCCGATGCCTTGTCCAGGTCTTTCGAGACAGAAGACACCATGGAGATTCCACAGAACATCATTGATTCGTCTTGCATTGCCTCTGTCAATCCCCTGCAAGTTGGAGACATTCCTCCAGGGAAGACATTTGTGCGCCTGGCTGACCGTGGAAGAATCGTCCGCTGGGGACACTACTCTAGACTGGCAGGTCACGTGGGGACCCGTAAGACTCGGGATCTGATTGCTCGTCATGTCTGGTGGCCCACGCTGCCCAAGGACATTATGGACTTTGTTTCTTCCTGTTCAGTATGTGCAGCCAACAAGGTCGCTCACTCCAGACCTGCTGGTCTGCTCCAGCCATTGCCTGTGTCCAATGCCCCCTGGCAGCATATAGCTATGGACTTCATTACGAACCTGCCTCTCTCTGCCGGATGCAGTACTGTCTGTGTGGTGGTGGATCAATTTTCTAACATGGCCCACTTCGTTCCTCTGACCGGTCTTCCTTCTGCTCCTCTGCTGGCCAAGCTGTTCATCCAACAAATCTTCCGCCTGCCCGTTCAGTTCACCTTGACGTTCTGGAGAGCCCTCTGCGGACTCCTAGGTATAAAGTTGGACTTTTCCTTGGCCTACCATCCTCCAATGGTCAGGTCGAGAGGATCAATCAGATCTTGGAGAACTACTTACGCCACTTCATCTCCAAACAGCACTTCTTCCGTGGGCTGAGTTCTCTTACAACAATCATACCAGCGAGTCCACACAGAAGACACCGTTCCTTATTGTCTATGGCCAGCACCCACAAATTCCTCTCCCGGTCCCTGTTACGTCCGAGGTGCCAGCTGCTAACACGGCCTTTGGAGACTTTCTGCAGATATGGTAGCAAACTCGATCCTCCATCCTGCTGGCGGTCGACCGCATAAAGCGGAAGGCGGACAGAAGGAGAAGAGAACCCCTTCAGTTTCTTCCTGGCACGAAGGTCTGGCTGTCCCCCAGGAATTTTCGACTGAGGGTGCCGTCGTACAAATTTGCTCCCAGGTTCCTCGGTCCCTTCGAAATCCTGCAGCAGATCAACCCTGTCGTCTACAAGCTTCGGCTGCCTCCTACCCTCAAGATCCCCAACTCCTTACATGTTTCTCTCCTGAAGCCAGTGGTTCTGAACCGCTTTACAAAGACTCCAAGCCCTGCGGTTGCCTCCAGCGGCCCTTCAGACACCTTCGAGGTTAAGGAGATCTTGTACATTAAAAAAGTAAGAGGAAGAACCTTTTATTTAGTAGATTGGAAGGGGCTTGGTCCAGAAGAGGGGTCCTGGGAGCCAGAGGAGAATCTCAACGCTCCTACCCTCATTAAGAGGTTTCTCTCTCGTTCTGGTCCCAAGAGGAGGGGGCGTAAG
Source organism: Rhinoderma darwinii (assembly GCF_050947455.1). Lineage (NCBI taxonomy): Eukaryota > Metazoa > Chordata > Amphibia > Anura > Rhinodermatidae > Rhinoderma > Rhinoderma darwinii. The sequence goes on from NC_134691.1 coordinate 198,598,358, forward strand.
AGGGGGGATACTGTAACGTCCGTGGTTGCTGACCACGAACTCCTTCCATTCAGTCGACGCCCTTCTCTCAAGCGAGGTCTGCACATATGGACGTCCTGCTCCACAGTGACCACTAGGGTGCGCTCACGAGCTCAGTCCAGACTTGAGAAGCCAGAGCACAAGCGTGTTGGTGATTGAGCTAATTGGTCCATAGCACCCTGGGCTATAAGAAGGTCCCAGCCCCATCCTCCCACGCCTGAGCTTTGTTGTTGTATTCCTAGTCTGTCTTGCAAATGGTCCCCTAGTGTTTCCTGCTCCCAGTGTTTCCTGTTCCTGTATCCTGTAACCTGTATCCTGATCTAGTGCCGTGCTTAGCTGTAGCCGTATTGTGCTCTATACCACACCTGCCCTGCTTTTCCACGCCTGACGTCTACCTGCTGCCTAGTTCCTGCCAAGCCTGCCTTGCTACTGTCTGAGCTGCCACAGGTACCCTATATAAACTATAGACTCTGACCTGCACCCTGTTGGCCAGCTGCCATACCGCCAAGGCGGTGCGGCCCAGTGGGTCCACGAACCCTACGTGACACTGAGCTTTGTTCTGGTGCTGTATATATGTACTGAGCTTGTTTCTAGTACTGTATATATGTAGAGAGCTTTGTTCCAGTACTGTATATATGTATTGATCTTTGTTCTGGTGCTGTATATATGTACTGAGCTTAGTTCTGGAGCTGTATTTATGTACTGAGCTTTATTCTGGTGCTGTATATATGTATTGAGCTTTATTCTGGTGCTGTATAGATGTATTGAGCTTAGTTCTGGAGCTGTATTTATGTACTGAGCTTTGTTGTTCTAGTACTGTATATATATATATTGAGATTGGTTCTGGTACTGTATATACAGTTAGGTCCAGAATTGTTTGGACAGTGACACAATCTTCATGATTTGGGCTCTGCATGCCAACACATTGGATTTGAAATTAAACAACTGAGATGCAATTGAAGTGTAGACTTTCCGGTTTAATTCAAGGGGTTGAACAAAATATCCTGTGAAACTTTTCAGAATTGCAACCATTTTTCTACACAGCCTCCTCATTTCAGGGGCTCAAAAGGAATTGGACAAAATAACATTACCATAAATAAAATGTTTTTTTTTTAAATACTTTTTAGAGAATCCTTTGCAGGCAATGACTGGCTGAAGTCTGGAACCCATGGACATCACCAAACACTGGGTTTCCTCCTTTTTGATGCTTTGCCAGGCCTTTACTGCAGCTGTCTGCAGTTGTTGCTTGTTTGTGGGTCTGTCTGCCTTAAAGAGGCTCTGTCACCAGATTATAAGTGCCCTATCTCCTACCTAATCTGATAGGCGCTGTAATGTAGATAACAACAGTGGTTTTTATTTTCAAAAACAATACATTTTGCACAAATTATGAACAATTTTAGATGTCTGCTAATTAATTTCTTAATAGACAACTGGGTGTTTTTTAACTTTTTACCAACTGGGCGTTGTAAAGAGAAGTGTATGACGCTCACCAATCAGCGTCATACACTTCTCATAGTTCCAGCCCAGTTTCTTTCACTGCACACACAGCGTGATCTCGCGAGATCACAGTGTGCTGCCATTCACAGTGAGATCACGCTGGGCTGTGCGTTAAGTCCCACATTAACTTTACCGAAGTGTCGGGAGTGTAAATAGACATCGCCTCCTGGCTGGAGGCGATGTCTATTCACTCTCAAGACACTTCGGTAAAGTTAATGTGTGAGTAAGTGACAGCACAGCGAGATCATGCTGTGCTGTGAGTACAGCTAATCGTGAATGAAGAGAAGTGTATGACTCTGATTGATCAGCGTCATACACTTCTCTTTACAATGCCCAGTTGTCTATTAAGAAACTAATTAGCATAAATCTAAAATTGTTCATAACTAGGTCAAAAATTATAGTTTTTCAAAATAAAAACCACTGTTGTTATCTACATTACAGCGCCGATCATATTATGTAGAAGATAGGGCACTTATAATCTGGTGACAGAGCCTCTTTAAGTTTTGTCTTAAGCAAGTGAAATGCATGCTCGATCAGGTTGAGATCTGGTGATTGACTTGGCCATTGCAGAATATTCCACTTCTTTGCCTTAAAAAACTCCTGTGTTGCTTTCGCAGTATGTTTTGGGTCATTGTACATCTGTACTGTGAAGCGACGTCCAATCAACCTTGCTGCATTTGGTTGAGTCTGAGCAGAAAGTATATCCCTGAACACTTCAGAATTCATCCGGCTGCTTCTGTCTTCAGTCACATCATCAATAAAAACTAGTGACCCAGTCTCTTTGGCAGCCATGCATGCCCATTCCATCAAACTGCCCCCACCATGTTTTAGAGAGGATGTCGTGTGCTTTGGATCATGAGCCGTTACAAGCCTTCTCCATACTTTCTTACTCCCATCATTCTCGTACAGGTTGATCTTAGTTTCATCTGCCCAAAGAATGCTGTTCCAGAACTAGGCTGGCTTCTTTAGATGTTGTCTGGAAAAGTCTTATATGGCCTTTCTATTTTTGAGGCTGACTAATGGTTTGCACTTTGTGGTGAACCCTCTGTGTTTGCTCTCATGAAGTCTTCTCTTTATGATAGACTTAGATACTGATACACCTTCTTCCAGGAGAGCTTTCTTCACTTGGGTAGATGTTGTGAAGGGGTTTTTCTGCACCATAGAAAGGATTCTGCGATGATCCACCACTATTGTCTTCCGTGGCTGTCCAGGCCATTTGCAGTTCACAAGATCAGCAGTGCTCTCTTTTTTTTCAAGAATGTACCAAACTGTTGATTTGGTCACTCCTAACATTTGTGCTATCTCTCTGTTGGATTTCTTAATTTTTTTTTCAGCCTAACGATGGTCTGTTTAACCTGCATTGAGAACTTCTTTGACCTCATGTTGTGGGTTCACAGCAACAGCTTCCAGATGCAAATGCCACACCTGGAATCAACTCCAGACCTTTTACCTGCTTAATTGATGATGGATTAACAAAGGAATAGCCCATGCAGCCCACTAAATAATACATTTGAGATTATTGTCCAATTACCTTTAGTCCCTTGAAAAAGAGGCAGCTACATATTAAAGAGCTGTAATTCCTAAACCCTTCCTCAAATTAGGATGTGAACACCCTCAAATTAAAGCTGAGAGTCTGCACTTTAAGCCCATATTGATTACATAACTGTATATTCAATATGTTTTGGTGAACAGCTAAAATGCTAAAACTTGTGGCATTGTCCAAATAATTCTGGACCTGACTGTATGTATTGAGCTTGGTTCTCGTGCCATATATATGTACTGAGCTTGGTTCTTTTGCTGTATTTATGTACTGAGCTTAGTTCTGGTGTTGTATTTATGTACTGAGCTTAGTTCTGGTGCTGTATATATGTATTGAGCATTGTTCTCGTGCCGTATATATGTATGAGCTTGGTTCTGGAGCTGTAATTATATAGGATATATTTATTCTAACAAAATTGCAGGGCAGCTAAAATTGTTTTCAATTCATTGTATATTTAATGGGAACCTGTCAGGATGTAGTTTTAACCTTTTGAACCGACACCATGCAGTAATACATGACCTGACAATATTTCCAAACATTCCCCTGTATGTTTTTTTCAGATGCAGCAAAATCTATAAAATCAAATTTTAAAATGGCGCACACTATAGGGTAATTACTTATTAAAGGGTCATGGGGCGGTGCCGCAATCCTGAAGAGTCACATAGTCCTGCCTCCAAACCCACCTTTCCATGCTTGATTGACATCTCACTGGCTGTTATACATCAGCCTCCTCCAACTTTCTCAGATGCGCTATTGCCTTGTACTACTTGGGCACGCAGCGTGCTGCGAGGTGTACTCTGCCCGGTTTCATCGCTGCACTGTGCATTCCAGAGGAGTACAAGGAAACAGCGCATCCGCAAAAGTTGGAGGCGGCTGCTAGTGATGTAGAACAGCTAGGGGGATGTCAACCAAGATCTGGGGGGGGCGCCATATAAATTTTCGCCTCAGGCAGCAGTAAAGCTAGTATGTGCCCTGAGTCCAGGAAGAATGTGCACATTGATGTCACCGCACAGGGATAATACACACAGTGATGTCACCATACAGGGAAGCCGGTTCTTCTGGTGATACATGTGGGGCAGGCATTGGCATGTAACCCTTGACTTGACTTCTCTCATATAACCTTATTCACTCCTTTTTTTGTTCTCTGAATGCATTTGCTCATAGTTCATTTGCTTATATTGCAATTATCTGTATGCAAAATTATATGTTGGCAGCTTATTTTTGGACAGTTACATGTTTTTAATTTTTTTTGTAGTCCAGTCTGCACACTTTGTTTTTGAACTTCATACTTTTGAGGTATGTCTTATCGTGGAGTACCCTATCGTTGTTGTTTCCTCTGTATACAGCCTTAAATGTCATTCATTTTTTGCTAATAAAGTTACATTTTATGTAATGATTGGGATGTGCGCTTGTTTGGTTACATAGTTACATAGTTAGTACGGTTGAAAAAAGACACATGTCCATCAAGTTCAACCAGGGGAATGGGAAAAAGGGAAGTAAAAAATTTCTACACATAGGATCTTATATTGTTTTGTTCCAGGAAATGATCTAAGCCTATTTTAAAGCCATCTACTGTACCTACTGTGACCAGCTCCTGCGGTAGGCTATTCCATAAATTCACCGTTCTCACAGTAAAGAAGGCTTGTCGTCTCTGCAGGTTGAACCTTTTTTTCTCCAGATGGAAGGAGTGCCCCCTTGTTTTTTGAGGGGGTTTTACATGGAACAGGATTTCACCATATTTGTTGTATGTGCCATTAATATATTTATATAAGTTAATCATGTCCCCCCCTTAGTCGTCGTTTTTCAAGGCTAAATAGGTTTAATTCTTTTAATCTTTCCTCATAACTTAGATTCTCCATGCCCCTTATTAGCTTCGTTGCTCTCCTTTGTATTTTTTCCAACTCCAGGGCATCATTTCTATGAACTGGAGCCCAGAACTGAACTGCATATTCTAGATGAGGCCTCACTAATGCTTTGTAAAGTGGTAATATTATATCCCTGTCCCGCGAGTCCATGCCTCTTTTAATACACGACAATATCTTTCTGGCCTTTGAAGCAGCTGATTGACATTGCATGCTATAGAAAGCGCTCCAGTTTTAATATATCTTCAGTGTGCCCTACTGTATATGTCATGAATTCTTGCAGCCGATTTTACCCATTTCACTGCAAAAGATGAATTCTGCTGCCAAACCCACACCAAAACTGCAGCGCAAATATCAGTCATGTGTGAACAATGCTTATGGTCCGGTGTCATACTGTGATTAGATGTTCAAGGGAGGTATCTTCCCATTATTGGCACTACTTATTTCTTTCCTTCATTTTGGCACAATTTATTTTGCTGCCTCAAACATCTGTGATATTCTCATGTGATGCCGATCTGTTAGCATTGTACATTTCAATGTTTATCACAGCTTCAAAAAGGGAGATTTTGAAAGGTCAAGCTGAATACCATATGTTGCCTGTGACACATGCTGGCTGCTTACGATTGTTTTTTCAGCCAGCATCTGCTTCGGGCTCCTAGTCTGTCTATGGCTGAAGCATAATACATGGCTTCATTGCTTTGGCGCACATTTGAAATAACACTACCGCATGGGATTTCTTGGTGTTCTGGCTGATTATTATGTCACATCTGTGCCATATATTCTGACTATCTAGATTGTACATTATTACGGGCAGGGACCTCTCACATTTTGTCTGATTTCTTGTTCAGTTATTTTAATTACTTTAGTAGTTTTACTTGTTTGTTATTTCCCCAATTGTAAAGCACTGTGTAATATGTTGGTGATATATATTAACCCCTTCCCGACATTTGCCGTATGCGTACGCCATGGAAAGCTATGACTTCCCGCAAATTGCCGTATCCATACGCCAAATGTTTGGCACCGGCTCAGAAGCTGAGCCGGTGCCATCACCGCCAGATCTCAGCTGTATCTTACAGCTGACATACGGCTGTAATGGCGGGGACCAAAATTAGCTTCGATCCCCGCCATTAACCCCTTAAGTGCAGCGCTCAAACGCGAGTGCTGCACTTAAGGTGTTTGCAGCTCATCGGAACCCCAGCAATGAAATTGCCGGGGTTCCGGTGGCTGCAATGGCTACCGGAGGCCTAATACTGGCCTCCCGGTCTGCCTAGCACGGAAGCCTGTCAAGATCCGCCCGGTCAAGATCCGCCCATTACGGAAGCCGATTACGCCCCGCCGGGAGGCGAAGCCTAATCGTCTTGCTGTCAGTGAATAACTGACAGATCTAATACATTGCACTACGTAGATAGTGCAATGTATTAGAAAAAAAAGATCAGACAGTTGGAACTTCAAGTCCCCTAGTGGGACTTGAAAAAAAGTGTCAAAAAAAGTATAAAAAAAGTGTAAAAAAAAGTGTAAAAAAAGTGAAAAAAATAAAAGTTTGAAAACAATAAAAGTTTCAAGTAATAAAATAAAACACAATCGCCCTTTTTCGCTTATCAAGTCCTTTATTATTGAAAAAAAATAATAAACCATACGTATTTGGTATCGCCGCGACCGTAACGACCTGATGTATCAAAATATTATATTATTTATTGCACGCGGTGACCAGCGTAAAAAAACCCATAAAAAACTATACCAGAGTTTCTGTTTTTTGGTCACTTTTGCCCTACAAATATTGGAATAAAAAGTGATCAAAAAGTTGCATGTATCTAAAAATGGTACCTATAAAAACTATAGCTTGTCTCGCAAAAAACAAGCCCTCATATAGCTCTGTCGACAAAAAAATGTAAAAGTTATGGCCCTCACAACTTGGCGACAGAAAAAATAAAATATCTGCACTCCAAATGGCGCTCCTTCCCTTCTGAGCCCTGTCGTGTGCCCAAACAGCAGTTTATGACCACATATTGGGTATTGCCGTACTCGGGAGAAATTGCTTTACAAATGTTGTGTTCTTTTTTCCCTTTATTTGTTGAGAAAATGAAAAATTTTGCGCTAAAGCTACTTCTTATTGAAGAAAAATTATTGTTTTTATTTTCACTGCCCAATTCTAATAAATTCTATGAAACATCTGTGGGGTCAAAATGCTTACTACACCCCTAGATGAATTCCTCAAGGGGTGTCGTTTCCAAAATGGCATCACTTGTGGGCGGTTTCCACTGTTTTGTCCCCTCAGGGGCTTTGTAAATGTGACAATGTGAACTCCAAAAGCCAAATGGTGCTCCATCCCTTCTAAGCCCTGCCGTGTGTCCAAACAGCCATTTATTACTACATTTGGGGTACTGTTTTACTCGGGAGAAATTGCTTTACAAATTGTGCAGTGCTTTTTCTCCTTTAGTCATTGTGGAAATGAGAAAAAATTAGTTAAACCTAAATTTTCTTTGAAAAAATTTAGATTTTAATTTTCAGGGTCTACTTCCAATAATTTCTGTAAAAAACTTGTGCAGTCAAAATGCTCACTATACCCTTAGATAATTTCCTTGAGGAGTGTAGTTTCCAAAATGGGATCACTTTTGGGGGATTGCCACTGTTTTGGCACCGCAAGAGCCCTTCAACCCTGACATGGTGCCTAAAATATATTCGAATAAAAATAAGGCCCCAAAATCCACTAGGTGCTCCTTTGCTTCTGAGGCCGGTGCTTCAGTCCAGTAGCACGCTATGGCCACATGTGGGATATTTCCTAAAACTGCAGAACCTGGGCAATAAATATTGAGTTGCATTTCTCTGATAAAACTTTGTGTTATAAAGAAAATTGGATTAAAAATTAATTTCTGCAAAAAAATATGAAATTTGTAAATTTCACCCCTACTTTGCTTTAATTCCTGTGAAAAATTTAAAGGGTTAAGAAATTTTCTAAATGCTGTTTTGAATACCTTGAGGGGTGAAGTTTTTAAAATGGGGTGACTATTTTGGGGTTTCTAATATATAAGGCCCTCAAAGCCACTTCACAACTGCACTGGCCCCTGTAAAAATAGCCTTTTGAAATTTTCTTGAAAATGTGAGAAATTGCTGCTAAAGTTCTAAGCCTTGTGAGGTCATAGAAAAATAAAAGGATGTTCAAAAAACAATGCCAATCTAAAGTAGACATATGGGGGATGTTAATTAGCAACAATTTTGTGTGTTATAACTGCCTGTCTTACAAGCAGATACATTTAAGTTGATAAAAATGCAAATTTTTGCAATTTCTCTCTAAATTTTGGTGTTTTTCACAATTAAATACTGAACATATCGAGCGAATTTTGCCAGTATTATAAAGTCCAATGTGTCACGAGAAAACAATCTCAGAATCGCTTGGATAGGTAAAAGCATTCCGAAGTTATTACCACATAAAGTGAAACATGTCAGATTTGAAAAATGAGGCTAAGTCAGGAAGGTCAAAAGTGGCCAAACAGGGAAGGGGTTAATAATGATTATTATTATTATTATTATTATTATTATTATTATTATTATTATTATTATTATTATAACCAAACTTGTTCCAGACTTTATCTTATTTGTTCTTCACATGTCTTGAACTTGGCCTTGTTTTCTTGACTGTGATTGTCATGTGCCTGCCCTGAACAGTTGCTATAGATTACCACAGCCTTGCCTAAAAATTCTTTACTTCTCTTTACACTATTCACTACATATGTCAGATTTTACTATCGGTTACTATTCTGATGTAGCGACCTGGCGACTTTTTTTTTCTTTTTTACTAAAGTCCATTCCTCTGTGAGAGAAGAGTGGATAAACCTTTAGACGCTACTATCCAGTCATAGGCCCATGCCAAATCCAAGAGAAACTTAGGGAGTACACTAGATGGCTGGCTACATTGCCTTCATTATATGCTTTGTTTTGAACCAACATCATGGATTGTTTACATGACTATTGTTATTTATGTCTATTTATTAACCCCTTCAGGACTGAGCCTGTTTTGGCCTTCAGGAAGAAGCCAATTTTTCAAAACTGACATGTGTCACTTTATGTGATAATAACTCTGGAATGCTTTTACCTATTCAAGTGATTCTGAGATTGTTTTCTCGTGACATATTGTACTTTATGTTAGTGAAAAAATTTGGTCGATAAATTCAATATTTATTTGTAAAAATCACCAAGATTTAGAGAAATTTGCAAAAATTTGCATTTTTCTAAATTTAAATGTATCTACTTGTAAAACAGATAGTAATATCACACAAAATACTTACTAGTTTATATTTCCCATATGTCTACTTTATGTTTGCATCGTTTTTTGAACATGCTTTTATTTTTCTAGGATGTTACTAGGCTTAGAACTTTAACAGCAATTTCTCATATTTTCAAGAAAATTTCAAAAGCCTATTTTTTCAGGGACCAGTTCAGTGAGGTCCTTATATATTAGAAAGTCCCCATAAATCACCCCATTTTGAAAACTGGACCCCTCAAAGTATTCAAAACAGCATTCAGAACCCTTTAGGCGTTTCACAGGAATTGAGGCACATTAGAGGTGAAATTTACAAATTTAATTTTTTTTTGCCAAAATTCATTTGTAATACATTTTTCCTGTACCACAGAAGGTTTTACCCAAGAAACGCACTCAATACTTATTGCCCAGATTCTGCAGTTTTTAGAAATATCCCACATGTGGCCCTAGTGTGCTATAAGACTGAAACACAGGCCTCAGAATCAAAGGAGCAGCTAGAGGATTTTGGGGCCTCCTTTTTTTAGAATATATTTTATGTACCATGTCAGGTTTGAATAGGTCTTGTGGTGCCAAAACAGTAAAGACCCCCCAAAAGTGACCCCACTTTGGAAACTACACCCCCTCAAGGAATTTATCTAGGGGTATAGTTAGCATTTTGACTCCACAGTTTTGCTGAATTCATTGGAATTAGTCTGTAAAGGTAAAAATCTACTTTTTTTCTGAAAAAATGTAGCCATTTTTAATTTTTACAAGGAATAAAGTAGAAAAAGCACACCAACATTTGTAAAACAATTTCTCCCGATTACGGAAATATGCCATATGTGGTAATAAACTGCTGTTTGGACCCACCACGGGGCTTAGAATGGAAGGAACGCTATTTGGCTTTTGGAGCTCAAATTTAGATGAAATGTTTTTCGGGTGTCATGTCGCATTTGCAGAGCCCCCGAGGAACCAAAACAGTGGTAGCCCCCCAAAAGTGACCCCATTTAGGAAACTACACCACTTAAGGAATCTATCTAGGAGTAAAGTGAGCATTTAGACCTGACAGGTCTTTTGCAGAATTTATTAGAATTAGGCCGTGAAAATTAATATCAACATTATTTCCACTACAATGTTGAATTTTTTCAATTTCACAAAGGATAAAGGAGAAAAAGCACCCCAACATTTATAAAGCAATTTCTCCCAAGTACGGCTATACCCCACATGTGGTCATAAATGTTTTTTTCATTAGAAAGTAATTAACCCTTTCCGGACTGATCCATGTTTTGCTTTTTCTTTTTCATTTTTTTCTTCCCGCTTTCCGAGAGCCATAACTTTTTAGTTTTTCCGTGGATTGAGCGGTGCGAGGGCTTATTTTTTGTGGGACGAGCTTTAGTTTTTATTGGTACCATTTTTTGGTACATACAACTTTTTGACCACTTTTTATTACATTTTTTGGTAGAGCCAAGGTGACCAAAAAACAGCGATTTTGCCGTTTTAAATTCTTTATTTTTCACGGCGTTCACCGTGCAAGTTAAATAATGGTATATTGTAATAGCTTGGACTTTTACAGACGCAGCGATACCAATTTTGTGTATTTTTTTTATTTTGAAACATTACTTTAGAGAAGAAATGTGAAAAGTTTTTTTTGGACTTTAAATATTTATTTAATTTTTTCCACTAATAATAACTATTTACTTTTGTTTTTACACATTTTATTAGTCCCGATAGGAGACTTGAACCAGCAATCATTAGATCACTGGAAGAATACACTGCAATACTAATGTATTGAAGTATATTGTCCTTTTTACAAGCTCCTGTAACAGCGCGATCGCTGTTTCTGTCCTTTAGTACCGGGTGTCAGCTGTAATACATAGCTGACACCCGCAGCGTATGGTGCGGGCTCAGTGCGTGAGACGCTCCATACAACACCCCTCACACCACGACATGCTTTTAAGTCATGGTGCGCGAAATGTTTAATGCGCAGTGGATGGTGCAAAGTGAAAATTACAATTTTCCACTGATGTGCCATTTTAGTGCACTATATGTTGTGCCCAGTTTGTGCCACAAATACTTCATAAAATATTAACCGGGTTCTCCCGGGTATGGCGATGCCATATCGGTGGACATAAACTGCTGTTTGGGCACGCTGTAGGGCTCAGAAGGGAGGGAGCGACATTTGGCTTTAGAGCGCGCAGATTTTGCTTGGTAGTAGCTCTGGCGTTTTGCTGGTATTTCATCTTATAATGTGGGGGCATATGTAGGCTGGGGTGAGTACATCAGGGCATAATAAGAGGGTATAATAATGGGGTAAATAAATAATAATCCACAGATATGTGGCCAGTGTCGCACTTATAAATGGAGCCTGATCTTATCTGCTTTTGGAACACTGCACATTTTGCATCGCTATATTCTGGGAGCCAGAACTTTTTAATTTTTTTCACCACCGGAGCTGTGTGAGGGCTTATTCTTTGCTGGACAATCTGTAGTTTTCATTGGTACCAATTTGGGGTACATGCAATTTTTTTGATCACTTTTAATTCAATTTTTTGGCAAGCAAGGCGACCAAAAACCATCAATTCTGACACTGTCTTTTATTTATTTTTTAGGGCGTTCACCCTGGGCTATAAATGTCCATTATACTTTATTCTGCGGGTCGATATGATTACGGCAATACCATACATATGTATATAGTTTTTTTTACATTTTGCAGCGTTTGCGCAATGAAAATAACTTATTTATAAAATAAACTATTTTTTGTGTCACCATATTGTGAGAGTCATAACTTTTTTATTTTTCAGTCAAAAAAGCTGTGTAAGGGCTTGTTTTTTGCGGGACGGGTTGTAGTTTGTATTTGCGACTTTTTGATCACTTTTTATTGTATATTTTGGGAGAGGTGGTGACCAAAAAATAGTGATTCTGGCATTGTTTTTCGTTTATTTCATTTGCGGTGCTCACCGTGCGGGAAAAAATAATATTATAGTTTTATAGTTTGGGTCGTTACGAACGCGGTGATACCAAATATGTGTACTTTTTTTTACGTGTTAATTTTTTTCCTATAATAAAAGACTTATTATAGGAAAAAAAGCATTTCTTGTTTATGTGACTTCTAACTTTTATTTTTACACTTTTTTAAAAATATTTTTATTCTTTTTTTACCTGTCCCACTAGGGGACACTAAGATTTGCAGCGCTGATCGCTGCTAGAATACATTACACTACCTACATAGTGTAATGCATTCCAACTGTCATTGTGACGTGACAGTCACTGTGACAGGAAGCCTATGAGGACCAGCCACCGGCTTCTGTACATGGCAGCCCGAAAGCCATTGTCTGGCGCCAGCCCCCGTGATTTCACGTGGGGGCTGCCGATCTGTGCTAAACACCTTAAATGTGGCGATCGCAATCGTACGCCACATTTAAGGGGTTAACTGTCAAAATCAGCGGCGACACCCTGCACAGTTAACCGCCGCTGCGGTGTAGCGCCGCGCAACGGTTAACTGTCAAATCACAGACGTAACTGCACGTTGAGGTGCGTGAAATTACTGCACACCTCGACGTGCATTAACGGTAAGGTGCGGGAAGGGGTAAAAATGTCAATGTGAATTTGGTGAAGTGAATTGGGCTGAGATGCAAACCATACACAACCCATGGAAAAATTTGGCACGGTTTCTGGAAAAAAGAAAAGGATCATCTGAAATTTAAAGGCTAGTTGCCTCTAGCATCCATCTCACAAAGCCAATAAAAATATATGAAGTATGTAATGCAAACTTACTGAAGAATAAGGCGCAATGGGGTTGACTAAGGGTATGTTCACACGCCCTATTTACGGACGTAATTCGGGCGTTTTAAGCCTCGATTTACGTCCGAAAATACGGCTCCAAACCGCCGGCAAACATCTGCCCATTGAAATCAATGGGGTTACGTTGCTCTGTGCACACAGGCTTTTTTTTAAAACGCCGCTGTCAAAAGACGGCCTGTAAAAAGAGGCCCGCGTCAAAGAAGTGCATGTCACTTTTTGAGACGTAATTGGAGCCGTTTTTCATTGACTCCGTAATTGACGTCCGTAATTGATGTCGCGAAAAACGTGAGTACGAGCAATTACGTCTGAAATTCAGGAGCTGTTTTCGCCTGAAAACAGCGCCGTAATTTCAGGCGTATTGGACGCTGCCGTGTGAACATACCCTAATTTTTATATAAAATCTTATTTATCACCTCATTACTATGAGTTTAGGCCATGTGAAACTATAAGTACATATTAGTTTTGTTGGCATATTTATGTTTTCTTGTAACTTGAGCCACAATTAAAAATGTAAAAGCAATTGAATTACAATGTGTGAAACGGTTTGTGAAAAGAAGTCTACATTAAAGGTGTTGCCAGTTTTCATTATTGATTTATTGAATAGGAAATAATAGCATTTTCTAAATAAACATGTATTAGTTATTCAGCTCATATACCTTCCTTGTACCTGTAGAGTAAGTCCTCATAGTAGAATGGTTTATTATAGTAGAACGATATAGCCCACACATTTGTCCTGTGTAATGTATCCATGGGCTAACTGAATAGAACGAAGCATGTAAATGCGACCCACACACACGCACGCACGCACACGTACGTGACCTTAAAGAGGCTCTGTCACCACATTATAAGTGCCCTATCTCCTACATAAGGAGATCGGCGCTATAATGTAGATGACAGCAGTGCTTTTTATAAAAATAAAAAAACGATCTATTTTCACCACGTTATTAGCGATTTTAGCTTTATGCTAATGAGTTTCTCAATGGACAACTGGGCGTATTTTACTATTGACCAAGCGGGAGTTGTACAGATGAGTGTATGACGCTGACCAATCAGTGACCAATCAGCATCATACACTTCTCTCCATTCATTTAGTCAGCGCATAGGGATCCTTTTAGATCAGTATGCGCTGTCTTATACGAACACATTAACAATACTGAAGTGTTTAGACAGGGAATAGACATTCCACGGGATGTCTATTCACAATCTCTGCACTTCGTTAATGTTTCTGTGGTAGTTACAGCAGAGCAAGCGTAATCCCGCAATATTACACTGTAAATGACAGGTTACAGCGAGATTACGCTTGCTCTGCTGTAACTACCACAGAAACAGTAACGAAGTGCAGAGATTGTGAATAGATATCCTGTGGAATGTCTATTCACTGTCTAAACACTTCAGTATCGTTAATGTGTTAGTATAAGAGAGCACATAAGGATCTGGCAGGATCCCTATGCGCTGTGTAAATGAATGGAGAGGAGTGCATGACGCTGATTGGTCAGCGTCATACACTCCCCTGTACAACGCCCACTTGGTCAATAGTAAAACACGACCCAGTTTTCCATTGAGAAACTCATTAGCATAAAGCTAAAATCGCTAATAACTTTGTGAAAATAGATCGGAAGAGAGGAGGAATCTCTGCCCACATCCCGCCCCTGCAAGAAGCCTGTGAGACTGTTAGCAAGGGAAGAGGTATCTAGTGGAGAATATTTCTGCTGTTTGTGCCTGTATATGTGTCTGTGTGTTTCTATGTCTCTCTATGTATATGTGCCTATTTGTGTATTTGTATATATTTATTTTCTCTGTATGTGTATATGTTCTAATATGTGTGTGTGTCTCTGTGCGTGTATATGTGTGCTTATGTTTCTATATATGTGTCTGTATCACTGTGTGTTATCTGTGGTGTTACATAGGACTGCAAGTAACATCTACTACATTATCTGTACTCAGAAGGTTATCACTGTGTTATCTGTGGTGTTACATAGGACTGCAGGTAACATCTACTGCATTATCTGTACTCAGAAGGTTATCACTGTGTGTTATCTGCGGTGTTACATAGGACTGCAGGTAACACTACTACATTACCTGTACTCAGAGTTATCACTGTGTTATCTGTGATGTTACATAGTACTGCAGGTAACATCTACTACATTATCTGTACTCATAGAGTTATCACTGTGTGTGTTATCTGTGGTGTTACATAGGACTGCAGGTAAAATCTACTACATTATCTGTACTCAGAGAGTTATCACTGTGTGTGTTATCTGTGGTTTTAAATAGGACTGCAAGTAACATCTACTACATTATTTTTCTGCAAATATTTATCTCTGTATGTTATCTGTAGTGTTACATTGCATTGGAGGTAACACATCTACTACATTATCTGTACTCAGAGTTATCTGTGATGTTACATAGGACTGCAGTTATTATCTAATGCATGGTTAGCAACCTCTGGCACTCCAGCTGTTGTAAAACTACAATTCCCACATGCCCTAAAAGCCTTTGGATGGAATAATAAACCATTTGGCTGTCACGGCATGCTGGGAGTTGCAGTTTCACAACAGCAGGAGTGTTTAAGGTTGCTTACCCCTGATCTACTTCATTATCTGTACTGTGTATTTATATATCTGCCTGTGTGGGAATATATGGGTCTTTATGTGTATATAGGTGTTTTTGTGTTTGTATATATTTGACTGTATGTCTATATACAGTATGTGAATCCATGTAGTTGTATATGTGCCAGTATGTCTGTATATATCTGCTTATCATCATCACATCCATTAACATCCTACCAGCGGTCTATGGCAGACTTGACATGGTGACAGGTGTCGTGAGTAGCAACATATATTTGACCCAAACAACATTGAAGTGCTTTCTTCTTTTCTTTTTTTCTCTGTTCATCTGCCAACTATATTGGGCAACTTATACATTACAACAGCTCCTTGATCCAGCTTTTCTGTCAGGTTGCACCAGTTATCCTGGTAGCAATCTGTTTTTTTTGGTTGTGCGATTCACTTATGAACCTGTCATTTTACAAGCGGAATCACGTCGGAACTGTGTTTATTATCTGTACTTATTTTGTTTCTTTTTTATGTGCAGTACCTCCTTCTGTTAGAGAAACATAAGGCCAATAAGATCTGATATGTATGGCATGTGTATATTATGACTTTTTACAATATACCTTCCATCCTTGAGGAATATAGGCCAATATGTTATTTTTCTTTTTTTGACCTATTGGTATCACACCACCCATTATCTAGAGTATTAAAGAGGCTCTGTCACTACATTATAAGTGCCCTATCTCCTACATAATGTGATCTGCGCTGTAATGTAGATTACAGCAGTGTTTTTTATTTAGAAAAACGATCAGTTTTGACAGAGTAATGACCTATTTTAGATTTATGCTAATGACTTTCTTAATGCCCAACTGGGCGTGTTTTTACTTTTTGACCAAGTGGGCGTTGTGGAGAGAAGTGTAGACGCTGACCAATCAGTGTCATACACTTCTCTCCATTCATTTACTCAGCACATAGTGATCCTGATTTTTTTGGGGGGTATATGTATTGGTGCTATTTCCCCTGATGTTTCAAGACTTTATTGACGCCCCTGGCTGCTAGTGCTGCATTGTTGGGTCACTTAGGAGACCCAGCGATGCAGCTGAAAGCTGCGGGCCATCGGCCATGAGAAGTTTGGGGGGGCCCAAGAAGAATCTTTGCATTGGGGCCAATGAGCATTTAGCTACGCCCCTGCTAGGGATACTTGATGAAGAAATGTTAGTGCTCAACCTAGCCGTTTGTCTGCTTCTTCTATCATATTTATTCGATTTTTGTAAATACATATTTTGGCTATGTTCATAGAAAATCCACGGATGAAATGTGCAGCTGACACTGATTTCTACCACGGTTTGGCAAGCAGATACACATGCAGATTAGCACCATTGTAATTCTATTGAGCTAATCCGCGGCTTCTCTGTGCAGAATCCTCTGCAATAATGAACATGCTGCAGCTGCTAAAATATATACAGATATTTTCCTGACAGTGGGAACGGGATATAAAATACCGCATTTACATGTATTGCTGGTAGAATGTGACCAGATTCTGTAAGGATTTAGGAGCAGAAACTGCAAAAAATAACTGATATGGTCACTGTTCGGGTATGTGACCATATGCTCCTTCTTTTTACACAGCGTTTTTTACAGCGCGTAAAATGAAACGCAGTTTTAAAACGAAACAGTTTTTCCCATTGAATTCAATGGGCAGATGTTGGTAGGCGTTTAGCTAGCATTTTTTCAGGTGTCTGTTCACAGGCATAAAAATCGGACTCAAAATTCCTTCAGGAGAAAAAAATGCCTCCGCCTCCCATTGAAATTAAAGAGAGGCGATTTCAGATGTTTGTTGGCGCGGTTTGCGACGCGTTGTCCACGTCAAAAACTGTGCTGAAAATCTCTGTGTGAACTAGCCCTCAGTGTAGCAGTCTAAATTTATACAATACGGAAAATTCATGTATATACAGTGGAACATTTGACTTTTTATTTGAATAATTCATATAATAATGCATATCATGATAATACAGGCAGTTACAGTATTCCCAGAGTAACATTTTCAAAGAAAGAAGAATGTTAAATATTGTGGATATTGATATGGATATAGATTCATTATAGATTATAAGAAGTGGTTTGGTAAATTAGCAAATTGAATAATATTGAATGTAAAAAGGATATGTCATACATGGTACATAAGGCTTATTTTACCTTAAAACACATTTATATAGTACGTATAAATAAATCATATGATTGGAACAGGAGTATAAATGTCCACTTTGATCAAAGGCTTGAGTGGCTAAAGTAGCTGTCAACCTAATTTTTATCTATGATAGATTTCTTGTAACATTGATCCACTATGTGCCCATACAGATTATAATTAGAAATGAGCAAAAAGTTTCACTGGGTTCAAGATTCAGACCAGAAAATTCTAAACTGTGGTACATGGGCAATGAATGGCTGAGCTGAGCTTGTCTTAAAGGAACAATAATATGTGAATCGGACTGTGAACTCTAAACTAATCTGGTACCAAACCCCTTTTGTCCCAGGCTCGTGGTTAAGGCTCTAAATTTAACCTGTTAGTTGTGAATGGTTTGAGACAACATTTAATAAAGTGTGTAGATCTGTGATGCAAGAAACGCGTGGTTGTCTGTTCTTGTTGACCCTGTTGCATGTTCTCTGTACAACAATTCAGTTTTCCTCTATACTTGCCATAAAAAATATTTGTGGCATATATTTAATCCCACAAACATTTTTTTAATATTGGTGCACAGAGTTTGCAGAATTCCAGTTTAGTTTTTTTCATCTGACTGAGAAATATTTAGGTGTGCTGTGTATGCAATGTTCCCGGATGTTTTTGCATACCCAATTAACAAACATAGTCTATAGTTTTAAATCTTTTGCCGGCCAGCTTTGGGTTTTCTAAATTTGTTTATAGGGAATTAATTGAATAACACACCAATATATATCCCCCCTATAAAACTGCAAAAAATAAAATAAAATTAAATAAAGCTGTATTATCTTTTCAGTTTGGTGTTTGGCCAGATATAAGGTGTGGTCTGCCATAGACACTAAATATCTAAACATAATACTTGTCCAGCTTTTACATAACTTGACTGGTAACATACTGCAAACGTTGACAAAATCTTTGTTTTTTTTTTGTATGTATTACTCATGTTTTACAACTTTTCACCACAAATCTAGCCAATCGAAATTTTACTCATCTCTAGTTATAAAATTGTAGAATTAGGCTAAGTTGTCATTGCTGCTTTCTGCAATTCTGTTGGATTAACAGGTAGATTGTTCCTCTTAGATAGCCGAGTACGTATGTGAAACATTAATGTATATAATATATGCGTCATTCCAGGTTACATGACAAGAAGATTCTTCACCAATGCATCAGTCACTCTACTGCTCATAAGAAATATTACAGAACATCCTTATTGAAAAATATTAAGCTGTGTAGCATAATAAAATGTGTCATTACAGTTATTAAAATACTCTGTAGAATGTTAATCTCCTAAATTATGTACAAAATCCAATCATTATACAAGATAAAACAGATTTTTTTTCCTTTTTACATGCAGTTAGGTTCTTAAACTGTCACTAGTTTTGGCCCATTATTTCCAATGCAGTAGGATATATCCGTCTGCTTTAGAACACAGTGGAATGCTAAATGACAGAAGGCACTCGACCGGCCCCAGTCCAGCAGTCTGATGAATACATGAATTTAGAGCTCTGTCATCAAAAGTCGTTTCATCATCTTCTCTCTTTCAAGTTCACGTCTAAGAGCTTCGGAACTAGAAACAGGAAACAAAAGAAAGGACACGTGAGGAACATCCTGAGATAGGACATCTCTCAATTAGTTGTCTATGACAATGAAATATATTATATTTATATATTATATTCTATGTATTAATATTTCCCCCCCAGTCATTAATACGCATTACTGGTGAACTTTATTAATGGTAGACTAAATATCACTATGAACATGAAACTTATTTTATTCCAATCATTTATTCAACCAATGCTCTTTAATAGATTATTTAAATTGAAATTATTTAAAACACATATATTTCATAAAACCGTTCTTGTGCTCTATGGAGGTATATAGACTTGTGACATCCAATGTAACTAAGATACACTCTGGTCCTATACTCTTGATCTCTCTAAGGTGATTGAGAAAGGTGGTTGTGTCCAATAAGAAGGATTTAGTATGTTTCACTAATGAAGTAAGTACTTTCTCTAAGAGTATGGACAATGGACATAGTATTGACTCTCTCAACGCTACAATCGGTCAAGAGGGGGGATTGTCAAGTCTCTTGTGTACTTTAGGGTGAACATAAAAGTCAGGGGTTATAGGATGTATATTTGGGTGGTAATCCTTACTTTCATTATTGATGGTACCCTGGGTCTTAAAACTAAAATTAAGCAATCCTTAGAATGTCATAACTGTAAATATAGGGTAATTTTGTAATTTACAGTAAACCGTGTTGTCTCCTAGTTGTCGTTGAATCTGACGTACCCGTTTCTGTCCATTATGACTAGGGCACCCCCTTTTTCTGCCAGTTTAATGATTACTGTTAGGTCCAGAATTATTTGGACAGTGACACAAGTTTTGGCATTTTAGCGGTTTACCAAAACATATTGAAGATACAGTTATATAATCAATATGGGCTTAAAGTGCATATTCTCAGCTTTAATTTGAGGGTATTCACATCCTAATTTGAGGAAGGGTTTAGGTATTGCAGCTCTTTAATATGTAGCTGCCTCTTTTTTCAAGGGACCAAATGTAATTGGACAATTATCTCAAAAGCTATTTAATGGGCTATTCCCTCATTAATCCATCATCAGTTAAGCAGGTAAAAGATCTGGAGTTGATTCCAGGTGTGGCATTTGCATTTGGAAGCTGTTGCTGTGAACCCACAACATGAGGTCAAAGGAGCTCTCAATGCAAGTGAAACAGACCATTGTTAGGCTGAAAAAAATGAAGAAATCCATCAGAGAGATAGCACAAATGTTAGGAGTGGCCAAATCAACAGTTTGGTACATTTTTGAAAAAAAAAGAGCGCACTGGTGATCTCACGAACTCCAAAAGGCCTGGACGTCCACGGAAGACAACAGTGGTGGATTATCGTAGAATCCTTTCCATGGAAGAAAAATCCCTTCACAACATCTACCCAAGTGAGGAACGCTCTCCTGGAAGTAGGTATATCAGTATTTAAGTCTACCATAAAGAGAAGACTTCATGAGAGCAAATACAGAGGGTTCACTACAAGGTGCAAACCATTAATCAGCCTGAAAAATAGAAAAGCCAGATTATGCTTTGCCAAACAACATCTAAAGAATCCAGCCCCGTTCTGGAACAGCATTCTTTGGAAAGATGAAACTAACATCAACCTGTACGAGAATGATGGGAGGAAGAAAGTATGGAGAAGGCTTGGAACGGCTCATGATCTAAAGCACACCATGTCCTCTGTAACACATGGTGGAGGCAGTGTGATGGCATGGGCATGCATGGCTGCCAAATGCACTGGGTCACTAGTGTTTATTGATGATGTGACTGAAGACAGAAGCAGCCGGATTAATTCTGAAGTGTTCAGGGATATACTTTCTGCTCAGATTCAAGCAAATGCAGCAAAGTTGATTGGACGTCGCTTCACAGTACAGATGGACAATGACCCAAAACATACTGCGAAAGGAACCCGAGAGTTTTTTAAGGCAAAGAAGTGGATTATTCTGCAATGGCCAAGTCAATCACCAGATCTCAACCCGATCAAGCATGGATTTTACTTGCTTAAGACAAAACTTAGGCAGAAAACCCCACAAACAAGCAACAACTGAAGACCACTGCAGTAAAGGCCTGGCAAAGCATCACAAAGGAGAAAACCCAGCGTTTGGTGATGTCCATGGGTTCCAAACTTCAGGAAGTCATTGCCTGCAAAGGATTCTCTACAAAGTATTTAAAAAAAAACATGTTATTTATGGTAATATTAATTTGTCCAACTACTTTTGAGCCCCTGGAATGAGGAGGCTGTGTAGAAAAATGGTTGCAATTCTTAAACGTTTCACAGGATATTTTTGTTCAACCCCTTGAATTAAACCGGAAAGTCTACACTTCAATTGCATCTCAGTTGTTTCATTTCAAATCCAATTTGGTGGCATGCAGAGCCCAAATCATGAAGATTGTGTCACTGTTCCAATAATTCTGGACCTACGTAAATGTAGATGACTGCTGAGACGTGATCTCAGGAAGTCTCAGTCTATTGAGGCTCAGTGGCATGACAATTTTTTTTTAAAATTTTAGGATTATATCTTAATATGAATAATGACATAGAAAATTATAAGGAAAAACATCACCAAAAATTCTTAAAAAGTAAGTTTAAAGCATACTTTTCAGTTGACTTTTCAGAATAAGCTGTCATATGTGTGTACATGAGGAATAACACTATTTCTGGCCATTATATGACTTTTATTCTGATTTTGTTTTTAGCAGTTTTCCCCCTGCAGGCTCTTTCTCTAATTCTCAGTTTTCTCTGAGCTAGTAGGTGGATCCTAACTGCTATCATGTCTACTATACACTGCACAAAGAGAAGAGAAGGATCCTACTCTCCTATTTCTATCTATCACATCATACTAATACAGTGGTCCCTTAAGTTCAGTAGCGGATTAAATAGGCCATATGCTCTGGGCTGTTCCCCACCGCCGCTCTGTCGTATCTATAGTGAACACCACCTTTCTGTGCGAGCATTGACAAATGGGTGTTACGATTCCCCTAGTCAAAGGGCTGTGTCCCTACATACTGACAGTCTCCAACCATCGCCGACAGTATCACACTGTGTAGGGACACATCCTCTTGACAATGGGTATGGTAACACACATTAGTCCTGTGTACAAAAAGACTTTATGTGGAATACAAGGATTTCCTATAACAGACATGTCAGGAGAGGTGACAGATCCTCTATAGAGCCAGTGGCTCCCAAGTGATGTCTTCTCTGATAGGAGTCGATCTCTTTTCTTCATCTAACACAGACAGTTATGGCGACTTCTTGTGATGAGACACCTTTGCCCCTTGCTTCTGCACCGATTTCTAACCTCTGTAGAAACACAAAAATTCAGAAACCAAGGCCCAGGCCCATACATTAAAGGGGTTGACCAGTCACAGACCGTTTTTTCATACTGATGACCTAACCATGTGCCCAGACAACCCCTTTAACGCAGGCTCATAAATTCAGACCCCAGACTAAAGAATAAAAACAGACCCCAGACCTTCTAAACTATTGAAGTCCCCAGACCAGATCCCCATAAACAAATACAGACCCCAGAATAAGCACCCTAAATAAATACAGACCCTAGACCAGACCCCCTAAACTAATAATGACCCCAGAGCTGACTTCCTAAACTAATCCAGACCCCTAAATACAGACCCCAGACCGGACCCCCTAAACTATACAGACCCCCTAATTACAGTTTTTTTTTCCAGGGACACTTAAGGTGTGGCGTCTTTGGTAGGTGTGTCTTATGGGCAGTGGCTTATCTGGTGGGTGTGACTAGAGGGGTGTGGTTTTCTTTCCAGAATTTGTGCATACAAATAAATGGACCATATATTCTGCACTAGTTTGGCTGACAACTACTATGATGGCCAGTATCTCTCTCTGGTTATCCGGTTTTTTACATGCAGGTGATGTGACATTTTATTGCTAGGACTTGGCCATATGTGCTGACCATTACTGGTAGCGTAAAAACCAGTCCAGACCCCTAAATACAAACCCCAGACCAGGCCCCTTAAACTAATACAAACCCCCTAAACTAAGACAGACCCCAGACCAGGCCCCCTAAATAGACCCCCAGACCCAATAAACTAATACAGACCCCTGACCTGACCCCTAAACTAATAATGACCAAGACCTGACTCCCTAAACAAATACAGACACCAGACCACTAAATACAGACCCCAGACCAGACCCCCTAAACTAATACAGACCCCCTAAATACAGAGCACTATATAAAGACCCCATAACTAGTACAGACCCCAGACCAGGTCCCTTAAATACATACCCTATAAGCCAATACAGACCCCAGACCTGACCATCTAAACTAATAATGACCCCACACCTGACTGTAAACTAATACAGACCCCTAAATGCAGAGCCCAGACCAGACCCCCTAAACTATACAAACCCACTAATTACAGATTTTTTTCCAGGGACACTTAGGGTGTGGCGTCTTTGGTAGGTGTGTCTTATGGGGTGTGGCTTATCTGGTGGGTGTGACTAGTGGTGCGTGGTTTTCTTTGCAGAATTTGTGCATACAAATAAATGGACAAAAAATTCTGCACTAGTTTGGCTGACAACTACTATGATGGCCAGTATCTCTCTCTGGTTATCCGGTTGTTTACATGCAGGTGATGTGCCATTTTATCACTAGGGCTTGGCGATATGTGCTGACCACTACTAGTAGCGTAAAAACCAGTGTAGATGGTGCCGCACTCAGAGCCCCTTGTAGATGGTGCTTCACACTGCCCCCAGTAGATAGTGCCATGCACTGCTTCCTGTAGATAATGCCACATGGCCCCCTGTAGGTATTGTCACAGTGCTCTCTGTAGATAGTGCCACACATCCCATTTTTAGATAGTCCCACAGTGCCCTATGTAGATAGTGCCACAATGCCCTCTATAGATAGTTCCATGGTGCCACACAGCCCCCTCTGTAACTGGTGCCACACTGCCCCCTCTGTAGCTGGTGCCACACTGCCCCCTCTGTAGCTGGTGCCACACAGCCCCCTCCATAACTGGTGCCACACAGCCCCCTCCGTAACTGGTGCCACACAGCCCCCTCTGTAGCTGGTGCCACACAGCCCCCACTGTAGCTGGTGCCACACAGCCCCCCAATAGCTGGTGCCACACAACCCCCCTGTAGCTGGTGCCACATACTCCCTTCCCTGTAGATGGTGACACAGCCCCACTCACCTGTAGATAGAGCCATTGTGGCTCCCTTTAGGAGGGGAATCCCCAGCCAGTGCGTTGCCAATGCTCTGGTCGGGGATTCTTCTCCTGGAGGAGGTCCTGACATCACTGTCCATATATGGACAGTGATGCAATGGGTTCCTCCAGTAGCTGAATTCCCGGCCAGAGCATCGCCAACGCTCTGGCCGGGGATTCCGGCACTCCAGGAGGAGCCCCTGAATTCACTGTCCATATATGGACAGTGACGTCGTCAGGGGTTCCCTCTATGAATGCAATCCCCGGCCAGAGCATTCGGCAATGCTCTAGCCATTGATTCCACTGGAGGAGGAGCCCGATACGTCACTGTCCATATATGGACAGTGACGTCATCAGGGGATTCCTCTATGAGCGGGATCCCTGGGCAGAGCTTTGCCGATGCTCTGGCCGGGGACTCTGCTCCTGGAGAAGTGAATGGCAGAGCAGGAAGCGGATAGTTTCAATTGTATTGGCGTCTTGAACTGTCAATTGAATGTGGCAGTTGCTAGGACACGTCCAGGGATAGTAATTTGCCCGGACTGTCTCTGTAAATTCGAGACCGGCAAATAAGGGACTGTTGGCACAGTTATGCGATAGACAGACAGTAATGTAATATAAGTACATACACACACAGTGCATGTTGCAATAATAACAATAATTCCACCATTATTCCTTTTCAGTTAGCCCATGGATGTCATGTAACCCTGTGTGTGTGTGCCGGGGGGGGGGGGGGGGTGAACGCACTGCAGACGACAACATTACTTTACTTCAATAAACAAGGCCATGTCCAAAAAGGCAGGTATCGGCAGTAGAGCAAGCTGATGCTAAATGCCGCAGAGCCAATTATGTCAGAACAAGGCGACAACAACAAACTGTAGACAAAAGACATGCTGAGCTTCAGCATTTGTGTGATCATCATAATAAAATACCAAATTGCCAGAGGCAAATAAATTAGCCCTTGTTTCCCAGATACCTAATGCATGTTTAGGAGAAAATTAAGACATAACTTTTATTTTTATCTTAAGTATTAGACAAACACACACAGAATTAAAAAGCCCAATGTGAACTGAGCATCCCTATGCTAATAGCGTAGTGTAACTTGGCAGTGTATGAAGTCTCATAGCATAGTCAAGGCAAAGCTAACTAGGACTACACTGCCGGTATAAGTGAGAACAAAGAAATAGTGGCTGCAGTCCGCTTAATGAGGACAAAGTTACACATCACATTTTATTTAAAATTACTAGAAAAACCCCCCGACATGTTTCACCAACGTAGTGGCGTCTTCAGGGAATAAAGTTAGCCCCTATAACCCTGAAGACGCCACTAAGGTGGTGAAACATGTCAGGTGGGCTAAAAGTTATGTCTTAATTTTCTCCTAAACATGCATTGGTTATCTGGGAAACAAGGGCTAATTGTTTTAGAATAAATAGATCAATATATCATCGTGTAGGTGTCTTGTATCCTCATAATGGCGAGAAGCGCAAATATACTTAATTGTATATTCTTCAACCTAAGAAGCTGCAGCCCAAGGAATGCAAATGGAAGAAAATAGTTGTTGTTGATTGCTATGAAGATCTATTGCATACCCTAAAGGTTATGTAAACCTTTGAAGACTTTTTTTTTTTTTTACTAAAACAATGTATTATAGTGTTTAAAGCAACTTTGTAATTGGTTTTTATTAAAAAAAATATATATTATTTTGAGATACCTCTAAGATGTGATCAATAACAGGTGGATCCTGTGTATCAGAGACACATGGGAACTGCTGTCACTGGTGCCGTCAGTCCCACTGCCCTGACGGATTTGGGTTTTCGCAAAAGATACAGCTTCTATGTAGCCAGAAAACAGAAGCTGTATCTCAGAAAGTAAAAAAAAATATTAATAAAAGCCAATTACAATGTTGCATTACACACTATAATACATTGTTTTAGTAAAAAAAAAACAGTCCTCAAAAGGTTTACATTAAGTACCATCATGACACAAAATAATTCATATGCATAAGAATAGAAAAATGCTTTATGGGGTTAAGCAAAAGAGTATTAAAGATGCTCAAACGAATAATGCTGTTCCTTCTATCGTATCAATGGCCATTAGGAGGCACAAGGCAACCTGCTCTTCAACCAAACTGGGAAAGTTCACTACTTAATAGATTTCTTCCCTCTCTACTTTTCTGCTACAGGAATTTGTGTAGTTGACTCTTCCCAGCATGAGTGTAGAGCGGGTTATGTTTTGCCAGTAGAAGGGTATTAAGTGGGGGGGGGGTCTATCACTATCTATCTATCTATCTATCTATCTATCTATCTATCTATCTATCTATCTATCTATCTATCTATCTATCTATCTATCTATCTATCTATCTATCTATCTATATATATATGCAGTCATGGGTGTTCTTGCACCTGCATACATTTTGTATCATTTAGTTGGAATGTGCTGTTCAAATTTTTGTTGTGTTTATGGTATCCATATATGTGGGGTTAGTGACTGCCTCCACTTGTTGTTCTTGCACTCCTCCCATTCTGCCCTGGGTGATTTTAATCAGTTCAATGCTGGATCCTACCATCCCCAGGTATATATGTAGGCTTAGTCCCAGTTCTGGGTGTATGTGCAGCGTAGGTTCCCACCTTACAGAGGTCGCCTTGTCGTGGCAGGTGGGCTAACACTTTTTGATCAAAATGTGCACTAAGAACCTCCCTATTTGTAAGTAGATTTAGCTTTAGTGCATATTTATTTATATTTAGTGGTTTAGGTGGCATTAGTGTTGCAGGGTGCTGTCACCATTCTATGTTTGCTATATATATATATATATATACATATGCTGCAGCATGGAGGAGATTATACAGCAGTAATGAGCAGTGTAGCTGAGAATCTGGCATGGGGTGAGATATACAGTTACACTTATCAACAGCTGCAACATGTCTGTGTTTGTGTTTTTCTCTCCCTGCTCCCCTCACTACTCCATAGATTTCTATGGGCAGCAGTGTCTGTGTGTCTTTCTCGCTACTCCCCCTCCCCTCTTCATATACCTGTATAGGCAGGCTGTGAAGAGACAAGCCGTCACTACCTACAGTGTCTCACTACCTACAGTGTGTCTCCTCTGCTCCCTAACAAGGGATGGATTTTGCTTGACAGCAGGGGGTGGACTATAGATTACAAGAAGGGGGACACCTAGTGGCAGTAACTTCACACAGAATTTGCATGGATAAAACAACTATATTTTAAAAGTAAGTAAATTACAAAGTTGATCTATATCAGGTATATTATTACATTAGCATTAGTGTTATGAAAAGTTAGGAGGAAATTTGTTATTAAAGAGACTCTGTCACCACATTATAAGTGCCCTGTCTCCTATATAAGGAGATGGGCGCTGTAATGTAGGTGACAGTAATGCTTTTTATTTAAAAAAACGATCTTTTTTCACAAAGTTAGGAGCGATTTAAGTTTATGCTAATGAGCTTTCTTAATGCCCAAGTGGGCGTACTTTTACTTTCGACCAAGTGGGCATTGTACAGAGGAGTGCATGACGCTGACCAATCGGCATCATGCACTCCTCTCCATTCATTTACACTGCACTAGCGATATAGATATATCACTATGTGCAGCCTCATACACAAGCCCTAACATTACTACAGTGTCCTGGTAATGAATACACATGACCATCCAGCCTGGACGTCATGTGTACTCGGAATCCTGACACTTCTGACTCTTTTTTGTGAGATTCCAGCAACGGATACGAAATCTCGCGAGATCTCGGAGCTAAACGAGATTTGGTTTCACTTGCCGGAATCTCACAAAGAAAGAGTCAGAAGTGTCAGGATTCTGAGTACACATGATGTCCAGGCTGGATGGTCATGTGTATTCATTATCTGGACACTGTAGTAATGTTAGGGCTTGTGTATGAGGCTGCACATAGCGATATATCTATATCGCTAGTGCAGTGTAAATGAATGGAGAGGAGTGCATGATGCCGATTGGTCAGCGTCATACACTCCTCTGTACTACGCCCACTTGGTCGAAAGTAAAAGTACGCCCACTTGGGCATTAAGAAAGCTCATTAGCATAAACTTAAATCGCTCCTAACTTTGTGAAAAAAGATCGTTTTTTTAAATAAAAAGCATTACTGTCACCTACATTACAGCGCCGATCTCCTTATGTAGGAGACAGGGCACTTATAATGTGGTGACAGAGTCTCTTTAAGGCATGGACATTTGTCTTAACACGCAACAAAGTGTGACAGTTTTGTCAGTCACAATGAATCCTACAAGCCGTTTATTGGTTTACAAACAATAAAAGATAAAAATGAAAGCCTTGTGAAATAACCTGACGTGGTGTGGTGATTAAATAAATTGCGGGACATTAGGCCAACTTTCCAATTCTTAAAAGCACCTATAATCCTGCTGGTGATAAATTTGTTTTATTTATCGCTAGAGAACACTAATACATTTAATGCATAATGATATAAGCTACATTTTAGCAATTAATAAAAACAATTCCAACTTCACATTCCCTCATCTGAGATGCATACTTTTATAGTGGTGTACACTTTATCTGATTTTGGATAAACATTTCTGGGGTGATAACATTTGCTAGCTCAGTAATATACCTGTCCATCTTTGAGGTTTGTAAAGAATGTGTTGTCTGTATTGTTTGTGCTTGGTTCATCAGTAGCCTTGGAGTCACCATGTGAATTGCCGGTGACAGTCTCTTTGGGGAAGGCTGTGCTGAGTATTGTTGCAATGGAGTATCTAATAAATCCACCTGGAAAAAAAAATCACACTGAATACAGTTGCTTCAGTAAACACAGGTAACTCACAGAAGCTTTTGACTGTCTTTTTTACACTGTACTCCTGTGGTACGTGGGAAGTTAGCATAAAAACTGCTGAAAATTACAATATCCAAAAATTGTAAGCAGTGTCAGGATTCGAAACTAGAAACTCTAGTGTCCCAGGAAGCGGCTCTTCTCATTAAACCATATGAAATGCTGGTCAGCTCCGTCACTAAATCTGTTGTTCAGGTTCTGTTGATTACTGCCTCGGTTGGTTTGGCTTACAATAAAAGTCGCCCTGTGGTACTTCCTGATTGCCAGACTATTGAGCTTCCTGCCTCTCTGCAAACTGTTGCTGTTTATTTGTGTACCGGACTTGGACTGTTTCCCGACAACGTCTCTGCCTCATGGTACAACCTGTTGCCACTTATCTGTGTGCCAAACTTGGATTATTTCCTGACCACATTTCTGCCTCATGCCACAACCTGTTGCTGCTTACCCGTGTACCCAATCTAGACTGTTGCTTGCTATTAGCACCCTCCTGCCTGTTCATTTCAGCCACTGGACTCGAAATCTGACAGAGTGAATTAATGTTGTCTAGAATATTTTCTTGAGTCATGGGTGTACATAGAGTTGCTGTTGCAATTTATCCCACCATCCTGGGCAGGGGTGGGTTTAAGGCCTTTACTAACATTACTATGACTGTGGAGAATGAAAGAACTGTGCAAGTTTACAATAGTGTGTAGGGCTAGCCTGATCTGTGCCCCTTCTATTCATGGACTCAATGGGTTGCCTCTTACGACCTTGACTAAAGTAGTGGATATTTCTTAGCTTATCAGCCATTTTAGACAGACATGCTGTGGGCTTTGATCATTTACAAGAGAAGTTACGATGCAGTCACACATGGCAGATTTTGTTGCAGAAATTTTCTGCGAGTAAAAATCGGTTCC
The DNA here is from genome assembly GCF_050947455.1 of Rhinoderma darwinii. NCBI lineage: Eukaryota > Metazoa > Chordata > Amphibia > Anura > Rhinodermatidae > Rhinoderma > Rhinoderma darwinii. The sequence goes on from NC_134691.1 coordinate 198,628,542, forward strand.
GTTCATCTTAATGAAACTTGCAAAAATTCATACACCTGCTCCAGAAACAACCCCAATAAGATGAATGCAACTGATTTTCAGTCGTAGAAATTTTTTAAACAAAATCTGCTGTGTGTAACTGCACACTTAGGGCTCATTCACACGAACGTGAATCTCGTCCGTGTGACGGCCATTAAAACAACGGCCGTCACACAGACCCATGTATTTCAATGGGGCCGTTCACACGACCGTTGTTTCAACGGAGCGTGTGAACGGTCCGTTGAAAAATAGGACATGTCCTATTTTACTTTGTGTCAAGCATCCCTCTAAGGACTGTAGTCTATGGGGGATCCGTAACAACACATCCCGCACGGGTCCACCTCGGACGTGAAAAACTGCAGTTTTTCACGTCCAAAGTGGGCTATGTTCATGTAAATGTAGCCTTAAACAGAAAATACTACAGCATTACATTACAGGGAGTACATAGAGACACAAGCGGAGTGCTGAAAACAAATGACAGAAGGACTTTGTAAATACTACTAACTATTAGCATCAATTTTGATCTTAAAATGATCTGTAAACGTTGCTATTAGTTTTTACTTTAGATTTATGTATGATTTTTTTTATGGAAGAACTGTTTATTTCAATTCTTTCCCAAAAAAAGTCAATAAAAGATTATATAATATATTATATGCCTTCCCTGAATCCAAGTGGGCACAGGAACATGACTAAGGGACTAACATACTAAGGACTCAGATAATGGAGAAGGAGAAAGAGAGAACAGAATTGTCTAAACAAACTTGCATAGGAGTGGGGGAAGCACTAGGATTAGCTTATTTACTCTATAATGGCTCCATAATACTCTATATATACTCTATAAATTGCTGTCAACACATAATAGATTGTCAATATATTTTCAATACATATGACAGTATAATCTAAACGGGATCCACAGCATATGAATTCTAGTTAGAAATATATATATATTTTTTAAATTATTTTATTATTTTACAAAAACAAACAATCCCAAAACGTAACACTCAAGGACAACAACATATCTGTGGTAGGCATCCACACAGAAACCCACGCTTTGTCGGCGCTCCTCACACCCAAACAACTCCACCAAAAAGAAAAAAAGAAACAAATAAACAAGAAAAATTAAAATACTTTTTTTTCTAAATGTAAAAAATAAAAAAGGTACAGAAAAAGAAGACAAGGAGGAGAGAGAAAGTAAATAAATAAATAAATAAGAACAAAACAAAAACAAAAAAACAGAGAGAATAAAGAGTTGATATTCCTCCCTCTCACAACTCTCAAAAACCTCCTCTCAGCCCATCCCATGGACTACCATAGAGCATATCCCCTAAATAGATTTGGGTCTGTCCAGGACCGGCCTTAGGGGTGTGCGAGCTGTGCGATCGCACAGGGCGCTGCCTCCTCCAAGCATGTAGGGGGCGCCACTGGGCTCTGCTTCTACTCTGTGCTCTGTTCTTAGTTACATACACGGAGTAAATAGCCAAGGAGCAGAGGAGGAAGCTCCGCCTACAGCCCATCCTGCACGAAGCCTGTGATCCTGTAAGCATGGAGAGATGGTGAGTGTCTGTGTATTTCTGTGTGTGTGTGTGTACAGTATGTGTCTGTGTATACAGTATGTGTCTGTGTGTGTCTCTGTGTATACAGTGTGTGTCTCTGTGTATACAGTATGTGTCTCTGTGTTTGTATGAGTATATGTTACAGCATGTGTGTCTCTGTGTGTATACAGTGTGTCTCTGTGTGTATACAGTATGTGTCTCTGCATTTGTATGTGTATATGTTACACTGTGTGTTTATGTCTCTTTGTAAAAGTGTGTGTTCAGTATTAAAGTAGAACAGATAAAACAAAGATATATGTGCTGCCTCCTATATACCGTGCTGCCCCTATATACCGTGCTGCCTCTATATACCCTGCTGCCCCCTATATACCCTGCTGCCCCAATATACCCTGCTGCCCCTATATATCCTGCTGCCCCTATATACCCTGCTGTCCCTATATACCCTGCTGCCCCTATATACCCTGCTGTCCCTTATATAAGCTTCTGCCTCCTATATACTCTGCTGCCCCATATACCCTGCTGCCCCATATATACCCTGCTGTCCCTTATATACCCTGCTGCCCCTTATAAACCCTGCCGCTCCTTATATACTCTGCTGCCCCTTATATACACTGCTGCACTTATATATATGCCTGTGTGTGTGTGTGTGTGTGTGTGTGTGTGTGTGTGTGTGTGTGTGTGTGTGTGTGTGTGTGTTTATATGTGTCTGTGGGTATAGTTCTCATCTACGACATTATCTGTACTCAGAGAATTATCACTGTTATCTGTGGTGTTTCATAGGACTGCAGGTAACGTCTACTACATTATCTGTACTCCGTTATTACTGTGTGTTATCTGTGGTGTTACATGGGACTGCAGGTAACATCTTCTACATTATCTGTACTCAGTTATTACTGTGTGTTATCTGTGGTGTTACATAGGGCTGCACATGAAATCTACGACATTATCTGTACTGGGTATATTTGTGCCTGTGAATGTATCTTTGTGCTTGTATATATGTGCCTTTTATGTATATGTATTTGTACATGTTCCTTTCTGTGTGTGTACATATATTTCTGTATGTCTATATATTTACCTGTATCTATATATTCCAGATGTGTGTATGTATATTTGCCTGTATGTCTAAATATCTGTCTTTATGTATGTACTGTATATATGTTCCAGCGTGTCTATATATGTGGTTAATTTTTGGTTTGTGTAGGGGGGGGGGCAATAGAGAGTCCCGCACAGGGCGCCATCCAAACTAAGGCCGGCCCTGGGTCTGTCACCCATCTCTGGTGGAAGGTTTCCTTTTTAGTTTCGTATTCGATCCCAACTCCATACTCATATCTCAGGTATATATTCACTTTATCTCTGACTTCCATAATTTTTGGGATATTAAGGGATTTCCAACCATAGAAGATTAAGCTTCAGGCAGCATCTAAGATTCGGGAGATCACCCATCTGGCCTCCTTATTCACCTTTTCCAAATTTAAATTCAACAAGGCAGTTTCGGGCTCGGAGTTATCAACTGTGATGTAGCCATCTGTATCAGGTCAAAGACCTCTGCCCAGAATTGTCTGAGTCTGTGACACTTCCACCACATGTGGAACAGATCTCCCACCTCACCACATCCTCTCCAACAATGATTTGTTCCGGGGATCAAATTTTGCTATCTTTACTGGATGGAATAGAAGCCTCATCTGTATTTTCTTAGCAACCTCCACCTGATTTATACAGGATGAGTGTTCCAAAGGCTGTTTTATTGCCTTTTCCCACTGAGCCATCGATTTATGTATGATGAAGAAATTTAGATAAAGATACGGAAATGATCAAGCAGAAAGATTTAAAGCGTAACTAAACGTTCGATCAACTTTTTATTTTCTAGCAGAATGTGTAATATAAATATATTTTGTAATATACTTTATTAATGAATTTGGGGTCCTTTTTGTGTTATATGTGTTTTAAATGGCCACTCTGACACTTTTCTACCACATTTTATTTCTTGTATTTCTCCTGTTGCTAGCAGAAATCCGTACACCGTTTGAATTTATCAGTGTACGGATTCTGCTGCCTATGAGTACGGGTGGGTGGTGGCCCCATCCTGACGTCAGATGTGCACGCCCCCATCGTGACGTCAGGAAGGTCTCTCTGCCTCTATACACTACACAGTTCTCTAGCAGCAAAGCGCATGGAAGAGACTGTGCGCACTGGTCTCTGTGCCTGGATGATTCTCCCCCTTCCCTCCGGCAAAGTGTCTCAGGACACTGTAATCTGAGCTGCTAATTAGCATCAGATAAGACTAGGACTGCTCCCCCCTCCCCCCCCCAATCACCCTGTCGTCCTGTTATATCTTCCCTGCACTTGCCAGGGAAAGTGAAAAGAAAAACTGATTGCTTTCTCCTGGAGTGTGCAGAGATATTTACATCTCTGTATATAATGTGTTGTCCTGCGCATAGCTCAGTGCACGCTCACAGTATTGTAGTGATCACCTCAGAGTTCACTGCCCATGAACGATACAGACAAATCGTAACATCACACACAGTAAGACATGCCCTCTAGACATGCCCCTAGCAACCGCCAGAATCAGGAAGTGTGAGAAAACAGATGTGGACGGTTTCACAAGAAAAGAAAGCTGCAAAAAAGGTACTTTGAAGTGAAAAAAATTGCTAGAAGTAAAGTATTCACATAGAGGGACATAATAGCAGTTTCAATATTTTTGTTTTGCGAAAGTTTAGCTACGCTTTAACTATTTTATAGAGGTCTGCAATGCTGCTGTTATCAAGTTCTAAAAGTAATTGAAAAAAAATGCTAAAAGATAATTCACCATTTAGGCTACATTCAGACCAGCGTGTCCGATTTGCGTGTGTAAAAAATGCAGTGTTTTTACTACATGTGCGTTGTGTATTGGCATCAGTGTGCTTTGCATGTGTCGTGTTTTTCACGTCCGTGCAAGTACTTCTTTTTTATTTGATATATTTCTCTGCTTTTCTATGTAACTGATGCGTGGAATACGGACAGCACACGGATGTCTGTGGTTTTCACACTCCCATATACTTCAATGGGCGACAAGGTGCGGAAAAACGCACCAATATAGGACATGCAGTGAGTTTCACGCAACGGACACTCGCTGTGTGAAAACTCACACATGTCTGAATAGCCCCATTGAAATAAATGGGTCCGTGTGCTGTGAGTTATTTCAACGCCAGCGAGGACACATCGGCACCAGAGGCTACAGTTGATTCTGCAGCAGCATCGGCGTTTGCAGGTAAGTCGATGTAGCTACTTACCTGCAAATGCTGATGCTGCTGCAGAATCAACTGTAGCCTCTGGTGCCGATGTGTCCTCGCTCGTCCGACACGATGCAGGACCTGGGGCAGGAAGTGAGTGACGTCACAGCGTGATCTCTCGAGAACACGCTGTTTGTCTGCACTGCCAGAAGCTGGGCGTTGTGAAGAGAAGTGGATGATACTTCTCTTCACAACGCCCAGCTAGTAAAAGAAGTAAAAACGCCCAGATGTACATACACAATACACGCCCAGTTGTACTTTAACTTTAAACACGCCCAGTTGTACTTTAGAAAGCCTAATTTACATAAATATAAAAATGGTCATAACTTGGCCAAAAATGCTCGTTTTAAAAAAAACAAAAAAACGTTACTCTTATCTACATTGCAGCGCCGATCTGCTGCAATAGGAGATAGGGGTTGCAAAATCTGGTGACAGAGCCTCTTTAAGTAACAACAGGAAATATGGTCAGACAGCCCTGTTGTCCTTTAATGGACCCTGGGCTCTCTGCCCATAGAAGGTATGTTCCTCGATTGCGTCACAAAGATGCTCTGTCCTTCTACTCATGACAAGCATACACTTTATGCATTGTCAACTGGTTAAAGGGACTGTCTGCTTTGGACAATCCTTTTTTAGTAGAAGGTTCCCACGACTATAGGTTCATCAAATGCTGTGCCGCTGCTGAGACATCCAGCAATCAGCAGTAATCTGTGGGGGAACCCAGCAGCTAACGTTCAATTTCCTTGCAGCACTGCCCAAGGCGAAATGTAAACATTGCATAGTTCTTACAGACATTCTGGGTCCTCCAGCGCAATAAATCTTCTTTCTAGCTACTTGCTCTGGCTAATAGATGAGGATTCTGATTGTGGGACCCGCCTTCCCTCTATTTACTCAGAATCTAATAGGGCTTTTAAAAAAAAAAAATTTTCACCACATAAGCCTTTTAGGAAAAGACAAATGATGCAGTAATGTAAGTGGATATGATCACTATCACCGCAGGTTATTAGAATATGGTCTGACACAGCAAATATTATACCCTTAATGACATTTGATGTATATGTTCGTCATAGTCGGTGTGAAAGGGTAAGATATGGAGCAGGCTCATAGGCTATTACAATTTAGATCCCGACTGTCTAACCCCTTAGATGTCGTGGTCAATAAGCAACCATGGCATCTAAGCCGTAAGACAGAGCGGACGGGCCCCCTCTGTCACTCCATTGGCCACCCCTAATGAAGGCCCCCATGTCTGCCATCTTGCTGCTACTATTAAGCACTGTCTGAGCCAGTCTAAATCACAGTACACTGCAACACATAACTTTTGCAGTGTATTGTACCAGCAATCTTTCAATCACTTGTTCAAGTCCCCTAGAGGGGACTAATATATACTAATATTTTAGTAATTAAGAAAAAAGAATTGGCAATTAAAAGTAAAAAATTAAAACACTTCTTTTCCTATTTTTCCCCTAAAGTAATATAAAAATATGAAAAAAATAAACAAAATTGGTATTGTCGCGTCCATAAAAGTCTAAAATATTACAACATAAAATTATTTACACTGCAGGGTGAATACCATAAAAAAATTTATAAAAAAAATAAAATAGACGCCAGAATTGCAGTTTTTGATCGCCTTAGCTTCCCCAAAAAATAAAATAAAAAATTCTCACATTTGCATGACCCACAAAATGGTACTAATGAACAGTACATCTCACCTCACAAAAAAAAACCTCCCACCGCTCCATCGATAACCACCTCAAAAAGTTATGAGTCTCAGAATATGGAGACACAAAACTAATAATTTTTTAACAAATAGTTTTTTTTTCTAAAAGTATTAAATCATAAAAAAACAATATAAATTTGGTATCGCTGTAATCATATTGACCTGCAGAACAAGTTAACATGTTGTTTTGGGTAACAAGTTACGGTGAACGCCATATAAATGAAACCCAAAAATACAATGGAGGAATCACAGTTTTTTCTATTCCACCCCACAAATATTTTTCTTCCATTTTAAGTACATTACATGGTACAATAAATGGTGCAGTTAAAAATGACAACTTGTCCCCCAAAAACAAAGCCCTGATGAGAAGAGCCGTGGCTAGTCATGGCTGTGTGAGTACGCCTGAAACCGAGTTCCGCTACTTTCCTAACATAATCCACAAGCAGGGCTGCACCTGAGGTGAGGGGCGGCAGCGTCAGCGAAACCAACATGCGCCACTCCTCCTGCACTAACAATTGTATCTGCGTCTATATGAATGATTCACAAGCGCGGGCAGGGAACATCAGTTCCTTTCCCTGCCATTTAGCACCTTTCAATGATGCATACGGCGTGATTACGTCATCGCGCCCTGCATCGTTGCTAAAGAGCAGGTCTGACTAAAGGGGACCTGTGTTGCTAGAAAACGGCGCAGGAACCGGAACAGGTGAGTTTATAAAATAATAAAAAAATTCAGTGACCACTATCTACAGGGGGCATTATCTACAGTTGGCTCTATTGAAGGTACCGTCTATGGGAGGGCTCGATCTATGGGGGGGGGGCTATAACTACAGGTGGCACGATCTACAGGGGGGTTCTATGGGGGCTCTATCTACAGGAGGCTCTATCTACAGGGGACACTATCTACAGGAGGCTTTAAGGGGGCACTATCTATGGGGGGCTCTATGAGGGGCACTTTCTACATCCGTGTGCATAAGCATTGCTTAACTGAGGCAGTGTGATGCTCTGGGAAATTTTCTGCTGGGAAACCTTGGGTCCTGGCATTCATGTACCATCGACCTAAACATTGTTGCTGACAAAGTATCCACTTTTATGGCAACAGTATTCCCTTATGGTGGTGACCTCTTTTAGCAGGAAAATACGCCCTGCCGCACTGCAAAAAATTTTCAGGAGTGGTTCAAAGAACATGACAATGAATTAAAGGTGTTGACTTCTCCAAATCTCAATCTGATCCAGCCTGTGGAATGTGCTCAATTTTTTTTTTCGATCCATGGAGACCCCCACCTTGCAAGTTACAGAACTTGCTGCTAACATCTTGGTGCCAGATACCACAGGACACCTTCTGAGGTCTTGTGGGGTCCTTGCCTTGAGAGGTCAAAGCTATTTTTATAGAACAAAGGGGATATGCACAATATTAGGCAGTGGGTTTTGATGTTATGACTGAACAGTGTATGCTGTATGCAGTTTTTAAAACAGTGCTGCGGCCCCTTCAATCTCACCATCGTAGGGGTCCCCGCCACTGTTCCCTCTAAGTTGCTCGGCAGTGTAGTTGCGCAGCTCAGAAACTATCCCCGTGCAGACTCTCTGAGCTTCCATGCTATTGATCAGCCAGAGTGCTCCTGAATCGCTCTACCCAGTCATAGAGAGTACTGAGCAGTTGTACAATTACTACTTCACAGTCCTATCTTTCCCCTCCCTGCACTCCTCTCTAGCGATATGTGATCACTTTCTGTGTTGAGAATAACCCTTTTAATGTTTACTGTATCTTACAACCAAAACAGGAATTGATACAATTGTATCAGAATGTAAAAGCATTAAAAAAAAATAATACCTGTTACAGGGGAACCCAATGATAGAGGTGATTACCTAAGAAACACCCTCAATGCATATATATTGCCTAACAAATAACTAGCAATATGCTTAGGGTTGATCTTGGTAAATCCACATCCACTATTGGACATATATTTGTGTGTATTTTTTTTGTTCTCACCGGTTTGTTTGTGGATCCTCTGTGTCATCTGGGACATGGTGCTTATAACCCAGGGCAACGCTTGGCACAGCGGGTTTTATAGGCAGTCAGATGAATAGGCCAGAAGTCAGGACAGGCAGCAGACATCGTAACGGGTATGGATAGCAATAAGTCAAGGCAGGCGGCAGGCAAGGATAGTACAAGTTCAGGCAGAGGTCACAACGGGAAATCCAGACAAAGGCAGAAGGCAAGGTAACAGGGAAACTGGGTACAGGGAAGCTCACAGGGATAACTTGGTTGAACAAGCAAGGATATGAGGGGGGAGGATCCTTAAATAGGAAGTCTTAGGATTTTGGCACACGCTGGCCCTTTAAGAAGGGAAGAGTCAGCGCGTGTGCCCTCTAGTGGCTGCAGCCGCACATCGTGGATGACGGCCGTGGAGGAAGGTGAGAGATGCAGTTACCTGACGACGCCCAGAGCCTGCTGAACTTCCGGATCGGGTTAGTGGAGCTCGGGACGAGCATGAGGGAATGGAGGGTACTGGAACCGGAGCAGAGGCCGTGGAAGCAGCGGGGAACGGCGCAGCAGCCGGTACAATTTTTTATTGCTTTTTGTTCATATTGCAGATATGCTTCTGCTTTAGTGGATGCATTTAACAATTTTGGGTGTTTCTTGTGTATGTCATCATATGGGGGTCCCCTGTAACTGTATGAGTTTTTAAATGTTATTAAATTTTTATACATTGATGTATGTTCTCCATCTTTTGAAAATTAACGTATACCCATCTATTTTGCAATATATTGTTTCAATTATTTTAAGGTGTGCAGATATATTTAGTGTTTTGAACCATAGATCTTCTTTTAATTGGTGCCTGTAATTTTATTGTAGCCATAAATTCTATGAATCTATAATGTCTTACATTTTCATACTTGCCTCCTAATAATATTATTTTTAACCCCTTAATGACAACGGGCGGTGTAGGCCCTTAGTCTACAGCTACGTCTTTTGGCATCACTGTACAAAAAGCTTATTAGCACTTCAGTGAGCGCTCTTTCTCTAAGCAGGAGCTGTAACTAACATCTCCCGTTCTTAAAACAACCATCTGACTACAGCTGGTATCAGAAAAAACTCGACCCCAGCTGTTTAACCCTTTGTCTGCCGCAGTCCGTGACATCATCAGAAGCAATCGGAGACTAGGGGAACTCTCTTCAGTCAGCCCTGGGGACCTACAAAGGACCCCAGTGCTGTCTGTTCAGTATGCCTGCTGTTAGGGCAACACATGGTGTGCCCTAACAGCAGCTTGTGTCATTGTGACACAGTATAATGTACTAGCATACAGGAGTATGCTAAAACATTAGAAGTAAAAAATTAAGTTGTTAAAAAGTTATCCCTTTATTAGACTGAAAAATATAAGGACGTGGACTAGTTGGCACGTTCGGGACGCAGCCCCATTTTTCAAATCTGACGTATCACTTTTTGTGGTAATAACTTTGGAATACTTTTACCTATCCAAGTGATTCTGAGAGTGTTTTCTCGTGACACATTGGACTTTATGTTACTGGTAAAATTTGGTCAATACATTCAGTATTTGAAAAAAACCAAAATTTAATGAAAAATTGCAAAAATTTGCATTTATCTAAATTTTAATGTATCTGCTTGTAAGACAGATAATTATACCACACAAAATAGTTGCTAATTAAGATTTCCCATATGTCTATGTAACGACGGGGGTAGGGAAACGAACAAGTGAGCCCTAATCTACCCGCCACTCTGTCCCTACCTACTTGCAACGACCCGCCCTAGGCGACGGGGTACAACTGGGCGGCGGTCCCTACGCTCAGTAAGTGCACGAGACAAACATACAAGGGAATACAAAGCAAAGGGAAAGGGGCAGTTGCCCACGGCAACACCGTGAGCAACAGAGTGGTGAACGAGCCAAGTCAAACCAGGAGAGCACGAGGTACCAAACGCAGAGCAGGAGAGTAGTCAGTAAGCCAGGGTCAGTATGGAGCAGGATCAAATAGTTAGGAGCTGTAGCTGGGCCAGGAAACCACATGGAAAGAATGACAAGCAAGGGAGGAACAGGAAAGGCAGGTATAAATAGACAGAGGGCGGGAGCTAGCTCCGTCTGGCCAGGCTGCGATAGGCTCTCCCACTCCTAAGCCTGCCATCCTGAGTGGTGGAAGATGGAGTCAGTCTCAGAGACGTAGATTCAGGTGTAGACTGATTACCTATGGGAGTTAACCCCGAAGCTGTGCCTGGCAGATCCTTTACAGTACCCCCCCTTTTATGAGGGGCCACCGGACCCTTTCTAAGTGGACCTGGTTTACTGGGGAAACGAAGGTGGAACTTCCTGACCAATACCCCAGCGTGAACATCCCGGGCGGGTACCCAAGTCCTCTTCTCAGGCCCGTATCCTCTCCAATGGACCAGGTACTGGAGGGAGCCTTGGACCATCTTGCTGTCCACAATCTTGGCCACCTCGAATTCCACCCCCTCAGGGGTGAGAACGGGAACAGGAGGTTTACTCGAGGGAGCCAAGGACGGGGAGCAGCGTTTAAGGAGGGAGGCATGAAACACGTCATGTATACGAAAAGATGGGGGTAACTCCAGCCGGAAGGAGACAGGATTGAGGACTTCAATGACCTTATACGGCCCAATAAACCGGGGAGCAAACTTCTTGGACGGGACCTTAAGACGCAAGTTCCTAGACGATAACCACACCAGATCCCCGACCATAAACAAGGGGTTAGCAGAACGTTTTCTATCAGCCTGAGTTTTTTGTACGCTCTGGGACGCCTCTAGGTTCTTCTGAACCTGGGCCCAGACTGTGCACAGTTCCCGATGAACGACCTCTACCTCGGGATTGTTGGAACTACCAGGTGAAACGGAGGAGAACCGTGGATTAAACCCAATATTACAGAAAAAGGGGGAGACCCCGACGAGTTACTGACCCGGTTATTAAGGGAAAATTCAGCGAGGGGAATGAATGAGACCCAATCATATTGACAGTCAGAGATGAAACACCTTAAATATTGTTCTAGAGATTGATTAGTCCTCTCAGTTTGGCCATTGGTTTCAGGATGGAAGGCAGAGGAGAAGGACAGATCAATCTCCAACTTCTTACAGAAGGCTCTCCAAAACAAAGAAACAAATTGTACCCCTCTGTCCGAAACAATATTGACAGGGACCCCATGGAGACGCAGGATGTGTTTGACAAACAAGGTAGCTAACGTCTTGGCGTTGGGTAGTTTCTTGAGGGGCACAAAGTGGCACATCTTACTGAAGCGGTCTACTACCACCCACACCACCGACTTGCCTTGGGATGGAGGCAAATTGGTGATAAAATCCATGGAGATATGTGTCCAAGGTCCCTGGGGAATGGGCAACGAACGTAGTAAGCCCGCTGGTCGGGACCTGGGAGTCTTGGACCTAGCACAAACCTCACAAGCGGCGACGTGGGCGAAAACTTCCTGGAGAAGTAGGCACAGGGGCGGAGATGGGTGAGGGACCTGGTACCCTGGACAAGACAGCCCCCACTCCCACCTCGGATGCGTCAACTTCCACAATAAATGGCTCCATTTGGTTGGGCTGAACCAGCACCGGGGCCGAGATAAAGCACTTCTTAAGGACCTCAAAAGCCTGGACAGCCTCAGGAGGCCAGTGGAGGAGATCAGCACCTTTGCGAGTGAGGTCCGTAAGAGGCTTAGCGATGACCGAGAAGTTAGCAATAAATCTCCTGTAATAATTAGCGAACCCCAAAAAACACTGTAACGCCTTCAGGGAGGCAGGTTGGACTCATTCCGCCACAGCCTGAACCTTGGCGGGGTCCATGCGGAAATCATGAGGAGTGAGGATTTGACCCAAAAATGGTATCTCCTGTACCCCAAACACACATTTTTCGGTTTTTGCAAACAGTTTGTTTTCCCGAAGGACCTGGAACACCTTCCTGACATGCTAAATGTGGGAGGGCCAGTCCTTGGAAAACACCAGTATGTCATCAAGGTACACTACAAGAAATATCCCCAGGTAATCTCTCAAAATCTCATTTATGAAATTCTTACAGACCGCCGGAGCATTACACAACCCAAAGGGCATGACGAGGTATTCGAAATGACCTTCGGGCGTGTTAAACGCAGTCTTCCACTCATCCCCCTCTTTGATGCGGATAAGGTTATACGCCCCCCGTAGATCAAACTTAGAGAACCATTGGGCCCCCTGAACCTGATTAAAGAGATCAGGAATCAAAGGAAGGGGATACTGGTTCCTTACAGTGACCTTATTCAGGTTACGGTAGTCAATGCATGGCCTAAGACCACCATCCTTCTTCCCTACGAAGAAGAAGCCAGCACCTACCGGAGGAGTAAGTAGAGGGGCGAATGTAACCCTTGGCCAGGGATTCCTGGATATACTCTCTCATGGCTTCACGTTCGGGACAAGAAAGATTAAATATCCTACCCTTAGGAAGCTTAGCTCCTGGTACCAATTCGATAGCGCAATCGTATTCTCTATGAGGAGGTAACACTTCGGAGGCCTCCTTAGAGAAAACATCAGCGAAGTCCTGAACAAACTCAGGTAGCGTGTTCACCTCCTCAGGGGGAGAAATAGAATTAACAGAAAAACATGACGTCAAACATTCATTACCCCATTTGTAAGCTCCCCAGTATTCCAGTCAAACGTGGGATTATGCAACTGCAACCAGGGAGGGCCTAAAACCAAATCGGACGATAATCCCTGCATCAACAGTACAGAGCACTGCTCCAAATGCATGGAGCCAACAAGGAGTTAAAAAACAGGGGTATGCTGTGTAAAATAACCATTAGCAAGAGGAGTGGAGTCGATACCCACTACCGGGACAAGTTTAGACAAATCAATCAAAGGCATAGCAAGAGACATAGCAAATTCCACAGACATGATATTAGCAGAGGACCCTGAATCCACGAAGGCACTGCCGGTAGCAGACCTACCACCAAAAGAGACCTGAAAGGGAAGCAAGATCTTATTACGTTTCATATTTACGGGAAATACCTGTGCGCCCATGTGACCTCCCCGATGATCACTTAGGCGCGGAAGTTCTCCGGCTGCATTCTTACGCTTAGGACAGTTGTTCACTCGATGCTTGTCATCCCCACAGTAGAAGCAGAGACCATTCTTCCTGCGGAAATCTCTACGTTGTTGGGGGGACACGAAGGCCCCGAGTTGCATAGGTACCTCTGAGTCTTCCGGGGAGGAACGAAGCAACGGAACCTCGGGAGGCATCATGGGGGAGTCGGAGGAGAAAACACATAAACGTTCACGTTGTCGTTCCCTGAGACATCGGTCAAGTCGTACCGCTAAAGCCATAACCTGGTCTAGGGAGTCAGAAGAGGGATAGCTAACTAGCAGGTCTTTCAGGGCATTCGACAGACCCAACCTAAACTGGCACCTCAAGGCAGGGTCATTCCACCGAGAAGCTACGCACCACTTCCTAAAGTCAGAACAATACTCCTCAACAGGTCTCTTACCCTGACGTAAGGTCACCAGCTGACTCTCGGCAAAGGCAGTCCTGTCAGTCTAGTCATAAATGAGTCCGAGAGCAGAAAATAAACGATCAACGGAGGAAAGTTCAGTGGCGTCAGGAGCCAAGGAGAAGGCCCACTCTTGGGGCCCTTCCTGGAGCCGGGACATAATTATACCCACCCGCTGGTTCTCAGAACCTGAGGAATGAGGCTTTAAGCGAAAGTAAAGCCTACAACTCCCCCGAAAGGAGAGAAAAGCCCTCCGGTCCCCTGAGAACCGGTCGGGCAACTTGAGGTGGGGTTCAGGAGGTGAGGGGAACTACCAAGGTAGCATCAGGCTGGTTGACCCTCTGAGCCAGGGCCTGGACCTGTAGGGAGAGACCCTGCATTTTCTGAGCCAGGGTCTCAAGGGGGTCCATAGTGGTGTCAGGGACCAGGGTAGACTAGGTATGGGCTTGTGATTATGTAACGACGGGGGTAGAGAAACGAACAAGTGAGCCCTAATCTACCCGCCACTCTGTCCCTGCCTACTTGCAACGACCCGCCCTAGGCGACGGGGTACAACTGGGCGGCAGTCCCTACGCTCAGTAAGTGCACGAGACAAACATACAAGGGAATACAAAGCAAAGGGAAAGGGGCAGTTGCCCACAGCAACACCGTGAGCAACAGAGTGGTGAACGAGCCAAGTCAAACCAGGAGAGCACGAGGTACCAAACGCAGAGCAGGAGAGTAGTCAGTAAGCCAGGGTCAGTATGGAGCAGGATCAAATAGTTAGGAACTGTAGCTGGGCCACGAAACCACACGGAAAGAATCACAAGCAAGGGAGGAACAGGAAAGGCAGGTATAAATAGACAGAGGGCGGGAGCTAGCTCCGTCTGGCCAGGCTGCGATAGGCTCTCCCACTCCTAAGCCTGCCATCCTGAGTGGTGGAAGATGGAGTCAGTCTCAGAGACGTAGATTCAGGTGTAGACGGATTACCTATGGGAGTTAACCCCGAAGCTGTGCCTGGCAGATCCTTTACAGTCTACTTTAGATTGACATTGTTTTTGAACATTCTTTTATTTTTCTAGAACATTACAAGGCTTAGAACTTTAGCAGCAATTTCTCCCATTTTCAAGAAAATGTCAAAAGTCTATTTTTACAAGGACCAGTTCAGTTGTGAAGTGGTTTTGAGGGGCCCATGCAATACAATCCCCCATAAGTCACCCATTTTAAAAACTGCACCCCTTAAAGTATTCAAAACAGCATTTAGAAAGTTTCTTAACCCTTTAGGCGTTTCACAAGAATTAAAGCAATGTAGGGGTAACATTTACAAATTACATTATTTTTGCAGAAATTAATTTTTAATTCTTTTTTTTCTGTAACACCGAAGGTTTTACCAGAGAAACACAACTCAATATTTATTACCCAGATTATGCAGTTTTTAGAAATATCCCACATGTGGTCCTAGTGTGCTAATGGACTGAAACACAAGCCTCAGAAGCAAAGGAGCACCTCGTGGATTTTGGGGACTTCTTTTTATTAGATTATATTTTAGGCACCATGTCATCTCAAAAAAGATCCCATTTTGGAAACTACATCCATTGAGGAATTCATCTAGTGGTGAAATTAGAATTTTGACCCCACAGGTGTTTCATAGATTTGATTAGAATTTGGACGCGAAAATGAAAAATTAAAATTTTTCCCAATAAGACCTCGTTTTAGCTAAAAAAAAAAACAACAATTTCCGCAAGGAATGAAGAAAAAAAAGCCCCCCAAAATTTGTAAAGCAACTTCTCCAAAGTACGGAAATACCCCATATGTGGTCCTAAAATACTGTTTGGGCACATGGCAGGGCTCAGAAGGGAAGGAGCACCATTTGGCTTTTGAGCAAAGATTTTGCTGGAATATTTTTCAAGCGCCATGTTGTGTTTGCAGAGCCCCTGAGGTACCAGTACAGTTGAAACCCCCATCTAGTGACCCCATTTTGGAAACTATACCCCACAAGGAATTTATATAGGGGGTAGTGAGCATTTTGACCCCATAGGTGTTTTTCAGAATTTGATGCGAAGAATGAAAAATGTAAAGTTTTTCACAATTCTGCTAATTCAGTTCCCAATATGTTGTGCCCAGCTTCTGTTATCGGAGATACTCCCACCATAAATTGTTACGCAGGTTCTCCCGAGCACGGCAATGCCCCACATGTGGCCATTATCTGCTGACTGGGCACACGACGGGGCTCAGAAGGGAAGGAGCACCATTTGGCTTTTGAGCACAGATTTTGCTGGAATATTTTTCAAGCACCATGTAATGTCCCCAGAGATGTTTAGTGATCTTTGAGGGAACATATTTTACAAATCTCAAATAAAGTAAAAAGATAATGTCACTGCCAACCCAAAGGTACCCAAAGCCCTATCACTCAAAACTAAATAAAGATCATTGCAACAAAATGGAAGACGCATTTTAACTAGATACAAGTAAATGTCATTTTTTTAGTACTTAAAACTATGAAAAATTATAAAATAAAATACAAAATATAATTTAAAAAAACAGCATTATTGGTCATGAAAAACAATGCAAAATGATTTATTATTATTATTATTTGGCTAGCCAAACAAAACAAGTTACAACAAAATACTTGGGTCATTAAGGGGTTAAACAGCTCATTTGTGATGCAACTATACATAAAAGCTTACACCAAAGGTTGCATGGTTTGTATACCAGGGCAACATAAAACTCAGGGAGATTTACTATTGTTGCATTTCGTTTTAGACATATTTATTACAAAAGAACAGATGTTTGTGCCTCGCTAGACACTTTGCGAAAGTGTCTAGAAAGGGGTATGGCTTAGCAGAAAGGAGGGCATGGTTTAAAATTCACCAACATGCATCAAAATTTGCAGTGTAGCTAATTTGGATATGGCGTCTTGATATGTTACTCTTCTGCAGAGACAAAGAAGACACAAGAACAATACCATAACACCATCAAAAACAAATAATACATTTCCAGGAGAGACACATTTTACTTACAGGGTATTGTTGCACTGTTGTAAAGGGGTCAAAATATGAATTAGATGGATCAGCAGGATAGGCCTTTATCTTAGAAATATAAAGAACATGCATTATTTATTATAAGGGTAGAATATTGAAACATATAGGAATATATGTAATGAAAATATTAATGTAGCCCATTTATATAATGTGTTTGGATCTTAATACACTTTTCAAACCATGCTTATCTTATCAATTAGAAGCTAATTGCATCCTTCCATGTTGTATCACTGCGGTGAATAGCAATTGCCTGTTGCATTCTAATGACATTAATATGGACGACACATCATCATGCAACATTACAAAGAAGGAGCAGCAGAGTATATTAAAAGGTTTATTCTTGTTTCTTTTTTAGACCCATTTCTGGTCATATCTAAAGTCTTTAGTTGATCAAACCCAAAAAAAATTCTAGTCACTTGATATATAACCTATTTTTTCTTCTTAAAGAGGCTCTGTCACCAGATTTTGCAACCCCTATCTGCTATTGCAGCAGATAGGCGCTGCAATGTAGATTACAGTAACGTTTTTATTTTTAAAAAACGAGCATTTTTGGCCAAGTTATGACCATTTTTGTAATTATGCAAATGAGGCTTGCAAAAGTCCAAGTGGGTGTGTTTAAAAGTAAAAGTCCAAGTGGGCGTGTATTAGGTGCGTACATCGGGGCGTTTTTAATACTTTTACTAGCTGGGCGCTGTGAAGAGAAGTAACATCCTCTTCTCTTCAGAACGCCCAGCTTGTGACAGTGCAGATCTGTGACGTCACTCACAGGTCCTGCATCGTGACGGCCACATCGGCAGCAGAGGCTACAGTTGATTCTGCAGCAGCATCAGCGTTTGCAGGTAAGATCGACTTACCTGCAAACGCTGATGCTGCTGCAGAATCAACTGTAGCCTCTGCTGCCGATGTGGCCGTCACGATGCAGGACCTGTGAGTGACGTCACAGATCTGCACTGTCACAAGCTGGGCGTTCTGAAGAGAAGAGGATGTTACTTCTCTTCACAGCGCCCAGCTAGTAAAAGTATTAAAAACGCCCCGATGTACGCACCTAATACACGCCCACTTGGACTTTTACTTTTAAACACACCCACTTGGACTTTTGCAAGCCTCATTTGCATAATTACAAAAATGGTCATAACTTGGCCAAAAATGCTCGTTTTTAAAAAATAAAAACGTTACTGTAATCTATATTGCAGCGCCTATCTGCTGCAATAGCAGATAGGGGTTGCAAAATCTGGTGACAGAGCCTCTTTAAGTACTAAATTGTAGCATATTCACTGGCTAGGCTATTTTTACAATAAATCTTGCATGCTCCAGTATTACAAAAATATTTAGCAATTTTGAACATAGTATCTTATGACTGCTGTACAACGACAGGCAGAAAGAGACCGGTAAAAACAATTATTCAGGTAATCCAGCCTATAAGGTAACATGTATCCATATTTACAAATTTATGAGCTATTTATACTAAGGAAATCTTAAATTAGATGCTTTGACTTTTATACTAAGGAAAAGTTATTTTTCCTGGATTTTAACCTGTTCACGTGAAGAAATCGCAGCTGCATCATTTGCAAGAAAGCAATTCCCAAAAATTATGAGTAATTAAAGGGATGGCCATTCATCGCTATAGCCTCTATGTAATACTACTACATG
The DNA here is from genome assembly GCF_050947455.1 of Rhinoderma darwinii. NCBI lineage: Eukaryota > Metazoa > Chordata > Amphibia > Anura > Rhinodermatidae > Rhinoderma > Rhinoderma darwinii. The sequence goes on from NC_134691.1 coordinate 198,647,239, forward strand.
AAATGACTCGATGGCCACAGCTTCTTCTGGCAAAATTAGCTATTTGCCGGCGATGTCTATGGAACGACCCCTTTAATGCCAGTCTATGGCAGTTCAGAATCTACCTATGAGAATTGATTATAGATCATTAGAAAACATTCTAAAGGCTACTCACTATTCTGGCAGAGAAGAAATTGGGAATTACTATACTAATTTACCACTTAACAGCAGAGATGCTACGTACAGTTTACAGGCTTAAAGGGTTATTAAGCACAGGATATGCCATAAACACCTGATATACATTTATGGCATTAAGTTACGGAAACAGCCAAGCAATGCTTGCTTGGCTTTTTCCGCAATTCCCATAGAACAGAAAGAAGAGAGCTGGGTGCAGGCATGGCCTCCTCTAAATTTATTCTCTGCCTGGATGAGACGGCTGGCGGCCGCCTGCTAAGCGGGATGGGGGCCAGGGGACCCCGTTCTCCACATAGGTGCAGGTCCCAGAGACCAAAGTAACAGAGTTATGTCTGGGTAAAAAATGAAAGGGACTCATCCCCTTCATGGAGTTGATCGGCCAGGGAGTTGGATTAGTTATTGATGGCCTGTCCCAAGGATAGGCCATTAATATTAAAGTCCTTTAACCCCTTAAGGACTGAGCCTGTTTTGGCCTTAAGGACACAGCCTATTTTTTCAAATCTGACATGTGTCACTTTATGTGGTAATAACTCCGGAATGCTTTTACCTATCCAAGCGATTCTGAGATTGTTTTCTCGTGACACATTGGACTTTATGTTACTGGCAAAATTTGCTCGATACATTAAGTATTTAATTGTGAAAAACATCAAAATTTAGCGAAAAATTGCAAAAATTAGCATTTTTCTAAATTTATATGTATCGGCTTGTAAGACAGATAGTAATACCACACAAAATTGTTGCTAATTAACATCACCCATATGTCTACTTTAGATTGGCATCGTTTTTTGAACATCCTTTTATTTTTCTATGACCTCACAAGGCTTAGAACTTTAGCAGCAATTTCTCACATTTTCAAGAAAATGTCAAAAGGCTATTTTTACAGGGCCCAGTTCAGTTGTGAAGTGGATTTTAAGGCCTTATATATTAGAAACCCTCGATAAGTCACCCCATTTTAAAAACTTCACCCCTCAAAGTATTCAAAACAGCATTTAAAAAGTTTATTAACCCTTTAGATGTTTCACAGGAATTAAGGCAAAGTAGATGTGAAATGTTCAAATTTCTTTTTTTTTTTGCAGAAATTCATTTTTCATCTATTTTTTTTGTAACACAGAAAGTTTTACCAGAGAAATGCAACTCAATATCTATTGCCCAGATTCTGCAGTTTTTAGAAATACCCCACATGTGGCCCTAGTGCACTTATTGACTGAAGCACCGGCCTCAGAAACAAAGGAGCACCTAGAGGATTTTGGGGCCTCCTTTTTATTAGAAAATATTTTAGGCACCATGTCGGGTCTGAAAGGCTCTTGCGGCGCCAAAACAGTGGAAATCCCCCAAAAGTGACCCCATTTTGGAAACTACACCCCTTGAGGAAATTATCTAGGGGTATAGTTAGCATTTTGACCCCGCAGGTTTATTGCAGAAATTATTGGAAGTAGGCCGTGAAAATGAAAATCTACATTCTTTCAAAGAAAATGTAGGTTTAGCTAATTTTTTCTAATTTCCACAAGGACTAAAAGGAGAAAATGCACCACTACTTTTGTAAAGCAATTTCTCCCGAGTAAAACAATACCCCGCATGTGGTCATAAACGGCTGTTTGGACACACGGCGGAGCTTAGAAGGGAAAGAGTGCCATTTGTCTTTTGGAGATCAAATTTAGCAGGAATGGTTTGCGGAGACCACGTCACATTTGCAAAGCCCCTAAGGGACCAAAACAGTGAAAACACCAAAAAAGTGACTCCATTTAGGAAACTACACCCCTTGAAGAATCCATCTAGGGGTGTAGTGAGCATTTTGAACCCACAGGGGTTTCATAGATTTTATTAGAATTGGGCAGTGAAGATAAAAAAAAAACATTTTTTTCCAATAAGACGTAGCTTTAGCTCAAAATTTTTCATTTTCTCAACAAATAAAGGAATAAAATAACCCCAACATTTGTAAAGCAACTTCTCTGGAGTACGGCAATACCCAATTTGTGGTCATAAACGGCTGTTTGGGCATACGGCAAGGATCAGAAGAGAAGGAGTGCCATTTGGCTTTTGGAGCACAGATTTTGCTGGATTGGTTTCTTGACACCATGTCACTTTTGCAAAGCTCCTAAGGTACCAGTACAGTGGAAACTCCCCAAAAGTGACTCGATTCACGAAACTACACCCCTTGAGGAATTCATCTAGGGGTGTAGTGAGCATTTTGACCCCACAGGTGTTTCATAGATTTTATTAGAATTGGGCAGTGAAAATAAAAAAAATCCTTTTTCTTCAATAAGACGTAGTTTTAGCTGAAAATGTTTCATATTCTCAACAAATAAATGAAAAAAAGCACCCCAACACTTGTAAAGCAACTTCTCCTGTGTACGGCAATACCACATATGTGGTCATAAACTGCTGTTTGGGCACAGAGTAGGGCTCAGAAGGGAAGGAGCGCCATTTGGCTTTTGGAGTACAGATTTTGCTGGATTGGTTTCTGGGCGCTATGTCGCATTTGCAAAGTCCCTGTGGGACCAAAACAGTGGAAACCCCCCAGAAGTGACCCCATTTTGGAAACTACACCCCTCAAGGTATTCACCTAGGGCTGTAGTGAGCATATTAACCCCACAGGTGATTGGCAGAAATTGGTGTGCACTCGATATTGCAGAGTGAAAATGGTTTTTCAATAGATATGCCAATATGTGGCGCCCAGCTTGTGCCACTGGAGACACACACCCCAAAAATTGTTAAAAGGGTTCTCCCGGGTATGGCGATGCCATATATGTGGAAGTAAACTGCTGTTTGGGCACACTGTAGGGCTCAGAAGGGAGGTAGCGCCATTTGGCTTTTGGAGCGTGGATTTTGCTTGTAGTAGTTTTGTTTTGAGTCTTACTGGTGTTTCCGTTTATAATGTCGGGGCACATGTAAGGCGGGCGGAGTATATAAGGGGCATAGTCAGGTGGTATAGTGGGGTAAAAAAAAACAATAAAATAATCCATAGATGTGTGTTATGCTGTGACACAATCCTTTCTGCACAGGCCGGTGTCGCACTAATAAATGGTCTTTACTTATTCCCCTTTTGGTCCACAATCGGCACCTTTGAAGTTTGGGGAATTTTGCTGGGAAAGTGTTGTCCAAGTATAATACGGGCGCCCTCACTTCCAGCAGATATGTTTGGGCCCACCCCTTCCTGGTTCCCTAATTTTAGGGGCCTTGATAATTCGCCACTTGAAACAGAAGAAATGTTCCCCTCGAGCCGGCACAACTACATATTTTTCTTTCCTGATTTATTGGTGCCTTGACTAATTTTATTTTTTCATAGACGTAGTGGTATGACGGCTGGTTTGTTGCGGGACGGGCTGTAGTTTTTATTGGTACCATTTTGGGGTACATGCGACATTTTGATCACCTGTTATCCTTTTTTTTTTGGGAGGCAAGGTGACCAAAAAACAGCAATTCTGGCATATTTTTTTAGTTTTTTTTATACAGCGTTCACCACGCATTATAAATTACATGTTACTTTTATTCTGCAGGTCAGTCCGATTCCGGTGATACCTAATTTATAGCACTTTTTATGTTTTACAACTTTTTGCACAATAAAATAACTTTTGTAAAGCGAATGGATTTTTTCTGTCGCCAAGTTGTGAGAACCATAACGGTTTTAATTTTTCGTCGACGGTGCTCTATGAGGGCTTGTTTTTAGCGAGACGAGTTATAGTTTTTATAGGTACCATTTTTAGGTACATGCGACTTTTTGATCACTTTTTATTAAAATTTTTGGAAGACAAAGTGACCAAAAAATAGCAATTATGTCAGTATTTTTTAGTTTTGTTTTTTTACGGCGTTCACTGTGCGGAATAAATAACATAATATTTTTATAGTTCAGGTCGTTACGGTCGCAGCGATACCAAATATGTATGGCTTTATTATTTTTTTCAATAATAAAATGACTTGATAAAGGAAAAAGGGCGATTGTGTTTTGTGTTATTATTTGAAACTTTTATTGTATGTTTTACAACTTTTATTTTTACTTTTTTTACACTTTTTTTTACACTTTTCTTTGGTCCCACTAGGGGACTTGAAGGTCCAACTGTTTGTTTGATGTTCTAATACATTGCACTACCTATGTAGTGCAATGTATTAGAACTGTCAGTTGTTCACTGACAGCAAGCCGATCAGGCTCCGCCTCCGGGCGGGGCCTAATCGGCTAACGTAATGGCAGATAGGAAGCCATTGTTAGGCATCCTGTTGCCATAGTAGCAGTCGCCAGCCTTGCCATCGCATGGCAAGGCTGCCAATTGCATACAAACCACTTTGATGCAGCGATTGCATTGAATCGCTGCATTGAAGGGGTTAATGCCAGGAATCGGAGCTAGCTCCGGTTCCTGCCGATAGATCGGGGTGTCCGCTGTAACATACAGCGGACACCCACTGCTGATGACGCCGGCTCAGCTTCTGAGCCGGAAGCTGAGCCGGCGCCATCTTGCCGATGGTACCGGAAGCCTCCTGGGCCCCGCCGACGACGGGGCATAGGAGGATTCCGTTACAGGCTGATCGGGAGGTAAGCATTAGCCCTCCGATCGCCTTTGCAGCCAACGGCAACCCAGCGATCACGTTGCTGGGGCGCCGGTGGCTATAAACTCCTCACATGCTGCGATCTCTATTGAACGCAGCATGTGAGGGGTTAATCGGTCGGATCGGCGGCTAGCTCCGGTCCTGGCCGATACCTCAGGGTGCCAGCTGTAACATACAGCTGTCACCCGGCGGTGATGTCGCTGGCTCAGCTCCTGAGCCAGCTTCATCTCCATCACGTACAGTTACGTGGAGATGCGCGAAAAGGCCATCTCCCATCACGTAACTGTACGTGAAATGGCGCGAAGGGGTTAAAGGGAAGGTGTCATGATTTTTTTTTTTTAATCATACTGCTTTTAGTATGATATGAACAAAAATGTTATTTATTTGTGTTCTTGTGTTCTACTTTTTACTTTTTTCTTACTTTTACTTCACTATGGGGGCTGCCATTTTTTTTCATCTATGTATGTGTCGATTAACGACACATACAGAGATGGAATATGGCACATAAATCCCCATAGAGAATGCGAACGGGAGCTGTTCCATTCTCTGCAGTGTACGCCGCTCCCACACAGACCAAAATGAAGCTCGTTAGCAGAGCGAAATCCGGCGCCATTTTCATGTGGACCGGAAGCCGCTGCCGGACAGTAAGATGACTACTTCCGGCCGCGGCTTGCGGCCATATGTTCAAGGAAGTGAGGACGCAAGGAATGGGAGCGGAGGCCGCAGGAGCAGGTAATTTATGTTTGTGTATGTGATGTTGTGTATTATGTTCGTGTTATACAGTCTGCTGAGCACTGTATCGAATCCTCCTACACTGTGCAGTCGCCCAGAAAATGGCGGCACACAGTGTAGGAGGTTTGAAGATTCAAACCCCTCCTTCTCCTGGCACTAGCCAGAATAAGCGAGGGGGGGGATTGTGTGAGGACACTAGAGCTAGTGTGTCTACCCCAAATTTGCAGCATAAAGCAATGAGGTTGCTTTACCACATTGACCCTGCTGCAATTTTGGGAACTGCTCCCTCTAGTGACCAGCACATGGAAATGTTATAAATTAGAATCTAATTTATAATATTTCCTGATTTGTGAAAAAATTTAAATAATGTGTAATCACTTAAATAATTGTTTAACTAAAAAGAAAAAAAAAGAAAAATTTCTAGCGACACATTCCCTTTAAGGCTGATGACTGGGTGTACAAAGAATATTGTTATCAGATGTTTACATTCTCAGACTTACTTGCACACTTTGTTAAAACCTAATCTGTAGAAATTGTTTCTGGAACATTTAGCAATCCTCAAACACTTCACTGACATCATTAAAAGTACTTCACTATTGAAGGGACAAAGGCAAAGCTGGATTAGTTTAATACAGATATTGCTGCGTATTATTTCAATCCCCAAGCCAAAAGTGCTTTACTTGTGTTACTATGGTAACGTCGTAAAGTTGAGAAGTATTATTTCAGGCACAATTTGCATATGTTCTGTTTTGCTACAAAAATTACTAGTCAGATTAGGTTGCAAATTTCTATAGGAAGAAAATAATTATGCAATGGTCAAATATGGAGTTTAAGCAATGGAGTTAACGCTTTTAGTTTTGATGCAGATTTTTCTAGCCAAAACTAGGGTGGATCCGAAGAAAAAAACCTCAAAGCTTTCAGTTTTTCTGCATCAAAACTGCAACGTGAGCACTGAGCCTTATCCTTAATTCTGCCTATTAGATTCTTAGGAAGAACTAGAAAAGGCCATACTGTTTAAAAATATGGTAGGACACTATAATGGTCTGATTGTGACACATCGCATAAGTAATAACATTAAACATAAGAATCTAGATATAAGAAAATGCTCCAAAACATATGGAAAAATACCATATTAAAAAATAATAGTTTGAGGGTATATATGCAATATTTTGAGAATTTGGGATAATCGGTCACTCCTCCTGCCATTAAATAACTCACTTTGAAATGGCTACCCACATTGATCCGCCTTACAACAAGGCATCCTTGTTTTTAATAACCATAGCTACATAGACAGTGCTATATTGTTAGCACGTGCTATTACAGCATTCACTGTTATGTGTGATATTGAAATTGTGCTCCCACAAAAATATCAAAAGGTTAGAATTCACTGAAGTAATTAATGAGTAAAATGTTTCATTTTTATTAGATAACTCTCTAAAAACAGGGGTACAGTCACCACTGTGAAAAAAGCCCCACCGTGTTTGTTTAAAATCGTATTAAATTGTAAATAACAATCTCCAGTTCATTTGTGAACCCTCCTCTGATTGTACTTGAAAGATATAGATTGGATCAGCGTTTAACATTGGTGTATCAGTGTATGGGAACCTGCAAAAACACTGGAGCCTGCTGTTACCGCTCCTAAAACCCCCAGTGCTGGGGTTACCCAACAATACCACTGTCACCTACGCTATAATCCCTTCTCCACTGACCCTACGTGTTTCTGTATACTAATTCATCAGGGGTCTATATTTGTCAAAGTCTAGCCAAAGCGCCAGTGATGTAGAACTGTAACAGATATTCTGTTACACACATGGAAGCGTGCTTAAGTATCGTTAGCTCCGTCCCCTAGATGGGAGGGCTCTGGGCATTAATGAGATGCACTCCTCGGCCTCTCTCTGCGCTTGCGCGTCGGACGCAATGTTTGGTGCTGGACTTCCGGGTATGTCAGCTGACGTGCCGGGAGTCACATGACTGCACGTTGCGGCTGACGTGGACGACAGTGATTGGCCGTTTTCGAGGCTTTGCCTCTGCCCAGGGGGAGGAGTATTAATTATATTAACTCTGAGTCCATAGTGAAGCGTGCCGCTGATATCCATGCGAGCACGCTTCCGTGTGTGTAACAGAATATCTGTTACAGTTCTACATCAATGGCGCTTTGGCTAGACTTTGACAAATATAGACCCCTGATGAATTAGTATACAGAAACGCGTAGGGTCAGTGGAGAAGGGATTATAGCGTAGGTGACAGTGGTATTGTTGGGTAACCCCAGCACTGGGGGTTTTAGGAGCGGTAACAGCAGGCTCCAGTGTTTTTGCAGGTTCCCATACACTGATACACCAATGTTAAACGCTGATCCAATCTATATCTTTCAAGTACAATCAGAGGAGGGTTCACAAATGAACTGGAGATTGTTATTTACAATTTAATACGATTTGAAACAAACACGGTGGGGCTTTTTTCACAGTGGTGACTGTACCCACGTGCTATTACAGGAAGAAGGTGCTGGAGGAAAAAATGATTAGAACTGTGGAGACTACTATGTAATAAATGTGGCTTTTTACAAGTCAATCCACCTAACATTAAATCGGAATTTGTAATGCTGCTACAAATTTTTGGGAAAAAAGCAGCAAACATTAAAGTGATGCCTATTATAATTGACTTAGTTTTCACCGCTTTTGTCTTTTCTGTACTCACTTACACAGCTCTCAATGAGCGCTGTGTATAGAATAGAGGCAGCTTCAGCGTCGCTGCCTCTATTGGTCCTGGTGGTCGCATGATCGCCGGGATGCTGGTAGACAGAGGCTGCTGCTGGGTCTAACTAGGCCGAGCACCAGGGGCGTAGCTAAAGGCTCATGGGCCCCGATGAAAAAGTTCTTATTGCCCCACCCTCGCCGCAAACTTCTCATGGCCGATGGTCCGCAGCTTTCAGCTGCATCACTGCGTCTCCTAAGGGACCCAACAATGTAGCACTAGCAGCCAGGTGCGTCACTATGGACTTAAAATGTCAGGGGATATAGCCCCAATACATATGTGTCCGCCCAAAAAAATGTGTGTGTGTGTGTGTGTGTGTATAGGAGACAGCATAGCATATCTATAGCACTACGACCCTATAAACTATGGATAGGATTAGATACATTGGCTCAGCAGACAGTATCACACATGATAGGATTAGATACAGTGGCCCAGCAGACAGAATCACACATGATAGGATTAGATATAAGGCCCAGCAGACAGTTTCACACATGATGGGATTAGATACACAGCTCAGCAGACAGTATCACATATTATAGGATTAGATACAGTGGCTCAGCAGTCAGTATTACACATGATAGGATTAGAGATAGGGCCCAGCAGACAGTATCACACGTGATGGGATTAGATACAGTAGCTCAGCAGACAGTATCACACATGAGAGGATTAGATACAGTGGCTCAGCAGACAATATCACACATGATTGGATTAGATATAGGGCCCAGCTCGCTGACATTGCGGCTCCAGCGCTGGACCCAGGAAAGGTAAGAATAATAATTGTTTTGCTTCTTTATGTGTTACAAATTATTTTTGTGTGTTTTTTTACAAGTTCGGTTGTTGGACTACTTTGGATTCGAGGACTAATTCAATGACAGTGTTTTTTTATTCTCAATAAAATGGTTAATGGGGGTTGTGTTTTTTTATTTCAATAAAATATTTTTTCTATGTGCTTGTATTTTTTTAAACTTTATTATTACCGCCTTAGTAATGGCCGCTGGAAGATTGATAACCTCCATTACTAAGGCTGGGCTTAATGTTAGCAGGTGCAGAGGCTAACACTAACCCCCATTATTACCCCGGTACCCACCACCACCAGGAGTACTGGGAAAAGCCGGGTACAAACCAGTACCCGACCATCTGTAGTGACGGTCAGGCACCAGGGCGGCCGCAGGCTGGTATTATAAGGCTGGGGAAGGCCAAAAACAGTGGCCCTTCCCACCCTGGTAATGCTGCCTGCTGCTGCTGTGTTGTATCTGGCTGGTTATGAAAATTGGGGGGAACCCCACATCATTCTTTCCAATTAATTTTTATTTTAGTTTTTTAAAATGACGTGGGGTCCCCCCCATTTTTCATAACCAGCCAGATACAATAAAGCAGCAGAAGCCTACCATTACCAGGGTTGGAAGGGCCGCTGTTTCTGGCCTTTCCCAGCCTGATAATACCAGCCTGCGGCCACCCCATTGACCGACCATCACTACAGATGGTCAAGTACTGGATCGTACCCGGCTTTTCCCAGCACCCCTGGTGGCGGTGGGTACCGGGGTAATAAAGGGAGTTAGTGTTAGCCTCTGCATCGGCTAACACTAAGCCCCGCCTTAGCAATGGACGCTGTCAATCAGCCGGCGGCCATTACTAAGGCGGTAGTAATATAGTTTAAAAAAAAACACAAAGACATAGAAAAAATATTTTATTGAAATAAAAAAAACACACACAACCCTCGTTATCTATTTTATTGATAATAAAAAAAGCCGTCATCGATGTAGTCCTGGAATCCGACGTAATCCAACGACCGAACCTGTAAGAAAACACACAAAAAACGATTAGTAACACATGTGTTAGGCTTAGATACAGGGCAAATGTGTGATACTATCTGTGGGACCCTGTATCTAAGCCTACCACAAGGTAGGCTTAGATACAGGGTCCTGAAGACTAATCTTATACAGTATAAGATTACTGTGTGCTGGGGTCCTGTATGTAAACCTACCATGTCGTAGGCTTAAATACAGGGCCCATCAGACAGGATCACACATGGGCCATGTATCTAAGCCTACCATGTGATTGGTTAAGATACAGGGCCCAGCAGACAGCATCACACAATCTGTGATCCTGTCTCATGGGCCCTCTAAGCCTGCTACATCGTAGGCTTAACCCCTTCCCGACATTTGTTGTAAGTATACGTCATGGAAAGTCAGTGCTTCCCGCAAAATGTTGTATACTTACGACAAACGGGAAAACAGTTATAGAAAAAAATGAGAACGTTTTAAAGTAAAGATGGCTGCTGTTCATTACAGCAGGCCATCTGTACTAGATGCCCAGGGGGGTGTCGCCTCATCCCCGCATCGGCGATCGCCACCATTGGCCGGTCAATTCAGACGTTTGCGGCTTTAGCCAATTACTGTGCCACAGGGCACAGTGATATGGCGGTGATTGGTGCTGTCTAGGACAGCACCAATCACTACCATGTTCCATGTAAAAACTGGCGGTGATGCCAGCCCCCCGATCGCTACGGTTGGTCGGTCTGCACCGACCGACCAATCGCAGCCATGGCGGGTGTTTGAAACACCCTCCACCAGCCCTGCCCACCTCATTCCGGTTAGGAACGGTGAGCAGAGCTGGTGTGACCGTCTGTGAAGCCAACTTACCGAATCTGAGGCCCTCTGTGCTGCGATCCTGCTGTGACGTCTTCATCCGACTGCTTCCTGCTGAAGAGTGAACCGTCATCATCATCATCTGTGCTGCTGCTGATTTTTTTTTATTTTTAGCAGCAGCACTTGTTTTTTCCTAAGCTTCTTATCCCTGTACCCTCCCCATCCCCCCTCCCCCTCTTTCCCTTTTTACGTCCTGCGGCCGCTGAGTGCGGATCAGTGACCGCCATCACTGATCAGCATCCGTGGTAATTTTTTTTGCCGCAAGTTTTTGGGCCTTTTTTATTACTACACCTTTTTTTTGCGTGCGCCCTGCGGATACTGAGTGCTGAGTCTGATAATCAGCCTCAGTGGTAATTTGTTTACGTAGGTTTTTTTTTTGGCCTTTTATTTTTGTTTTTATAAAACTGTAAAAAAAAAAGAGTAGCATTAGAGTAGTGGACGTATACTGACGTCCGTTTTGTAAAAAAAATATATAGCAGAAGTTATAGCTATATATTTTTTATACAGTTTGAATAAATTTACATCTTATAGTCAGCGTCCATTTAGTGACGGACATTCAGTTCGTTCACTAAATTTTTGATAGCGTAGCAACCGTTAGTATAAATTTATATCTTATAGTCAGCGTCCGTTTAGTGACGGACATTCAGTTTTTTTTTAACTGAAGTTCGTTCACTAAATTTGTGATAGCGTAGCGACAGTTTTAGTGTCAATTTACATCTTATAGTCAGAGTCCGTTTAGTGATGGACATTCAGTTTTTTTTTTAACTGAAGTCCGTTCACTAAATTTGTGATAGCGTAGCGACCGTTTTAGTATAAATTTACATCTTATAGTCAGCGTCCGTTTAGTGACGGACATTCAGTTTATTTTTAAACTGAAGTCCGTTCACTAAATTTTTGATAGCGTAGCGACAGTTTTAGAGTCTATTTACAGCATATAGTTAGTGTCAGTTAGTGACGGACATTCAGTTTTTTTTAACTGAAGTTCGTTCACTAAATTTGCGTTAGCGTAGCGACAGTTTTAGAGTCTATTTACTGCGTTTTAGTTAGCGTCAGTTAGTGACGGACATTCAGTTTTTTAACTGAAGTTCGTTCACTAAATTTTTGATAGCGTAGCGACAGTTTTAGAGTCTATTTACTGCGCTATAATCAGCGTCAGTTAGTGACGGACATTCAGTTTTTTTTTAACTGAAGTTCGTTCACTAAATTTTTGATAGCGTAGCGACAGTTTTAGAGTAAATTTACAGTGTTATAGTTAGCGTTAGTTACTTATTTGTTAGTGTCAGGTAGTCAGGAATTTTTCTTCTTTTTCTTCTCTTCCTTTTTTTTTTTTCCAATAAATTTCATTTACACGTGTAAAAGCACAACACACACAACCACCTCTATAAAAATAAATTATTACACGTGTTGAAGCACTACATACCCCCCTAATAAAAATGTCCCAATCATCCCAAAGGGTCTACTCAGCCGAGGAGGCATACGCCATCCTGGCCTCTGACACTGAATCGGCCAGCGAGGGAGAAGAGGAAATTGCCCCATTCCTCTTGAGCTCCTCCTCATCATCCTCATCCAGTGATGAGGAACCCCTACAAAGGCGCCCCAGGACATCAGCTCAGGCAACCCCCCAAATTAGTGATATCGTGTGGAACCCACCCCCTGATAATTATGAGCCTCACATTCCGGATTTCACAGGGAGCTCAGGAATTCGGTTAGAGACTGCAGGCCTCACAGAAATATACTTTTTCAAGGTCTTTTTCTCTGAGGATTTTGTTAATTTAATGGTGGCACAAACAGATTTATATGCCCAGCAATTTTTAGCCCAAAAGCTCACTTCATCATTTGCTAGGTGGACCCCCATAGAGGCAGCAGAAATGATGAAATTTTGGGGCCTTGTTCTACATATGGGCCTAGTAAAAAAAGCCAGAGATTAGGCAATACTGGAGTGCGGACATTTTATACAGCACCCCATTATACTGCATGGCAATGACCCGGACACGATTTGAAATTATTCTGAAATTTTTGCATTATAGTGATAATGCACAGTGCCCACCCCGTGATGACCCCACATACGACCGCCTATTCAAAATCAGGCCAGTCATTGATCATTTCTGCACCAAATTTCCTGAAGTGTACACCCCCGAAAAGAATATAGCAATAGACGAGTCCCTTGTACATTTTAAGGGGAGACTAAAATTCCGTCAATACCTGCCAAGCAAGAGGGCAAAGTACGGAATTAAAATTTACAAGCTGTGCGAGAGCAGCTCAGGGTACACCTACAGGTTTAGGGTTTATGAAGGGAAGGACACCAGGATAGAACCCCCAAAATCCCCCCCTGTCCTGGGAGTTAGTGGGAAAATAGTGTGGGATTTGATGCACCCACTGCTGGACCAGGGTTATCACCTTTACGTGGATAACTTCTACACCAGCATCCCACTATTTAAATGCCTCTCCACCAGAAATACTTCAGCATGCGGCACCATGCGCAAAAACCAGAGAGGCCTCTCTAAAAATCTGATTGGGCAACCAATAAGAAAAGGAGAAAGCAGGGCACTACACAGCGATAACTTGTTGCTGGTCAAGTATAAGGACAAGAGGGATGTCCTTATGTTGACCACAATACACGGTAGCGGCAGCACCCCTGTACCTATCTGAGGTACCACCACAATGACCCCCAAGCCAGATTGCATCCTCGGCTACAATAAGTACATGGGAGGGGTTGATCTCTCTGATCAAGTACTAAAGCCATACAGTGCCATGTGGAAAACAAAGGTGTGGTATAAAAAGCTGGCCGTGCACATGGTGCAGATGGCATTGTATAACGCTTACGTGCTATACCAATGTGCAGGCCGGACAGGGACATTCCTTAATTTTCAAAAGGTGGTTATCAAGGCCCTTGTATTTGGGAACCAGGAAGGGGTGGGCCCCAGTACTTCTAGAAACGATGGTCCACGTATTGTACCAGGACAACACATTCCCAGCGAAATCCCCTCCACTGGTAAAAAGGGAAGGACCCAAAAAAGGTGCAAAGTCTGTTACAAAAGGGGAGAAGACGAGACACCATTTATCAGTGCGACACCTGCCCCGACAAACCTGGCCTGTGTATAAATGAGTGCTTCAAAGTTTATCACACATCCATGGATTTTTAATTGGATCATTTATTTAAATGCTCACTAAACCCCTAAATAATTTCCTTGAGCGCCATGGTTTCCCAAAAGGGGTCACTTTTGGGGGGTTTCCACTCTTTTGTCCCCTCAGGGGCAAAATGGCCTCCGCAAACCATTCCTGATAAATTTGAGCTCCAAATGGCACTCTTTCCCTTCTCAGCCCTGCCGTGTGTCCAAACAGCCGTTTATGACCACATGTGGGGTACTATTTTACTCGGTAGAAATAGCTTTACAAATTTTGTAGAGCTTTTTCTCCTTTTGTCCTTGTGGAAATGAAAAAAAATATAGCTAAGCCTACATTTTATTTGAAAAAATGTAGATTTTAATTTTCACGACCTACTTCCAATAATTTCTGCAAAAATCCTGTGGGGTCAAACTGCTCACTATAACCCTAGATAATTTCCTCAAGGGGTATAGTTTACAAAATGGGATCACTTGTGGGGGGTTTCCACTGTTTTGTCCCCTCAGGGCTTTGCACATGCGACATGGCCTCCGCAAACCATTCCTGATAAATTTGAGCTCCAAATGTCGCTCTTTCCCTTCTCAGCCTTGCCGTGTGTCCAAACAGCCGTTTATGACCACATGTGGGGTACTGTTTTACTCGGTAGAAATAGCTTTACAAATTTTGTAAAGCTTTTTCTCCTTTTGTCCTTGTGGAAATGAAAAAAAATATAGCTAAGCCTACAATTTATTTGAAAAAATGTAGATTTTCATTTTCACGACCTACTTCCAATAATTTCTACAAAAATCCTGTGGGGTCAATATGCTCACTATACCCCTAGATAATTTCCTCAAGGGGTGTAGTTTTCAAAATGGGGTCACTTGTGGGGGGTTTCCACTGTTTTGTCCCCTCAGGGGCTTTGCAAATGCGACATGGCCTCCGCAAACCATTCCTGCTAAATTTGAGCTCCAAAAGCCAAATGGCGTTCCTTCCCTTCTAAGCCCTGCCGTGTGTCGAAACAGCAGTCTATGACCATATGTGGGGTACTGTTTTACTCGGGACAAACTGCTCTACAAATTTTATGGTGCTTTTTCTCCTGAAGTCCTTTTGGGAATGAAAAACAATTAGCTAAACCTACGTTTTATTGGGAAAAATGTAGATTTTCATTTTCACGTCCTACTTCCAATAATTTCTGCAAAAAACCTGTGGGGTCAAAATGCTCACTATACCCCTAGATAATTTCCTCAAGGGGTGTAGTTTCCAAAATGGGATCACTTGTGGGGGGTTTCCACTGTTTTTATCCCCTCAGGGCTTTGCAAATGCGACATGGCCTCCGCAAACCATTCCTGCTAAATTTGAGCTCAAAATGTCGCTCTTTCCCTTCTCAGCCTTGCCGTGTGTCCAAACAGCCGTTTATGACCACATGTGGGGTACTGTTTTACTCGGTAGAAATAGCTTTACAAATTTTGTAGAGCTTTTTCTCCTTTTGTTCTTGTGGAAATGAAAAAAAATATAGCTAAGCCTACAATTTATTTGAAAAAATGTAGATTTTCATTTTCACGACCTACTTCCAATAATTTCTACAAAAATCCTGTGGGGTCAAAATGCTCACTATACCCCTAGATAATTTCCTCAAGGGGTGTAGTTTTCAAAATGGGGTCACTTGTGGGGGGTTTCCACTGTTTTGTCCCCTCAGGGGCTTTGCAAATGCGACATGGCCTCCGCAAACCATTCCTGCTAAATTTGAGCTCCAAAAGCCAAATGGCGTTCCTTCCCTTCTAAGCCCTGCCGTGTGTCGAAACAGCAGTCTATGACCATATGTGGGGTACTGTTTTACTCGGGACAAACTGCTCTACAAATTTTATGGTGCTTTTTCTCCTGAAGTCCTTTTGGGAATGAAAAACAATTAGCTAAACCTACGTTTTATTGGGAAAAATTTAGATTTTCATTTTCACGTCCTACTTCCAATAATTTCTGCAAAAAACCTGTGGGGTCAAAAATCAGCGGAGAAAAAGTTCATAAATTGACCTGCATTGCATTTTTTTTAATTCGCAGTACGTCAGTTTATGCTGAGGAATCGCTGCACTTTGTTGCGGATTTTCCCCATTGTATTCCATGGGAGGTAAAATCCGCAACAA
The DNA here is from genome assembly GCF_050947455.1 of Rhinoderma darwinii. Classification (NCBI taxonomy): domain Eukaryota; kingdom Metazoa; phylum Chordata; class Amphibia; order Anura; family Rhinodermatidae; genus Rhinoderma; species Rhinoderma darwinii. The sequence continues at coordinate 198,663,323 of NC_134691.1, forward strand.
ACAGCAAATATTACGATTTTTGCAGCAGAAAAGACACGAAAAAAAAGTGTTCCATTTAATTAAAAAGCCTATATATACCCCTCCCGGGAGTTGCCATAGCGGCATATCGCTTTGTTTTCCGTGCAGCTTGGCCTTCTGGGATGAGGTTTCATCCATGTGACTGCTGCAGCCAATCACAGGTTCACACGGGACGGATACGCTGCGTAAACACACACAAATGTGGTGTGATTTTTCGGACGGAATTTCCGCTGTCCGCTCCGGCCTTCCTGGATGCTGAATTCAATGGGGAGCTAATTCTCGCAACAAATAGCAGTTTTTGCGTTTTCTGTGTTCCTCCCTCCAGCGCGGCCTCCTGGGATGACGATTCAACCCATGCGACCGCTGCAGACAATCACAGGCTGTAGCGGCGGTCACATGGGATAAAACGTCATCCCAGGAGGCCGGCCTGTGTGACATCAGGAGGCTGGCTTGGGTGACATCAGAAGGCCGGCCTCCTGGGATGACACCTAATCCCAGGTAACTGCCGCTGCAGCCAATCACAGGCTGCAGCGGTCTTCTGGGATGAGACGTCATCCCAGGAGGCTGGCCTGCTGTGGCTGCAGTTTTCCACAGCAGACATTCCGGGCAAAAAACTGCACCACAGTTTGGTGCACTTTTTCGCTCGAAATTCCCAGCGGGGCACAGGGCGAATGCGCTGTGTGCTATTATGCAGTGTATCCGCCCCGTGTGAACTCAGCCTAATGCAGTATTTGAACAAATCTCATCCAAATGCTGCGTAAATGCTACGTCAACTCAGGAGGCTAGGCTGCAGGACGGCAGAGGGATGCATCTCCATGGCTACGGGTAAGTATGAAACTTTGTTCTTTTTACGTGCAGTTTTCCACAGCGGACATTCTTCCCGAAAAACTGCTCCACAATTTGGGCAACCAGCGCGGATACGCTGTGTGCTTTTATACAGCGTATCCACCCTGTGTGATCACTAAAAAATATTTATTTAAGTCCATAGATTACATATCTTTGCAACATGTTATTTGCTGAATCTGTCCTGTCCTTTCAATACCTGGCAAACTCTATCCATGAGGTTGAAACGCTTCTTTATTATTCTATAATATTCTTTTTGTTTCTCAAATAATTCACTATCCACTCTTCTGAGAATTAAAAATCAGCGTTCCTTTCCGCTGAGGGTTTCCGTCAGAAGTTTCCATCGGGTCAACCCCTCAACGGAAAGGCAAACTGAAACCTTAGTTTCCTTTTCCCTCAGCATTGAACTCAATGGTGATGGAAACCTAGCTAATGGTTTCCATTTGTCACCGTTGTGACAGAGTTCTGTCGTTTTGACGGAATCAATAGCGCAATCCAATCAAAAACGACGGAACCCTGTCACAATGGTGACAAACGGAAACCATTAGCTAGGTTTCTGTCACCATTGAGTTCATTGGTGAGGGAAACGGAAGCTAAGGTTTCAGTTTACCTTTCCTTTGAGGGGTTAATCCGATAAAAACATCTGACGGAACCTCTCAGCGGAAAGGAACACTGATGTGAAAGGGCCCTTACAGAAACTTGAGAACCATGCCAAATTAGTATTGTACCATTATCCCTTATGTTAATGTATATGATATATAATCTTGGGTCTTAGTTCACATCTGCATTGGAGGCTCCATTGAGGAGCCTCCGTTGCAGAATCTGTAAAAACTCAGGAAAAACACAGTGCTGCACTATTTTTTTGGGCAAAATAACGAACATCATGATGAAAACCCAAGGAAACTCATTAAAGTCAATGGGGTCTGTCAGATGCTGTTGTTTTCCATCATGTGATGGTTTAAACACAGCATTGAATTACATTTTTCTGCTCCTAATACAGAATAGAAGAATGGATATCTTAGTGCAGATGTGAACATAGCCTAACAAATAGATGTCAAATGTAGACAAACAGAATCTTTAAAACACTGTATGCATTATATGAAAATATACCATTGGTGTGGCTTCTGTGAAATCCATCAAAAGATCCCCTGGTTCTAATGTGAAAGAGCTTGCTTTACTGGGACTCTGTAGAGAAATATTTTTAAGAATTATTTTTCCCCTAAGCACCACACATCAACAATAGAGATGAGCGAATTTCCCAAAATTTGTGTCCGTTTTGATCAAATTAGATGTCTATTAATAATCAAAATGATTGCTAAATATAAATCTTTATTGGTACATTACAATATAAAAACATACTTAAATAGACTCAAATAGTAATTTGGAGATAATAGAGCAATAAAGCTCACACAGCCTATTTGGAAACGGAAGTATAATTACACAATCCATGGCAGTTTATTAATCAACATGAATAAGGGAGAACAGATAACAATAAAAAACAATCCCTCCTATATAGTACAATGTTAGATTGTCCAGCGCTAAAAAACAAACAGTAGAAAAAAAGTAGCACAAGCCAATAGTGAACCGGCCACAAAACTACTCTCAATAAAACACTAAATCGTATGATAAATCAAATAGTGTTGTATGTCAAAAGATATCAGTATAAGATCAATGACTGACATATAACCATCATAAGTCAATGAGGGAGGGGGATTTATTAAGACTGGCATTTCATTTGCCTGTCTTAATATAAAGAAAATTGGAGTAAGATTAAAAACATTTATTAATAGGCAAATGCAACCAACGACTGCGAAAGTGCGCCATCCATTTCCACCTTTCCATCAGACATAATGTAAAAGAAATAATAAGTATACTCACCTCACGTGTCCCCTAGCGCAGGCTATGGCTCATACAAGATCCTGACACCAAGCAGCCTTATATGTGGGGCAGCACTCAATGTTATCAGTGCTGCATTACAGACAATGTCCTGACGCTGCCCGGCATCAAGACTTTGTATAACCCGCATCATGCTAAGGGGAGCCTAAGGGGACCTAAAGGGGAGAAGAGGAACGGTGAGGCGAGCATTCTTTTTTTTTTCTTAATTGTCCGATGGGGTAGTCTGATTGAGAACGGGGGTGGTACGGGCCTTTACTTTGCTACACCCAGTGAGTAAAATCTACACCAGCTAGCAGCGCAAACTATAATAAATCTGTGGGGCCACTGTGGCCCGGACCCTTTTGGGAACCACATCCTCTTTTCAAAAAAGTGGCGAGGGCGGTGTAAATATTTGTTTTGCAAATTACGACTTTTGGAACATTTTGCGACTTTTCTACACCAGAAAACTGGCGTAGAAAGGTTGATAAATTAGCACTAATGTGACCACAGAAAAAGAGAGTTTCTTCATCTGATACAATTAAGTACCCTGAATCTTATTAATCAAAAAATGCACAAATACTAAAAGCAGTGTATACATTTAGATTACATTGTACTAATAGGGGAAATACTGTTTAAGGCACCCTGCCCACCACCGTGCCCGTAATCACAGTCCGCAGTTATGGACATGGCCGGTCGCTGGTGGCTGCGGACAGTCATCTGCATTTTCAGCCTGTGCTCCCATAACAAAGTATGGGAGCACGGTCCAAAATAAGCCAAAGATAGGACATGTCCTATCTTTTGCGGATGCTTTTTACGGCCCGGACATCTTCCCGCAAATATACAGGAAGGTGTACGTGGTCAAGAGAAATTAATTGGTCCGTAATTGTGAACCTTATTTACGGTCCGCAATTACGGACGAATTCTCCGTTCGTGTGCATGGGGCCTTAAAGGTAACAAAACTTTCAGAAATAAGGCAATCAGAAACCAAGCGGCTCAGCGCACACCCGATTGCTTCTGCCGCTCTGTTTAAGCGATCGGTGGGGGTCTCATTGCTCAGACCCCACCAATCAAAACTTCTGAAGTGTTCTGAAAGATTAGTTACCCTTCAATATATATAAATCTCCCCCCAGGACATGATGGCCATGGTGTGCAACATTAAGAAAGCTACCTCGACGTGCGTTTCACTGTATCCAACAGCTTAATCAGGTTGCAAGTGTATCAAAAAGAAGTTTTTTCTTAAATCTTTCCAAAGAAGGCAATTATCTGTGAATCCTGTAGTTGATGGTACATGCCCCGCATTTATATCTTGGTGCCATCGAACGAGGGCTTACGTGATTCAGAGCTATTCACGTCAGTCACATGACCACGTAAAGACGTGGCCACTTCACAAACTGGTAATCACAACAACCAGTACACAAAGGGCCCCTCTCGATGGCTAACAAGGCAGGTACAAGAAAGAAAATCAAGAGCAGCACCATGCAGGAATGAACAATAAATGTGGGTGCCAGCCTCAGGATAAAGGCTATATCCTTTGTAATAGTCTACAAAAAAGGGCAGCACTCCTGGAACTCCAAGTGAAAAAATCAAGTGATGAACTTTATTCCATAAACTGCCAAAACGTTGCTTATGGAATAAAGTTCATCACTTGATTTTTTCACTTGGAGATCCAGGAGTGCTGCCTAACAAGGCAGGTAGCTTTCTTAGTGTTGCACATGGTGGTTGTCGTGTCCAGAAGTGAGATTTATTTATACTTTGTTTCATTATATTTTCCCTATTGTGATGTAATCTAAATGGATACAGTGGTGCTAGTATTTGTGCATTCATTATTTATTATTGGGTCTTTTTTTCTGTGGACACATTAAGTTACTGTATACTGGTTAATTGCCATTCACCTTATACTGGTATCGTTTGACATACAACACTATTCAATTTATCATATGATTTTGTGTTTTATATGCATGATCTTATTGTGAGTATTTCTGTGGCCGGCTCACTATTGACTTGTGCTACTTTTTTTTCTATTGGTTGCGTTTTAGTGCTGGACGTTCTAGCATTGTAGTACATAGGAGGGATGTGACATTATTTGACTGTAATGTTTTCCCATATTCATGTGGATTATGTAATTATACTTCCGTTTCTAAGTAGGCGGTAAGAGCTTTATTGCTCTATTATCTATAAGTTACTATTTGGGTCTATTTAAATATATTTTTTAGATTGTACTGTACCAATAAAGATTTCTATTTTTGACATTTCTTGTGGGCCTTTGCGGGCTATTTGTGTTTCCCTCAGGGTGATGTACTATCAAATTATTGTTAAAAAAAACTCCAAATACATTGCCTTCAAAATCAATTTTTACACTTGTCTATAGAGCATGAGAAAAGCGATCCGATAATACCTAAATTTTATTGATTGGTTATGCCTGTCCCGAGTTCGAGTAATCTACCTTCAGCACTACATGTGAAATCCTCTGCAGCTCTCTCTTCAAATGGGCGTGCACTTTCTGTTTGTGATGTGAACTAAGGAAATGCAATTTTCTTTATTTCCCATGCTGCCGAGTTTGTCTTCACATGAACGTGCTCTGCAGCACAACCAATCAGCACTCAGATTCTCATTCTCCTACTTCTGTCTTTCCTCAGCGTTGCTATGCAGATATCATCGGCATAGCAACGCTGAGGAAAGGCACAGTGCTGTAAGTGGATCAACGCTGGATCAGAATCCAATGGTAAGTATAGTACCTACGAAACCACGGATACCACCAATAAAAAGTGTGATAAGTAGATGCTAAATTACCAACGCTTCTAAACTCCTCTATGGGCGATAATAAACTGACATTTTACACTTTGTTGAGTGAAAACAGCATGCTCTCGCCATCTTACCCGCAATTCATGCACTGCAAAAATAAAACATTTCAGATTTCGCAGGTTTCTAAACTTTTGGAAAATTCGGACCAAAGTTGATTTTTGTAGAATCGATTAGCTCATCTCTAATCAAGAAATATCTAGAAGTAATTCATTCATGAGCATACTGTATACGTAGACATGGAAATAACAAAATCAGACATATGTAGATGAATGCAAGCTGGAAAATAAGTTTAACATCAGCTATACAGGGGAAGTCATGCACTATGAATTCTTAATATCAGAAGAAGCATATTTCTTAAAACAGACAGATCCAGGAGCATAAACATAGAAGGTGCAGAATTTGCTGTTGCATAAGGGCCCTGGTGTTAGAGGTGGCCCAACAACCCCTCTCACACAGAAGAAGACACCTGTATTATCAAAATCCCATGGTAGGTGGGGGGCCAGTTGCAGATTCAGCATTTTTTCTCTATGTTTTTTTTTTTACTGGGAATAAGATAGCAGATTATGCTACATTATTCCAATAGCCAAAATCAACAGAAAGAAACCTGAATGAAAAGAACTTATGCAAGTGTAAACAGAACCTAAATTAAAATAATTTTACTATAAATATTGTGATGCTTTGACTTACTGTGTCTCTTCTCCCTGTGCACAAATAATAGCTATATCGTATATATCTTTATACATCCAACACAATATGGACCGCATTCATACTGTATCTGGACAAAGTCTTTGCTATGTATCAAATGCTTTGCAGCTAAGAATTTTCTGTTATTAATTTGTAAATTGTTTGCACAACATGCAATATGTAGTATATTTTAGAGAGTATTGTTTTTACCTTACCAGTTATTGGAGCTACTTTGTATCGAACAACAGCTTCTCTTAAATCAGCATTTTAACATGTCCTTATGAGAAATGGTCATGTTAACTGACTTGACAGAACAACATGTATTTTAGAAATATCAGACAGTACTATTGACCTTCTCTACAGAGGATGCCTGGGAATTTCCATTGGAAGCCAGCAGAAGAGCGGCCCTCTGTTCTGCAGCTGATTCTGCAGCTACTGCGGCAAGTGCTGGGGGAAGATCATCTTCATCACTGTGGTTACTAGAAAATCAGAGTATATCATATTTAGAATCGCTATAAACATTACTGGTGACTACAATGCACAAATATTATAAGTGCTCTAAGGAAATTACCCTAAAGGGAATATTTTATTGTAGGAAACACATTAATTGCACAGGGTCATGCAGTTTTACAAGTGGAGTGTCAAGCTTGGTTGGAGAACTTCATTGCTAGGACAGAAATGGTTTGTCCTGCTTCCTTTTCTAACCTTTTGAAATCAGGGCTCCATGGAGTTAACCATCTGCTACAGTACGTACGGTTCTTCTATCCGCTGAAAATAGGCAGCCTGAATTTTCAGCAAATTATTTACATTTCCTCATTCCACAGCTTTTGCTGCCATTCTTCAGAATCCTAGTCCTAACTTTTTCTTTGGGCTACCATACTGACCACTTCTGAGAAGACTTCTGAACTATAGAAAATTATAATTAGAGTCTAGTAGTTTCTGTGGCATCAACACTCATAGCTGAGCTGGACCTCTGTCAATTTCGAAGGAACGGCATCTTGAAACATCTTTTACTGCACTCCTGCTTTCTTCTGATTTTTTTTGGGATCGGACTTTACATTTGTAGAATGGCTGTCTTGTTGCTAATTTCACACTTGCTATAGTTAAAGAATTCATGATTTGAAGGTTCGCCTCACCTACATCTTCGTAATTTTTGTTATCTTTAACCCACTTTGATTCCTTCTATACCCAATTCTGTCAGTTTGGTTTTAGGCTATGTGCACACACACTAATTACGTTCGTAATTGACGGACGTATTTCGGCCGCAAGTACCAGACCGAACACAGTGCAGGGAGCCGGGCTCCTAGCATCATAGTTATGTACGATGCTAGGAGTCCCTGCCTCGCTGCAGGACAACTGTCCCGTACTGAAAACATGATTACAGTACGGGACAGTTGTCCTGCAGCGAGGCAGGGACTCCTAGCATCGTACATAAGTATGATGCTAGGAGCCCGGCTCCCTGCACTGTGTTCTGTCCGGGACTTGCGGCCGAAATACGTCCGTCAATTACGGACGTAAATAGTGTGTGTGCACATACCCTAACTCTTTCACTGACAGGTATGTCTGCTTATTTTACACCCCTGATTGCCAAAACAAAAAATACACTATGCATTTTCACAATTATATTCATGAAATTAGACATTCTGTGGAATCTAAACGCAAAAACAAAATCTTGCTATTCAACATTACATCTAAATAATGTTTTGACAAAAGTATACACATTTTGTCCTGCTTTACCTACCAGTCATGACATTCGCCAGCATCTTAAACCCGCATTCATAAACGACCCCATTCTAATTTTCATGGAGTATTATTGCAATACTGATGAATATATTGAAAAAGGGATTTTCATACCAGAAGAAGTGATGGCATATGGCTAGGATATGTCATTACTTCCTGATCAGTAGGGGTTAGGATTGCCCCCTTTGCTACCAAAAAATACCAGCCAGATAAAGAGAGGGTCTAATTTTGTGGGCATGGTAAAAACCCTGGGGTATAGGGTAGTGAAAGAGTTCATGCTAACCGGTGATTATTTAATACTGCCACCGGCCTCCTGGTGTAACTTACCATGCAGATCGGTCAGTTATCGACCATGTGGCAACCAAAGTTGGGGCCCAACTGCCAGGACCCACTGATCCTCAGAATGAAGGGGCCACAGAGCTAGTTAAGTAATGCCACTTCTTTACACTAAATCTGTGCAGCTAAAAATAATGTCATTTTTGAGAGAACAAAATATTACTCAAGGAAAAAAGAAAAAGTAGAGCGCTGGAATCAGGGAGACAGCACTATTCAGGTCAGTTAACCAGTTCAACTTATATGACCTAGTGTTAAGTCCTCCAAAAGATAAGTTCACAGGTGGCAGTTGGAGCAATTTACATCTACATACATTTATACAGTATAAGGTTTGTAAAAATCCATGCATGGGATAGCATTTCAATTGCAGAAATTTCTGAAACAAATCTGTCAAAAGTAAACTTACCCTAAAGGGGATTTCCAAAATATACCCAAATCTCAGAAAAAAAGACACCATATTGACACATAAAAGAAACAATTTTGAAATAAGTGTGGCTGTCACTACTTAAAGGGGTTTTCCCATCAGGGACATTTATGACATATCCACAGTATATGTCATAAATGTCAGATAGATGCGGGTCCCACCTATGGGACCTGCACCTATCTCTAGGACGGGGCCCCCTAAACCCCATTCTCGTGCTCTGTGTTGTGGCTGAAACATGTGATTCTCGCTGAGCCCGTGCCGACCGCCCTCATGCCACGGGCCCCATAGCAGCCGCTATGGCTGCTACAGCGGTAATTGTGCCACTGGTTGGTGGTCTACGTCCGACGAAAAGCCAAAAGGAATCCCACTGTATGGCGTTTTGTGGGATAAGTCGCCTGGGGACTGGCCGTTGGAAACCTCCTGAAGTTACTGTCCATATATGGAGCTTTCCCAACATTCTCAATAAACATAGGGTGATAACGTGATGTGAATGGGGCCTAAACTATTTTACCTTTAACTTTTCTTATAGGTTTTCATTCTGAAGTCTTATAATGCTTCTTGTTATCTGAATAGAAGGAACCAAATACATGCATATTTTTCATACAGCTGTAATGTATACAGTGGAAAGCAATTCCTCTCATGATTTTGCCATGTAGCTACATGTACCCAACCACTTACTGCTCCTATCTCTGCCCTCACCAAAGAAAGGGTGAACGCAAAAAGTTGGACTCGTGAAGCAGAATCTGCATTCATTAAGCTTAAAAGGTCCTTTTCTTCTGCCTCCATTCTTCATCATCCAGATGTTTCCCGGCAGTTCTCATTGGAGGTTGATGACTCTTCCGTTGGTACTGGAGCACTTCTCTCTCAGAGAAACTCTAAAGGAAAAGCTGTTCCCTGTGGCTTCTTCTCTAAACTCTTCTCTGCAGCAGACAGGAACAACTCCATTGGAGACCGTCATTGGAGTGGAGACATTTGTTAGCAGGTTCTGCACATCCAGTAGTCATCTACACTGATCACAAGAAGCTCACCTACTTACAGTCGCACAATGTCAAACCAGGGGGTCACTTTTCTTCGCCAGATACAATTTCCAACTCCATTTCCGTCCAGCCGACAAAAATGTTAAAGCTGATGCACTATCTCATTCTTTTGAAACAGATGACCTAGAAGAGGATCCACAGCATATCATTGACCATTCGTGTATTATTCTGGTTAACCCTCTGAAGATCAACGCCATTTCTCCTGGAAAAATTTTTGTTCGTCCTACAGACAGGGGAAAAATTATTGCCTGGGTTCACAACTCGAAGTTGGCAGGTCACTCGGTCATTCTTAAAACTAGGGACTTTTTCTCTCGTCATTATTGGTGGCCCACGCCACCCAAAGACGTTTTAGACTATGTCTCTTCTTGTACCAACTGTGCCCAAAATAAAATTTCTGATTCCATACCTGCTGGCCTACTCCAACCTCTGCCAGTTCCGAACAGTCCCTGGCAACACATTGCCATGGATTTTATTACTGATCTTCCTTCCTCTGATGGTTGCACCACTATTTGGGCTATTGTTGACCATTTCTCAAAATGTCACATTTTGTGCCTTTCCCTTCAGCTGCTCGCTTGGCAAGTATATTTATTCAGTATGTCTTTTGTCTGCACGGATTGCCTCTGCACATTGTGTCTGATTGGGGCATCCAATTCACATCCAAATTATGGAGGGCCCTGTTTAGACTTCTTGATGTGAAATTGGACTTTTCATCTGTGTACCATCCGTAATCCAACGGCCAAGTTGAACGAATTAACCAAGTGCTTGAAAATGACAACTGGGTACATCTCCTTCCATTGGCTGAATTCTCATATAATAATCACACGAGTGAATCTACTGCTACCTCTCCATTTTTTTATTGTCTACAGCCAACACCATCATGTCCCTCTTCCGGTGCCTGCTTCATCTCAAGTTGCTGCAGCTGAAGCTCATGTTTCTAACGGAAATTTTCTCCAGATCTGGCAGCAAACCAAGTCTGCGATCCTGCAGGCAGTGGATCACATTAAGAAGTACGCTGATAGGAAAAGGGCGGATACGCTGTGTGCTTTTACGCAGCGTATACGCACTATGTGAACATTGCCTAAGTCTAAATCTTATCTGGGACATTATTGAAAGTATTAAGTTATACTCTATTATTGATGCAGAAAACTTACACCACGATATCATGAATCAGAAATAATCAGTATTCTTTGCATCCATTTTAGTTTCTTACGATTGATAATTAGAGTTATTAGTATGTTATATATTAACTAACTCCAGGATCATTGACATTAACTATGCTATAAAAAAATTGCCACATAGTACTGAGCTTACAGTTTTTAAAATCTTGCATGCTGTAATACAGAATTTGCCCAAAAAAAAATCTTGCATGCTTTACAGAGTCTGTAATAAACAACAGATATAAGCTGACAAGGCTTTCCCTGCCCTGTATGAAGTGGCCCTTATGCATTAATATTCATTCATGTCACAATCAATTACCCTTTGGGTCCCTGAAAACATAATGATGAGTTCAGTATGACAGGAGATAAATAGTCAGGGAGCTATGTTGTCAAGAAAGAACAGGTCATTAAGAAAGTGACATTACACAAGATGTCCTTCACGTCATATATTGACAAATGGGGAATGACAAAGAGCCAACATGATTTGTTTTATGGAATGAAGGCAGAACTTTTTAGCAGGCATAATTAGTGTCAGCCAGTTTTGGAACTTTATATGCAATGCATGTTGTTTCAATAATTTCAGAAACGCTGCAGAATTTTTGAAACGGAATTCTGTGTGGAAATTCTGCAGAATTTACAGTAGCAGCAAAGTGGATGAGATATGAACAAATCTCATGTGCAGCATGTCAATTTATGCTGCAGATTTGTTGTTCTTCTGTTGTGGGTTTCCCCCATTGAATTCAATGTGGATGTAAAACCAAACACATAGCCAAGCGTTGTGACGTTTGTGGCGGAAACGCTGCAATTTAACCACAAAACTCCCAAATAAGAAAAAAAAACAAGAACTTTTTTTATTTAAAATTAATAAAACAGCTCATACTTACTCCTGGCAATTATCATAGCGACACATTCCAATGTACTGAGTGGAGCATGGCCTCCTGGGAGGACATTTTATCCCATGTGACTGCTGCAACCAATTACAGGCTGCAGCGGTCACATGGGCTGCAGTGTCATCCCAGGAGGTCGGGCTGCACTCAGTATAGCGGAACGCGTCGCCATGACAATGGCTGAGATTAAGTATGAGCCGCTTTTTTTTTTTTTAACACTAATGAAAACCTGTACCACAATTTGGTACGTTTTTTTGGGCGTAATTTCCTGCGTGTTCTTGGTCAGATACGCTGCGTAGTTTAACCTGTATTCGACCTGTGGAAACCCAGCTTTAGACTTTCAAAATTTTATCAAACAGATACAGGTCCATCACCAGTGCTGAAGTTGAAGAGGACCACTTTGGTGTTCCTGATAAAATTATAGGTTATAGGCTAGAAAAAATGGAGTAAAAAGTATATTATATCTGTAAAGATTCCTATGAACTAGCACGATCCTTTAAACAAATTAAGCGACTTGGATGCAAAGTCATCGGCAGACCCCCACAAACATGTTTATTTTAAGCAGCACTGATCTCATAGATTTCAATGACAGGAAGAGACGATCATGCACTTAATGTGCATGTGCCATAAAATGCTGCGCGCATGTTCATTGATTTCTCTGCGGTGAAGCTGGGAGTGGGTTTTATCTGACCCCTTTTCTGCCTATAAAAAGATGGCGCTGCTCAAGCTGGAAAAAATACATAGCATGTTGACACAATTGCTGACTGAATGGATAGTCAGTATATTGCTAAAGGTACATCATTTATTGCCTACTAACCAACAATGACATTATTTAATTACTTTTTGTGTAAATAAAGTGCAACCTAATGTGCAAATCTATATGGTAATTGCCGGGAAAACGACATTATTGATAGGTCATAGAGCCAGGCTGACCGTAGTGTCATTTGAAAGACATATTGCTCACAGCCTTCGTTGTATAAATAATTACAACCTTAACCTTATAATAACAAGTGTCTACGATTTAGAGATATTTACTCCAAAAGGTAATGTACACTACCGTTCAAAAGTTTGGGGTCACCCAGACAATTTTGTGTTTTCCATGAAAACTCACACTTATATTTATCAAATGAGTTGCAAAATGACTAGAAAATATAGTCAAGACATTGACAAGGTTAGAAATAATGATTTTTATTTGAAACAATAATTTTCTCCTTCAAACTTTGCTTTCGTCAAAGAATGCTCCATTTGCAGCAATTACAGCATTGCAGACCTTTGGCATTCTAGCTGTTAATTTGCTGAGGTAATCGGGAGAAATTTCACCCCATGCTTCCAGAAGCCCCTCCCACAAGTTGGATTGGCTTGATGGGCACTTCTTGCGTACCATACGGTCAAGCTGCTCCCACAACAGCTCTATGGGGTTGAGATCTGGTGACTGCGCTGGCCACTCCATTACAGATAGAATACCAGCTGCCTGCTTCTTCCCTAAATAGTTCTTGCATAATATGGAGGTGTGCTTTGGGTCATTGTCCTGTTGTAGGATGAAATTGGCTCCAATCAAGCGCTGTCCACAGGGTATGGCATGGCGTTGCAAAATGGAGTGATAGCCTTCCTTATTCAATATCCCTTTTACCTTGTACAAATCTCCCACTTTACCAGCACCAAAGCAACCCCAGACCATCACATTACCCTCCACCATGCTTGACAGATGGCGTCAGGCACTCTTCCATCATCTTTTCAGATGTGGGTACTATTTAATGAAGCTGCCAGTTGAGGACCTGTGAGGCGTCTATTTCTCAAACTAGAGACTCTAATGTACTTGTCTTGTTGCTCAGTTGTGCAGCGGGGCCTCCCACTTATCTTTCTACTCTGGTTAGAGCCTGTGTGTGCTGTCCTCTGAAGGGAGTAGTACACACAGTTGTAGGAAATCTTCAATTTCTTGGCAATTTCTTGCATGGAATAGCCTTCATTTCTAAGAACAAGAATAGACTGTCGAGTTTCACATGAAAGCTCTCTTTTTCTAGCCATTTTGAGAGTTTAATCGAACCCACAAATGTAATGCTCCAGATTCTCAACTAGCTCAAAGGAAGGTCAGTTTTATAGCTCCTCTAAACAGCAAAACTGTTTACAGCGGTGCTAACATAATTGCACAAGGGTTTTCAAGTGTTTTCTAATCATCCATTAGCCTTCTAACACAGTTAGCAAACACAATGTACCATTAGAACACTGGAGTGATGGTTGCTGGAAATGGGCCTCTATACACCTATGTAGATATTGCATTAAAAACCAGACGTTTGCAGCTAGAATAGTCATTTAGCACATTAACAATGTACAGAGTGTATTTCTAATTAATTTAATGTTATCTTCATTGAAAAAAAACTGTGCTTTTCTTTCAAAAATAAGGAAATTTCTAAGTGACCCTAAAATTTTGAACGGTAGTGTACATATATTTAAAATATCAGACATGGAAAAAATGCTTAAACGTGTCCGCCTTTTGGTACATAATATTTAACTTGTACCTATTGTATTCTCTTATTTATTTATTTTTTTATCTAAAAGGACCAGAAATCGTGTGCGATTGTTTTATAATATATGTTTATGGGAGTCAGAGCTCCATTTTTCAATTACAGATATCTAAAGCTCCATCTTTTCACACAGTCGGAGTAAAGTGATGCAAAGCCACTAACGTGAGCTTACTGAAGATTTTATTTTGCTGATCCCATTTAACTCACTAACAAATCTGTCTTCATTATGCTCCCCCTACTAGTGGCTGCAAGCTGTCTGAAGTTTCAAATTTAACTCCATAGCAGTGTCAAGGTAAGGTGGACAGACATTAAAGAAACACTCCGGCAATATTTCTTTCTGTTTTGCACATATCAAGCTAACTCACCAGCAATATCCTAACAGTGTCATTTGTTTGTTAAGAGCTCAGTTGCACCTATACATACAGTGAAGGAAATAAGTATTTGATCCCTTGCGGATTTTGTAAGTTTGCCCACTGTCAAAGTCATGAACAGTCTAGAATTTTTAGGCTAGGTTAATTTTACCAGTGAGAAATAGATTATATTTAAAAAAAAACAGAAAATCACATAGTCAAAATTATATATATTTATTTGCATTGTGCACAGAGAAATAAGTATTTGATCCCCTACCAACCATTAAGAGTTCAGCCTCCTCCAGACCAGTTACACGCTCCAAATCAACTTGGTGCCTGCATTAAAGACAGCTGTCTTAAATGGTCACCTGTATAAAAGACTCCTGTCCACAGACTCAATTAATCAGTCTGACTCTAACCTCTACAACATGGGCAAGACCAAAGAGCTTTCTAAGGATGTCAGGGACAAGATCATAGACCTGCACAAGGCTGGAATGGGCTACAAAACCATAAGTAAGACGCTGGGTGAGAAGGAGACAACTGTTGGTGCAATAGTAAGAAAATGGAAGACATACAAAATGTCTGTCAATCGACATCGATCTGGGGCTCCATGCAAAATCTCACCTCGTGGGGTATCCTTGATCCTGAGGAAGGTGAGAGCTCAGCCGAAAACTACACGGGGGGAACTTGTTAATGATCTCAAGGCAGCTGGGACCACAGTCACCAAGAAAACCATTGGTAACACATTACGCCGTAATGGATTAAAATCCTGCAGTGCCCGCAAGGTCCCCCTGCTCAAGAAGGCACATGTACAGGCCCGTCTGAAGTTTGCAAATGAACATCTGGATGATTCTGAGAGTGATTGGGAGAAGGTGCTGTGGTCAGATGAGACTAAAATTTAGCTTTTTGGCATTAACTCAACTCGCCGTGTTTGGAGGAAGAGAAATGCTGCCTATGACCCAAAGAACACCGTCCCCACTGTCAAGCATGGAGGTGGAAACATTATGTTTTGGGGGTGTTTCTCTGCTAAGTGCACAGGACTACTTCACCACATCAATGGAAGAATGGATGGAGCCATGTACCGTCAAATCCTGAGTGACAACCTCCTTCCCTCCACCAGGACATTAAAAATGGCTCGTGGCTGGGTCTTCCAGCACGACAATGACCCAAAACATACAGCCAAGGCAACAAAGGAGTGGCTCAAAAAGAAGCACATTAAGGTCATGGAGTGGCCTAGCCAGTCTCCAGACCTTAATCCCATCGAAAACTTATGGAGGGAGCTGAAGATCTGAGTTGCCAAGCGACAGCCTCGAAATCTTAATGATTTACAGATGATCTGCAAAAAGGAGTGGGACAAAATTCCATCTAACATGTGTGCAAACCTCATCATCAACTACAAAAAACGTCTGACTGCTGTGCTTGCCAACAAGGGTTTTGCCACCAAGTATTAAGTCTTGTTTGCCAAAGGGATCAAATACTTTTTTATCTGTGCACAATGCAAATAAATATATATAATTTTGACAATGTGATTTTCTATATATTTTTTTAAATATAATCTATCTCTCACTGGTAAAATTAACCTAGCCTAAAAATTCTAGACTGTTCATGTCTTTGACAGTGGGCAAACTTACAAAATCAGCAAGGGATCAAATACTTATTTCCTTCACTGTATGATCTTAGTCTGACCACCAAAATAGACCATGCTCTCATTTGTAGACAGGTGGTCACTTTCTCCTTTGTGTCTGACTTCCTGTGAGCTACAGGATTACATCTTCACCCATCTAATCTCTCCTGGCAGCTCTGAGACACTTCCTCTCACCGCCCAGCTTCACCATCCAGTATATTCCTATGAGATGCTGCGCCTTACTGCCTTAGGTGTAAAAATGGACATAGAAAAACCTATCATAATCAGGATAGATCTATCACAATCAAGATAGGAGGCAGAGGAGATAGACTAAAGCTACACCACATAGGACATGGAGGAAAGTCTGCAGTGTTAGGGGACAGAAGTTCTCTGTTATTGATCCATCACTTGCTGCACTTAGATAGGACTCAAAGCAGAGCAAGTGCAGTATGATGAGGCTCCGCCCCTTTGCAAAGCCAGAAGAATCAGGGGAAATGTAGGCTGAATGTGCCATCAACTAAAGAGGTATACACAAGGCATACACAAGAGCCTGTACATTATTCTTTAATAATAGCCTATGCTGCACTATATAGACAAAAAAGCAGGAGTGCTTCTTTAAGTATTAAAGAAAAAATTCAATAATGGCCATTATCCACAATAAAAATGTATGCACACTCAAGATTTGATAGATAGATAGATAGATAGATAGATGATAGATAGATAGATAGATAGATAGATAGATAGATAGATAGATAGATAGATAGATAGATAGATAGATAGATAGATAGATAGATAGATAGATAGATGATAGATAGATAGATAGATAGATAGATAGATAGATAGATAGATAGATAGATAGATAGATAGATAGATAGATAGATAGATAGATAAATAGATAGATAGATAGAATGTAAATTACATTACATTCTCAGAAAAAAAAATCAACTTACAAACTGTATTGTCTTGTCAGCTTTTTTAATCTTGGTGGTCTGACTTCTTGCTTGCTTGAAGTTGATCCTGTAGATTGTGTGCTCTCAGTCCGTAGAGATGCTGGGCTCCTGTGTCGAAAAGAACAAATGTGGCTAAATAAGCAGGAAAACATGCAGTTAAACAATATGCTATAAGCTCTAAAGCTTCCCCAAGTGGCAGCTGTAGGCAGTTAGGATTTCATTCATTTAATCCTATGGCTGTGTGGGGGGAAGGATATATTATAAAATAATTTAACACATAATGTAGGAAATAAAATCAACATGTTTAAAGGTGGACATTTACATTGAGCATTTGTAGACTATGAGCAACTTAGTAAACTGTACATCAAACAATTCAAGTAGCAGCCAGGGGCAATCCCCATAAATTGAACCATGACAGACAAATATATGCCAAATATTGCCACATTTAAAAAAAAAAATGAAAGAAGGAACAAAAGGGAGGGAGAGAAAGAGGGAAAAGAGGGGGGAAAGGTAGGAGAATGAGATTCGAATATCTTCTTGGCAAAATGAACCTAAGAGGTCATCCCGAGGTATCTGAGCCATGGCTGCCAAACTTGAAGGAAGAGCTCCTCTTTATCTGAGACCATACAGTGCAGGGGTCTCAATCATGCGGCCCACGGGCCGCATGCGGCCCCTGGGGCTATCTGCGGCCCGCGGGACACAGAGCCGCTAGTACAGACTCTGCTCTGGTACACTGGAATTCCCTGACATCGCTGTGCACATATGAACAGCGATGTCTGGGGCTTCCCCAGAGCCGGAGTCCCGTGCAGAGCGCTAGTATAGGCTCTGCTCCGGGACTCTGTGGAATTTCCTGACATCGCTGTTCAGATATGGACAGTGTGTCAGGGTCTTCCTAGGAGCGGAGTCAAGGGCAGAGCGCTAGTATCGGCTCTGCTCCGGGACTCTGTGGAATTCCCTGACATCGGTGTCCATGTTTGGACACACGATGTCTGGGGCTTCCCCAGAACGGAGTGCCGGGCAGAGCGCTAGTACAGGCTCTGCTCTGGGACTCTGTGGAATTCCCTGACATCGCTGTCCATATATGGACAGTGTGTCAGGGTCTTCCCCAGAGCGGAGTCCCGGGCAGAGCGCTAGCATCGGCTCTGCGCCGGGACTCTGTGGAATTCACTGACATCGGTGTCCATGTTTGGACACATGATGTCTGAGGCTTCCCCAGAGCGGAGTCGCGGGCAGAGCACTAGTACAGGCTCTGCTCCGGGACTCTGTGGAATCATCTGACATCGCTGTCCACATATGGACAGTGTTGTCAAGGTCTTCCCCAGAGCGGAGTCCCGGGCAGAGCGCTAGTATAGTCTCTGCTCCGGGACTCTGTGGAATCTTCTGACATCGCTGCCTACATATGGACAGCGATGTCTGGGGCTTCCCCATAGCTGGAGGTCCCGGGCAGAGCGCTAGTATAGTCTCTGCTCTGGGAATCTGGGGAAGCCTCTGAGATCGCTGTCCATACATCGACAGTGATGTCAGGGGGCTTCCGCAGAGCAGTAGTCCCAGTAATGTCAGGAGCACAGCTGGAGTCTCAGGAAGAGCCTACTAGCGCTCTGCCCGGGACTCTGGCTCTGAGGTTGCCCCTGATATCACATTCCGGTCCATGGGAATCCCCTGATGTCACTGTGTATGGACAGTGACGTCAGGGGCTCCAACAGTAGAGGAAACCCCATCCAAAGCGTCGGCAACGCTCTGGCTGGGGATTCCACTCCTAGAGGGAGCCCCAATGGAGCTATCTGCGGAGGGCACTGTGGCAGCATCGGCGGAGGGCACTGTGGCAGCATCTAAGGAGGGCACTGTGGCAGCATCTATGGAGGGCACTGTGGCAGCATCTACAGAGGACACTGTGGCATTATCTAGGGTTGTGTTGCATTATCTACAGAGGGCACTGTGGTATTATCTACAGAGGGCACTGTGGCATTATCTACAGAGGGCATTGTGGCATTATCTGCAGAGGGCACTATGGCAGCATCTACAGAGGACTCTGTGGCAGTATCTACAGAGGGCACTGTGGCAGCATCTACAGAGGGCACTGTGGCAACATCCACAGAGGGCACTGTGGCAACATCCACAGAGGGCCCGGTGGCAGCATCCACAGAGGGCACTGTGGCACTATCTAAAAAGGGGCTGCCCAATCTTGACATGTGTGTCTGCCAAACGCTGCTAACTGATCCGCGGACTGCATTTAGCAACACTTAACTGGAAAACTGAATTGTTGAAATAAGCACAAGTAGAAATCTCTAAAATTTTAAACCTAGCGGTATTATTATAGTAATGTAGTATTATTATAGTAATATAGTGTTATAGTAGTTCAAATAACTAATTGATTAACAATAATTTTGTATTGTATCAAATTTGAAAGTAATGCGGCCCGTCAACGTCCCATTTTTTCTATATGTGGCCCACTTACCCGGCCGAGTTTGAGACCCCTGATACAGTGTAAACGGTCAACTATGAGCACCTTTATAATGAATTTTATTTATTGCTTCAGTTCATCTAAATAATTAATAAATAAAGAAACGTTCAAAGAGTCTTGATTATCCTGTAGTTTTCTGTATGTAGCTCCTATGCAGAGCTACGTGTCTCCAAGATTAGAGACTACAAACAAACCCTGTGTATAGACTTTTATTTGCCCAATCTTCTAGGTTAAATTCACACAGGGCAGATACGCTACGTAAAGGTACACAGCGTATACGCCCCGGTGGCCGCAGGGAATTCCGGGCAAAAAACTGCACCAAATTGTGGTGCAGTTTTCCGCCCAGAATGTCCGTAGCGGAAAACCACACCATTTAGCCATCCTATGATTGGCTGCAGCGGTCACATGGGATGAAATGTCATCCCAGGAGGCCGGCATGAAGAAAGTCAGAGGTCAGCACAATATTTAAAAAAAAATTCTAAGTTGCAATTTTTGCAGCATAATTGCTGCGATTCCGCTTGACTGTTGAGGGTTTTAGATCCCTATTGAATTCAATGGGGAAAACCTGCAACAAAATAACAGCGATTCCGCAACCGCAATTGACATGCTGTTTCTTAAAAAATTGCACCGCATGTCAATTTGTGTGCGGAATGTCCGCATGTCACGTACGCAGCGTGTGGATGAAACTTCTAAAAATCTCAACCACTCCTCTGCTACTGTATTATGCTAAGGATTTTCTACAGA
The DNA here is from genome assembly GCF_050947455.1 of Rhinoderma darwinii. Classification (NCBI taxonomy): domain Eukaryota; kingdom Metazoa; phylum Chordata; class Amphibia; order Anura; family Rhinodermatidae; genus Rhinoderma; species Rhinoderma darwinii. Next base: position 198,683,774 of record NC_134691.1, read on the forward strand.
AAATCCATAGTATTAACGCCACGTGGGGACTAGCCCCTGTTAGAATGTTAACGAGAATAGGGGTTAGTGGGAGATTTCTTTGTCTTAAATGCTATGGACACCATTGAGGGCATTTTTTTTTCTTTTAATAAATAGATTAGTCAGTGTGTTTAGTGTAACTTTGTAATTAGTCTTTATTATTTACTTTTGGAGATACAGCTGTTCTGTATTCTTTATACAGAACTGCTGTGTCTCTCCTTTTACACTGAATCCGTCAGTCCCGCGGACCTGACGGGTTCAGTGTCGGCGGGTCAACACGCAGGATCCACCTGTAATCAATCATATCTAAGTTATGAACTTAGATGTGATCGATTACAGGTGGATCCTGTGTGTCACAGAAACGATGGACTAGCCGACACTGAACCTGTCAGGTCCGCGGGACTGACAGGTTCAGTGTAAAGCGAATGATACAGCTGCTCTGTATAGAGAATACAGAAGAGCTGTATCTCCAAAAGTAATACGATTTTTTAATAAAGACTAGTTACAAATTTACACTAAACACGCTGCCTAATTAATTTATTAAAATAAAAATAAAATATGCCCTCAAAAGGTGTCCATAGCCTTTAAAGTGCTTTTTCAAAGATTAATATGTATGGTGCTTCAACCAATCAAGAGAACTGCATTTGAGTTCTAAGATGTGCGTAAAACCCAACAGTTAGACCCTTAGCAACCACATATTTATGGCATATCCTATGGATATAGCCTAAATGTCTATAATTGAAATACCCCTTTATCCAAAGAACTCTATCCCAGACATCACGAGACAGTGACACTTTAGAGACGTGATCTAGAAGTACAAGTTTTCAATAGCAATATCTAGACACAGGTGCATTTTTAACCCATTGGAGCAGTGTAATGTCCGTGGATGCGGGCTGTCAGCTCCAACCTCCCCCTGACAGCCGCAGCCACGAGTCGGCAAGCGCTGGCCCCAGCCTCCTCCTCTGGAGACGCCAGCGCTCGCGTCCACTCACCTCAGCCGGATCCTGTAGGGTGCGCGAGCATGATCTTGTCCGATCTTAAAGGGGCAACGCGCGCACCGGACCTCATTGATGAACTTTGACCCGTGAGTACCCATGACTATAAGAGGGGTCCAGCCCCCTAGTTCTATGCCTGAGTGTTGTTGTGTTCCCCAGTTTGTCTATGTGATGGCCTCCTAGTGTGTTCCCTGCTCCAGTCACTGTACCTGTACCTGTTCCAGTTCCTGTTCCTAGCATTTCATACATTCCCGGTCTAGCACTGAGCTGTGCCAAAGTCGTGCTGTGCTGCATCCACATCTGACCTGCTCCACCTCGTCTGACATCCGCCTGCTACCTAGTCCCAGCCGAGCCTGCCCTGCTGCTGTCTGTGCTGCCACAGGTACCTATAAAACTATAGACATTCACCTGCTCCCTGTTGGCCAGCTGCCTTACCGCCAAGGCGGTACGGCCCAGTGGGTCCACAGACCCTTCGTGACAGTACGCTGAGGCCATGGACCCCGCTGGTCGATTCAAGACTATGACAACGTCACAGGAGATGCGAGCGGATATGCTGGACCTCCGGTCTCGACAGGACCAACTCCTCCAGGCGTTGAACATTCTTGTACGTTGGCAGGAGGCACAAGCTGCCGTTCCTCCTACTATACCTCCCGGCAATGTTGATCCTCAGACTACACCTCTTGGCAGTATTGACCCATGTGTTTCTTTGCCACTTCCTGACCGCTATGATGGAGAAGCAAGTATCTTTCGTGGTTTTCTTAATCAATGCCAGATCCACTTCAGCCTGTATGCTAAGATATTTTCGTCTGATGGTGCCAGGGTCGCTTTTATCATCTCTCTCCTCACTGGCAAGGCTCTTGCATGGGCGAACCCTATCTGGGAGAGACAAGGACAAGAGACCCGTGACTTTCCTGCCTTCCTCCGGACTTTTCGCATGGTGTTTGAGGAGCCTGGACGGGTCTCATCTGCAGCGGCCTCTTTGATTAACCTGCGCCAAGGAGACACCTCCGTGAGTGAGTATGCCATCCACTTCCACACCCTGGCGGGAGAGCTGTTATGGAACAATGAGGCTCTGGTGGCTGCATTCTGGCATGGACTATCTTCCAGAATTAAAGACGAACTTGCCGCCCGGGATCTGCCGTCTACCCTGGATGACCTCATCCTTCTGTCTGCCCGGATTGATATACGGATCCGTGAATGCCTCCAATAGGTTCAACGGGAGGGAGCCCATCCTAGTCTCGTTCCTACTTTGCAGCAACCGCTGCTGTCCTCAGATGTCGATCCGCCTAAGGAGTCGGTAATAACGGACCAGTATAAGTTATCTACCCAAGAGAGACAATTCAGACGCACATCTGGACTCTGTCTTTATTGCGTCTCAATGGCCATCTTGTGCGCCTATGCCCCCAAAGATCCCAAAACCTAGGGTTGCTTGGAGTGACGACCTTGGGTAAAGATGGACTTCCGTCTAAATTGTCCATACGTGTGACCATAGACTCATCAGGTCTCTGCGTATCTTGACTCTGGATCCGCTGCTAATTTCATCCGCAGAGATCTGGTGGATCTTTTGCAATTACCCACCACACCTCTGGAGAGCCCGTTGACAGTTGCCTCAGTGAATGGACTACTTCTGCCAGACCCAGTTATAGCTGTGACCAAGCCGCCGAGGCTCCAAGTGGGAGCCCTCCAATCCGAACTTCTGTTGTTCTATGTCCTACCCAAAGCTGTTAACCCTGTGTTGCTGGGCCTACCTTGGCTCCCACTGCATGCCCCAGTTCTGGACTGGAATTCTGGAGAAGTTCTCCAGTGGGACCCTGAGTGTCAAGGTCGTTGCCTGGTGCAGATTTGTTTGGCCCAGCCTTCGCTGTCTTGGTCATTGGCAGGCTTGCGGGTAATTATTCTGCCTTTTCGGACGTCTTCAGCAAGAGGGAGGCGGAGACATTGCCCCAACATAGGGCGTATGATTGCCCTATTGAACTGATTCCTGGTGCATCCCTTCCCCGTGGTAGGGTATATCCTCTCTCCTTGCCAGAGACTCTGTCCGTGTCCTCCTATGTGAAAGAGAACTTAGAAAGGGGCTTCATATGAAAGTCTTCCTCCCCGGCAGGAGCCGGGTTCTTCTTCATCAAAAATAGATAGAAAGATGGCTCTCTTCGTCCTTGCATCAACTACCGTGGTCTCAACCAGATCACGGTGAAGAATAAATATCCGTTGCCACTGATCGCTGAACTGTTTGATCGCATACGAGGTGCAACATTTTTTTCTAAACTAGACCTGCGTGCGGATTCGCCAGGTTGATGAATGGAAGACTGCATTTAACACCCGTGATGGACACTATGAGTATCTAGTAATGCCCTTCGGCATGTGCAATGCTCCCGCGGTCTTCCAGGAGTTTGTGAATGACATTTTCCGTGATCTCCTCTATATTTGTGTTGTAGTCTACCTTGATGACATCTTGATTTTCTCTCCAGATCCTATGACGCACCAGAGACATGTCCGTCAGGTTCTGCTATGGTTAAGGGAGAATCGTCTGTACGCTAAGTTAGAGAAGTGCGTGTTTGACAAGGATGCTCTACCCTTCCTGGGCTACATCGTCTTTAATCGTGGTCTCGACATGGATCCTGAAAAGGTAAAGTCTGTTCTGGAGTGGCCACGCCCTCAAGGCTTGAGGGCCATACAGCGCTTTTTGGAATTTGCTAATTTTTACAGGCAGTTTATTCCGAACTTCTCACTGACTTCTCCTATCTCTAACCTTACTAAGAAGGGTATGAACGCCAAGGTGTGGACTCCCGAGGCAGAGCCCGCATTCAATAGACTGAAGAGTGCCTTCACATCAGCCTCTATCCTCCATCATCCGGATGTCTCTCTGCAGTTCTCGTTGGAGGTGGACACGTCCTCTGTCGTTGCTGGTGCACTCCTGTTCCAGAGAGGTCCCAAGGGCAAGTCAAGGGTATGTGGATACTTTTCTAAGCTCCTCTCTTCCGCAGAACGCAACTACTCGATTGGGGATCGGGAGTTGCTGGCCATCAAATTGGCTCTGGAGGAGTGGAGACATCTGCTGGAGTGCGCAGCTCATCCAATCTTGATTTTTACGGACCACAAGAATCTGACCTACCTCCAGACGGCCCAACGGCTGAACCCTCGTCAGGCCAGGTGGTCACTGTTCTTTGCAAGGTTTCAGTTTGAGCTTCATTATCGCCCGGCCGACAAGAATGTGAGGGCCGATGCCTTCAGGTCTTTCGAGACAGAAGACACCATAGAGAGTCCACAGAACATTATTGATCCATATTGCATTGTCTCGGTCAATCCCCTGCAAATTGGGGACATTCCTCCAGGGAGGGCTTTTGTGCGCCTGGCTGATCGTGGAAGAATCCTCCGCTGGGGACACTCCTCTAGACTGGCAGGTCACGCGGGGTTACGTAAGACCCGGGATTTGATTGCTCGTCATTTCTGTTGGCCCACACTGCCCAAGGATATTGTGGACTTCGTTTCTTCCTGTGCTGTATGTGCAGCCAACAAGGCCACTCACTCCAGACCTGCTGGTCTGCTCCAGCCATTGCCTGTGCCCAATGCTCCCTGGCAGCATATAGCTATGGACTTTATCACGGACCTGCCTCTCTCTCTGCTGGATACAGTGCTGTCTGGGTGGTGGTGGACCGATTTTCGAAGATGGCCCACTTCGTTCCTCTGACCGGTCTTCCTTCTGCTCCTCAGTTTGCCAAGTTATTTATCCAACACATCTTCCGCCTGCATGGCTTGCCGCAGCATATTGTGTCTGATCGGGGGGGGGGGGGGTTCAGTTTACCTCGAGGTTCTGGAGAGCCCTCTGCGGACTTCTTGGCGTGAAGTTGGACTTTTCCTCTGCCTACCATCCTCAGTCTAATGGTCAGGTTGAGAGGATGAACCAGATTTTGGAGAACTACCTACGCCACTTCATCTCCAAGCAACATGATTACTGGGTGCAGCTGCTCCCATGGGCGGAGTTCTCCTACAATAATCACACCAGCGAATCTACTAGGAATACACCGTTCTGCATGGTCTACGGCCAGCACCCACGAATTCCTCTCCTGGTGCCTGATACTTCCGAGGTACCTGCAGCTGACTCCACGTTTAGAGACTTTTTGCAGATCTGGCAGCAGACTCGATCCTCCATCCTAATGGCAGTGGACCACATGAAACGGAAGGCTGACACAAGGAGAAGAGAGCCTCCTCGGTTTATTCCTGGCACTAAGGTCTGGCTGTCATCCAGGAATATCCGACTAAGGGTGCCGTCATGTAAATTTGCCCCCAGGTTCCTCGGACCATTCGAGGTCCTGCAGCAAATCAAACCTGTCGCCTACAACCTTCGGCTGCCTCCTACCCTCAGGATTCCCAACTCTTTCCATGTCTTCCTCCTGCAACCAGTGATCCTGAACCGCTATTCCAAGACTCCCAGCCCTGCGGTCGCCTCCAGCGCCCCTTCGGACATCTTTGAGGTCAAGGAGATCTTGGACACCAAGAGAGTGAAAGGAAAGACTTTTTATTTGGTGGACTGGAGGGGGTTTGGCCCTGAAGAGAGGTCCTGGGAGCCAAAGGAGAACCTCAATGCCCCTACTCTTCTGAAGAAGTTTCTCTCTCACTCTGGTCCCAAGAAGAGGGGACGTAAGAGGGTGGATACTGTAATGTCGGTGGCTGCAGGCTGTCAGCTCCAACCTCCCCTGACAGCCGCAGCAACGAGTTGGCAGGCGCTGGCCCCAGCCTCCTCCTCAGGAGACGCCAGCGCTCGCGTCCACTAACCTCAGCCGGATCCCATAGGGTGCGCGCACACGATCGTGCCCGCTCTTAAAGGTCCACAGACCCTTCGTGACAAGTAGCAGCTATTTTTAATACATAGTCGTCTGAGAGCTTGTTTTTTTGCGGGCAGAATTGTACTTTTTAATGGCGCAATTTAATGTAACATATAATTCACTGGGAAACTGATTTTTGCAGAGTGAGACTTAGTTTTTATTGGTACCATTTTGGGGAACATGCGACTTTTGATCACTTTTTATTTTATTTTCATTGTGGGAGCTAAGGTGACCAAAAAACTGCAATTCTCGCGTCTTTTATTGTTCTTTTACGGCATCCATCGTGTGGGTTAAATAGCATTCAATTAGAATACTTCAGACTTTCACAGGCGTGGTGATACCATATCAAAAATTCATATGTTTTTACATTATGTTAGGGGTAAAATGGGAAAAAAGTTTTTAAAATTTTTTTTGTAATATTTTCATTTTTTTAATACGTTTAAAAAACGTAATTTAACACTTTTTTTTAGTCCTCTTTGGGGACTTGAAGATGGTATAATACACTGCAATACTTACGTATTACAGTTTATGGTACTTTTCACCGGCTCTGGCAGGGTTTAATAAGAGGAGAAACATGGCAGACCTGCGGCCTTTATTGATGGGTGGCTTATGTGCAGTGGTCGCTATTGACCGTGGTAACTAAATGGTTAAACGCACAGGATCAAAGTTATCTTCGATCCCAGCTGTTGCAGTAAGGTGTCGGCTGTAACATATAGCCGACACTCGCTGAACATGTAGTGGGCTCAGCCCATGAGCCTGCTCCATCCCCCTCCTTGAAGGGGTTAAGACTTATTTAAATTGAAAAACTTTTATATTTTATGTGATCTAACAGAGAAATGAATATATAATTAGGGAACCCCTTTAAGTAATACCCAAATGTCATTGTCACAGCAAGCATGGAATCAGCTGTCCTGAATGGATTTCAAGTGCCACTGTCTTATAATGTCTTTTGGTTTGTAAAAACCTATTATTAAATATACCTACATTTATGCTAAAGTACTGCAAATTGTCTAAACATAAAGCAGCTTTTCTGCAATTCGCATCAGTATAATGGTGAAGAATGATTGATGTGGAATGAGGGAACTGACCAACTGCTCAACCTCAAAAGTCATTTTCTAATTGATTGTGATAGAAAGTCCAACAATATGAATAATTTTCCTCCTGACTTAATATATCCCACCAAAGTCAGTTAAAGTGTAGCTAAACGTTTGACAAACTTCTGACATGTCATAGTGACATGTCAGAAGTTTGGATTGGTGGGGGTCCGAGCAGTGAGACCTGCATCAATCGCTAGAACGAAGTAGCTGAAGTGCTCGTGTGAATGCCCAGCCGCTTCGTGTCTGTTCAGCTTTTTCCGGAAATCTGATGTTTCGGAGTACGGGCTCATAGACTTTCTATTGTGTCCGTACACCGATACATTTCTTTCCGGAAAAAGCAGTACAAACACGAAGCGGCTGAGCGCTCACACGACCACATCAGCTGCTTCATTCTAGTGATTGGTAGGGGTCTCAGTGCTCGGACCCCCAGCAATCCAAACTTCTGACATGTCACTGTCAAACGTTTAGCTACACTTTAAGTGATTGAAGACACAGAAGTGTAATTCATCTTTATGTATAGCAAATCCATTTCTAAATTATTCATAGAAAATATATTGTGGCGTTTTGTGTCCTTAATTTATTGTTAGAATTAACTGGCTACGTTAAAATGAGAAAATCAGATATTGCCCATTTGCTCTACTGATTTAGTCTCAAAATTAAGCTTTGCAACCGCTTAAGCACCTGTTTTTTGCTCTTTCTTTCTGTTATTTTTCTCTCTTTCTGTTCTATAGTTTTTACAGAAAAATATAGAGAAACATTTCTGTCATTGTTCTATTTGACTTCAACAGGTCTTTGTTGCCATCAGTTGGATTTAGTTAGGTTCCGTTTGTTAAAGGGTAGAATAGCGTAGTCTACCACCTTACTCTACTAGGTAAAAAAACAAAAGGGAAGCCTGATGGTTAGTGCTGGTCATGTATCTCTATCCAGATTTTGTCATATGATGATAGCAATGACTGGCGGATTATTTAAATCTGCTGTGCTTAAGGAATCGGTGGAGGTCCTAGTGGTGGGACCACCACCAGTCAGACAATTATCACCTATCCTGTGGATAGGCGATAAATGATGATCATGGGAAAATGTCTTTAATAAATTCTCCCAGAATACTTTCCAACTATTTAAGAAAAATATAAAAAAATATATGATAGTGACTTTTTAACTACTTTTCTTTATTAGACCACTAGCTACTTTATGCATCTATAAACCTTTTAACTGCACTAGACCACCACAGATAATATAACTGTATATTCATTGCAGAATTATTTATGGGAAGCACTTTGCTTGCACTATTATGTATGGGGGCACTGTGCTGACACTGTTGTTTATGGAGGGTACTCTTTTTGCTATGATGTTGCTATTAATTATGTCCCTCTGATTATCTTCTAGCTGTCATATGTGTGATGTATAAATACATAATTTACTTGTACAATATGATAGATTTATGTGCACTGTATTGTGGTCTTCGTTATGTATACAGCATAATCCATGTACACTGTATACTATAGCAACATAAATTATTTACTATGTAATAAGAACACTGTCTATCAAGTACACGTGCATCTATTTGTATGTGTTTGCATGCCGCATATGCATAGCCATACCCAGAACCCCTACCACCACCACTAAATCTTGCACACATACTCCCTGAGTTTTGATCTATTCTTCTTTCTGTCTGTTGATATGAGTACTGTGAGACAGTGACAGGTAAAGTCATTGAGGGAAGGTATATTTCCCCTAGAATCCTGTCATATGTATCCTAGGCTCCAGGGAATGAGTAGTTCTTGCAATAGAAAGCTCTAGTTTTCCAATCTCGGCTTAAGGAAAAGCCGGAAAAAAGGGCCTGGAGTTGGATTGGAGAAGAGCAGGGCGGGTTCCCCAATCCCTAGTCCATCTCTGTTTGTAGGACAAGGCTGCTGCTCAATTAGCTGCACCTGTAGCCTGTGTATAAAAAGGTGCAGACACAGTGTGTGTGAGTCTCACCCCTGACTCAGACTGGAGACTACTAAGGCTGGAGTAGCCTGTATTCTATGTGAGTAAAGACCTGTGTTACTTTGTGTCCAGTGCCTGGTAGGAAGGCACTCGGTATAGTTAGATAATACCTTGTTTAGTTAGTGCTCAGACGAGCAGGATTTATTTTGTAGTTTGCCTTGTTGTACAAGAGGCTGTTTCTTTGACAAGAATAAAAACACAGGCAAAGCCCTGTTATGACTTTTAATGCACGGTGTCCCTGTCTCTGGCTACAAAGAAACCGCTGTACCAACCTCTCCTGATGCTAAACCCCCACAGTACGTATGCATTTATTTTTTATTCCAGCTATTCAGTCTTTGCTGATTTTAACATCACTGTACCATTCATACTTTCGTGATCAGTCATCGTGCAAGTCTTTTATTCTTTTTACAAGCTACTGTGACAATAAGAAATAACCTTAGATCACAGAGACTTCATAATAGCAAAGCAACTCTCATGGATTGTGGTGTATTTACAATGTATAAATAAAGTTTAAAACTTAAAAATGAAATATATATTTTTAAATATAATAATGCAACACAAAACACTTTTATATTTTATATATAAATAATGGCATATTTATGCATTTTATTCTAATGCTAGGCCTTAAAAGAGGAATTAAAAAGAGAATTTAGAGATTAACTGAAAGTAGTAGGAATGAAAAATATGTACTAAATTCATTTAGATTAAAAAAAATTTACTCCGAGACTATAAGAGCAGGCAAATATGCTATTGAAAATAAATATATGCAGCTTCTTTTAGTTTGCATACCCAGTTCCCCTGCACAAATGTATATTTATTTGGTACTCCAAAAAACAAGTTTACACCAGTGCTGCTATCTAATAAATGAATGTAAAGCCACAAAGCCTTTGTGTAAATTTGCCGAATGCCTCATGCACACGACCGTAGTTTTTATACGCAATTCTGGATCCTTAATTGCGGATAAATTACTGATACATTCATTTGTATCGGCCACGGACACCTTCCCGTATATTTACGGATGTGTGACCGGGCTGTTGAAACGACCTGCAAAAAATAGGACATGTCCTATTTTTCACATTTATGGACCGTGCTCCTATACTTATAAGGCCCCATGCACACGAACGTGTTTTTGCGTCCGCAATTCCCCCGAAAATCCACGGGAGAATTGCGGACCCATTCATTTCTATGGGCCCATTCACACTATCCGTGTTTTCACGGGTCCCCGCATGTCCGCAAATCCGTGCCGCACAAACTCAGGACATGTCTTATTACGGCCCGCAAATTAGATGCGGACATGCCCATAGAAGTCAATGGGCCCGTGGAAAATGGGGTTACACCTCCGTCTGTCAACCGCAGTTTGCGGATTTGCGGAAGTGTTGCTAGGCGACGACCGGCAATGAGTTCTGTCGTCATCCTCTTTTACCTAGGCTTTTTTTTTTATCCACATTTTGCAGATTACATACAGATGAACTGCGGATTACATACGGATGAACTGCGGAGGACATTTCACGGAACACGGTCCTGGAATTTGCGGACCAGAAAAACACTATGGTCGTGTGCATGAGGCCTTACTGTGAGCACAGTCCGCAAATTGGAAGGACACTCCGCATCCCGTCTGTGCAGTATTTTCTAACCGTAAATACTCCACAGTTGTGTGCATGAGGCCTAACACAAAACAAATGTTGCCAAACAATAATATTATATAGATGGCTTGCAATAAACAAACTTGTTTGCATGAATTAAGCGCTACACCATATACCAAATCTTTTAATCCTACCGCAATATTTTAAATGCCCAAATGTTTATACAGTGCATAAGACTCTGCCACTGTTAGGCTATGTTCACACGGGGTCTTTTGCCGAGTTTTTTGACGCAGAAACCGCGTCGCAAAACTCGGCAGAAACGGCCCGAGAACGCCTCCCATTGATTTCAATGGGAGGCGTCGGCGTCTTTTTCCCGCGAGCAGTAAAACTGCCTCGCGGGAAAAAGAAGCGACATGCCCTATCTTCGGGCGCTTCCGCCTCCGACCTCCCATTGACTTCATTGGGAGGCAGGAGAAAGCGTGTTTTATGCCCGCGGCGCTCAATGGCCGCGGGCGAAAAACGGCGAGATAATTGCTATTCACACGGAGTATTTTGGGGGAGGAATATCTGCCTCAAAATTCCGTTTGGAGCTTTGAGGCAGATATTCCTCCCCCAAAATACTCCGTGTGAACATAGCCTTACCCCACATAAAAGATTTGTCCCAAATGTATTTGTACAATACTGCCCAGGCACTTAATTTGGTCAGAGCTTCACCACAGTCCACCTTCGATATGTAGAGATCAAGCAATATCTTTAGTGTCATTGCCTACTGACCTTTGTGTCTACATGTCACGATGCCGATTCCATTTACCATAGACACCTTTTCTTTGATTTTGTAGTGGTTCCAGGCACTTTAGAAATGTGGATGCAGTTACACCTATAATTTTGTCCAGATGGAAATTCCCCAATGTTTTTTTTTTATTATTCTTTTAAACAGATTCCCCTGATATGTATACTGTGTTAAAATAGGTATTTTTTTTGTTGTTGTTTGGGCGTCATTCCATCTATCTTTTTGTCTTCTTTTGGTTTATTTGACTCTTCTTATTATTTTTCCCTTTATTAAAGGCCCTTTTACATGGGAAAAATAATCGCTCAAATGAACATTCATATGAATGCTCCATCCCGATTTTTGCCCTGTATAAACAGTGCGATGATCAGCCCATAAACAAGCTAACGCTCATTCATTGGCTGATCTGCTCGCTTATGCAGCCAATAAAATGGTCGCTAGTTGTCAGCATATTTACATGTGTAAACAGGGAGATGTGCTGCAGATGCTGATGGAAATATATGGGGAAGAACGTTCGCTCATCCCCATAGATAACCAATAATTTCTCCTTTGTGAAAAAAAAGCAAACGTGCTCTCTTGACGAGCGACGCTCATTTTCATGGCCCATATCGGGCTGTGTAGAAGAACCCCAAGTGTCTTATCTTTTTCTTTGTATTCTCTAATTTCTTTGTGTCATACCCGCTTTCTCAAATTTACTTTGCACTTGATCAGCTTCTTTTATGTATTCCATTGTTTCTGCACAGTTTTGTAAAGTTCTCATAAACTGGCTTTTTGGTATGTTTTTTAGCCATACTGAGAGGTGACAGCTTGTAGTTAAAATTAAACTATTGCTATTTGTAAAGCAATTTCTCCCGAGTAAAACAATACCCCACATGTGGTAATAAACGGCTGTTTGAACACATGACAGGGCTTAGAAGGGAAAGAGCACTATTTGGCTTTTGGAGATCACATTTAGCAGGAATGGTTTGCGGAGGCTATGTCGCATTTGCAGAGCCCCTGAGGGGACATAACAATGAAAACGCCCAAAACGTGACTCCATTTAGGAAACTACACCTCTTGAGGAATTCATCTAGGGGTGTAGTAAGCATTTTGACCCCACAGATGTTTCATAGAATTTATTAGAATTGGGCAGTGAAAATAAAAACAATCCTTTTTCTTCAATAAGACGTAGCTTTAGCGCAACAGTTTTCATTTTCTCAACAAATAAAGGAAAAAAAAGAAACCCAACATTTGTAAATCAATTTCTCCCGAGTACGGCAATACCCCATATGCGGTCATAAACTGCTCTTTGGGCACACTGCAGGGCTTAGAAGGGAAGGACCGCCATTTGGAGTGCAGATGTTGCTGGATTGGTTTCTGGGCACCTGTGGGCCCAAAACAGTGGAAACCCCCCAGAAGTGACCCAATTTTGGAAACTACACCCCTCAATGCATTTACCTAGGGGTGTAGTAAGCATTTTAACCCTGCAGATGTTTTGTAGAAATTAGTGTGCACTCGATGTTGCAGAGTGAAAATGGGATTTTTTTCCATAGATATGTCAATATGTGGTGCCCAGCTTATCCCACCATAACAAGACAGCTCTCTAATTATTATGCAGTGTTTCCCGGTTTTAGAAACACCCTACATGGGGCACTAATCTTTTGCCTGGACATCCGACCAGGCTCAGGAGTGAAAGCGTACCATGTAAAATTGAGGCCTAATTTGGCGATTTACAAAGTATTGGTTCACAACTGCAGAGGCTCAGATGTGGAATAATAAAAAGAAACCCTTGAGAAGTGATCCCATTTGGAAACTACACCCCTTAAGGCATTTATTAAGGGGTGTAGTGAGCATTTTCACCCCAAAGGTCTTTTCCATAAATGATTGCACTGCGGATGGTGCAAATTTATATTTTTCCCTAGGTATGCCATTTCAGTGACAAATATGTCATGCCCAGCTTATGCCACTGGAGACACACACCCCAAAAATTGGTAAAAGGGTTCTCCCGGGTATGACTATGCCATATATGTGGAAGGAAACTGCTGTTTGGGCACATTGTAGGGTTCAGAGCGGAGGGAGCGCCATTTGCCATTTGGAGAGCGGATTTTGCATGGTAGAAGATTTGTTTGATTATTGTTGGTGTTTCCATTTATAATGTGGGGGTACATGTAAGCTGGGCAGAGTACATCAGGGGCATAGTCAGGTGGCATAATAATGGGGTAAAAGAAAACAATAAAATGATCCATAGATGTGTGTTACGCTGTGAAGCAATCCTTTCTGCACAGGCTGGTGTCACATAGTTACATAGTTACATAGTTAGTACGGCTGAAAAAAGACACATGTCCAACCAAGGGAAGGGAAAAGGGAAGGAAAAATTTCTACACATAGGAGCTAATATTTTTTTGTTCTAGGAAATTATCTAACCCTTTTTTAAAGCCATCTACTGTCCCTGCTGTGACCAGCTCCTGCGGTAGGCTATTCCATAAATTCACCGTTCTTACTGTAAAGAAGCCTTGTCGCCTCTGCAGCTTGAACCTTTTTTTCTCCAGACGGAGGGAGTGCCCCCTTGTTTTTTGAGGGGGTTTTACAAGGAACAGGATATCACCATATTTTTTGTATGTGCCATTAATATATTTATATAAGTTAATCATGTCCCCCCTTAGTCGTCTTTTTTCAAGGCTAAATAGGTTTAATTCTTTCAATCTTTCCTCATAACTTAAATTCTCCATGCCCCTTATTAGCTTCGTTGCTCTTCTTTGTATTTTTTCCAACTCCAGGGCATCCTTTCTATGAACTGGAGCCCAGAACTGAACTGCATATTCTAGATGGGGCCTCACTAATGCTTTGTAAAGTGGCAATATTACATCTCTGTCCCGCGAGTCCATGCCTCTTTTAATACACGACAATATCTTGCTGGCCTTTGAAGCAGCTGATTGACACTGCATGCTGTTATTGAGTTTATGATTTACAAGAACACCCAGATCCTTCTCAACAAGTGAATCCGCCAGTGTAGCTCCCCCTAGGACATATGATGCATGCAGGTTGTTGGTACCCAGATGGCGTCCTTTCTTATCCCCCTTTTGGTCCACACTCCGCACCTTTGCAGTTTGGGGAATTTTGCTGGGAAAGTGTTGTCCTGGTATAATAAGGGCACCCTCGCTTTCAGCAGATATGTTTTGGCCCTCCCCTTCCTGGTTCCCTAATTTTAGGTCCTTGATAAATCGCCTCTTGAAACAGAAGAAATGTTCCCCTCGAGCTGGCACAACTGCATATTTTTTATTTCCTGACTTATTGGAGCCTTAACTAATTTTATTTTTTCATAGACGTAGTGGTATGAGGGTTTTTTTTTTGTGTGACGAGCTGTAGTTATTATTGGTACCATTTTGGGATACATGCGACTTTTTGATCACCTTTTATCCTATTTTTTTCGGAGGCCAGGTAAACAAAAAACCGCAATTCTGCCATAGTTTTTTTTATTTTTTTTATACAGCGTTCGCCATGCATTATAAACTACATGTTCACGTTATTCTGCGGGTCAGTACGATTCCAGTGATACCTAATTTATAGCACTTTTTTATGTTTTACAACTTTTTGCACAATAAAATTACTTTTGTAAAAAGAATGTATTTTTTCTGTCGCCAAGTTGTGAGAACCATAACTTTTTAATTTTTTTGTCGACGGAGCTGTATGAGGGCTTGTTTTTTGCGAGACGAGCTATAGTTTTTATAGGTACCATTTTTGGATACGTGCGACTTTTTGATCACTTTTTATTCCAATATTTGTAGGGCAAAGTGACCAAAAAACAGAAACTCTGGTATCGTTTTTTTACGGTTTTTTTTTTTACGCTGTTCACCACGTGCAGAAAGTAATATAATACTTTGATACCTCAGGTCGTTACGGTCGTGGCGATACCAAATACGTATGGTTTATTATTTTTTTCAATAATAAAGGACTTGATAAAGGAAAAAGGGCGATTGTGTTTTATTTTATTACTTGAAACTTTTATTGTTTTCAAACTTAAATTTTTTTCACTTTTTTTTTACACTTTTTTTCAAGTCCCACTAGGGGACTTGAAGTTCCAACTGTCTGATGTTTTTTTTCTAATACATTGCACTACCTACGTAGTGCAATGTATTAGATCTATCAGTTATTCACTGACAGCAAGCCGATTAGGCTTCGCCTCCCGGCGGGGCCTAATCGGCTTCCGTAATGGCAGAGCAGGAGGCCATTGTGTCTCCTGTTGCCATAGCAGCAGTTGCCAGTCCTGATTGTCTGTCAGGGCTGGCGATCTGCTAGTAACCGCTATGATGCAGCAATCGCTTTCGATTGCTGCATCGAAGGGGTTAATGGCAGGGATCAGAGCTAGTACCTGCCATTACAGGTGGATGTCAGCTGTAACATAGTGCAATGTATTAGATCTATCAGTTATTCACTGACAGCAAGCCGATTAGGCTTCGCCTCCCGGCGGGGCCTAATCGGCTTCCGTAATGGCAGAGCAGGAGGCCATTGTGTCTCCTGTTGCCATAGCAGCAGTTGCCAGTCCTGATTGTCTGTCAGGGCTGGCGATCTGCTAGTAACCGCTATGATGCAGCAATCGCTTTCGATTGCTGCATCGAAGGGGTTAATGGCAGGGATCAGAGCTAGTACCTGCCATTACAGGTGGATGTCAGCTGTAACATACAGCTGACTTCCACTGCTGATGACGCCGGATCATCTCCTGAGCCGGCACCATCTTGCCGGCGGCTACGGAAGCCGATCAGGCTCCGCCGGCGGGCGGATCTTGACCGGCTTCCGTGCTAGGCAGACAGGGAGGCCAGTATTAGGCCTCCGGTAGCCATTGCAGCCACCGGAACCCCGGCAATTTCATTGCTGGGGTTCCGATGAGCTGCTAACAGCTTAAATGTAGCGATCACGTTTGAACGCTGCATTGAAGGGGTTAATGGCGGGGATCGAAGCTAATTTCAGTCCACGCCATTACAGACGGATGTCAGCTGTAAGATACAGCTGAGATCCGGCGATGATGGCACCGGCTCAGCTTCTGAGCCGGTGCCAAACATTTGGCGTAAGTATACGACATTTTGCAGGAAGCACTGGCTTTCCATGTCGTATACTTACGACAAATGTCGGGAAGGGGTTAAAACTCCCCATTTAGCTTTAGTATCCCTTTTTACCATTACATGATCCCAGTCTACAAGACTAAGTGCTTACCTAAAATGAAACAAATTCTGAGCAAATGTTATAATTTCGAATTGGAAGTCAGGATTTTTTATTTTTTTTTAAAAAAGCTTCATAACTTGCTGCACAAAAAGGGTAATATACATGATTAAATGCAACAAAAAATTGGTATAGGTCACACAAATTGCCCCTTATGCAAGTGATTAAGGGAACATTTGTATAAAATTTTTAAAAATGTTCCTGTTTTATGGACATGTCAGTAGGTCCTGACATGTCCATAAATTTCACAGACAGACAATTTATTTCAGTAGTATGTAATGATTCCTTTCCCCTGTGGTGGCTGGCACATAGGGGTAATAAAAGGCGTCATCCAAGAATAAAAAATGATCACCTATCCACAGGAAAGGTGCTAATTTTCTGATTGCTGAAAGCCCCACCGCTAAGATCCGCACCATTTGTGAGAACGGAGGTTTCTAACCCCTGCAGTGAGGAGGAGCTTAAACGTAGCGACGGTGGAGCATTCCCCCGATGCTCCGTTCAATGTCTATAGGACTTATCGAAACAGCGCTGTAATTGGCTGCATCCATCAGTCCCTTAGACTTTGAATGCAGCATCAGTGCGCATGTTCGACCGCTGCTCCATTCAATATCCTTCTCACTGCGGTCGAGCAGTGAGGAGGAACAGGTGGTCAGGACACCCATTCTTGTGATCAGTGGGGTGTCCCAGCAGTGGGGCCACCAGCATTCGGACAACTATCACCTATCCTTAAAAACTTGTCCTCAGTTACACGGCAAATTACAGCTGTTCGCTGGACCATTCTAACAATAAGGGACCCATTTAGGTTTAAATTTACGTAAGATGGGGCAAGCCATTTAAACTCACGCCTCATGCAAACGTTAATATGACAGGCTATCGCAAAATTTTTATATATTTAATGTAAGTAAATATTTGGTATGTTTAACAATATGATCAATGTGCCAAGAGAATGACAAAATGTGATTGTTTGTGATTTTTTTTGTCTGTTTCAAAATACAAAAATTCAATATAAATAGTCAAATATTTATGTGTAAATAATACCTTAAAACCAGCAACAAGAAAAATAATATATTTTCTATTTCTAAATGCAATTGCAGTAAGTAGGCAATAACAGACCTTACATTAGTGTCCTGCAGGCTTGAACTCTTACAGAAATCTGACACATATGTCTCTTCTGTCCCAACCTAAAGGAGAAAGAAAATGTTACTTGAATAGCCGTGTATATCCTACAGTTACTCATAGACACTGACAAGGCCCAAAAAGAAAACGGTCCATTAACTTAATGAAATAAAAGGGGCTCCCACTCGGAACAGGATCTCAGGCCAGAGCGTCTGCAATGCTCTGGCCAGGGATACCGCTCCTGGAGAAGCCATGATGGCAGAATAAAGCACCTGGAGGCCGAGTGGGCACCCCCAAGGGCAGTGGGCCCCAGCACTTGCCTGAGTCCGCCGAGTGCTGATGCTGGCGGACACAAAACATGTTTCAACTGCTCCAGAGTCCAGTGGCGACATGCTTTACACCACTCCATCCGATTCTTGTCATTGTGCTTGGAGATGTGAGGCTTGCATGCAGCCGCTCAGCCATGGAAACCCATGCCATGAACCTCCCTGCGCACAGTTTTTGAGCGCATGTTAATGCCAGGGGAGGTTTGGAACTCTGCCGTTATTGAGTCTGCGGGGCGTTGTTGACTTTTATGCTCTTTGGGGCTGAGTTGCTGTAGTTCCTAAGTGCTTCCACTTGCAATAATACCACTCACAGGTGATCATGGAATATCTAGGAGGGACGAAATTCCACTACCTGACTTGTTGCAAACGTGGCATCCTATTACAGTACAACGTTGGAGTTCAGTGAACTCTTTAGAACGACCCACTCCTTTACAAATGTTTATAAAGGCAGACTGCATGGCTAGGTGCTGGATTTTATACACCTGTGGCAATGGGACTGAATAAAACACACAAATTCAATGATTAAGAGGGGTCCCCCACAAATGTTGTGCATTCACTATATATATATATATATATATATATATATATATATTGTGTAACGGGAGACTCTCTTCTCTCTCTCATTACAACCATTGGCTTTAGCTAGTACCACAACATACTGTATGACTGAAGTTCGTCTCATACTCGCAAGCCTTAACACAGATCATTCAGTACAAAGGGAAAATAAAGCAGTGGGATACATACACACATGTAGAAAATCACCACACCGTGATCTTTCTGTACATAAAATATAAACTAGCACCAAAAAACAGGTGACATTTTTTTGTATTATGTACAAAGCATGTATATAGTGAATATGCCAATATAACTATAATCTTCGAAATATCACTTAAAGGAGTTGTCCCAAGATCGACATTTATCATCTATCCTCGACGACCATTCTTCCAATTTATTTATAGACCTTGGTAAGGCTTCGTTCACTCTTGCGTTGTCACATTCCGTTGTCCTGCTCCGTGAGAGGAGCAGTACAAGGCAATAATCGAAGCAACAGTACCGTTGCACAACGGACACTGCTGGCGGCCGACGGAACCCATTGACTTTAATAGGTTCTGTCGGGGTGTCCGTGATTTTATCGGACAAAATAGTGCAGCATGCTGCGTTATTATCTCTGGTAAGCCCTGCCGGATCTGGGACGTATTCCAAGAGTCATAACGGTTTTATTTTTCCATCGATGTAGCTGTATGAGGGCTATTTTGCAGGACTAGTGTTATTTTTTTCAGTGGCAGCATTTTGGGGTACATATAACTAATTCATTAGCTTTTATCATTTATTTGGGGATGGAATGCAATAAAAAAAAAACATCAATTTCGCCATTTTTTGTGTTGTTTTTTTTTTTGCTGTATATAGTGCGGTAAAAATATCATGTTAACTTTATTGTATAGGTCAGTATGAACGTGGCAATATAAAATATGTCTGTAAATTTTTTTTCATGTTTTAGTACTTTTGTACACTATAAACAAGTTTTATGGAAAAAAAATCATACTATATTTGTTTTGCTACATTCCAAGATCCATAATTTTTGGCTTTTTCTGCCGGCGTAGCCATATGATAGCTTGTTATTGCGGGATGAGTTGTTATTTTTTATAGTACCATTTTAGGGTACATATAATTTATTGATTAACGCATATTTTTTGGGGGAAGGGAAATGAAAATGAAAAGCATTTCCCAGTTCGTTTCTAATTTTGTTTTTACGCTATGCACCGTGCGGTATAACTAATAAGTTAAATTTGTTCTACGGGTCGTTACAATTGCGGTGGTACCAAATATGTATTTTTTTATGAATAACTTTTTAGAATTTTTTTTTTGTTCACTAACTACAGCAAAATAGCATAGAGGGAGCCAACACAACAATGGGCCATATGTCAAGGAAAAAAAGAAAAACAGGGCTGGAACCAGGGAGACAGCGCTATTCAGGTCAGTAAACCTGTACAACTTATATGACTTAGTGACAGGTGTAATGTCCACGGCCACAGACCGCAGACTCCTCTCATCCTGCTGACGCCTTCCTTCCCGGAGATGCCAGCACATGCTGCCGTCCTGGCCTGCAGTGACCACTAGGGTGCGCGAGCTCAGTCCCAGCCTTAGAGGGCCAGCGCGCAAATATGTTTAGAATTGTCTAATCACCCGGGACTATAAGAAGGACCCTGCCCCTTCACTCATTGCCTGAGCGTTGTTGTGCTTTCCCGTGTCAGTCTAGGAAATGGTACCCTTAGTGTTTTCTTGTTCCCGTTCCTGCTGCCTGTATCCTGTATCCCGTGCTACCTTGTTCCTTTGCCTTAAAAGAGTTGGAGTCATGTTGTGTTACACCACGCCTGGTGTCTGCTGCCAAGGTCTCATCTGAGCCTAGCCACCGCTACTGTCTGTAGTACCACAGGTACCCTTGCTCGTACTATAGACTTTACTTGGTACACTGTTTGGCCAGCTGCTGTCCCACTACGATGGTACGGCCCAGTGGGTCCACATGCCCACAGATCGTGACAACAGGCTCTCTTTAATCATCTAGTTTAGTTTACAGGGCATCTGTGAAAATGCAGTATTTTAAAATGTTTCACCATGGACAACATGTCAGCATGCACAGAAGGATGCAAAGAGTGGGGTTTGATATCTTCACATTTTGTGCCTAAAAGATTGTGATTTTTCCAGAAAAAACATTTACACAAGGGTACTCAAGAATGTTCATTAGTGGTTTAAATCCTATCCAGCCCTCTTTGACACATCCCTGTTTAGTCTAGAGTAGACAAGGAGTGAATAAGTACACTCTTGAGTGGCTTAGGGTGGTAAAGGGATTAATAGACACATCCATGTGCGATTGGGTGGGAGAAGGGGGTGTCTCTTTGGGCGCATTGACACCTCTGATCATACAGACATTGTACTGTAGATCTGATTTAGACTCTGTTCACATCGCATGATGAAAACCAACAGTGACTGATGGAACCCATTGGACATGCTGGGCATTGTATCTCTCCGATCTTGCTAATAGAGGGAGGTCTATATGGTCTAATGAGACATATGAAAATTGTATATTCATAACACAAGACCTTTACATTTTGAGTAAAAATAGGAATTAGTCTCTTACATGGAACATATTTGAAGGAAAACGATTGAATGTTTGATGGATTGGTTGCCTTACTTATAACTGCACAACAATCTCACATGCAAAACTCATGGATAAGGCCTCCAATTAGTAAATCTAGTTATGTCCAAGACAAATTCTCTCAATATCTGTTTTTAAAAATCAGAGTGATCTTACAAAATGTGCCAGTCTACAGAATAACATTATTTTTCCAGTTGCTCTCCTTGCACATTCATAATGAATGTATTCATAATTTAATTGGAGTAATAAATGTTTGATAGAGCTTACGCTGGCATTGCACTCCAGAGCATCCTAGAGCTCTTCTGTGGAAACAATTTGAAAAATAATGACATGGATACACGAGAGGATGTGAGTCAGGCCGTTCTGAAGCCTCTTCTATGATATGACATTCACACATCAGTAAATTATTTACTCAGTTTTTTGTTTTTTTTACTGCCTATAAACATTGTATGCAGTCCAAGGTTGAGTCTGTTTTAAAACTCAACACAGTTCGTATAATGTCTTATTTTTAATGAACGTTTGGTATTTCTCATGGTCCCCAAAAAAGTATTGTTCAAATTTTTGAGTAATAATGTGCAGAAACTATGTTGGGTAAGAACAAAAGAAGAACTTGACGCTCTAAAAAAAAACAAAAAAAAAAAAACATTCACAATTTTAATGTGAGTGCCAGGAAGTTGTGATCATTAGTTAAATGGTCATTGACTGGTGATGACACTAAACATCCAAAAACCACTAGATGTATTAAGGATTCTTTGGTTTTATTGCCTTTCAACAGTGTTTGGAACATGGTGTTTTTTTCAAGCGGAGCCAAAGTAGAGGTTTCGGCAGGTGTTTGTCTGCTGATGCTACAGAAGAGGACTAATGAGTATCTTCTATACCAGATTGGTAATAAATTTGTTGTATTCAATTTAAAAAGGTACCACCTTCAATGTTGCTGTAGTTTATTTTACTGTTGACCTTGCTCTTTGATGACTTGTGTTGTACATCTCAAAAATGATCCACTTGTTAGTAACGTTATATGGTTGTGTAAGGTTGATAATTAAAGGTTGTTCTGTCCTGTATAAACTAAGAAGTTGCAATAGGAGTCTACCGGTAAACAGCGCCTCCCACCATCTTTTTGGGTAAAATTATATAGCTCAAGTCAATTATTAGGGAGGAGTATATCCATGGATACTCCCATATCAACATGTTTCTATTCTCATTATTCGTCCTTTGCAAATTATTATTATTATTGTCTGAGTCATTAGTATTTTGACAATGAAGGTATCCAATTTGCATTAACTCGAGCGTTGTCTAAAGCTTTTCTACTGCACTGATGAATTTTATGGAAATAAGACCCAAACCTAACCCTCTATATTAAGATGTTGTCCGCTCCAGACAATCTCTACTTTTTAGAAGGGTCCCTTGACAAAAAGCTAATCACAAAGGACAGGACAGATACTCCAGAGAGAGATGTCCTTTGTAACCGCTCTCCATTCTGGCCAAGATATGAGGATTGTCAATATGGAAATTTCCCTTCATTAACTCAAATGTCCCTGATAGGGTATTTGAAAATGTTTATTTCAAATTAGACAACCCCTTTAAGTAGCCGTCTCTTTTTTTTTTTTTAACAACATATGCGTAATGTTTTTTCAGATATAACGGTCAGATATATAAAGTCGCGATATAGTACAAATACTAATGAATATAAAAAAAAACAGAGCATATTCCATAGCAAATATATGTAAACAGGAAGGGGGTGAAATGAGTAAAAGGATGAGTACGGTGCACAAGGTGATGAAGACTTGCATCCAGGAGTGATCATCTGAAAATATAGCAGTTCTGAGTTAAATAATAAGTACAGCAAGTAGATAAAAAAAACAACTTTAAATTTAAGAATTGTTAACATGTTATCTGTCTGGTATAGAAAATAATACTCATAATAATAAGGATAACCAGGGTACCCACCTATTGTTATACTTGCAATTGCATTATGCTTATATTCACAATGTCAATTGGGCTCAGTCAGTGGCAGCTGAAAACACTTTTTAGGCTATGGACACTTCCTTTTTTTTTTTTTACACTTCCTAAATGCAAAATTGAGCAACTTTCTAAATAGTCTTCATTAACATTTTCCTATTATTTGGTTGATAGAGTTTTTAGAATCTGTGTAACTCCAGTACATATCTGGCTGTGCAGCTGCTTCTAACATAGATCTGACAGCATACTGTTCCTGGCTGTGGTCGGGTATAGATAGGGAGGAGAGAACCCACCAGAATCTGCAGTTAAGATATCACAAACAGGCAGCATCTGTGTCAGCACAGGAGCCAGAAGATCACACATGGACTGTATAAGTGTTCTCAAAGTGGATATGGCACAGGAATCAAACTTTGCTAGTAAACAAGATCTAGTGAAGGTAGCAGCATCCTGGAGTCGCAAAACTCACATCCAGCATGTATTACTGGAAGGACATGCCCACATGATAAAAGTTCCTAAACTAGGAGCAGGTTGTAAACTGCATTTCAGGGGATCTGAAAATGAATGCAGGATAAAGATTGCAGCCTGAAACATAGTGCGTTTTTTTTTAAACTCCTGGTAACCACTAACATATGTAAAAATATATTTTTTTTTATCATGTTAAAGGTGTCCATAGCCTTTAAATAATGGGGACAGGCAAACTTTTAACATCTGATAATACTTATTCAAAAATCCATATGGGCAAGGGGCTTTTTGAGAGTTTTTTGCCATTTTTATGGTTTTGGAGATCTTACTTTGAAAGATGGGAGGGTTAGTAGATCTAGAGTGTTTGGTGATAATTTAGGTTAGCCTATTGAGTCTAGAAAAAAAAGCTGATCTCTTTCTCCATTGGCTGGGAAGCAGACAGGTCCTCGTTCAGGTTATAAAGGGAAAAATACAAGTTGTGAAGCCATAAGCAAATTGTTGAGGATCCATGATATTGCTTTGACATGCTGGGTTGCACAGGTGGGCAATTTGGGATTTTAACTAGTTCTGTTTTACTCTTTTGGCCACTAGCATACTTGGCTTGTTGAGAGAAGTATACTAGGACATTCAAAACCTCTTCATGGGCTTCTCATGTGTAGTACATTTCTGAGTATGCCATGTAGTCAAGATGACAGATTGCTTTGTAGTTAAGATTTTACTAATATTATCTAAAAAAAAATAATTAGAGAATTTATTTAAGATTATTTTGTCTATGAAAGAAAGCTTGTTTAATCATAAAACCCCTAATAAATGCTTTATGGGCATTCCAAACATGAAAAAAAAGTCTACATCTAGAGTGATGTAAAAATATTGATCCAAAATTTTTTTGTAGATGGGAAACAATTTCTGTTTGACACTTAGGGTGGTGCATCAAGTAGGTCTTATTAAGCCATCTCCAATAAGGAACATTTCCTGGTGTTAAGGCCAATTTCTGAATTTCATTAGCTACACTTGGTCAAAAAGTAAAACACGCCCAGTTGTCCATTAAGAAAGTAATTCGCATAAAGCTAAAATAGGTCGTAACTCCGTCAAAAATGATTGTTTTTCCAAATAAAAACACTGCTGTAATCTACATTACAGTGCCAATCACATTATGTAGGAGATAGGCCACTTATAATGTGACAAAGCCTCTTTAACATCAGCACCAGAGAGGCAGGAGGTGGCTAAGGAAGGACTACTAAAGTCTACAAGGAGCTATGTGGTAATTCGCTAAGAGGTCTCAGGATGGGGCTTAGCATCACGTTCGTCCTGATCAGCATACAGTCCACGTCGCTCAAGTACCAGTCTTTTGAAACACAGATTGCTCTTGTAGTTTAGGTATGCAAAATATGGATTATATTATGTAGTACTGTATGTCATTATTACATGTGTACTGTTAGGTAGAATCATTTTGAAAAGGTATGACATTATTATGGGGGTACTGTATAGCACTATTATTTGGCCAATATCTGCTAGTGTGTTTTGGGCACTGTATAACATAGCATTATGTATTATATAGGCTGAATTAAGTTGGCCTGGCAATACCACACGAGTAATGTATGTAAATATTACGAAAGCAGTATATGTTGCTATTACAGTATGTGTACAGTTTCTGGCAATATTATTTGGGCACTGTAGGGAAGCTTTATTTGGGCAATGGTTGGTAGTATTATCTAAACACTGTATAGCAGTATTATTATGGATTTTATCAGTTGGTTAGGCATAGTTCTATTATTTGGACAATATACAGTTTGCTGCGGTTCTTTGGGAAATGCATGGCAGCACTAAGTCAAAACTGTGTTCTCAGTCAGTCTTAGGGAATCACTGATTGCATTTTTACACTATCCCTCAAACCAATGGATAACTTGATGAAAATAATAGAATAGTAGTCTTAATTTATTAACCACTAAACCATTGGACACCAGAGACTGAAACATAATAGTGTAGCGGGGAAAGGTACACTATGCCAGCTTTGATTTGTCCACAAGAAGAGTATTGACAAAACTATATGTGTTCTCTTTTATGGAATAAAGCCTGTGAAATTTATGGTGGTAAGTGTTGTCATCTTTTCTTAATTGTGGAACATTTTATGGACTTTCCTATTATTACAAAACACCATTGACTAACTCCATATGGTGCCCACATGTTTAAATCTGCGGCACAATGCCATCTCTGATCTCTCTACATGGTACAATATTATACATTAATGGGGCAGGTATAGGCAATTTGTATACTTTGGGAAATTAGAACTTCCATAGGCATCTTTCAAAAGCAAACCAAAATGTTTTGCAAGGCACTAGTGATATCTTTAGCCGCATTGGCTTCCTAGCTCCTCAGGATTGGACAGCCATGTTATGGGCCAATTGTTGATATGAACTTAAACATTTCACTTCAACTGAAACACTCTTGTTGACTAAGAGCTATTTGATCCAAAATAAATTATGTACATAATACATTTTACAGTGTAATGTGGCAGTGTACTTCCAGTCCAATTCAATGTCTTAATATTAAAAATCTAATTTAAAAGTCAAAATTAAAGTCTTACACGAGACACACACAAAGAAAACTCTTTTATCTGTTGTCTCTTTAATGTTTGGGAACGAAAATATAATGAGCAAATCTCTAATTCTCAACCCCACTGTGACCTTTAAGTAGCCAGTAGAGAAAATGAGATGAGAATCTGTGAGTTAAGTGACACCCCTGACAGATAACATTTATATCTTGGCAGGATCCAATTAAAGTACAAATTGCATTGGTAGTTTCAAAGAAATATCAACGTAATTTTATTATTTTAAGGAGATACAATTAAATATGTTCTTTTTTTCAATTTTTTTAATTAACAAATGCAGTTAAACTTTTTCTAACTGCTGTGAGTATTGTATCTGAAAAATAAAAGGGCAGAAAGAAGGGAAAATCAGACATACTACATAATACATAAAAGTTATTGTAGCTAAAGAGCATCTGTCATCTCTCCTGACATGTGTGTTTAAGTAAATACTTGCATTCCCCATCATATAACAATTCTGGAACTTCTTTTCTTAGTACTCTGTGTTGGGCTGTTCTTTTGTTATTCCTCTAGAACATAAATTAATAAATTGAGAACTGGGTGTTACCAACCCCTTTGTCCATACACAATCTAGCACTGTCCAATGACTGCTGACACTGCAGACTGTGTTAAGGCAAACCATATTGACAAGGGGAAATGTAACACCCAGTTGACAATTTATTCATACTGTAATGTCGGGGTAGAGAGATGGACAGGTGAGCCCTAATCTACCCGCCACTCAGTCCCTGCCTACTTGCACAGTCCGTCCTAGGCGACGGCGTACAACTGGGCAACGGTCCTTACGCTCACTATGTGCACGACAAACAAAACAGACAAGGGAACACAGAAGCAAGGGAAGAGGGGCAGTTGCCCACGGAAACACCGTGAGCAAAAGAGTAGTGAACGAGCCGAGTCAAACCAGGAGAGTACGCGGTAGCAAAAGCAGAACAGGAGAATAGTCAGTCAAGCAGGGTCAATACGAAGCAGAGGTCAATGGTAATAGCAGGAACAGCAGAGCCAGGAAACACAAGAATCACAGGCAAAGGACAAGCAGCAAATTAAGGTATAAATAGACCAAGGGCGGGAGCTAGAACCATCTGGCCAGGCTGTGATAGGTTCTCCCACTCCTCAGCCTACCAGCCTGAGTGGTAGCAGATCGAGTCACTCTATCAGACCTAGGGACAGATGCAGACTGATTAACAACGGGCGTCGACACAGAAGCTGTGTCTGGCAGATCCTTTACAGTACCCCCCCTTTTATGAGGGGCCACTGGACCCTTCCTAGGAGGACCTGGCTTATTGGGGAACCGAAGATGGAACCTCCTGAGCAATAACCCAGCGTGAACATCCTGGGCGGGTACCCAAGTCCTCTCCTCAGGCCCGTATCCTCTCCAATGGACCAGGTACTGGAGGGAGCCTTGGACCATCCTGCTGTCCCCAATCTTGGCCACCTGGAATTCTACCTGTAAAGGATCTGCCAGACACAGCTTCTGTGTCGACGCCCGTGGGTCATCAGTCTGCACCTGCTCCTAAGTCTGAGAGAGTGACACGATCTTCTACCAGTCAGGCTGGGAGGCTTAGGAGTGGGAGAGCCTATCACAGCCTGGCCAGACGGAGATAGCTCCCGCCCTCTGTCTATTTATACCTGCATTTCCTGCTCCTCCTCTGCCTGTGATTCTGTCTGTGTCCTGGCTCTGCTGCTGCTGCTTGAATATTTTGTCCTCTGCTTCATTTTGTCCCTGGGTTTACTGACAATTCTCCTGCTCTGCGTTTGGTACCTCGTACACTCCTGGTTTGACTCGGCTCATTCACTACTCTCCTGCTCTGCGTTTGGTACCTCGTACACTCCTGGTTTGACTCGACTCGTTCACTACTCTCGTTGCTCACGGTGCTGCCGTGGGCAACTGCCCCATTTCCCTAACTTCTGTGTACCCTTGTCTGTTTGTCTGTCGTGCACTTATTGAGCGTAGGGACCGTCGCCCAGTTGTACGCCGTCGCCTAGGACGGGCTGTTGCAAGTAGGCAGGGACTGAGTGGCGGGTAGATTAGGGCTCACCTGTCTGTCTCCCTACTCCGTCATTACATAATCACAGGCCCATATACCTTTTCTACCCTGGTCCCTGACACAACTATGGACCCCCTTGAGACCCTGGCTCAGCAAATGCAAGGCCTTTCACTACAGGTCCAAGCCCTGGCTCAGAGGGGCAACCAGTATGATGCTACCCTCGTAGTGCCCCCCACCTCACCTCTTGAACCCCACCTCAAGTTGCCTGACTGGTTCTCAAGGGACCGGAAGACCTTTTTCTCCTTTTGGGAGAGTTGTAGGCTCTATTTCCGCTTAAAGCCCCACTCCTGAGGTTCTGAGAGCCAGCGAGTGGGTATAATTATGTCCCGGCTCCAGGACGGGCCCCAAGAATGGGCCTTCTCCTTGGCTCCTGACGCCCCTGAACTTTCCTCTGTTAATCTTTTATTTTCTGCTCTCGGGCTCATATATGACGAGACTGATAAGACTGCCTTTGCCGAGAGTCAGCTTGTGACCTTACGTCAGGGTAAGAGACCTGTTGAGGAGTACTGTTCTGACTTTAGGAAGTGGTGTGTAGCTTCTCGGTGGAATGACCCTGCCTTAAGGTGCCAGTTTAGATTGGGTCTGTCGAACGCCCTGAAAGACCTGTTAGTTAGCTATCCCTCTTCTGACTCCCTAGATCAGGTTATGGCTTTAGCGGTACGTCTTGACCGACGTCTCAGGGAACGACGACTTGAACGTTTTTGTGCCTTCTCCTCTGACTCCCCCATGATGGCTCCTGAGGTTCCGCTGCTTCGTTCTTCCACGGAAGACTCGGATGAACCTATGCAACTCGGGGCCTCCGTGTCTCCCAAACAACGTAGAGAGTTCCGCAGGAAGAATGGTCTCTGCTTCTACTGTGGGGATGACAAGCATCAAGTGAACAACTGTCCTAGGCGTAAGAATAAGCAGCCGGAAAACTTCCGCGCCTAAGTGATCATCGGGGAGGTCACTTGGGCACACAGGTATTTCCCGTAAATATGAAACCTAATAAAATCTTGCTTCCCTTTCAGGTCTCTTTTGGTGGTAGGTCTGCTGCCGGCAGTGCCTTCGTGGATTCAGGGTCTTCTGCTAATATTATGTCTGTGGAATTTGGTATGTCTCTAGCTATGCCATTGATTGATTTGCCTAAACCTGTCCCGGTAGTGGGTATCAATGCCACTCCTCTTGCTAATGGTTATTTTACGCAGCATACCCCTGTTTTTGAACTCCTTGTTGGCTCCATGCATTTGGAGCAGTGCTCTATACTGGTGATGCAGGGATTATCATCCGATTTGGTTTTAGGCCTTCCCTGGTTGCCGAGGCATAATCCCACATTTAACTGGAATACTGGGGATCTTACCAAATGGGGTAATGAATGCATGACGTCATGTTTTTCTGATAATTCTATTTCTCTCCCTGAGGAGGTGAACACTCTACCTGAGTTTGTTCAGGACTTCGCTGATGTTTCTAAAAAGGCCTCCGAAGTGTTACCTCCTCATAGAGAATACGATTGTGCAATCGATTTTGGTACCAGGAGCTAAGCTCCCTAAGGGTAGGATATTTAATCTCTCTTGTCCCGAACGTGAAGCCATGAGAGAGTATATCCAGGAATGCCTGGCCAAGGGTTACATTCGCCCCTCTACTTCTCCGGTAGGTGCTGGCTTCTTCTTCGTAGGGAAGAAGGATGGTGGTCTTAGGCCATGCATTGACTACCGAAACTTGAATAAAGTCACTGTAAGGAACCAGTATCCCCTTCCTTTGATTCCTGATCTCTTCAATCAGGTTCACGGGGCCCAATGGTTCTCTAAGTTTGATGTACGGGGGTCTTATAACCTTATCTGCATCAAAGAGGGGGATGAGTGGAAGACTGCGTTTAACACGCCCGAAGGTCATTATGAATACCTCGTCATGCCCTTTGGGTTGTGTAATGCTCCCGCGGTCTTCCAGAATTTCATAAATGAGATTTTAAGAGACTACCTGGGGATATTTCTTGTAGTGTACCTTGATAACATACTGGTGTTTTCCAAGGACTGGTCCTCCCACATTGAGCATGTCAGGAAGGCGCTCCAGGCCCTTCGGGAAAACAAACTGTTTGCTAAAACCGAAAAATGTGTATTTGGGGTGCAGGAGATAAAATTTTTGGGTCAAATCCTCACTCCTCATGAATTCTGCATGGACCCCGCCAAGGTGCAGGCTGTGGCTGAATGGGTCCAACCTGCCTCCCTGAAGGTGTTACAGTGCTTCCTGGGGTTCGCTAATTATTACAGGAGATTTATTGCTAACTTCTCGGTCATTGCTAAGCCTCTTACGGATCTTACTGGCAAAGGTGCTGATCTCCTCCACTGGCCTCCAGAGGCGGTCCAGGCTTTTGAGCTCCTTAAGAAGTGCTTTATCTCGGCCCCTGTGCTGATTCAGCCTAACCAAATGGAGCCATTCATCGTGGAGGTTGACGCCTCCGAGGTGGGAGTGGGTGTTCTCTTGTCCCAGGGTACCAGGTCCCTCACCCATCTCCGCCCCTGTACCTACTTCTCCAGGAAGTTCTCGCCCACTGAGAGTAACTATGATATTGGCAACCGCGAACTCTTAGCCATTAAATGGGCATTTGAAGAGTGGCGCCACTTCCTGGAGGGGGCTAGGCACCAGGTAACGGTCCTTACCGAGCACAAGAATCTGGTTTTCCTAGAATCTGCCCGGAAGCTAAACCCGAGACAAGCTCGATGGGCGTTATTTTTTACTAGATTCAAATTTTTGGTCACCTATAGGGCTGGGTCTAAAAATATTAAGGCTGATGCACTGTCGCGTAGCTTCATGGCCACCCCTCCTTCGGAGGAAGATCCTGCTTGTGTTTTGCCTCCAGGTATAATAATTTCCTCTGTTGATTCTGACTTAGTCTCCGAAATTGCGGCTGATCAAGTTTCAGCTCCCGGGAACCTTCTTGAGAACAAGCTGTTTGTTCCCCTGCAATTCCGGCTAAGGGTACTCAGGGAAAATCATGACTCTGCACTATCTGGCCATCCAGGCATCCTGGGTACCAAGCATCTCATTGCCAGAAACTATTGGTGGCCTGGGTTGCTTAAAGACGTTAAGGCCTTCGTCGCCGCTTGTGAAATTTGTGCTAGGTCCAAGACTCCCAGGTCCCGACCAGCGGGCTTACTATGTTCGTTGCCCATTCCCCAGAGACCTTGGACCCATATCTCCATGGATTTTAGCACCGATTTGCCTCCATCTCAAGGCAAGTCGGTGGTGTGGGTTGTAGTAGACCGTTTCAGTAAGATTTGCCACTTTGTGCCCCTCAAGAAACTACCCAATGCTAAGACGTTAGCTACCTTGTTTGTCAAACACATCCTTCGTCTCCATGGGGTTCCTGTCAATATTGTTTCTGACAGAGGGGTACAATTTTTGTTTCATTGTTTTGGAGAGCCTTCTGTAAAAAGTTGGATATTGATCTGTCCTTCTCCTCGGCCTTCCATCCTGAAACTAATGGCCAAACTGAGAGGACTAATCAGTCTCTAGAACAATATTTAAGGTGTTTTATCTCTGACGGTCAATATGATTGGGTCTCCTTCATTCCCCTCGCCGAATTTTCCCTTAATAACCGGGTCAGTAACTCGTCAGGGGTCTCCCCCTTTTTCTGTAATTTTGGGTTTAATCCATGGTTCTCCTCCGTTTCACCTGGTAGTTCCAACAATCCCGAGGTAGATGTCATTCATCAGGAACTGTGCACAGTCTGGGCCCAGGTTCAGAATATCCTAGAAGCGTCCCAGAGAATACAGAAGACTCAGGCAGATAGAAGACGTTCTGCTAACCCCTTGTTTGTGGTCGGGGATCTGGTGTGGCTATCTTCAAAAAATTTGCGCCATAAAGTCCCGTCCAAAAAATTTGCTCCCCGATATATAGGGCCGTACAAGGTCATTGAAGTCCTTAACCCTGTCTCCTTCCGACTGGAGTTACCCCCGTCTTTTCGAGTACACGACGTGTTTCATGCCTCCCTCCTTAAAAGCTGCTCCCCGTCCTTGGCTCCCTCGAGGAAACCTCCGGTCCCTGTTCTCACCCCTGAAGGGGTAGAATTCGAGGTGGCCAAGATTGTGGACAGCAGGATGGTCCAAGTCTCCCTCCAGTAGCTGGTCCATTGGAGAGGATACGGGCCTGAGGAGAGGAATTGGGTACCCGCCCGGGATGTTCACGCTGGGGTATTGCTCAGGAGGTTCCATCTTCGCTTCCCCAATAAGCCAGGTCCACCTAGAAAGGGTCCAGTAGCCCCTCTTAAAAGGGGGGGTACTGTAAAGGATCTGCCAGACACAGCTTCTGTGTCGACGCCCGTGGGTCATCAGTCTGCACCTGCTCCTAAGTCTGAGAGAGTGATACGATCTTCTACCAGTCAGGCTGGGAGGCTTAGGAGTGGGAGAGCCTATCACAGCCTGGCCAGACGGAGCTAGCTCCCGCCCTCTGTCTATTTATACCTGCATTTCCTGCTACTCCTCTGCCTGTGATTCTGTCTGTGTCCTGGCTCTGCTGCTGCTTGAACATTTTGTCCTCTGCTTCATTTTGACCATGGCTTTACTGACAATTCTCCTGCTCTGCGTTTGGTACCTCGTACACTCCTGGTTTGACTCGGCTCGTTCACTACTCTCCTGCTCTGAGTTTGGTACCTCGTACACTCCTGTTTTGGCTCGGCTCAGTCACTACTCTCGTTGCTCACGGTGCTGCCGTGGGCAACTGCCCCATTTCCCTAACTTCTGTGTACCCTTGTCTGTTTGTCTGTCGTGCACTTATTGAGCGTAGGGATCGTCGCCTAGGACGGGCCGTTGCAAGTAGGCAGGGACTGAGTTGCGGGTAGATTAGGGCTCACCTGTCTGTCTCCCTACCCCCTCATTACACTACCCCTTCAGGGGTGAGAACAGGGACCGGAGGTTTCCTCGATGTAGCCAAGGACGGGGAGTAGCGTTTCAGGAGGGAGGCATGAAACACGTCGTGTATTTGAAAGGACGGGGGTAACTCCAGCCGGAAGGAGACAGGGTTAAGGACCTCAATGACCTTGTACGGCCCTATATACGGGGGAGCACATTTTTTGGATGGAACTTTAAGGCACACATTTTTTGAAGACAGCGACACCAGATCCCCGACCACAAACAAGGGGTTAGCAGAATGTCTTTTATCTGCCTGAGTCTTTTGTAAGCTCTGGGACGCCTCAAGGTTCTTCTGAACCTGGGCCCAGAATGTGCACAGTTCCCGATGAACGACATCTACCTCGGGATTGTTGGAACCACCAGGTGAAACTGAGGAGAACTTCCTGGAGTAGTATGCACAGGGACGGAGATGGGTGATAGACCTGGCACCCTGGGACAAGACCGCACCCACTCCCACCTCGGAGGCGTCAACCTCCACGATGAATGGCTCCATTTGGTTAGGCTGAATCAGCACTGGGGCAGAGATAAAGCACTTCTTAAGAATCTCAAAAGCCTGGACCGCCTCCGGAGGCCAGTGGACGAAATCAGCACCTTTGCGAGTAAGATCCGTAAGAGGCTTAGCGATGACCGAGAAGTTAGCAATAAATCTCCTGTAGTAATTAGCAAACCCCAGGAAGCACTGTAACGCCTTCAGGGAGGCAGGTTTGACCCATTCAGCCACAGCCTGAACCTTGGCAGGGTCCATGCGGAATTCATTATGAGTGAGGATATGACCCAAAAATGGTATCTCCTGCACCCCAAACACACATTTTTTGGTTTTAGCAAAGAATTTGTGTTCCCGAAGGGCCTGGAGCACCTTCCTGACATGCTCAATGTGGGAGGACTGGTCCTTGGAAAACACAAGTATGTCATCAAGGTACACTACAAGAAATACCCTCAGGTAGTCTCTTAACATCTCATTTATGAAATTCTGGAAGACCGCGGGAGCATTACACAACCCAAAGGGCATGACGAGTTATTCAAAATGACCTTCGGGCGTGTTAAATGCAGTCTTCCACTCATCCCCTTCTCTGATTCGGATAAGGTTATAAGCCACCCGAAGATCAAACTTAGAGAACCATTGGGCCCCTTGAACCTGATTGAAGAGATCAGGAATCAAAGGAAGGGGATACTGGTTCCTTACAGTGACCTTATTCAAGTTTCGGTAATCGATGCACGGCCTAAGACCACCATCCTTTTTCCCTACGAAGAAGAAACCAGCACCTACCGGAGAAGTAGAGGGGCGAATGTAACCTTTGGCCAGGCTTTCCTAGATATATTCTCTCATGGCTTCACGTTTGGGACATGAGAGATTAAATATTCTACCCTTAGGGAGCTTAGCTCCTGGTACCAAATCGATAGCGCAATCGTATTCTCTATGAGGAGGTAACTCTTCGGAGGCCTTTTTAGAAAAAACATCAGCGAAGTCCTGAATAAACTCAGGTAGAGTGTTCACCTCCTCAGGGAGAGAAATAAGATGAATAGAAAAACAGGACGTCATGCATTCATTACCCAATTTAGTAAGATCCCCAGTATTCCAGTTAAACGTGGGATTATGCCTCTGCAACCAGGGAATGCCTAATACCAAATCGGACGTTAATCCCTGCATCACTAGTACAGAACACTGCTCCAAATGAATGGAGCCAACAATGAGTTAAAAAAAAAGGGTATGCTGCGTAAAATAACCATTAGCAAGTGGAGTGGAGTCGATGCCCACTACCGGGACAGGTTTAGATAAATCAATCAATGGCATAGCTAGAGACATAGCAAATTCCACAGACATAATATTAGCAGAAGACCCTGAATCCACGAAGGCACTGCCGGTGGCAGACCTACCCTCAAAAGAGACCTGAAAGGGAAGCAAGATCTTATTAGGTTTCATATTTACGGGAAATACCTGTGCGCCCAAGCGACCTCCCCGATGGTCACTTAGGCGCGGAAGTTTTCCGGCTGCTTATTCTTACGCCTAGGACAGTCGTTCACATGATGCTTGTCATCCCCACAGTAGAAGCAGAGACCATTCTTCCTGCGGAGCTCTCTACGTTGTCAGGGAGAGGAGAAGGCACAAAAATGTTCAAGTCGTCGTTCCCTGAGACGTCGGTCAAGACGTACCACTAAAGCCATAACCTGATCTAGAGAGTCAGAAGAGGGATAGCTAACTAACAGGTCTTTCAGGGCGTTTGACAGACCGAATCTAAACTGGCACCTCAAGGCAGGGTCATTCCACCGAGAAGCTACACACCACTTCCTAAAGTCAGAACAGTACTCCTCAACGGGTCTTTTACCCTGACGTAAGGTCACCAGCTGACTCTCGGCAAAGGCAGTCTTGTCAGTCTCGTTATAGATGATCAATAGAAATATTTGCCTGCCGGCAAAAGGCCCTTTTTAACAACTACAAGCAAGATAAAATAACACATTTCTATTAGGCTATTATAGCAAAGACACACTACATAGAAATTAAAAGTTATGTTCACTGCTGATAGTAACCAGCATAGTGCATTGTGTGCCAGTAGCAAGATTCAAAGTGTCAGCGGCTGCAACACGCTGCACTCTGACCAAGGTCAAAGTCAGTATCAGAGATCAGCAGTATCAGAGATCAGCAGTAACAAGTTACAATTTCAAAAGGGCCCCCCCGACATGTTTCACTGCAGATGCAGCGTCTTCAGGGGTATCGGGGCTAATGATAACGCGCCGCAAAATTCAGAGAGTTATATGCAGGAAGAATTGCCTTCAGCTGTTACCTAATTAACATAGTGGCCAATAGAAACTGATATTGAAGGTCGAGCCTCCACAACAGTGATGGACAGGCGACAGAACAAATAGCACACTCAGCATGCAAGAACCAATGAGATGTAGCGAAAGTGTCACATGCGCACTAGACCACAGCGGGGAAATAGAATCCCACAGTCACTAGTAAAGTAGCGCATGTGCAATTGTTCATTTTAGCGAGATAGAATGTGGAGCCTCTGCAGTAATAGCAGACAAAAGGACCAGTAATAGACTCGACATGCAGGGACCGTTAACACATAGCGGAGTCAGCGCATGCGCAAAAGGCCATCGCAGGGAGATAGAATCTCAAGTCAAAAGTACAACAGCGCACGCACAATGGTTCACTTTGCTAGATAGAATCACATAGTTTGGGATTAAGAAACCACTGGAGCGCTTGCGTGAGGATAAGTATATAAGTGCTGACGTGCTTGAAGGCTATGTTGTGGGCTAGTGTAACAGTCCATTTTAATGTTGCATTATACCAGACACGATCAATTGATCGTATATCAAAGTGGCACCACATGTCATATTTATACTAAATTGCCACATTTATGTCAGTGACACACTGCAACACGAAACGAGAACACGGCGCTGTTATCAAAAAATATGTAGTGCACTTGTCAATGAACAAGGAATCATACAGTAACAAAGTAGGAATGATGGCAACTCAATACTATTAGCTACCTCTGTAGCAATATTACGGCAGTGTCAAAGGTCTCCAGAATGACAGGACATATCTGTCATAGCTCGTTATAGATGAGCCCGAGAGCAGAAAAAAAAAGGTCAACAGAGGAAAGTTCAGGGGCGTCAGGAGCCAAGGAGAAGGCCCATTCTTGGGGGCCGTCCTGGAGCCGGGACATAATTATACCCACTCGCTGGCTCTCAGAACCTGAGGAGTGGGGCCTTAGACGGAAATAGAGCCTACAACTCTCCCGAAAGGAGAAAAAAGTCTTCCGGTCCCCTGAGAACCGGTCAGGCAACTTGAGTTGGGGTTCAAGAGGTGAGGTGGAGGGCACTACCTGGGTAGCATCACGCAGGTTGCACCTCTGAGCCAGGGCTTGGACCTGTAGGGAGAGACACTGCATTTGCTGAGCCAGGGACTCAAGGGGGTCCATAGTTGTGTAGGAACCAGGGTAGAAAAGGTATATGGGCCTGTGATTATGTAATGACGGTGTAGGGAGACGGACAGGTGAGCCCTAATCTACCCGCCACTCAGTCCCTGCCTACTTGCACAGTACGTCCTAGGTGACGGCGTACAACTGGGCGACGGTCCCTACGCTCACTATGTACACGACAAACAAAACAGACAAGGGAACATAGAAGCAAGGGAAGAGGGGCAGTTGCCCACGGAAACACAGTGAGCAACAGAGTAGTGAACGAGCCGAGTTAAACCAGGAGAGTACGCGGTAGCAAAAGCAGAACAGGAGAATAGTCAGCCAAGCAGGGTCAATATGAAGCAGAGGTCAATGGTAATAGCAGGAACAGCAGAGCCAGGAAACACAAGAATCACAGGCAAAGGACAAGCAGCAAATGAAGGTATAAATAGGCCAGGGGCGGGAGCTAGAACCGTCTGGCCAGGCTGTGATAGGTTCTCCCACTCCTCAGCCTACCAGCCTGAGTGGTAGCAGATCGAGTCACTCTATCAGACCTAGGGACAGATGCAGACTGATTAACCACGGGCGTCGACACAGAAGCTGTGTCTGGCAGATCCTTTACACATACATTTTTAGGAGGATTAACAGAGGAATGGAACTACGCAGAGTTCAAAGAAAAGGTGCTCCAGAATTATAATCAATCGTTATTTTATAGAAGTATTAGCTAAAAGTAGACACGTCAGGAGAGCGGAGTTGTCTTTAACCAAAATACCAGACTCCTGTTTGTCGGACTCACAAACATCCAGAAAGAGTTATACAAAGTTGTTTTTTCTCTTTCTAACGCTCTGAAGAGCTTATATACATCCACTGTTGACTCTTTAATTTTACTAAGCCATTATGTTAAGTGGGGATTTTGAAAAAAAATTCCATTGTTTCTCGATTTGCAGGACATAGTACATTTGCAACAGAACATTGTGACAAAAAGTGGGGGATACAATACTGTAACCTCAATAATCATTTAAGATTTTTTTCATTTATAATTAGTATTTTTTACAAAACAAGACTTTCAATTAGCATTTTTTTATACCAAACTACCCCAGAAACAAGATCTAGCAACACTATGTTACCATAGAGTAATTCAAGGTGCACACACTTTTTTGGCAGGTATCACAACTCAGAAAGATCTTGTTGGCAA
The DNA here is from genome assembly GCF_050947455.1 of Rhinoderma darwinii. Taxonomy (NCBI): domain Eukaryota; kingdom Metazoa; phylum Chordata; class Amphibia; order Anura; family Rhinodermatidae; genus Rhinoderma; species Rhinoderma darwinii. Next base: position 198,721,903 of record NC_134691.1, read on the forward strand.
CTAGCTAGAAAATTTTACCAATAACCAATTAGTGAGGGTCTGACAATTGTGACCCTTACCGATCGCTAGAATGAAGTGGCAGCAGTGCTAGAAAAGTGGCGTGCCACTATGGCTTCTCGCAACTCCACGCTACTGGTTCTGGATGGCTGGATGGCTGAATGGCCCGACATGTGGTCATGTGGCCTGGCCCTTATGTTCTAGCAAAGTGCCACCAATGTTTGTGATGCGTCAACCCCTTAAATCAGGGTAAACAAGGCTTAATGGTCACTGCACTTTGCAACAGCATCTTTCATATACTGTTGATAGCCCATGCGATATAGAGCAATTTTGTGGTACTCTCCCGTACACAGCATTGCCAGTATCCACATCCTGTGTAACTAAGCTTCAATAAGCAGCTAAATTCTCCTTTTTCTGACACTCTAATCTGTAGATAGCTTTCATCTACACTGCTCCTTGCTCGTATATCTATTCAACCTCCCCCCCTTTGTTGGAGATGAGATCATCATTATCATCTGTAGAGTCAGCTGGTACTCCCTGCTTCTACTTAGGCTTATGTAGCAAAACCGTGCCATTTTGCTGGCGACATTATGAAAATTATGGCAAAATGGTGCAGTTTTGCCGTGATTTGCGGCAAAAAAACGACATGAGAACACAGCCTAAGTTAAAGGCTATGTAAACCTTTGATGGGCATTTTTTTTTTTTTTTAATAAACATGTCGGTCAGTGTGTTTGTTGTAACTTTTTAATTATTCTTCATGAAACATTTTTTTTACTTTATTAGATACAGCTGCTCTGTGTTCTCTATACAGAGCAGCTTTATGTAGCGCTAAATACTGTTCCCATCATGGCCACGGGACTGACGTGTTCAGTGACACGCAGGATCCACCTGTTATTCATCACTTGTATGTTATGAACTTAGATGTGATCGACAGGACCCGCTGACACTGAACCTGTCAGGTCCGCAGGACCGACGGATTCAGGTAATAGCGAACAATACAGCTGCTCTGTATAGGGAATACAGAGCATCTGTATCTCAAAAAGTAAAATTAATTTTTAATAAAGACTTATTAAAAAGTTACACCAAAATGCCCCTCAAAGCCTTCAACCCCTTGCCGACATCCGCCGTATATATACGGCGCTGTAAGGCGGTGCTTCCCGCAAAGCGCCGTATAGGTACTTATAATTGCACCATGACAAAGTAAAGATGGCTGCTATCCCTGACAGCAGGCCATCTTTACTACTCGCCAAGGGTGCCGTTTTGGCCCCCCGCATCGGCGATTGCTGCTATTGGTCGGTCAATTCTGATCGGCCAATAGCTGGCATTTTTGTTAAAACTGTGCCCTGGAGTCACAGGGCACAGTTAGACAGTGGTGATTGTGCTGTCTAAGACAATACCCATCACCACCAACGTCACCTAGAGAGGTGGCAGTGATGCCACCTCTAGGAGCGCTGGGTGTTTTGAACATCGAGACCACTCTGCACGCCGCCATTCCAGTTTGAGATTTTACAGATTTTTTTGGGCCTTTTCCCTGTCCTTGTCCCTGTCCCAATCCATCCCATCCCTGTCCGAGTCATGTGCTCATTGAGCGCTGATCAGTGACCAACATCACTGATCAGCATCTGTGCTCAATTTTTGGCGCAGGATTTTTATATTTTTAATTTGCACCATCTCCCTGTGTGCGCAATGCGGCCACTAAGTGCTGGTTAGTGACCGCCATCACTGATCAGCATCCGTGGTTTTTCTAAAACAGAATAAAATTTAAAATATAATAGTAGTTAGGTGTAGCTAGTAGGTAGGGAGTTAGGGTAGCATACGCCAGATAGATATATCTAGCAAATTTTTTTCTGCAGTTTTAGTATAAATTTACCGTAGTTCAGTTAGACTACAGTTTTTTTTAGTAATAGATCGCGTCAGTTACTGACGGGCGTTCAGTTGTTTTTTTTTTAACTGACTATGGTACAGTAAATTCTATTTTTTTTTTTTTTCCTTCTCTTCTGTTCTCTTTTTTTTTTTTTTTTTTTTTAATTCTTATCTTCTAATTTCTTATAACTATACACGTGTAAAAACAAAAGTTGATTACACGTGTTAAAACACCACACAACCCCCTGTAATAAATCAAAATGTCTCAATCGTCCAGAAGGATGTATTCAGTCGAGGAGGCATACGCCATCATTGCCTCTGACACGGATTCGGCCAGTGAGGGAGACGAGCAATATGCCCCACTCCGTTTCGTTTCCTCCTCCACCAGTGATGAGGAACCCCCCCCCCCAAAGGCGATCCAGGAGAACTGCTGAGGCAACCCCAATGATTGATCCCGTGTGGACGCCACTCCCCGAAAATTATGAGACTCAAATTCCTGATTTTATAGGCAGCTCAGGAATTCAGTTTGAGACTGAGGGCCTCACAGAAATTTACTTTTTCAAGGTCTTTTTCTCTGAGGAGTTTGTTAATTTAATGGTGGCCCAGACAAATCTGTACGCCCAACAATTTTCAACCCAAAACCCCACTTCATCATTTGTTAGGTGGACCACTGTAGATGCAGCGAGGAGGATGACATTTTGGGGCCTTATGCTGCATATGGGACTAGTGAGGAAGCCAGAGATTAGGCAATACCGGAGTGCGGATATTTTGTACAACACCTTAATTTACCGCATGGCCATGTCCCGGACCCGCTTTGAAGCGATTTTAAAATTCTTGCATTATAATGATAATGCACAGTGCCCGCTCCTGGACGACCCCACATTTGACCGTCTATTTAAAATCAGGCCAGTCATTGATAATTTCAGCACCAAGTTTTCACAAGTGTACACCCCCGATAAATATATTTCCATAGACGAGTCCTTGTTCATTTTAAGTGGAGGCTTAAATTCCGCAAATACCTGCCCAAAAAGAGTACAAACTGTGTGAAAGTATACACACAGGTTTAGGGTTTACGAAGGGAAGGACTCTATTATTGAACCCCAAGAATGCCACCCTGTCCTGGGAGTTAGTGGGAAAATAGTGTGGGATTTAATACACCCATTGCTGGACAAGGGTTATCACCTTTACGTGGATAACTTCTATACCAGCATCCCAATATTTAGGTGCCTTTCTGCCAGAAATACTGTAGCATGCAGTACTGTGTGCAAAAATCAGAGGGGCCTCCCTAAAACATTGCTTAACCAAAGCCTCAGAAGGGGTGAGAGCAGGGAACTATGCAGCGAGAACATGCTGTTCGTCAAATATAAGGACAAGAGGGATGTCCTTATATTAACCACAATTGATGGCAGCGGCAGCACCCCTGTCTCTGAACGAGGTACCACCACAAAAAGCCAAATTGCATCCTGGGCTACAATAAGTACATGGGCGGGATTGATCTCTCTGATCAAGTACTGGAGCCTTATAGTGCCCTACAGAAAACAAAGACATGGTACAAAAAGCTGGCCGTGCACATTTTACAGATAGCATTGTATAACGATTACGTGCTATCCCGACCGATGTGCAGGCCGGACAGGGATATTCCTTAACTTTCAAGAGGTGGTGATCAAGGCACTTATATTTGGGAGCCAGGTATGGGAGGTCCAAAGCACATCTGCTGGTAGTGATGGTCCACGTATTGTACCAGGGCAACTTTTCCCCAACGAAGTACCCCAAATTGCAAAGAAGGGAAGGACACAAAAAAGGTTCAGTGTGTGTTCCAAAAGGGGAGTTAGAAAATACACTATTTTCCACTGTGAAACCTGCCCCGAAAACAAGGCCTGTGTATCAAGGATTGCTTCAAAGAGTACCATATATCCATAAATTAGTAATTTCATGCTTCATTTACCCCTTTATTTTACCAAAAGCAACATTGCGTCTACATACATATCCAGCTAAATCCTAGCTAAAAGTCAAATGGCGCTTCTGAGCCCTGTCTGAGCCCTGTCTTGTGTCCAAACAGCCGTTTATGTGCACATTTGGGGTATTGTTTTACTTGGGAGACATTGCTTTACAAATGTTGTTTAAATTAGCTAAACCTACATTTTCTTTGAAAAAATGTAGATTTTAATTTTCACGGCCTACTTCCAAATATTTCTGCAAATCACCTGTGGGGTCAAAATGCTCACTACACCCCTAGATAATTTCCTGAAGGGGTGTAGTTTCCAAAATGGGGGTTACTTGTGGGGGTTTCCACTGTCTTGGCTCCTCAGGGACTTTGCTAATGTGACATAGCCTCCGCAAACTATTCCTGCTAAATTTGAGCTCCGAAAGCCAAATCGTGCTCTTTCCCTTCTAAGCTCTGTCTTGTGTCCAAACAGCCATTTATGTCCACATTTGGGGTATTGTTTTACTTGGGAGAAATTGCTTTACAAATGTTGTTTAAATTAGCTAAACCTACATTTTCTTTGAAAAAATGTTGATTTTCATTTTCACGGCCTACTTCCAATTATTTCTGCAAAAAACCTGTGGGGTCAAAATGCTCACTATACCCACTATTTCCTCAAGGGGTGTAGTTTCCAAAATGGGGGTCACTTGTGGGGGTTTCCACTGTTTTGGCACCGCAAGAGCCCTGCAAACTTGATATGGTGCCTAAAATATTTTCTAATAAAAAGGAGGCCCCAAAATCCACTGGGTGCTCTTTTACTTCTGAGGCCTGTGCTTCAGTCCATAAGCACACTATGGCCACATGTGGGATATTTCCTAAAACTGCAGGACCTGGTCAATAAATATTGAGTTGCAATTTTCTGGCAAAACCTTCTGTGTTACATAAAAAAAGGATTAAAAATGAATTTCTGCAACACATAATTTGTAAATTTCACCTCTACTTTGCTTTAATTCCTGTGAAACGTCTAAAGGGTTAATAAACTTTCTAAATGCTGTTTTGAATACTTTGAGTGGTGCACTTTTTAAAAATTGGGTGAATTGTGGGGGGTTATATTGCGTAAGCTCCTCAAAACCACTTCACAACTGAACTGGTCCCTGTAAAAATAGCCTTTTGAAATTTTCGAGAAAATGTGAGAAATTGCTGCTAAAGTTCTAAGCTATGTAACGTCCTAAAATAAAAGGATGTTCCTATGTTTGCGTTGTAGTCTACCTTGATGACATCTTGATTTTCTCCCCAGATCCTATGATGCACCAGAGACATGTCCGTCAGGTTCTGCTACGGTTAAGAGAGAATCATCTGTACGCCAAGTTGGAGAAGTGCGTATTTGACAAGGATGCTCTACCCTTCCTGGGCTACATCGTCTCGAATCGTGGTCTCGAGATGGATCCTGAAAAGGTAAAGTCTGTCCTGGAGTGGCCATGCCCTCAAGGCTTGAGGGCTATACAGCGCTTTTTGGGATTTGCTAATTTTTACAGGCAGTTTATTCCGAACTTCTCCTCACTGACTTCTCCCATCTCTAACCTTACTAAGAAGGATATGAACGCCAAGGTGTGGACTCCCGAGGCAGAGTCCGCATTCAATAGCCTCAAGAGTGTCTTGACGTCAGCCTCTATCCTCCATAATCCGGATGTCTCTCTGCAGTTCTCATTGGAGGTGGACGCATCCTCTGTCGGTGCTGGTGCACTCCTGTTCCAGAGAGGTCCCAAGGGCAAGTCAAGGGTATGTGGATACTTTTCCAAGCTCTTCTCTTCCGCAGAACGCAACTACTCGATTGGGGATCGGGAGTTACTGGCCATCAAATTGGCTCTGGAGGAGTGGAGACATTTACTAGAGGGCGCAGCTCATCCAATCTTGATTTTTACGGACCACAAGAATCTGACCTACCTCCAGACGGCCCAACGGCTGAACCCTCGTCAGGCCAGGTGGTCACTGTTCTTTGCAAGGTTTCAGTTTGAGCTTCATTATCGCCCGGCCGACAAGAATCTGAGGGCAGATGCCTTGTCCAGGTCTTTCGAGACAGAAGACACCATTGAGAGTCCACAGAACATTATTGACCCATCTTGCATTGTCTCGGACAATCCCCTGCAAATTGGGGACATTCCTCCAGGGAGGACTTTTGTGCGCCTGGCTGATCGTGGAAGAATCCTCCGCTGGGGACACTCCTCTAGACTGGCAGGTCACGCGGGATTACGTAAGATCCGGGATTTGATTGCTCGCCCATACTGCCCAAGGATATTGTGGACTTCGTTTCTTCCTGTGCTGTATGTGCAGCCAACAAGGCCACCCACTCCAGACCTGCTGGTCTGCTCCAGCCATTGCCTGTGCCCAATGCTCCCTGGCAGCATATAGCTATGGACTTTATCATGGACCTGCCTCTCTCTGTTGGATGCAGTGCTGTCTGGGTTTGTGGTGGTGAATGTCGAAGATGGCCCACTTCGTTCCTCTGACCGGTGTTCCTTCTGCTCCTCAGTTGGCCAAGTTATTTATCCAACACATCTTCCGCCTGGATGGCTTGCCGCGGCATATTGTGTCTGATCGGGGGGTTCAGTTTACCTCGAGGTTCTGGAGAGCCCTCTGCAGACTTCTTGGCGTGAATTTGGACTTTTCCTCTGCCTACCATCCTCAGTCTAATGGTCAGGTCGAGAGGGTCAACCAGATTTTGGACATCTACTTACGCCATCCTAATGGCAGTGGACCGCATAAAACAGAAGGCTGACACAAGGAGAAGAGAGCCTCATCGGTTTCTTCCTGGCACTAAGGTCTAGCTGTAGTCCAGGAATATACGACTGAGGGTGCCGTCATGTAAATTTGCCCCCAGGTTCCTCGGACCATTCGAGGTTCTGCAGCAGATCAACCCTGTCGCCTACAAGCTTTGGCTGCCTCCTACCCTCAGGATTCCCAACTCCTTCCATGTCTCCCTCCTGAAACCAGTGATCCTGAACCGCTATTCCAAGACTCCCAGCCCTGCGGTTGCCTCCAGCGGCCCTTCGGACATGTTTGAGGTCAAGGAGATCTTGGACACCAAGAGAGTGAGAGGAAAGAATTTTTATTTTGTGGATTGGAGGGGTTTGGTCCTGAAGAGAGGTCCTGGGAGCCAGAGGAGAACCTCAATGCCCCTACTCTTCTGAAGAAGTTTCTCTCTCGCTCTGGTCCCAAGAAGAGGAGGCGTAAGAGGGGGGATACTGTAATGTCCGTGGCTGGGGGCTGTCAGCTCCAACCTCCCCTGACAGCTGCAGCCACGAGTCGACAAGCACTGGCCCCAGCCTCCTCCTCAGGAGACGCCAGCGCTCGCATCCACTCACCTCAGCCGGATCCCGTAGGGTGCACGCGCACACTCGTGCCCGCTCTTAAAGGGGCAGCGAGCGCATCGGACCTCGTTGATGAACTTTGACCCGTGAGTACCCTGGACTATAAGAGGGGTCCAGCCCCCTAGTTCTATGCCTGAGCGTTGTTGTTTTCCCTAGTTTGTGTATGTGATGGCCTCCTAGTGTGTTTCCTGTTCCGGTCCCTGCCCCTGTACCTATACCGGTTTCCATTTCTTGTTCCTAGCAATCCATACCTTCCTGATATAGCACTGAGCTGTGCCAAAGTCGTGCCGTGCTGCATCCACGTCTGACCTGCTTCACCTCGCCTGACCTTCGCCTGCTACCTAGTCCCAGCCGAGCCTGCCCTGCTGCTGTCTGAGCTGCCACAGGTACCTATAGAACTATAGACCCTCACCTGCTCCCTGTTGGCCAGCTGCCTTACCGCCAAGGTGGTACGGCCCAGTGGTTCCACAGACCCTTCGTGACACTTTTTTTATTACATACATAATCTTTTGTGAAAAATGGCAAAAGGTTTTTTGTTAACGTTGTTAATTTACAATGCGATCATTAGATCGCTCATGCATTACTTATGTATTGCAGTGTATTGCCTTCATCTGTGCTCTACTATTAAGCTTTGCCTATGTCAGGGCTAGTAGGACACTGATGGCAGACCAGGAGGCTTTCAATAGGCCTCCGGCTGCCATAGCATTCAATTGGCACCCCGTGCTTCATTACGATGGGGCCGATCGGGGTTCAGAGGAAGCCCTTTCTCTCTGCCTAACCGCTCTGATGCCATGGTCGATGCTGAGCCTGCGCCATCTTGGAGTAGCACACATCTGACATAACTGTATGTCAAATGTCGTTAAAGGGTTAAAGAATAGCATAGGCATTTTGGGACCTTTAAGTACCTTTTTCCTTGAACGTGCTTAGATATTACAGACAGGGCCACCATTACAAATTTCTGGGCTGGGGGGGGGGGGGGGGGGCGTGGCTGGCCCATGGCAGTGAAGACGCATCTGTGGTGAGCTCTGACGACATCCCTCTTCATCTGACTTCCTAAGCAGCCATCCGATACCCAGAACTTCCCAGAGGGGCAGGGAAAAGCAGTGCATACCACTTGGGTGGCCGCAGATTCCATTACCATCTACAGTGTTTTGGGCCGGCAGCCTTCCCGCCTGCTGCTAGTGACCGATTAATGGTGTCCTTAATGCTGAGAAATGAAAGCAGATACTTATTCATCAAGCAATACCATCAAGCAGGCATCTGATTGGCTCCAAATTTATTCTGCAGCAGGACAATGATCCTAAACATACAGCCAATGTCATTAAGAACTATCTTCAACGTAAAGAAGAATAAGGAGCCCTGAAAGTGATGATATTGCCCCCACTGATCCCTGATCTCAACACCATCGAGTCCGTCTGGGATTACACGAAGAGACAGAAGGATTTGGGGAAGCCTACATCCACTGAAGATCTGTGGTTAGTTCTCCAAAATGTTTGGATCAACCTCCCTGCTGAAATTCTTCAAAAACTCTGTTCAAGCGTACCTAGAATAATTGATACTGTTTTGAAGGTAAAGTGTGGTCACACCAAATATTGATTTGATTTAGATTTCTCTTTTATTCATTCACTTTGCAGTTTGTTGATTGATAACAAAAAACTATTAACACTGCTATTTTTGAAAGCATTTTTACTTTGCGGTATTTTCCCACAACTGTGAAAAACTTTTGCACAGTACTGTATATATATATATATATATATAATATTTATTTATATATATATATATACACACACACACACACACACACACACACACACACACACACACACTGGCCAAGCTAGTATCATGGAGCTTCAGGACTGCACTGGCCAAGTTGTGATGACAGGACATCAAGCCTGCTCCAGCCATCAGGACTGCTCTAGTCAAGCTTACTGCTTCAATGTGAACAGACAGATGGCATCTGTAGCGGATTTGTAGTATATTGCTATTTTATATACTAATTTGGGCCTTAAAAAACCTCCTTACTCTCTGTAGAATCCCCTCTAATTGCAACGCAACAGCAGGGACAGCCAGAGTCCAGCTCAAGTGTTTTAGGGGATTGCTATATACACAAGTGCAATTTTCTCAGCTGTATATGTAATACAGAAAATATATATTTACCCTAACGAATGAGGAAGGACATAATACTCCCATTATAACGGGCAACCTGTTCCTCACACAATTCAGAGAATGTCACCTGTTACCAAAGCTCTGTGAATGGCACCCATCATAAAAACACCACACATCAACTGCGTATATTAAAAGTGCTGCTAAACTCCTAGTTATTGTGTACCTTAAAAGCTAGATTGTTCCCTGCAGAAACTCAATTCTAGGCTCAGCGAATCTCTACCTGAGTCCAAGGACCACCTGGAAGCTGAGCCCACCCTTTCCCAGGCAACGGGTAACTGGGACATCCTGGGCCGGTTCTACAAGGAGCCCTCAGAACTCACAACACATTTGCAATTGTGATTCCAGCGTAAACAGCTGAAAGGCTGTGCCGCTTATCCCGGGCCCCTGCACTCAAAACAGCCAATTAGCTGCTCATCTACTCACAGCTTATGGCAAGCAGCTGTAAGTAAAGAGTATTTTCAATGACTGGACCACTAAACAATAGTGCAGGGATGCGGCTCTTCCTCTTTAGCGCAGCAGTCAGTCTCATGAATAGAAATACGCATGAGGCTGAATGATGCCTGTAGACGTGTTATATCAAACTATTGGCACTTATATACACATCTGGTGGGAATACCCAATTCTCCAACCCTCCTGGAAGGTGATGTTTTCTCTTTAGATTAGTGTTTGTAGTGGATCGCTTGTACCCACACCTAAAATGGCATTACTGTCACTCTTGCCAGGGGCTATTCCTAAAGCAAAAAAAGAATTGCTCCGTCACTTGGAGCTGAGCCAAAATCCCACAGTATTGGAAGTCATGCTTGATCCCTTCCAGCAACAGAATTTGTAGAATGTTTGAACCGTATAATTTGCATGGAAGAATTCACTGCAATTGATAAGGACTGTTATGACTACTATACTAAAACATGGTGCTATTGGGTTTCTTTTCCCTCCTTGACCAATATGCAATCTTGGATTGTTGATGTAATGACGGGGTAGGGAGACAGACAGGTGAGCCCTAATCTACCCGCCACTCAGTCCCTGCCTACTTGCAACGACCCGTCCTAGGCGACGGGGTACAACTGGGCGACGGTCCCTACGCTCAGTAAGTGCACGACAGACAAACATACAAGGGTACACAGAAGCTAGGGAAACGGGGCAGCTGCCCACGGAGACACCGTGAGCAACGAGAGTAGTGAACGAGCCGAGTCAAACCAGGAGTGCACGAGGTACAAAACGCTGAGCAGGAGAGTGGTCAGTAAGCCAAGGTCAATAACAAGCAGAGGATCAGTAGTTCAAGCAGCAGCAGAGCGAGGAAATAAGCAGAGCAGAATCACAGGCAAAGGAGGAACAGGAAAGGCAGGTATAAATAGACAGTGGGCGGAAGCTAGCTCCGTCTGGCCAGGCTGTGATAGGCTCTCCCACTCCTAAGCCTGCCATCCTGAGTGGTGGAAGATGGAGTCAGTCTCACAGACATAGGAGCAGGTGCAGACTGATTACCCACGGGCGTCGACACAGAAGCTGTGTCTGGCAGATCCTTTACAGTTGAATAACTAATTTTAGAAAGTTTTTGTAGGATCTCTTCTTGCATTATTGATCCCTCCCCATCCCCCCTTTTGTTTATTTTGTCCATCTTCGCTTTCCCTTACTTCACCCACTTCCTTAACTTCAGGTCAGTTCCTTTTAGGTACCAGGTGGGGCTATCTTTAACCATGTCTGGAGTCTACGTCGCAGCTTTTTTTGTTTTTTTTTGTTAAGTTATGTACTTTTTTATGGACGATTGTTCTTCTTAGGACTTTGTGACATGGTCCCAATATACCTTTTATATGTCTAAAACTGACAAAAGGAAAGTACATGGAGGGGAAGAAAATAAAAATTGGAAAAAAAGGGTAGAAAAGGGTAGGATAGAAAGAAAAATAAGGAAAATCCATGGTGCAAAGAGGCACTCTGCTCAGCATAAATGTAAAAATATAAAATGTATTTGCAAAATATAATTATAAGAAAAAAACAAAACACCATGTGTGATCCTGCATCCAGAGAGCAATAAACAGACATAAACATCATAGGCCCGGCCGGGTTAAATAAAGCATAACTCACATAGCACAAGTAACAAAACGACTTATAAAACCATATATTATGCACATAATATGCTATGCATGAATATATCTTGTATAGCTACAACTCATAATAAGTTTATCAAGCATGTATATGAACCATGTGAATAATAGGATTTGCGTAAATATAAATCCTGTATAGCAACGGGAGATGGAAGCCTAAGGCTGGAATCACACGAGCATGTGCGTTTTGCGCGCGCAAAAAATGCTGCGTTTTGCACGCGCAAATGGTCCATGTGGCAGCAGCATATGGTGCGCGGCTGCGTGATTTTTGCGTAGCCGGTATCATGATGACACTCTGGTTTTATGTTTACAAACAGAAAAACATGTGGTGCTTTTCTGTTTTCATTCATTGTTTTTACTGCTGTTGTGCGAATCACGCGCAGCACCCGGAAGTGCTTCTGTGTGCCGAGCGCGATTTTCACACACCCATTGACTTCAATGGGTGCGTGCTGCGCGAAACACGGGCAAATATAGGACATGTCGTGAGTTTCACGCAGCGGGCATACGCTGCGTGAAATACACTGACAGTCTGAACGGCCTCATTCAGTAACATAGGTCCGTGCGTAGCACGGACGTATTTTACGTTCGTGTGAATAAGCCCTAACAGGTATAATACCACGTGGACATAAATAGTATCAGCTGCAAATGTAAATATTATCACTTATTCAAGGGCACAGATAATACGAGAATGCAAAGAGAGGTAAAACCATATTAGGTCCAAAATATGGCTGCAGCTATGTTGGCACAATAGCTAATAGTAAGGCAAATGCAAGGCCAACTGCCGGGTAGTCAATACATATTTTCAACCAAAAGATTGGTCATTGAGACCATATACTTATCGCCATATAGCGTAGGTTATGGATGATGAACCAATGAGTTCCGCTGGCAATATAGTCTGTAGGTTGATCATGGACGTGCTGTCTCCGCAGCAATCTATGTAGGAAGACAAAAATCGATAAGGCCAAAGAACCTGCGCCGCAGAACAACACAATAGCAGAGAGCTGCTTATCTATAGGAATTTTACCCCAATTTTTTAGGATCTGCTATTGTTACAGTTTGTCACGTTGGGTGCGTGGACCCACACGGCCATACCGCCTTAATGGTATGGTAGCTGGCCAACAGGACACAGGTCAAAGTCTATAGTTCAAATAAGTGTACCTGTGGTAACTTCAGACAGTAGCAAGACAGGCTCGGATGGGACTTTGGCAGCAAGTAGATACCAGGCGTAGTGTAACAGGACAGGCATAGTACTCAGCGCAGCACGACTCCAACTATATACGGCACATGATTCTGAATAGCACGGGACACAGGATACAGGTAGAAGGAACGGGAGCACTGGGTACTAGGAAAAACTAAAGATCCAGAGACGAACATAGGTAAACGTCAACAATGCTGAGGCAATGCAGGAAGGGGCAGGGCCCTTCTTATAGTCCAGGGTGCTCATGGGCTAATTTGGTTCTTTAATTCAGGTGCGCACGCTGGCCCTTTAAGAGTTGGCACGAGAATGCCTACTGGACATGGCCGAGTGAAGCGGAAGTGATCCATGGCTGCGGCCGTCAGGAGGTTAGTAAAGCTGATGGCCCGCGGCCATGGGCATTATAGTATCCCCCCTCTTATGCCCCCTCCTCTTGGGGCCAGAGCGAGAGAGAAACTTCTTCAGGAGGGTAGGAGCATTGAGGTTCTCCCAGGACCTCCCTTCAGGACCAAACCCCCTCCAATCCACCAAATAAAAGGTTCTTCCACCCACTCTCTTGGTGTCCAGGATCTCCTTAACCTCAAATGTATCTCATGAACCGATGGGAGCCACTGCAGGACTAGGAATCTTGGAGTAGCGGTTCAGGACCACAGGCTTCAGATGGGAGACATGGAAGGAGTTGTGGATCTTGAGGGTAGGAGGCAACCGAAGCTTGTAGGAGACAGGTTTGATCTGTTGCAAGATCTCGAAGGGTCCGAGGAACCTGGGAGAAAACTTGTATGATGGCAACCTCAATCAGATATTTCTGGAGGACAGCTAGACTTTGGTACCTGGACAAAACTGAGGAGGTTCTCTTCTCCTTGTGTCTGCCTTATGTTTCTTGCGGTCCACCACCAACAGAATGGAGGATTGGGTCTGCTGCCAGATCTGCTGGAAGTCCCTAAAAGCAGAATCAGCTGCGGGCAGTTCGGACATAATGAACACCGGGACAGGAATTTGTGGGTGTTGGCCGTAGACGATGAAGAACGGTGTATTTCTTGTGGACCCGCTTGTATGATTATTGTACGAGAACTCAGCCCAAGGAAGAAGCTGCACCGAGTCATCATGCTGCTTCGAGATGAAGTGTCGTAGGTAGTTCTCCATGATTTGATTGATCCTCTCAACTTGACCATTGGACTGAGGATGGTAGGCTGAGGAAAAGTCCAACTTTACATTGAGGAGTTTACAGAGGGCTCTACAAAACGTTGAGGTGAACTGAACCCCCTATCAGACACGGTATGACGAGGCAAGCCGTGCAGGCGGAAGATGTGTTGCATGAAGAGGGCGGCCAGACGAGAAGCAGAAGGTAGACCGGTCAGCGGAACGAAGTGAGCCATCTTCAAAAATCGGTCCACCACCACCCAGACCGTACTGCATGACGCAGAAGCAGGCAGGTCCGTAACAAAGTCCATTGCTATATGCTGCCAGGGAGCATTGGGCACAGGCAGCAGCTGGAGCAGGCCAGCAAGTTTGGAGTGAGCAACCTTGTTAGCTGCGCACACCGACCAGGATGAAACAAAGTCCATGATGTCTTTGGGCAGCGTGGGCCACCAGAAATGACGGGCAATCAGGTCTCAGGTCTTATGGGTACCCGCGTGACCTGCCAGTCTGGAGCTGTGTATCTGGACCTCAAGACTTGAGGATGTGGCCATTCCAGGATGGCCTTTACCTTCTCAGGATTCATCTTAAGGCCTTGATCCGAGATAATGTAGCCCAGGAAGGGTAGAGCATTTCTCTCAAACACGCACTTCTCCAACTTCGCGTAGAGGCGATTCTCCCTTAATCACATCAAAACTTGATGGACATGTCTCTGATGAGTCATCGGATTTGGAGAAAAAATGAAGCTAGACCAAAACACAAACATAGAGGAGGTCACGGAAGATGTCATTAACCCCTACCCGCACAAGTAAGTAACTATACGTCGTCGCGGGATGTCACTTCCCGCACGAGGACGTATAGTTACTGAGTTGTTTCCGGTGCACACTGTCGGCGACAGTGTGCACCAGGAACTGGGATGTCAGCTGTTACCGACAGCTGACACTCACCTCTTGCCGGCCAGCGGTCCTTTGCCGCTGATTTTGGTGACTTAACCCCTTAAATATGGCGATTGGTTGCAATCGCCGAAGTTTAGGGGTTTCTAGCATATCGGCAGACCCCGGTCCGAAATTGCGAGGTTTGCCGATAGTTAGCATGTCAAACGGAAGCCAAACAATGGCTTCCGTGTCTGCCATGGATGGAAGCCCATCAGGACCAACCTTCGGCTAATCCTTATAGGCTTCCTGTCAGAGTGACAGGAAGTCACTGTGTCGTTCCCGATGCACACTGTCGGCGACAAGGTGTGCATCGAGAACTGGGAGATCAGCTGTCCCCGACATCTGACACTCCAGTGTTGCCATTCAGCGGCTCATCGTCGCTGATTTTGGCAATTAACCCGATAAATGTGGTGATCGATTGCGATATCCACATTTAGGGGGTTTGTAGCCCATCAGCAGCCCCCATGCAATTGTGGGGGTTGCTGATGCTTGTGATGGCATCCAGAGGCCAGGCAACGGCCTCCGGGTCTGCCATGTATGGAAGCCTATGAGGACCAGCCTCTGGCTGGCCCTCGTAGACTTACTGTCAGAGTAACTGTGACGTCGCACTGACAGTTGGAATACATTACACTACCTAGGTAATGTAATGTATTCTAGCAGCGATCAGAGCTGCAGGTAAAAAGAAACAAAGTGTAAAAAGTTAAAAAAAAGTTAATAAAAATGTTTTATAAAAATTTCATTTATTATAGGAATAAAATGAAAACGTTAAAAAAAGTATACATGGGGGCGTGGCTTGGCAGCCGAGAGACATGGCAGCTTGATCCCGGAGCTCCGGCAACAGACAAAGCTAATTATAACGCACGGCTCTTCTAATACTCTCTTAGAGACCCAAAAGTAGACAGAACTACTCATGATGACGAGAGGCAGGAAAGGCCTGAAACAACAGGGCAAATTGGACTTTTATTTCGAGAAGGACCGAGAGGGAGAGGACGAGGCTGCAGGCCTCACTACTTATCCTCTCACTTTAAGCCCGGGAAAAGCAGCATCGTCACTTTCCTCTGCTTCTCACCAAAGCGCAAAAAGATCTCCGCTTACCATAGCAGACTCCCGGGGAGTTGCGCAGCAGATAATTTCGGGATCCCGATACAGCCCTCTGGCTGCGGAGTCCCTGGAAGAAACCGGAGATGAAGACACCATGCGGTCGACGCCATCTTCCCCTTCACACAGTCCGGAAGTGCGGCAGCATAGGACAAAGGAGCAAGCTCGACGAGGCTCAGAGGTAAGAGAGAGAGAATCTCAATCCCGGGGGCCGTCTTTAATGATAAAAGCATTTAGAGACATACCTACTACTGATGGCCCGGCCTCGGGCACTTTGATGAAAGAGATGCTGACGGTGTTTAGTACCTCTATACATACTGAATTCACTGCCTTGCTGGCTCCTATTACAGCTACACTACAAGGCCTGGGGCAACGGATACATCATATTGAGCACAAGATGGGAGAGTTCGCTGCCTCACATAATAATCTAGTGGATACACACTCTGACTTATCCGTAGAGATTGAAAAGTTACAAGCTAAGGTCATAGACCTGGAAGATAGGTCTAGACGGAACAATGTGAAAATTAGAGGTATCTCAGAGGATATTCTGCCTGCTGATCTTACTAAATATGTGCAAGCGCTTATGATGGCTATTCTACCGAAGAGTTCAGATACAGATATCATAATCGATAGGGCACATAGAGTGCCGCGTCCGAAACACCTACCAGACACTTTACCCCGAGATGTTCTGATCAGGATCCACTACTACCACGTTAAGGAAGCTTTGCTGGCAGCGATTAGGACACTGGGGGATATACCGACACCATATCAGCATATCAAGTTATATGCGGACCTATCAGCAGCCACACTTCGGATGAGAAAAAACCTATCACCTATTACTGCAATTCTGAGAGAGCACAACATCGCCTACAGGTGGGGATTCCCTGTAAAAATTCTGGTACGCCAGAATGGAACACTGCAAGTTATTTCTACATTGGGGGAAGGAAGAAAGTTCCTGCAATCTAAAAAGCTTCCAATTCCGGAGATCACAGAAGAACGGGGGGGGGGATACCCCTCTCGATTGGAGCAAGAGTGGCAAAAGGTGCATACAAAAAAGGGACCACATCGCTGAAGAGCCAATAACATAATATAAGGTATCACAGTTGCCGTTTGGAGTTCTGGACTGTCTCTGGGATTCGAGCCCTGAGAATTTGTCCCACTATTTTTCAACAGCTTATTCAGCTGTATATGTGTTTATGTTTGTGTGGTTGGTGTGACTCTATTTTATGGGTCAATAGACACCTAAATGTGTTTATATGTGTACGATATATCGTGTCTAGTACAGTGATGAAATGTGAAGTTAACATACCGGATATAGGGTCACTTGTATGGATATATGCAATATTATGTTTGGTAAGGCTAGAGTGCTTTATATTATCCTTCCATATACTTCAATATACAAAGTTTGAGGGACTAATGGAATACAAGAAGACACCGCTTACACACATTTTTGAGATCCTAATACATTACGATGATTAAGTTTGTCTCTCTAAATGTAAAAGGTTTAAATAGTCCACATAAGAGAGCGTTTATGTGGAGAGAAGCTCTTTCCTTGAAATGCGACATATTATGTACACAGGAGACCCATTTACTAGAAAAAGATGCACATAGAGTAAAACATCCTCAATTCTCCAAGGTTATTCTTTCTCACCACACCAAGAAACAGAGAGGGGTACTTCTAGCAATTCGAAATACAGTCGCATTTAATCCTATCGAGACTTTTCTAGACCCGGGAGGGAGATATATCATCCAGATAGGAGAATTGAACAATGTGGTATTCACCATAGTAGTTGTATATGCCCCAAACGCACACCAAATCCGTTTTCTAAATAAATTATTTCGTAAAATCAACAAAGTTAAGAGGGGGGAATTGGTAATTTGTGGGGATTTCAACACCATACATGACCCATCAATAGATTCCACGAGTGAACATAGAACACACTCCCAATCTCTAGCCCCTGTCTTGCTAAGGGAAGATATGTATGATATTTGGCGCATTCAACACGACTCGGAAAGAGACTACTCCTTTTTTTCATCGGTACATAAGTCCTATTCTCGCATAGACTTATTTCTGGTAGGGCGTTCGCTATTACAAAAAGTGGACAAATCCTCTATTGAGCTGATTAAATGGTCAGATCATGCAGCTATTACCATATGTGTAAAGGATACCCATAACTCACAAACACATTTCCTATGGAGAAACAATGCGTATCTGATGTCACATCCTAAATATAAGGAGGAACTGAGCAAAGGCCTAGAGGAATATTTTCTATGGAATGTAAACTCTGTTCAGGATCCATTTGTTCTGTGGAATGCACACAAAGCATACATGAGAGGCCTCTTTATAAAATGGGGGCATAGAGCAAAGAAAGAGAGGGATCGGCAGTTCGAGGATACAATGACACAAATACGTAATATAGAGGCCCTGAATAAAACTGACACCTCCCCAGCTAACACTGAGAAACTGCGACACCTCCGAATTAAATTGAAGGATTGTTTGATGTACAAATATGAAAAAAACTTACAATCTGTCAAAGCTCAATACTACTCACAGGACAACAAAGCCAGTAAACTCTTGGCACACAGAATAAAAGCCAGGAATATCAAGAGTAAGATAGCTTTTCTTAAAGATCCAATTAGAAACACTAAAATATACTCACCTGGAGACATAGCACAAAAGTTCAAAGAATACTATGAATCCCTTTATAATTTGCAATCACACACGACAAATCCACAACCGACCCGACAGGCTGTCAGAGATTTCTTAAGAGATCTAAAACTTCCACGTTTATCTTCCCAACAGCTGGCAGATTTAAACCTCCCTATATCGGAGGGGGAAATATCCAAAATAATTCGTTCCCTACCGCTACACAAGGCCCCTGGACCAGATGGGCTATCTGGTATCTACTATAAAACTTTTGAAAAAACTCTCCTCCCGCATCTGTTTGAAACCCTAAAGCATGCCATTTCGGAGGGGAATTTCCCAAAGGAAATGCTGAGTGCAGTGATAGTGACACTCCCCAAATCAGGCAAAACACCGGACTCACCACAAAATTTTAGGCCCATTTCCCTCCTTAACTCGGATGTAAAAATTTATGCCAAGGTATTGGCAAACCGCTTGTCGGAGGTAATTCCAATACTAGTTAATAGAGACCAAGTCGGATTCGTTAAAGGAAGACAGGCTCCGGAAAACACTAGGAGAGTTCTCAATATTTTAGATTATGTAAATAGGAAAAAAACTAAAGCTGTTATGGTTACTCTAGATGCTGAAAAAGCCTTTGATAGGGTTAAATGGTCATTTGTATTCACGGTTTTAGAAGAAATGGGATTTGAAGGATCTATTACAACGGCAATTCAAGCTTTATATTCCAGTCCATCGGCAAAAGTGTTTGTTAATGGTGCGCTTTCGGAGGATTTTGGGATAACGAATGGGACAAGACAAGGGTGTCCACTATCGCCTTTAATTTTTGTCCTGTCTATAGAACCATTGGCACAGGCTTTTAGACAACATCAGGACATTCACGGGATAAAAATAGGAGATAGATCCCACTGCATTTCCCTTTATGCAGACGACATAATATTAACCCTAGAACAGCCGGAAAAGTCGTTAGCAACTGCATTTGAGATTATCCAGGAATTCGGTCAAATAGCATTTTATAAAGTGAACATGGGAAAATCACAAGCTATACCCCTAAATTGCTCATTGTTGGACCTGGAATATATGCGGGAGAAATTTCCGTTAGATTGGCAACAATCACATATTAAATACTTGGGGATAAACATCACTCCCAAAGTCTCACAGCTGTACCAAGTCAACTATTGTTCTATGTTAGCGCAAATAGAAGTAGATTTGAAACAATTGGAGTTACATGAAGTTTCGTGGATAGGTCGTATCGCGGCATTTAAAATGTTGGTACTTCCAAAGTTACTATATCTGTTTCGGACTTTACCGATTAAAATGCCCTTGTCCTTTTTTAATAAAGCACACAGGTTGGTAAGCTCCTATGTCTGGCAAAAAAGTAGACCACGCATAGCCGCTCGTTTATTGAATAAAGGGAAAAAACAAGGGGGCTTAAGTTTACCTAATATCCATCACTATTATTTGTCCACTCAGATATCGCAACTGAAATACTGGTGGGAAGGAGATACCTCCCAACATTGGGTACAAATTGAAATGTCAACATCACCTATACATAATCTAAAGGCCCTTTTAATTGTAAAATTACACCCAAAATCTCCAAAGATATCTCTGCCATATTTTCTATCCACTTCTATACAAAACTGGGTAAAATTCCATTCGCTGTGTAACACATCTTCATTATCTCTACTCCCCAATTCGCCGATAGAAACTCTAGAGTTTCTTCTCACTGATTTGGATCTCCGACTATGGAAAGGGGGGGGTCTGACACAGATGACAGCATTTTTCGAAAATAACCAAGTGGTACAGTTTAGCTGCTTACACGATAAGTTTGGTATCCCAAACACTGAGTTTTATAAATTCCTTAGAATCAGACATCTGTTGCAAACGGACTGCCCATTTGAGGTCACAGCAAACAAAGAGATATTCCAAATATGGGCTCAAACGGGGACGCGTCTTAAAGGACTACGTCCTATTTATGACCTTTTGGGATCTAAGAGTATATTTGAAAAATCTTCCCCTTTCTTGGCCTGGGAAAAGGAACTTACAAAAGAATACTCAGCACAAAAGTGGTCTTATGCACTTACATTTATAGCGAAACATTTGAAATGTACTCTTCATTATGAGTCGGTAATGAAGACAATACTTCGCTGGTATTACACTCCAGATAAACTCCAGCGCATATACCCGACCGCCTCTCATCATTGTTGGAGGAATTGTGGGGGTAGGGGGACGCTATTGCATATTTTATGGACCTGTCCGTCTCTCAAAAATCTATGGAAGGCTGCATTTAAGTTGCTATATGATATTACAGGAATTACAGTTGACCCTTCATCATCGTTAGCATTGCTCTTTCTGAATCTTGAGGACATTCCGGGAGACTACAGAGTAGTCGCAGCGCATATATTTATTGAGACCAAATTAGCAATAACCAGGTATTGGAAAAGTCAGACTATCCCTCCCTTAACGGAGATTATTGCCCATATTAATAGTACATGCTCATATGAGAGAATGATGGCACATAGGGGGCACTCTATTCTTAAATATGAGAAAGATTGGGGTCCATGGTTGGACAGCGTCTATAATTTTGCTAACTAAAAGATTTAAGGTAGAGGTATGCCATAGAATATGAGACACAGGGGGGGGCTAAGACACTGGATGAGAGACTTGGTTCTAATTCATGTATATACTGCATTATCTCTCTGTATGATATGACTTCTTTTGTCTTATATCTGTAAGAGAATACAAGTATTGCTCACTGTTAGCTTTGGAATGCAATTTGTATGTTATTTTGTTATTCTGTATGTTGGAAAAATGTTCAATAAAAATCTATTGATTTAAAAAAAAAAAAAAGTATACATATTTGGTATCACTGGGTTCGTAACGACCCAGACTATGAAACTATAATGTTATGTTTTCCGCACGGTGAACGCCGCAAACAAAATAAACGGAAAACTATGTCAGCATCGCTATTTTTTGGTCACCACCCCTCCCAAGATATAAAATAAAAAGTGAAAAAAAGTCACATTTATCCCAAAATAGTACCAAAAAAAACTACAATCCGTCCCGCAAAAAACAAGACCTCCCACAGCATTTTTGACGGAAAAATGAAAAAGTAATGGCTCATCATAGGGTGTCTCAGAAAATACATTTTTTTTTTTAAAAAAACATATTTTTTATTGACAAAATAGAAAATACACAGTAGGATATTGAACCATAAGGTTCATCAGAGATTTTACAGACTAGGAATGTACAAAATGTATCAGGAACAATAGCTAAAACTAAATTCCATAGCAGTACACATCAGCAAGTTTACAAAAATAAACCATTATCCATTCCAATAATACATACATGTGTATTTAAAGAAGAGTAAGGACATGCTGAGGTTTATTATAAAAAGAAAGAAAAAAAGAAAGAAAAAGCCAAACAAAAACAAACCTAAACAAAACTCACCAGTTATAAATGAGATAAGAGAAAGACAGAGATACAGGCATGTACAATTAGGTATGAAGAGCGTCCATAAAGTACCTAGAGGACTGCCATTTGTCCCAAGATGAGCCCTGAGAGAATTGATACCCATGTACAGTAGAAACCGTTCTTTCCATAATGCACGTTGTATTGACATATTGAATTACTTCAGATATGGTAGGAGTGGCAGTCTGCTTCCAATATTTAGCTATCAGAATCTTTGCAGAGGTCAAAACATGAAATATGATCGTTCTATCATGAGAATGAAAGTCAGCAACTCCAATATTAAGTAACGCTAATGCCGGACTACAAACAAAGGAATACTGTAAAACAGTAGTCAAGAGTTTGTCTATTTTGTCCCAAAACAATCTTAAAAGAGGACACTCCCAAAATACGTGATAAAGTGTTCCCTTGGAAACACAACATCTCCAACAAATATTGGACGAGTTTGGATAGATCAAAGCTAAACGATAAGGCGTAAAATACCATCTATATAACAATTTCCTCGTAGCTTCCAAGTGTTGAGTGGATTTAGATAGCTTAGCAGCCAAAAGATAAGTCGATTCCCAATCCACAGACCCTGGAGTAAGATGTAAATCTCTTTCCCAGTGTGACAGACATGCAAGAGTTTTAGTCTGTAGAAGCTCTGAAATAGCGAGATACGCCTTAGAAACACCCTTCATAGTCTTACTATAGTGATGAAAATATAGTTCATAAGGCGTTTTAGGGGGATTATCTCTAATATGAATACTTGAGATAAAGTGTCGAATTCTCAAATACTTGTAAAAGTCGACCTGTGGTATAGAGTATTTATTTGAGACCTCTGCAAAGGACAACAAGAGACTACCACTCCCAATATCCGACAATTTCCCAGTGCCTTGCGTTTCCCAATTAGAAAGGTCTAAATCAGAAATCAACTGCATAAGAGTTTGCAGGGACATATAAAAACACCCGCAGAGCTTTTTGGACCACAATCAGCTTCCAAGACATCAAGGCGGCTTTAACAGTCAATAAATGAGGGGGACGAGTTTGTAACTTAAGGGAAGAAGCCCAAAGATAAGCTTCAAGTGAGCTATATTGACCACAATCACGTTCGATATTTACCCAATGCTTGGAATGTCGAGGATTTAGCCACTGCCAAAGTTGATCTAAAATAGTAGCATGGTAGTAAGCCACCATATTAGGTAGACCTAGCCCTTCTTTCTCAATAGGGAAGCACAATATAGGATGAGCAACTCTAACTCTATGCTTTTTCCACACATATTTGGACAATAGGCTCCGTAGTCTAGTCAGATATGAAACCGGTAGGGGATAGGAAGATTCCTGAAAATATATAAAATTTTTGGCAAAACCATCATTTTTATAGCTGCAATACGGCCAATCCAAGAAACTTCAAATAATCTTCGAGCTCTCTTTCCAAACGGGTAAGTAACGGGAGATAATTAGAAGCGTATAAATGTGACACAGGGTACTTCAATGTAATACCTAAATATGAAAGGCCCTGGGATGACCATACAAATTAATATTGATTTTGTAAAGTCTCTACAGTTTCTGGCGGCAGACCCATATCCATAATCAGGGATTTACTCACATTAAGCTTGTAATATGATACAGAACTAAAATGGTACAACACATTTTACCACTTGAGGCAGGGAATTAAGTGGATCAGATAACACTATAAGCACGTCATCAGCAAATAGACCTATTTTATGCGTGGAATTACCAATACTAATGCCTTGAATAAGTGGCGACGAGCGTATAGCTTCTGCCAGGGGTTCCATAATTAATGTAAAAATTAACGGGGACAGAGGACAGCCCTGGCGCGTACCATTAGATATCTCAAAAGGTGTAGATTGTTATCCCGAAGTTAAAATAGTAGCCGAGGGTGTAGAGTATAACGTCATAATAATATCCTGCGCCGCTGCGATGATACCAAATTTAGCCAGTACAGCATCTAGATAACCCCAATGCACGCGGTCGAATAGCTTCTCCGCATCCAATGATAGGAGCAGAGAGGGCATACGACGGCGCCCCACCCAGTCCACGATATTAATAAAACGTTGAGTGCCATCAACCGAAAATCGGTTTTTAACAAACCCAACCTGGTCTTGATGAACCAAGTTCGGTAAAATATTAGACAAACGAGATGCCAAAATCTTAGAGTATAATTTTAAGTCCGTATTAAGCAAACTAATGGGCCTGAAATTCTGTGGTCTATCTGCTGGTTTGCCCAGTTTAGGTAAAGTAACAATGGTGGCCCGTAGCATTTCGGAAGGGATGTGCCCGGTAGAATGTATATGATTGAAAAGCTGTAGGATATGAGGCGCTAGAATACTATTGTATTTCTTATAATAATCATTAGTAAGGCCATCAGGGCCAGGGGATTTTTGCGACTTTAGTGTTAGTATGGCATCATTAATTTCTGATAAAAGAAAAGGATTAGCCAAAGTTTCCAATTGTAACGGTGTGACCGTCGGTAAGGACACAGAGGCCAAATAATCAGCAATGGCATTCGGGGATGGTTGAGTAGTGGAAGAGTCTGCATTTAAATTATAAAGGGAAGAATAATATTGCTCAATAGAATTCGCAATGTCCTGAGGATTAAACAATAAAGTATTATTTTGGTCATAAAGGTAGGGAATTCTCGCTTTATATGCATGATGTTTTAGTTGCGATGCCAATAAAGCACCAGCTCTATTACTATGTCTATAATACTTAGCTTTCAATTTCCGCAACGCCAGATCATACTTATAGAGGTCCAGTTGTTGTAATTGGGTTTGAAGATGACTAATCAACTTAGTTCTCGCAGAGCATAACAGGCCTTTGTTTAATTGCGTGAGTCGTAAAATATCGTTAGATAGTTGAAGTCTTTTGGATGCTCTTTCTTTCTTATCCTTAGCTGCTAGACTAATAAAATTACCTCTCACAAAGGCTTTATGAGAATACCAGATCGTGGCAGAGGTTACATCAGGGTGACATTAAATTCAAAAAAATCTTCTAACATCTTAGTATGGGATTGCTGGTATTTGGCAGACTGTAAAAATAAAATGGTTAATCCTCCATGGAAATGTAGGGGGTTTGTTAAAATCTTCAGATACTCGAAGTGTAATAGGGGCATGGTCCGACCACGAGATCATACCAATATGTGAAGAAAGAGTACGATCATATAAAGGTTTATCCACAAAAAACAAATCAATCCTAGAGTAAGTACTGTGAGGATGGGAAAAAAAACTATAACCGCGTTCTGTGAGATGTTGAAAACGCCACAAATCTATCAAACCTTCTTTGGAAATAGTTTGAAATAGATCTGAGGGAGAGTGCGATGCACCTAAAGCAGATGAGTCAAGAGAAGGCCACATAGTTTTATTCTAGTCTCCCACCATCATAAGATACCCCTGTTTATGATGGTGTACCAACCTAAGTATTTTATTCACAAATCTGGTTTGATGTGCATTTGGCGCATAAACGTTAACAATGGTATACTGAATATTATTAAGATGACAAACAAGAATAATATAGCGACCCTCCGAATCTATATGAACAGCATCTTGTTTAAAGGCTACCGATTTGTCCAGGATTATAGCCACACCTCATTTTTTAGAAACCGCCGGAGCAGTGTAAATATGGGGAACATTTTTGTGTTTAAGTCTAAAGGCATCAGATGGATTTAGATGTGTTTCTTGCAAACACAATACAGAAGGTTTTAGGCGCTTGGTTTTCGCCCACAACATTGAGCGCTTAAATGGCTATTAAGCCCTTTGACATTTAAGGAAGAAAAGGTCAGCACCATATTGAAAGAAAATAAAAACCGCTATAAAAGGATAAAATCCCAATAATAGTATTACCCCTCAATTTAGGATTACAGAGATTCTCCAAATACATGACATGCATAAACATATAAAAAAAAAGAAATGACAATCTCAAGCAGGTGAGTATGGTGAGCAAAACGTTCAACAGAACAGAAAAATAAAGTAGAAACAAAAACAATTGTGTTGGTGCATGATAGAAAATTGGCGCCACGGTGGGGGGGTGGGAGACTTAAGGCCATTAGGCAGGTGGTTTAAGCCAAGAGCTAAACCCGGGCTATTTAAAGTCAAGAATACATATACAATAAGGACATGAAAAAACTAACCGCCCTTACAGTAAAACAAGAAAGGACCATATGAAGGCACCATAAGATACCTAAAACACTCTCAGGATACAGAAGATCTATGACCTGAGACTTTCTGCCAGTCCGTATACAGAATAGGAGGATCTTTGATTGAAGAAGCAGGCTGTCTAGATGAGAAAACCCGTGAGCCTGCAGCAGACATCGCAGTCACATGCCAATCAGTGAGCAGAGCTTGAACTTTCCGCAGGGAGTCCGCCACATATTTAGATCCTTTGTAGGTAATGATACGCTGGACGGGGAATGCCCATTTATAGGGAATTTGATGATCCCGCAAAATCGTGGTAACAGATGAAAACTCTCTCCGACGAAGCCATGTAGCTGCAGAAAGATCCGCATACAATTTAACATCTTGAAACCGCTCAGGAAGGGATGTCACATTTCTCGCCGCAAACAGCAATTTATCCTTAAAGCGGTAAAAATGAATACGTGCAATCACATCACGCGGAGAAGATAAAGGCAATGACTTGGGCTTGGGAATACGATGTGCCCTGTCAATCATCAAGTCCAGTTGCGGTGTATCAGGCAATATCGCCACAAAAAGATCTGTGAGAAACTCTACCAACTGGTCTCCTTTAACGGACTCTTCGAGGTCGGCGACCTTGTATTTCAACGTTTCAACCTGTTCTTCCAATGAAGTACTTGTATCCACAAGTAAATTATGAGCCTCAGAATATTCAGCCATCTTATTTTCAATATGGGAAGTTCTGTCCCCAAGACCATGAAAGTCTTTTTGCCGATGCTGAAAAGCTGACTGTATGGACTGCTGAATAGAAATATGAAACTCTTGCAACAACAACTTAAGGGCAGTTTCAGATACAGGCTTCTCTGCACCAGAAGCATAGAGAGGCAAAGATGGCTGCTGAGCATGCACAGTGTCAGGAAAAGGAGCATGTAACAGACTCTGCCCTGCAGGAGAGCCAGCAGTACTCACAGATTGCGAATAAGACGATCCCACAGGAGGCTGCTGCACATGGTCACTGAGAGGAGAAGACGGCTGTGAAGAGGAGGCATGCTCTGAAGATCGCAGGTAAGGAGGCAGGGAAGCAGGAACAGACCCACGTGGAGTGCCTGAGCTCCTCTGGCTGGAGCCGGAAATCTTCTGCTGTAATGGAGCCGGTGAGTCAGCTCCATCTTGGGTACTCGACGCTTGGAAAAAACTCGGTGAGTTTAGCAGTCACGGGCTTCTTTTTCAGTCTGCCCATATCTCCAAGTAGTCAGGAGACCGTCCAGGTAGGAACAAGGTCTCAAACGGTCGTTTTCTTGCTGGTGTGAGCCGGTAATTAGCTCAGGAGCTGCAGAGCTACAGGAGCACATGTCTTACTCCATACGCTGGTAGCCACGCCCCCTCCGAAAAGAAATGATGTTAAAGAAACGTAATTTTATTGTGCAAATAATGTAAAACTTTAAAACTATACACATATGGTATCGCCGGAATCGTACAGACCCGCAGAATAAAGTAAAATTTATTGCGCACGGTGAACGTTGTAAGAATTAAAGAATTTAAAGCACCAAAATCACAGTTTTTTGGTCACCTTAGCTCTAATAAAAGATCCTGTGGGGTCAAAATGCTCACTACACCCCTAGAAAAATTCCTTGAGGGGTGTAGTTTCCAAAATAGGGTCACTTTTGGGGGGGTTTCCACTGTTTTGGTCCCTCTGGGGCATTACAAACGAGACATGGCACTGAAAACCAATCCAGAAAAATCTGCGCTCCAAAATCCAAAAGGCGCTCCTTCCCTCCTGAGCCCTGCTGTGGGTCCAAACATCAGTTTATGCCCACATATGGGGTATTGCCGTAATCAGGATAAATTGCTTTACAAATGTTGGCGTGCTTTTTATCCTTTTATTCCTTGTAAAAATGAAAACAATATATGTTTCCACAGAAAAAAAGGTGATTTTCATCTTCACAGACTAATTCCACAAAATTCTGCAAATAAACTGTGTGGTCAAAATGCTAACTATACCCCTAGAAAAATGCCTTGAGGGGTGTTGTTTCCAAAATGGGGTCACTTTTGGGGGGTTTCGACTGTTTAGGTACCACAAGACCTCTTCAAACCTGACATAGTGCCTAAAATATTCCTAAAAAAGGAGGCCACAAAATCCATTAGGTGCTCCTTTGCTTCTGAGACCGGTGCTTCAGCCCATTAGGACACTAGGGCCACATGTTGGATATTTCTAAAAACTGCAGAATCTGGGCAATAAATATGTAGTTGCGTTTCTCTGGTAAAACCTTCTGTGTTCCAGATTTTTTTTATTACATATGAATTTCGCCCAAAAAAAATGAGATTTGTAAATTTCACCTCTACTTTGCCTTAATTCCTGTGAAACGCCTAAAGGGTTTAAATGCTTTCTGAATGTGGTTTTGAATACTTTGAGGGGTGCAGTTTTCAAAATGGGATGATTTATGGGTACTTTCTAATATAGAAGGCCCTCAAAGCCACTTCACAACTGAACTGGTCGCTGAAAAAATGGCCTTTTGAAACTTTCTTGAAAATATGAGAAATTGCTGCTAAAGTTCTAAGCCTTGTAACGTCCTAGAAAAATAAAAGGACGTGAAAAAAAATTATGCAAACATAAAGTAGACATATGGGGGATGTTAACTAGTAACTATTTTGTGTGGTATTACTATCTATTGTACAAGCAAATACATTTAAATTTCAAAAAATTCTAATTTTTGCAAATTTTCGCAAAAATTTGACGTTTTTCACAAATAAATATTGAATTTATCGACCACATTTTTTCACTAACATAAAGTACAATATGTCACGAGAAAACATGCTGTGTCCTAAAGGGGTTAACGAACTCCTGGAAGACTGTGGTAGCGTTACACAGGTCGAAGGGCATTACTAGATATTCATCGTGACCGTCACGGGTGTTAAATGCTGTCTTCCATTCGTCACCCCTGAGAATCCGGATTAGGTTATAAACCCCCCGCAGGTCTAGCTTAGAACATTTTTTGGCTCCTCGTATGCCGTCAAACAGTTCTCAAATCAATGGCAACGGATATCTATTTTTTACCATGATCTGGTTGAGACCCTGGTAGTCGATGCAGGGTCGCAGAGAACCATCCTTTTTCTTGACGAAGAAGAACCCGGCTCCTGCCGGGGTGGAGCACTTCCTTATGAAGCCCCTCTCCAGATTCTCCTTAACATAGGCGGACATGAACTGAGTCTCTGGCAAGGAGAGAGGATATACCCTACCACGGGGAAGGGATGCACCAGGAATCAGCTCGATAGGGCAGCAAT
This sequence comes from Rhinoderma darwinii, assembly GCF_050947455.1. Lineage (NCBI taxonomy): Eukaryota > Metazoa > Chordata > Amphibia > Anura > Rhinodermatidae > Rhinoderma > Rhinoderma darwinii. The sequence goes on from NC_134691.1 coordinate 198,751,203, forward strand.
ACGCCCGATGTGGGGGCAGTGTATACGCCTCCCTCTTGCTGAAGACATCCGAGAACGTAGAATAATGACAAGGCAATTCTGCCAAGGACTGAGGCAGAGGAGGCTGGGCCAGATGAATCTGTACCAGGCAGCGGTTGAGACACTCGGGACCCCACTGGAGGACCTCTCCAGAATTCCAGTCCAGGACTGGGGATGTAGTCCGAGCCAGGGCAGGCCCAGCAGCACAGGGTTGACAGCCTTAGACAGGACAAAGAATGAGATGAGCTCGGAATGAAGGGCTCCCACTTGGAGCTTTAGTGGCTTGGTCACAGCTACAACCGGGTCTGGCAGAGGTAGTCTATTCACCGATACAACCATCAAAGGCCTCTCTGGCGGGGTTATGGGCAACTGGAGAAGATCCACCAGGTCTCTCCGAATGAAGTTAGCTGCGGATCCAGAGTCCAGATAAGCAGAGACCCGGTGCATTTTTTTGCCGGACACTATGGTCATGGGAATGGACAATTTATAAAAAAGTCCTTCCTCATCCAGGGTTGTCTCTCCAACCAACCCTAGGCTCTGTGGCTTTTGGGGGCACAGATGCACAAGATGGCCTCCGAGGCCGCAATACAGACAGAGTCCCGACGTGCATCTGCATTGTCTCTCTTGGGTAGTCAGATTGAAATGTTCCATTCACAAAGACTCCTTTGGAGGAACAGCTGATGAGCACAGCAGGGATTGTTGCAAAGTAGGACCCGGGCTAGGGGGTCCTCCCTCCCGACGGGCCTCATGGAACCATTTTTGGATCCTTATGTCAATCCGGGCGGCCAGAAGAATGAGGTCATCCAGGATGGATGGCAGATCTCGGGCGGCAAGTTCGTCCTTAATCTCAGGGGACAGTCCCTGCCAGAATGTAGCCGCCATGGCCTCGTTGTTCCACAACAACTCTCCTGCCAGGGTGAAGAAGTGGACGGCGTACTCGCCCATGGAAGTGTCTCCCTGGCGAAGGTTCAGCAAGGAGGCAGCTGCTAACGAGACTTGTCCAGGCTCCTCAAACACTGTGCGAAATGTCCGTAGGAACCCCTGGAACTCACAGGTCTCTGGTCCTTGTCTCACATAGATAGGGTTCGCCCATGCTAGGGCCCTGCCAGTGAGGAGAGACACGATGAAAGCGACCCTTGCGCCATCAGTAGAAAATGCCCTAGCTATAGACTGAAGTGGATCTGGCACTGGTTCAAAAATCCCCTGCAGGTCTTCGCGTCTCCATTATAGTGATGAGGTAGTGGCAGAGAAAATCGGGGATCAGCACTGCCAGGAGGTGTAGTAGGAGGAACGGCAGCTTGCACATCCAGCCGATGTGCAATAATGTTCAATGCCTAGATGAGTTGGTCCTGTCGAGACTAGCATATTCACCCGAATCACTTGTGACCACATCATAGTCTTGGATTGACCAGCGGGGTCCATAGCCTGAGCGTACTGTTGCATTGGGTGTGTGGACCTAATGGGCCATACCGACTTAACGGTATGGCAGCTAGCCAACAGGACACAGGTCAGAGTCTATAGTTGAAATAGGTGTACCTGTGGTAACTTCAGCCAGTAGCAAGACAGGATCGGACTCAGACTCGGACTCTGACTCAGCGCAGCAGGACTCCAACTCTATACGGCACTTGCTTCTGGATAGCACGGGACACAGGATAGAGGTAGCAGGAATGGGAACACCGGGAACTAGGAAACACTAAGGGACCATTTTCAGAGATGAACATAGGTAAACTACAACAACGCTCAGGCAATGCAGGAAGGGGCAGGGCCCTTCTTATAGTCCTACGGGACACGACCGAGTGAAGTGGTAGTGAGTGCTGGCGTCTGCTGAGGAGGAGATGCGGGCAAGCGCTCACTAATCCATGGCTGCGACCGTCAGGAGGTGAGTAAACCTGATGGCCCGCGGCCATGGGCATTACACAGTTATATACTCTGCCTTGGTTCTTCGAGCCTCAAGTACAATATTGCTCAAGAAACCTACACAAAACAAGTGTATACAATTGTAGAAGACCACCTACTGTTCAATGCCCTAGCGGCTCTGTCAACAGATGAAAATCCCAAAGCACGAGCTCAGGAATTAGGAGGTTTAATAAATCTACTTTTTAACAAGGAGACTTAAATACCCGAATAAAAAATCCCATGTATCCACCTTCACAGAAAGTGACTCTGAATCGCTCCACTAGTATGCAAGTATACATGGACAGTGAAAATGAAGACGCTATAATCAACATACACCTCCCTATTTTGAAGTATTTCATCTCTCGAGCACTGTAAAAGGCATTCCATCCGGTATTATATGAGCTTGCAGAAATCTAACGTAACATCCACCAAATTGGCAATAAGGTAGAGGCCTTGAACCACCCAAAATTAAATCATTACCAACAACAAGGCAGCTACATAGAACATATCCAACTGCCAACAATATCTCAAACTAATATATGATTAGATCAAAGACCAAGACATCTACTGAAGACAAAATAATCTCCGCTAAGAGGTGTCCCGGAGTCAGTAGCTGCAGATGCCACCATTAAAGCGGTCACCAAAATATGCAAAGACCTCCTTGGACCGACCTACTCAGAGCCCCTGATTATTGAAAGGGCTCATAGAGCTCTCCGTCTAGCACAAAAACCTGCTGACCCGCCTAGGGACATAATCTATAAGTTCCTAAACTTCCAGAAGAAAGAACTAATCACAAAAAAGCAAGAGAAGCTGATAAGATCACTTACAAAGGTGCATCAGTGACTTAACAAATGTAACATTTTTAAACCTTTCACAGACTATTTATGAAGTAAACCCATTACTTTTTCTCTGGCTATTCCCTTGTGGAATGCTTATTTCCACTCCAGTCCACAAAATGGTTATCAGATCACGTAATGATGTCGATGGGGTCTACAACACGCTGAAAATTTCAGATCTGCACATCTCGACTGGATGGCAGTCCATGACATGTCACAGCTCCCACAAACTCCATGGAAAGCGGGAATCCCAAAAAAGAAAAAAAAAGAAATCCAGCAAACTGATGACTTAGAAGTTATTCATAGAAACGAGTGACTCCCAAGGTACGCTACGTCTCCAGTGTAAGTTTGGCAACATAGACTTTTAAATGGCACAAACTTTATTATTTATTCAGTTGACTTGCCTACGCTGTGTTACATAGTTCTATTCCTTTATCATCAGCATACAATATAAAGAAAATATGATGTACGGTTGGTGTGCCTTCATTTGTGAGATTAGATATACTGTCTGTAAGAGGAGGCTAAGACCACCTGTTTCTTGCACTTTTCTACGTTTCTTATTTGACACATGCTTTGTATGTTATTCTCTTAATAGCTGCCCAGTATGTGATTTCTTTGTTGATTATAATACAGTTAGGTTTTCTTTTCAGTAACCTTTGAGGTCTTTAATTAGACCATAAACTCTCATTTGTTGTAATGTGCAATTTACAATGTATAACTATTTTGTTTCACCATTCTGTTGCAGATTAATGTTATATTATTATCCCTAAACCTTCCCCCAACCCCCTTCATCCTCCCTGACACATTTTATACATTTGTCACTGCAACCCCACAACCACTACCCCCTACGATGCTGAAGTTGGTTTCTTATTCAGCAGTTTCTTATTCGCGTTTTCAGTATTTTTGTTTTTTTATGAACCTATAAAAGGGAAATCTTATACTAATAATAAAGTATGTTGCACTGAGCTGGCCAAAAACACTTTAAAAAAGCCTAAAAACAGAAAGAACTGACTCAAAAATGGGCATAAAAGTGGGCAATACAAAGCGTGATATATAGTGTTAAATAAATTTGTGCCACTGATCACACACTGCCAACATACAGAGAGGAATGCCCCGCATCAAAATCAGTAGCGTTTAGCCTGGCCCAAACATGTTTTGGGCATGAAAGCTGGCATCAAAGTGGGTAGATGGATACATTTTCCAGATTTTAATAAGTAACTGTTGTTTTTAAAGGGTTAAATGACTTTGGGCCACTGATCTTACACTGCCAACATAGAGAGAGGAATGCCCCGCATCAAAATCAATTGAGATCAGCCTGGCCCAAACAGTTTCTGGGCATGAAAGCTGGCATCAAAGTTGGCAAATTTACATTTTTTTTCCTGATTCGAATAAGTAACTGATGTTTTTGACGGGTTAAATGACTTTCGGCCACTCATTTCACACTGCCAACATACAGAGAGCAATACCCCGCATCAAAATCAGTATAGTTTTTCCTGTCCTGAACAGCTTCTGGGCATGAAAGCTGGTATCAAAGTGGGCAAACTGACCTTTTTTATAGATTTTAATAAGTAACTGTTGTTTTTAAAGGGTTAAATGACTTTGGGCCACTGATCTCACACTGCCAACATAGAGAGAGGAATGCCCCGCATCAAAATCAATCGAGATCAGCCTGGCCCAAACAGTTTCTGGGCATGAAAGCTGGCATCAAAGTTGGCAAATGTAAATTTTTTTCCTGATTCGAATAAGTAACTGATGTTTTTTGAAGGGTTAAATGACTTTGGACCACTTCTTTCACACTGCCAACATATAGAGAGGAATGCACTGCTTCAAAGTCAGTAGAGTTCAGCCTGGCTCGAACAGCTTCTGGGCAGGAAAGCTGGCATCAAAGTGGGTAGACAGATACATTTTCCAGATTTGAATAAGTAACTGATGTTTTTGAAGGGTTAAAGTTAACTTTGGACCAATCCTTTTACGCTGCCAACATATAGAGAGGAATGCCACGCTTCAAAGTCAATAGACTTCAGCCTGGCCTGAATATGTTCTGGGCATGAAAGCTAGCATCAAAGTGGTTAGACGTACACTTTTTCCAGATTTGAATAATTAACTGGTATTTTTAAAGGGTTAAATGACTTTGGGTCACACTGCCAACATACAGGGAGGAATGCTGGGCATCAAAATAAGTCGAGATCAGTTTGGCCCGAACCGGTTCTGGGCATGAAAGCTGGCATCAAAGTGGGCAAAATGAAATTTTTTCCAGATTTGAATAAGTAACAGTTGTTTTCGACGGGTTAGATGACTTTGGGCCACTAATCTCACACTGCTAACATACAGAGAGTAATGCCCCGCATCAAAGTCAGTAGAATTCAGTGTGGCCTGAACAGGTTCTGGACATGGAAGCTGGCATCAAAGAGGTTAGACGGACACTTTTTCCAGATTTGAATAAGTAACTGGTGTTTTTAAAGGGTTAAATGACTTTATGCCACACATTTCACACTGCCAACATACAGAGAAAAATTCCCTGCATCAAAATCAGTTGAGATCAGCCTGGTCCAAACAGGTTCTGGGCATGAAAGCTGGCATCAAGGTAGATGCCCATTTTTGAGTCAGTTCTTTCTGTTTTTAGGCTTTTTTAAAGTGTTTTTGGCCAGCTCAGTGCAACATACTTTATTATTAGTATAAGATTTCCCTTTTATATGTTCATAAAAAACCAAAAATACTGAAAAAACATCTTCTCCAGATTACGGCAATACCCCATATGTGGTCATACACTGATGTTTGGACTCACAGCAGTGCTCAGAAGGGAAGGAGCGCCTTTTGGATTTTGGAGTGCAGATTTTGCTGGATTGGTTTTCAGTGCCATGACGCGTTTGCAACGCCTTGGAGGGACCAAAACAGTGGAAACCCCCCAAAAGTGACCCCATTTTGAAAACTACACCCCTCAAGGAATTTTTCTAGGGGTATAGTTAGCGTTTTAACCCCACAGGTTTTTTGTAGAATTTAGTGGAATTAGGCCGTGAAAATGAATATCAACATTTTTGTCCACTAAAATGTTGAAATTTTTAATTTTCACAAGGGATAAAAGAGAAAAAGCCGCCTAACATATGTAAAGCAATTTCTCCTGAGTATGACAATACCCCAAATGTGGTCATAAATGTTTTGTTATTAGAAATTAATTAACCCTTTCAGGACTGATCCTTTTTCATTTTTGTTTTTCACTCCCTTCCAAGAGCCATAACTTTTTAATTTTTCCATCAATAGAGTGGTGTGAGTGCTTATTTTTTTTGCGGGAGGAGTTGTACTTTCTATTAACACCATTTAAAGTACCATATAATGTACTAGGAAACTGAACAAAAATTATTTGCGGGCTGAAATTGGAAAAAACTGTGATTCCTCCGTTTTGTTGTTACGTCTTTCACCGTGCGGTAAAAACTACAACTTATTTTTATTCTGCGTCTCAATATGATTACGGTGATACCAAATCTATATAGGTTTTTGATATTTTACTACTTTTACAAAGAAAAGACTATTTGTTAAAAAAAAAAATTTTTTGTATCATCACATTCTGAGAGCCATAACATTTTTATTTTTTGGTCGATTTAGCGGTCTGGGGACTTATTTTTGGCGGGACGAGCTGTAGCTTTTATTGGTACCATTTTATGGTACATACAACTTCTTGATCACTTTTTATTACATTTTTTTTTAGAGCTAAGGTGACCAAAAAACAGCTATTTTGGCATTTAAATTTTTTTATTTTTTACAGCGTTCACTGTGCACAATAAATTACGTTTTACTTTATTCTGCGGGTCGGTACGATTACGGCGATACCATATGTACTGGGCATGAAAGCTGACATCAAATTGGCTAGACGGATACTTTTTCCAGATTTGAATAAGTAACTGATGTTTGTGAAGGGTTAAATGACTGTGGGCCACACATTTCACACTGCCAACATACAGAGAGGATTGTCCTGCATAAAAAGAAGTTGAGATCAGTCCTTGCAAATGGTCCCTTAGTGTTTTCCAGTTCCCAGTGTTCCCGTTCCTCCTACCTGTATCCTATATCCCGTGCTACCTTGTTCCTGTGCCTTAGAGAGTTGGAGTCGTGTTGTGCCACCGATCACGTCTGCTGTGCTGCATCACGCCTGGTGTCTGCTGCCAAGGTCCCATCCAAGCCTAACCATCGCTACTGTCTGAACTACCACAGGTACCCTTACTCGGACTATAGACATTGACTTGGTACTCTATTTGGCCAGCTGCTATCCCGCTATGGCGGTACGGCCCAGTGGGTCCACATACCCACAGATCGTGACAGGGACGTTACTCTCTGTATGTTGGCAGTATGAAATGTGTGGCCCAACGTCATTTAACCCTTCAATAACATCACTTATTCAAATCTGTAAAAGTGTCCATCTACCCACTTTGATGCCAGCTTTCATGCCTAGAACATGTTCGGGCTGGGCTAATTTTGACTGATTTTGATGTGGGACATTCCTCTCTGTATGTTAGCAGTGTGAAATGAGTGACCTAAAGTCATTTAACCCATCAAAAACATCAGTTACTTATACAAATCTGGAAAATTTGACAATTTGCCCACTTTGATGCCAGTTTTTATGCCCAGAACCTGATCGGGCCAGGATGATTTTGACAGATTTTGATGTGGGACATTCTTTTCTGTATGTTTGCAAGGTGAAAGTAGTGACCTAAAGTCATTTAACCCGTCAAAAACATCAGTTACTTATTCAAATCTGGAAAAATTGGCAATTTGCCCACTTTGATGCCAGCTTTCATGCACAGAACCTGTTCGGTCCAGGCTTATCTCAACTGATTTGGATGCGGGACATTACTCTCTGTATGTTGGCAGTGTGAAATGAATGGCCCAAAGTCTTTTAACCCTATAAATCACACTTTGTATTGTCTACTTTGATGCACATTTTTGTGCCAGCTCTTTTTGTTTTTAGGCTGTTTTAAAATGTTTTCACCTCTGGCAGCTCAGTGCAACATGTTTTATTATTAAAAACACAAACAGAAAAAATGGGACATAAATATCAAAACCACAAAAAAGGCCATACTCACTAGGTAGGTGGGTGGGTGAAAACCCGTTCCCATCAGGACGCAGACGGGTCAAAGAATGCTGCAGAAGGAGTGTGCATTAAATAGTGATAGCCCCTCCCACTAGTCTTGAGGGGAGTGGCGGACTAAGTGCTCAAAGCTTTGCGTATTTTGGCCAAAATAACAACTAATACCCCATGTTTCATGGATATTTCTTACTACGTATACTACACTTTTTTTCAGGACGCAGCCGGGTCTTATATGCTGGGAGGGCATGATGTGCTGGCGTTTGGTTTGGAATGCAGAGCAGCCCGCTTTAGCTAACACTAGCGGCGTTACAAATAGGCTGTTATTCGGCAAGATACGCCATGCCTGACGACCAGCACATTATCCCTCCACGTATTACACATAGTACTGACACCCCATGTACTATTCACAGCACTGACCCCTATTCATCACATTTATTTTATTTATTTTTATTACATTATTACACAGTTCTGACACTTTCATACATACATATTTATTTTTTACCATCCATTCACACCCTAGCACTACACTGACACACATTTATCGCACACCTTTGAGCACTTAGTCCGCCACTCCCCTCAAGACTAGTGGGAGGGGCTATCACTATTTAATGCACACTCCTTCTGCAGCATTCTTTGACCCGTCTGCGTCCTGATGGGAACGGGTTTTCACCCACCCACCTACCTAGTGAGTATGGCCTTTTTTGTGGTTTTGATATTTATGTCCCATTTTTTCTGTTTGTGTTTTTAAATTAGGAACGATAAGTTCTGGTTAGGGACTCGCAAGGCACTGGGGACCCTTGACGTTGGGTTGCGAGCTTTGCGTATTTTGGCCAAAATAACAACTAATACCCCATGTTTCATGGATATTTCTTACTACGTATACTACACTTTTTTTCAGGACGCAGCCGGGTCTTATATGCTGGGAGGGCATGATGTGCTGGCGTTTGGTTTGGAATGCAGAGCAGCCCGCTTTAGCTAACACTAGCGGCGTTACAAATAGGCTGTTATTCGGCAAGATACGCCATGCCTGACGACCAGCACATTATCCCTCCACGTATTACACATAGTACTGACACCCCATGTACTATTCACAGCACTGACCCCTATTCATCACATTTATTTTATTTATTTTTATTACATTATTACACAGTTCTGACACTTTCATACATACATATTTATTTTTTACCATCCATTCACACCCTAGCACTACACTGACACACATTTATCGCACACCTTTGAGCACTTAGTCCGCCACTCCCCTCAAGACTAGTGGGAGGGGCTATCACTATTTAATGCACACTCCTTCTGCAGCATTCTTTGACCCGTCTGCGTCCTGATGGGAACGGGTTTTCACCCACCCACCTACCTAGTGAGTATGGCCTTTTTTGTGGTTTTGATATTTATGTCCCATTTTTTCTGTTTGTGTTTTTAAATTAGGAACGATAAGTTCTGGTTAGGGACTCGCAAGGCACTGGGGACCCTTGACGTTGGGTTGCGAGCTTTGCGTATTTTGGCCAAAATAACAACTAATACCCCATGTTTCATGGATATTTCTTACTACGTATACTACACTTTTTTTCAGGACGCAGCCGGGTCTTATATGCTGGGAGGGCATGATGTGCTGGCGTTTGGTTTGGAATGCAGAGCAGCCCGCCTTAGCTAACACTAGCGGCGTTACAAATAGGCTGTTATTCGGCAAGATACGCCATGCCTGACGACCAGCACATTATCCCTCCACGTATTACACATAGTACTGACACCCCATGTACTATTCACAGCACTGACCCCTATTCATCACATTTATTTTATTTATTTTTATTACATTATTACACAGTTCTGACACTTTCATACATACATATTTATTTTTTACCATCCATTCACACCCTAGCACTACACTGACACACATTTATCGCACACCTTTGAGCACTTAGTCCGCCACTCCCCTCAAGACTAGTGGGAGGGGCTATCACTATTTAATGCACACTCCTTCTGCAGCATTCTTTGACCCGTCTGCGTCCTGATGGGAACGGGTTTTCACCCACCCACCTACCTAGTGAGTATGGCCTTTTTTGTGGTTTTGATATTTATGTCCCATTTTTTCTGTTTGTGTTTTTAAATTAGGAACGATAAGTTCTGGTTAGGGACTCGCAAGGCACTGGGGACCCTTGACGTTGGGTTGCGAGCTTTGCGTATTTTGGCCAAAATAACAACTAATACCCCATGTTTCATGGATATTTCTTACTACGTATACTACACTTTTTTTCAGGACGCAGCCGGGTCTTATATGCTGGGAGGGCATGATGTGCTGGCGTTTGGTTTGGAATGCAGAGCAGCCCGCTTTAGCTAACACTAGCGGCGTTACAAATAGGCTGTTATTCGGCAAGATACGCCATGCCTGACGACCAGCACATTATCCCTCCACGTATTACACATAGTACTGACACCCCATGTACTATTCACAGCACTGACCCCTATTCATCACATTTATTTTATTTATTTTTATTACATTATTACACAGTTCTGACACTTTCATACATACATATTTATTTTTTACCATCCATTCACACCCTAGCACTACACTGACACACATTTATCGCACACCTTTGAGCACTTAGTCCGCCACTCCCCTCAAGACTAGTGGGAGGGGCTATCACTATTTAATGCACACTCCTTCTGCAGCATTCTTTGACCCGTCTGCGTCCTGATGGGAACGGGTTTTCACCCACCCACCTACCTAGTGAGTATGGCCTTTTTTGTGGTTTTGATATTTATGTCCCATTTTTTCTGTTTGTGTTTTTAAATTAGGAACGATAAGTTCTGGTTAGGGACTCGCAAGGCACTGGGGACCCTTGACGTTGGGTTGCGAGCTTTGCGTATTTTGGCCAAAATAACAACTAATACCCCATGTTTCATGGATATTTCTTACTACGTATACTACACTTTTTTTCAGGACGCAGCCGGGTCTTATATGCTGGGAGGGCATGATGTGCTGGCGTTTGGTTTGGAATGCAGAGCAGCCCGCTTTAGCTAACACTAGCGGCGTTACAAATAGGCTGTTATTCGGCAAGATACGCCATGCCTGACGACCAGCACATTATCCCTCCACGTATTACACATAGTACTGACACCCCATGTACTATTCACAGCACTGACCCCTATTCATCACATTTATTTTATTTATTTTTATTACATTATTACACAGTTCTGACACTTTCATACATACATATTTATTTTTTACCATCCATTCACACCCTAGCACTACACTGACACACATTTATCGCACACCTTTGAGCACTTAGTCCGCCACTCCCCTCAAGACTAGTGGGAGGGGCTATCACTATTTAATGCACACTCCTTCTGCAGCATTCTTTGACCCGTCTGCGTCCTGATGGGAACGGGTTTTCACCCACCCACCTACCTAGTGAGTATGGCCTTTTTTGTGGTTTTGATATTTATGTCCCATTTTTTCTGTTTGTGTTTTTAAATTAGGAACGATAAGTTCTGGTTAGGGACTCGCAAGGCACTGGGGACCCTTGACGTTGGGTTGCGAGCTTTGCGTATTTTGGCCAAAATAACAACTAATACCCCATGTTTCATGGATATTTCTTACTACGTATACTACACTTTTTTTCAGGACGCAGCCGGGTCTTATATGCTGGGAGGGCATGATGTGCTGGCGTTTGGTTTGGAATGCAGAGCAGCCCGCTTTAGCTAACACTAGCGGCGTTACAAATAGGCTGTTATTCGGCAAGATACGCCATGCCTGACGACCAGCACATTATCCCTCCACGTATTACACATAGTACTGACACCCCATGTACTATTCACAGCACTGACCCCTATTCATCACATTTATTTTATTTATTTTTATTACATTATTACACAGTTCTGACACTTTCATACATACATATTTATTTTTTACCATCCATTCACACCCTAGCACTACACTGACACACATTTATCGCACACCTTTGAGCACTTAGTCCGCCACTCCCCTCAAGACTAGTGGGAGGGGCTATCACTATTTAATGCACACTCCTTCTGCAGCATTCTTTGACCCGTCTGCGTCCTGATGGGAACGGGTTTTCACCCACCCACCTACCTAGTGAGTATGGCCTTTTTTGTGGTTTTGATATTTATGTCCCATTTTTTCTGTTTGTGTTTTTAAATTAGGAACGATAAGTTCTGGTTAGGGACTCGCAAGGCACTGGGGACCCTTGACGTTGGGTTGCGAGCTTTGCGTATTTTGGCCAAAATAACAACTAATACCCCATGTTTCATGGATATTTCTTACTACGTATACTACACTTTTTTTCAGGACGCAGCCGGGTCTTATATGCTGGGAGGGCATGATGTGCTGGCGTTTGGTTTGGAATGCAGAGCAGCCCGCTTTAGCTAACACTAGCGGCGTTACAAATAGGCTGTTATTCGGCAAGATACGCCATGCCTGACGACCAGCACATTATCCCTCCACGTATTACACATAGTACTGACACCCCATGTACTATTCACAGCACTGACCCCTATTCATCACATTTATTTTATTTATTTTTATTACATTATTACACAGTTCTGACACTTTCATACATACATATTTATTTTTTACCATCCATTCACACCCTAGCACTACACTGACACACATTTATCGCACACCTTTGAGCACTTAGTCCGCCACTCCCCTCAAGACTAGTGGGAGGGGCTATCACTATTTAATGCACACTCCTTCTGCAGCATTCTTTGACCCGTCTGCGTCCTGATGGGAACGGGTTTTCACCCACCCACCTACCTAGTGAGTATGGCCTTTTTTGTGGTTTTGATATTTATGTCCCATTTTTTCTGTTTGTGTTTTTAAATTAGGAACGATAAGTTCTGGTTAGGGACTCGCAAGGCACTGGGGACCCTTGACGTTGGGTTGCGAGCTTTGCGTATTTTGGCCAAAATAACAACTAATACCCCATGTTTCATGGATATTTCTTACTACGTATACTACACTTTTTTTCAGGACGCAGCCGGGTCTTATATGCTGGGAGGGCATGATGTGCTGGCGTTTGGTTTGGAATGCAGAGCAGCCCGCTTTAGCTAACACTAGCGGCGTTACAAATAGGCTGTTATTCGGCAAGATACGCCATGCCTGACGACCAGCACATTATCCCTCCACGTATTACACATAGTACTGACACCCCATGTACTATTCACAGCACTGACCCCTATTCATCACATTTATTTTATTTATTTTTATTACATTATTACACAGTTCTGACACTTTCATACATACATATTTATTTTTTACCATCCATTCACACCCTAGCACTACACTGACACACATTTATCGCACACCTTTGAGCACTTAGTCCGCCACTCCCCTCAAGACTAGTGGGAGGGGCTATCACTATTTAATGCACACTCCTTCTGCAGCATTCTTTGACCCGTCTGCGTCCTGATGGGAACGGGTTTTCACCCACCCACCTACCTAGTGAGTATGGCCTTTTTTGTGGTTTTGATGTTTTATTATTAATATAAGTTTTCCCTTTAACCCCTACCTGCACGAGTTAGTAACTATACGTCGTCGCGAGAGATAACTTCCCGTATGAGGACATATAGTTGCTGAGTTGTTTCCGGTGCACACTGTCGGCGACAGTGTGCACCTGGAACCGGGAGGTCAGCTGTCGACGACAGCTGACACTCCATTCTTGCCGGCCAGCGGTCCTTTGCCACTGATTTCGGCAATTAACCCCTTAAATGCGGCGATCGGTTGTGATCGCCGGATTTTAGGGGTTTCTAGCATATCAGCAGACCACCGTCTGAAATCGCGGGGTTTGCCATTAGATAGCATGCCAAACGGAGGCCAAACAATGGCCTCCGTGTCTGCCATGGACGGAAGCCCATCAGGACTAACCTCCAGCTGGTCTTGATAGGCTTTCTGTCAGAGTGACACGAAGTCACTGTCGTTCCTGATGCACACTGTGGGCGACAAGGTGTGCATCGGGAACTGCGAGGTCAGCTGTCCCCGACAGCTGACACTCCAGTGTTGCCGATTAGCGGCTCATCGCCACTGATTTCGGTAATTATCCCCTTAAAGAGACTCTGTCACCACATTATAAGTGCCCTATCTCCTACAAAAGGAGATGGGCACTATAATGTAGGTGACAGTAGTGCTTTTTATTTAGAAAAACTATCTATTTTCACCACGTTAGGAGCGATTTTAGCTTTATGCTAATTAGTTTCTTAATGCCCAAGTGGGCGTGTTTTTACTTTAGACCAAGTGGGCGTTGTACAGAGGAGTATATGACGCTGACCAATCAGCGTCATACACTTCTCTCCATTAATTTACACAGCACTAGCGATATAGCTATATCGCTATGTGCAGCCACATACACAAAGACTAACATTACTGCAGTGTCCTGACAATGAATATACATTACCTCCAGCCAGGACATGATATTTATTCAGAATTCTGACACTTCTGAATCTTTTCTGTGTGATTTCCAGCAAGGCAAACGTAATTTCGTTTTAAATGACAGTTTACAGCGTAATCTCGCGAGATTACGTTTGCCTTGCTGGAAATCTCACAGAAAAGATTCAGAAGCGTCAGGATTCTGAATAAACATCACATCATGGCTGGAGGTAATGTATATTCATTGTCAGGACACTGCAGTAATGTTGTAGTGTGTTTATGGGGCTGCACATAGCGATATAGCTATATCGCTATCTGCTGTGTAAATTAATGGAGAGAAGTGTATGACGCTGATTGGTCAGCGTCATACACTCCTCTGTACAACGCCCACTTGGTCTAAAGTAAAAACACGCCCACTTGGGCATTAAGAAACTAATTAGCATAAAGCTAATATCGCTCCTAATGTGGTAAAAATAGATAGTTTTTCTAAATAAAAAGCACTGCTGTCACCTACTTTATAGCGCCCATCTCCTTATGTAGGAGATAGGGCACTTATAATGTGGTGACAGAGTCTCTTTAAATGACGCATTTAGGGGGTTTGTAGCACATCGGCAGCCCCCATGCAATTGTGGGGGTTGCTGATGCTTGTGATGGCATCCGGAGGCCAGACAACGGCCCCGGGTCTGCCATGTATGCAAGCCTATGAGGATCAGCCTCTGGCTGGTCCTAATAGACGTACTGTCAGAGTGACTGTGACGTCACACTGACAGTTGGAATACATTACACTACCTGGGTAGTGAAATGTATTCTAGTAGCGATCAGAGCTGCAGGTAAAAAAATAAAGTGTAAAAAGTAAAAAAAAAAAAAGGAAAACAAGTTAGTAAAAATGTTTTATAAAAGTGTAAAAATAAAAGTTCTTTTTTTCCCTATAAGTCTTTTATTATAAGAAAAAAGTACACATATTTGGTATCACCGCGTTCGTAACTACCCAATCTATAAAACTATAATGTTATTTTTTCCGCACGGTGAACACTGCAAACAAAATAAATTAAATACTTCATCGCTATTTTTTGGTCACCCCCCCTCCCAAAATATAGAATAAAAGTGATCAAAAAGTCGCATGTACCCAAAAATAGTACCAATAAAACTAACACCCGTCCTGCAAAAAACAAGACCTCCCACAGCTTTTTTGACGAAAAAATAAAAAAGTTATGGCTCTCAGAATATGATGACACGGAAAATAAAGTAATTTTATTGTGTAAACAGTGCCGCACCTGCCATGAGGCCAAACGGGGGGTGGGGGGGGCGGGATTTTCAGCCCGGGACGGACTGGACCGGGGGGAGGGGCCATGCAGACGCTCAAAGATAGCAGTAGTAGACGTGCTGAACGTCTGAAACACTCCTCCTCCTCCTCTCTGACGCTGTATGCAGCCAGAGAGGAGCAAGTCTGCAGGAGGAGCGACAAGCAGCAACGCACGAGGTAAGTTCCTGCCTTGCTGGGACCGAGACCGGGACCCGTGACGTGAGTATACTGCAAGGGGGAGTCTGGGCATTTTACCGACAGCAGAGGGCTCTATGGGGCTGGAATAATACACCCCATAGAGCCCTCACATCACTATAATGGAAGGATTAGTGTGGGTGGGGGAGGGTCTGAGCGTCTGACTTACTGCAGAGAGCTCTATAGGGGGGGATTCTGCCCCCCCCTTTAGAGCAGTCAGTCAGATGCTCAGACCCCCCTAACCTTTCAGTATAGTAACTAGTCGGGGCTCTATGGTGGGGGGATAATTCCCCCCCATAGAGCCCTCTGCTGTCAGTAAAACGCCCAGACCCCCCCCCCCCTTGCAGTATACTCCTGGCTTTGTAGCTTTCCTGTGCTTAATTAGCGTGGGAAAGCTACAAGCAGAGCTGTGACTGGTGAGTCTCACAGTCACTCCCAGTGCACACTGCATGCAGCAGCTGCGGCATTCAGTCTGACTGTGAGTCTCTGACCAGTCACCACCCACACGCAGCAGACAGGAGAGACTAATAGTGCCTGTCATAAACCCTCAACTACTACGGTTTCACAGGCATTTACTGTGAAGCTTTCTATAGTGTAGTGGTTAGCTTGTCTGCCTTACATATGGAGGTTGCTGGTTCAAATCCCAGCTGGGTTTTTTTTTATATATTAATATCTTACTTGTATTGGGCTTTGTTCACACTAGCACTAAGATACGTTTACCTCTCTTCCGTCAGAGGAAGAGAGGATCAATACGTTAAACGGAAAGCAACGGCTCCATTAGAATTACCATTGCTTTCAATGGTAATTCTTTAGTATCAGTTGCTTTCCGTTTGTCTCCGTTCGCTAGGTTTCCGTTCTTTTGAACGGAAATAAAAGTTCTGCAGACTTCACTTTTGTTTCTTTTAAAAAAAAACGGAAACTTAGCGAACGGAGACAAACGGAAAGCAACTGATACAAAATAATTACCATTGAAAGCAATGATAATTCTAATGGAGCCGTTGCTTTCCGTTTAACGTATTGATCCTCTCTTCCTCTGACGGAAGAGAGGTAAACGTATATTAATGCTAGTGTGAAAGAAGCCTTAGGGCCTGTTCACATCAGCGTTGGCTTTCCGTTCTGGGGTTCTGTCGGAGGTAACCCCGCAACGGAAAGTTAAACTGAAACCAAAGCTTCCGTTTCCGTCACCATTAGCGCAGTCGACTGCGCTATTGATTCCGTCACAAAAACTGAAACCTGCCGGAATGGTGACGAACGGAAACCATTAGCAATGTTTCCGTCACCATTGATTTCAATGGTGACTGAAACGGAAGCTGTGGTTTCAGTTTGACTTTCCGTTGCGGGGTTCACCCGACAGAAACCTCCCACGGAACCCCGGAATGGAAAGCCAACGCTGATGTGAACAGGCCCTAATCCTTCCCCATAAACCTGCCCCCGCTAATTTAAATAAATATATTATATAATGTATATAGCGCTGTATCCTGTATCCGTCAGGTCAGCGGGTCCTGCAGGATCGACCTGTTACCAATCACATCTAAGTTCATAACTTAGATGTGATCGGTAATAGGCGACCTAATGGATTCAGGTCTCAGCGCTATATACAGCTGCTCTGTATACAGGATACAAAGCAGTTGTATCTCAAAAAGTACAAATCATTTTCAATAAAAAGTAATTAAAACTTGCACCAATCGCATTAATAGATATCTTTTTATATATCATAGTGACATGTCCGATATTTTCATCGGTGGGGGACCGAGCACTGAGGCCCCCACCGATCGCTAAAACGAAGCAGCAGAAGTGCTCGGGTGAGCTCTGTGCCACTTCATTTATGATCGACTTTCAGCCGAGTGAGCGGTGTACGGACTCCTAGACTTTCTATTGAGCCCGTACACTGCTCCAAGGAAAGCCAAACAGAATTGAAGCGGCACACCGCTCACCCGAGCACTTCTGCTGCTTCGTTTTAGCGACTAGTGGGGGGTCTCAGTGTTCGGACCCCACTGATCAAAACTTCTGACATGTCAAAAAAAAATTAAAAAGTTGTTACACTTTAAAGAAAATCTTTCACCTGCCCACAGATTTGCATTTGAGTGAGCATGGAATGGTCAGGGCTGCACAAACTCTGGGGCACTTTACATTTTTTTTTCCTACCCTCTTTCCTTACTTAGATATCGGTGCCGTAATGTTTGGCGCCGATATTTAAATAACCCCATGAACTGCCAATGGGGCGGTAATTGGCAAGGGGGCGTGTAACATCGCTGTGACACTGTCCAATCAGCTACGGACAATGTGAACAGCAAGAGCTGGAGAGAGGAGAGCATGTGCGCGTGCACACGCTCTCACTCTTCAGCTCTCGGCAGGCAAGTACAAGACTGATCTCAGGTGAGAGATCAGTCTTGTCGTCCTTGTCTGCCGAGAGCTAAAAAGTGAGAGCGTGCGTGCGCGCACAGCTCCGATGCCATGAAACAGAAGAAGAAGAATTCACACTCTTCTTCTGTTCCTCAGTGGTGGCGGAGCTGCGCGCTTGCGCGCACGCGCTCTCTGTCCAGCTCTTGCTCTGAAACTGTCTGTAGTGATGTTACACGCCCCCTTGCCAATTACCTCCCCATTGACAGTTCAGGGGGTTATTTAAATATCGGGCGCCAAATATTACAGCACCGATATCTAAATAACGAAGGAGGCTAGGAAAAAAATGTAAAGTGCCCCAGAGTTTGTGCGGCCCTCCCCATTACATGCTGCACTCAGCTGTACATGTATGGGGAGGTGAAAGGTTCTCTTTAAAAGAAAGGTGTTATAATTTTTTTAGTTTTATTTGATATGTTTTATTTTATGGGCCTAATTTTTCTAATTATTTTAATATGTTCCCGAAGGTAGCTATTTATTCATATGTCTGTGGGGGCACAACTTTATTTTTATTTTTCATACTGCTAATTTTTGTTTTGCAGGTTCCGCTGGACAATTTGGACTACGTCGTAGATTCGTTGGACTACTTCGCTGATGTAAGCTTTTTTTCTTTTTTTTTAAATAAAATAGTTAAAGTGGATTGTGTGGAAGAGTTGTCATTTCAATAAAATAAATTTCTTTATGTCTCTGTTTTTTAATACTTCATTACCGCCTTAGTAATGGCTGCTGTCTGATTGAGAGCGTCCGTTACTAAGAAGGGGCTTAGTGTTAGCCAGTAATATGGCCATCAATAACCCCTATTATTACCCCGGTACCCACCGCCACCAGGAGTACCGGGAAGAGCTGGGTACGATCCAGCACCCGACCATCTGAAGTGAAGGGTACTTGGGTGGCCACAGGCTGGTACTATCAGGCTAGGAAGGGACAAAAAGTGATGCTAGGCTGCTGCTGCTGCTTTATTGTATCTGACTGGTTATGAAAAATGGAGGGGATCTCCCGTAATTTTTTTTTCAATTTATTTTTAAAAAATGACGAGGGGTTTCCCCAATTTTTCATAACCAGCCAGATACAATAAAGCAGCTGCCGCCTAGCATCCCCAGGGTGGGAAGGGCCACATTTTTGGCCCTTCCCAGCCTGATAATACCAGCCTGCGGCCTAACCGTCATTTCAGATGGCCAGGTACTGAATCGTACTCGACTCTTCCCGGTATCCCTGGCGGCAGTGGGAACCGGGGTAATAATAGGGGTTAGTGATAGCCTTTTTACTGGCTAATGCTAAGCCCCAGCCTTAGTAATTGAACGCTGCCATTACTAAGGCCATAATAAAGTATTTAAAAAAACCAGACATAAGAATTTTTTTTTATTGAAATCAAAACTCCTCCATGCAACCCTCTTTCACAATTTTTTTTTTTTTAAAGTAGATCATTGAAGTAGTCCAATGAATCTACGACGTAGTCCAAACGGTCCAGCGGAACCCACCAAAAAAAAGTTAGCAGTATAAAATGTAAAAAAAAAATTCATTTGCCACAATAGAAACCCCTGCTCCGCCGTTTGCTCTTGTAGGCCACAGCCTGGTTTAGGCCTGAGGCCTACAAGAGATCGGGAGCACGCTGATGACGTCAACTGCCCGGCACGATGACGTCACTGCATCATGCCGACCACGCCGGGCCACTGAACTCGGTTAAAAATCATAAGTCAATTAGGTAATAAAAAGGGGGCATAGAAGATGTTAAACCATTTTTAGCGTTAATGCTGCGTTGCTGATCTATGATACTAAAGTAATATAGTAAAAGGAGTTCTTAAAATCTTTTCTATACATTAAACAGCACTTTACAAATAAACAACAAATGTTTTCCTATTTAAAAAAAATGTATATACTGCGTGTTTGATGTGTAAAGCCAGTAATGAGAAAACTCCGATAGATTGGGGGGGGGGGCGCTTTTTTATAGTTCGCCTCAGGCAGCAGAGGGGCTAGGTTCACCCCTGTGTGCAAAAACTGCAAAACATAAAAAAAACTATATACATATGGTATCGCCGTAATCGTACCGACCCGCAGAATAAAGTAAAACGTAATTTATTGTGCACAGTGAACGCCGTAAAAAAAGAAAGAATTAAAAATGCCAAAGTCACCTTAGCTCTAAAAAAAATTTAATAAAAAGTGATCAAGAAGTTGCATGTACCATAAAATGGTACCAATAAAAGCTACAGCTCGTCCCGCCAAAAATAATTCCACAGACCGCTAAATCGAACAAAAAATAAAAATGTTATGGCTCTCAGAATGTGATGATACAAAACATTTTTTTTTTTAACAAATAGTCTTTTCTTTGTAAAAGTAGTAAAATATCAAAAACCTATATAGATTTGGTATCACCGTAATCATATTGAGACGCAGAATAAAAATAAGTTGTCGTTTTTACCGCACGGTGAAAGACGTAACAACAAAACGGAGGAATCACAGTTTTTTCCAATTTCTGCCCGCAAATAATTTTTGTTCAGTTTCCTAGTACATTATATGGTACTTTAAATGGTGTTAATAGAAAGTACAACTCCTCCCGCAAAAAAATAAGCACTCACACCACTCTATTGATGGAAAAATTAAAAAGTTATGGCTCTTGGAAGGCGGGAGTGAAAAACAAAAATGAAAAAGGATCAGTCCTGAAAGGGTTAATTAATTTCTAATAACAAAACATTTATGACCACATTTGGGGTATTGTCATACTCAGGAGAAATTGCTTTACATATGTTAGGCGGCTTTTTCTCTTTTATCCCTTGCGAAAATTTCAAATTTCAACATTTTAGTGGACAAAAATGTTGATATTCATTTTCACGGCCTAATTCCACTAAATTCTACAAAAAACCTGTGGGGTCAAAACGCTAACTATACCCCTAGAAAAATTCCTTGAGGGGTGTAGTTTTCAAAATGGGGTCACTTTTGGGGGGTTTCCACTGTTTTGGTCCCTCCAAGGCGTTGCAAATGCGTCATGGCACTGAAAACCAATCCAGCAAAATCTGCGCTCCAAAATCCAAAAGGCACTCCTTCCCTTCTGAGCACTGCTGTGAGTCCAAACATCAGTGTATGACCACATATGGGGTATTGCCGTAATCGGGAGAAGATGCTTTACAAATCTTGGGTGCTTTTTCTCCTTTATTCCTTGTAAAAATGAAAAAATTCTATGTTTTAGCAAAAAAAAAGGTGATTTTCATCTTCACAGACTAATTCCACTAAATTCTGCAAAAAAACTGTGTGGTCAAAATGCTAACTATACCTGTAGAAAAACGCCTTGAGGGGCGTAGTTTCCAAATGGGATCACTTTTGGGGAGTTTTGACTGTTTAGGCACCACAAGACCTCTTCAAACCTGACATGGTGCCTAAAATATATCCTAAAAAAGGAGGCCCAAAAATCCTCTAGGTGCTCCTTTGCTTCTGAGGTATGTGCTTCAGTCCATTTGCACATTAGGGCCACATGTTGGATATTTCTAAAAACTGCAGAATCTGGGCAATAAATATTGAGTTTCGTTTCTCTGGAAAAAAAACCTTCTGTGTAACAGATTTTTTTTTATTACAAATGAATTTCAGCAAAAAAATATTAATTTGTAAATTTCACCTCTACTTTGCCTTAATTCCTGTGAAACGCCTAAAGGGTTAAAATACTTTCTGAATGCTGTTTTGAATACTTTGAGGGGTGCAGTTTTCCAAATGGGGTGATTTATGGGGACTTTCTAATATATAAGGCTCTCAAAGCCACTTCAGAACTGAACTGGTCCCCGAAAAATAGCCAATTTAAAATTTTCTTGAAAATATGAGAAATTGCTGCTAAAGTTCTAAGCCTTGTAACGTCCTAGAAAAATAAAAGAACATGAAAAAAATGATGCAAACATAAAGTAGACATATGGGAAATGTTGACTAGTAACTATTTTGGGTGGTATTACTATTTGTTATTACAAGTAGATACATTTAAATTTAGAAATTTGTTTTGCAAATTTTCAATAAAATTTGAAGTTTTTCACACATAAATATTGAATTTATCGACCAAATTTTTTCACTAACATAAATTACAATATGTCCCGAGAAAACAATCTCAGAATCGCTTGGATAGGTGAAAGCATTACGGAGTTATTACCACATAAAGTGACACACGTCAGATTTGAAAAAATCATCTGTGTCCACAAGGCCCAAACAGGCTGTGTCCTAAAGGGGTTAATATATTCTTAAAAAAACAAACATACTGAAAATGTGAATAAGAAACCAACTTCAACATCGTCTACCCCCTTATGTATTAAACTATTATGCTAGGTGCCTACATTTACTGGCCAAAGAAGGTAAAATATTTCATTGCTTCAATAAAGAAAAGTTGCACATATACTTCTTACAGGAAATCCACTTTAAAACACAACAATATCTCTAACCTGTCTACCTCAGCTCCCTCCTAAGGGTTCGTTCACATCTGCGTCTGGCTTCTGTTCATGGGTTCCATGAGACTTTTCCGTCACTGGAACCCATGAACGGAAACCATAGCTTTCCGTTTGCATTACCATTGATTTCAATGGCAATATTTCCGTTGCAAATGGCTTTAGTTTGTCTCCGTTCCATAAGGCTTTTATTATTTTGGCGGAATCAATAGCGCAATCCAGATTTAAAAGGGTTTTCCCATGAGAGATATTTATGACATATCTGCAGAATATGTCATAAATGTCAAATAGATGCAGGTCCCACCTATGGGACCTGCACCTATCTCTAGAACGGGGTCCCCTAAACCCTGTTCTAGCTTTTTGTGCTCACGCGGACTCCCGGCCACTTCCTGATTACATGGTTGGGACATGGTCAGGAGTTACGGAAACAGCGTAATTAGCTGAGCTACACCCATCATCTCGCTGCAGATCATACAGTGACTACAGTATTGATTAGAGGCAGAATAAACATTTATATTAACTGACTCACCGGTGACTATCTTAGATTCTAGTTGTTCTTTTTCTCTTTTCTTCTCCATCCGGTCCAGGCCTCTATGACAACTTCTCCCGGCCACAGCCCATTTCTGGAGTTTGCCGCTTAGATGTCTTCAGCTACTCACTATTCAAACATTTCTGCACCTATAAACAAAGATAATTCTCATGGTGCCACATACACTGCACCTCTAATTATAATAGCACAATAAACTGTGTCCCTGATTATAATAGTACCATACACTGTGTCCCACACACACACACAGAGTGCTCCCTGTAGATAGTGTCCCACATATAGCCCCCCTGTAGATAGCTCCCAACATATAGCGCCACCTTTATATAGTACCCCACATATAGCCCTCCCTGTAGATGGTGTCCCCTATATAGTGCCCCCTGTATATAGTGTCCCACATATAGCTCCCCCTGTAGATACTGACCCACATATAGCCTGCCCTGTAGATTGTGCCCCACATATAGCCTGCCCTGTATATAGTGTCCCACATACAGCCTCCCCTGTAGATAGTGCCCCACATATAGCCTCCCCTGTAGATTGTGCCCCACATATAGCTTCCCCTGTATATAGTTCCCCACATATAGCCTCCCCTGTAGACTGTGCCCCACATATAGCCCCCCTGTAGATTGTGCCCCACATATAGCCTCCCCTGTAGATTGTGCCCCACATATAGCCTCCCCTGTAGATTGTGCCCCACATATAGCTTCACCCGTATATAGTGCCCCACATATAGCCTCCCCTGTAGACTGTGCCCCACATACAGCCGCCCCTGTAGATAGTGTCCAACATATAGCTCCCCCCCGTAGATAATTTCACTCACTCTTTTAGGTGGAAAAAACAACAACTTTACATACTCACCTTGATCCTGTTCCCACACCGTCCTGTGTCAATGCAGCCTGCTCTCTTCTGAGCAGGTCTGCTGGGCCTGAACGATGGCGCTGATTGGCAGGGCAGAATGACTTGCCCTGCTAATCAGCGCCTTTCAACAATGGAAGCGGCGCTAGCATCGTTGAAAGGCGCTGATTGGCGGGGCAAGTCATTCTGCCCTGCCAATCAGCGTCATTGTAAGGCGCTGAATAGTCGGAACTTGCCCGGTCACATAAACGCAGGTACAATTAGTGCAGGAGGGGGAGGTGGCGGCTGGTTTCAGTGGCGCCGCTGCCCCCCGCAGAGAGGCAGCAGGCCGCCGACACTGTCCAACACTGATTGTTTGGGCGGCCAGCAGGCGGCCCACTGTTCACCGGCCCATCTGCCAGATGGCCAGATGGCCAGTCCGGCCCTGCCCAGAATACACAATAACTATACGCAAATTAATATAAAGCATTGCACTCCTCCATCCCACTATCATTTATAAATACCTTAGAACGATGGCTCCCTTTCACATATTTAAAAAAAATTCTCAAACCCGAGGCTTAAAGTGTAGCTAAACGTTTAACAAACTTCTGACATGTCATAGTGACATGTCAGAAGTTTTGATTGGTGGGGGTCCGAGCAATGAGACCCCCACCAATCACTAAAACGAAGCAGCTGAATCGCTCGTGTGTGCACTCAGCCACTTCGTTTCTGTTCGGCTTTTTCCGGAAATCAATGTATCGGAGGACGGACTCAATAGAAAGGCTATGAGCCCGCACTCCGATACATCGGATTTCCGGAAAAAGGCGGACAGAAACAAAGTGGCTGAGCGCTCACACAAGTGCTTCAGCTGCTTCGTTTTAGCTATTGGTGGGGGTCTCCGTGCTCTGACCCCCCCCAATCAAAACTTCTGATAGGTCACTATGACATGTCAGAAGTTTGTTAAACATTTAGCTACACTTTAACAATCTCTACCACAGATCAACCAGGAGACCTCACTTGGTTTTAGAAAACTCTTGATGTGTTTACAACCTCCAAGAAGATTGCTCTCAAACATTAGTAAACAAATCATATGTTTTGATTCTCCAACCATCCCTCACTTCATAAGAGAGTGGGAAATTGACTCAAAACTCAACTTCTCCTCTTCAGACATTGCCTCAATTCTACAGGCCCCAAGAGCCACTCCTCACTCTATACAGATTCAATAGAATGCATACAAGATCCTCACCAAATCTACTGTAGCTAAACCCCTGTTAAACTAAAACAAACGCATAGATCTACAAATGAATCCTGCTGGAGATGTAGACAAGACATCGGCACCTTTTTGCACATGTGGTGGAGTGCTGTGGGATCCATTTGTTCTGGCAACACGTGTTTAAAAATATAAATACCATATGCAACACAAAAATTACAGCTACTCCCAAAATAACACTTCTCTCGTTAGTCCCAGTCAACACTCCCGAAGAGCCTGTAACCCTAAAAAAAAGACCCGGATAGCTGCTGCACATCTTCTAATTCCTATTCAATGGAAATCAACTGAAATACCCTCTATCCTTCAATGAGTAAACAAAGTTGAACAAATTGTTAGACTTAGAGTTTTTTTCATTTGGAACTGCATACCCAACATAAATACTCACAGAATTGGAACAAATGGCTGCTAAACAAGTCTCATCTTTACAGAACTACAGGTTGACATGATGATGATTAGCTCTTGGAGTGACTCATTTTTAATACATAACCCGGGTCTAGGCTATACACAGACTAACACAGGAAATTCATTTCTACTTGATCTTTCTTTAGGTCACTAACTAGTTTAAACAAGCATCTTTGGTACAAACTCCCCCTATTCCAACACCCACATCTCACCCCTCCCCTCGTGTTTGATTTTGGAAGTTATATTTCCCCGTGCTCGATCAGTCGTCTACACATGCGTAATATCGGTTTATTAACTGTTGCTTTTCATATATTCATTCCTTTTGCTCAATCCCATTGACAAAGTATTCTTTTTATTGTTATCCAACTGTCCAACTATGCAAGCAACACTGTATATGTCATGAAGATGCCACTGGTAGTAATAATCAAGTGCTCAAGTTCTGAACCATGCTTGTTCTGAATAAACCATTAAAAAGATATTTAAAAAGAATCATGCATGCGCACTCACACTCCACTCATCTTCTATGGTGTTCATGGAGATAGGCAAGCGCTATACAGTGAACCTCTTATTTGGCTGGGACCATGAAAGCACTACCACCTGTACTACCCTGAAGTCGTAAACAGTAAAAAATATTTACTTAATAAACTTTGCTAACAATGGATCTCATAAAAATGACAATGTAAAGACAAGAGCATAAAGACAATAGCAATAATAATTCGGTTTGTCATCTAGAGTACAGCACATTTTATTAGAAGGAAACAAATTATGTTGTCTACACACCTGAGGTCCCACTCTAAAGGCAGCATCCATCTGTGCTTTTAGTATGTTGCACTTCATGTGCTCAGAAGCCGATAAGGGTGGAGATAATGGAGAGTGGAGAGGCTTTTCATGGAGTTTGTTTTCTTCCCCCTGTATTTAAAAAGGTGGAAAAATAGGTGGTTAACCTAGTATATATAAAAACTACTCTGTGGAGCTGCAGAGACCAGATAGTGAGACCCACTAAACCATCAAAGATAAATAGTCACTGAGAAAACAATAATGGTTCTGCGTACCTTTCAGAAAAAAAAAATACAATGGGGAAGCGATGACTGTCCCAGAACCTCAAATGTCACTAAACTATAAAGACACAGTAAAATACAAAAGCCAATACATGTATAGTCACCTGGCTACACATACTCAAGCTGACAGGGTTGGACAAATTCATGTATTGGATATTGTACTTTACTATGAGTTTATTATAGTATAGTGAAATTTGCCTACTGGGACGATCATTGATCCCCCATTGTGTTATTTTGTCTGTTAGATAGCACAGAACCATTATTGTTTTCTTAATATTCATAAATACTTATATGCTACATTACAGAATTAAGATATTCCCTAAAATATCTGCTTAGTTTTGCTTTTAATTAGGAGTAATTTCAGTCTTAAATGTCATGTATTAAAATGGTAAATTGAGTGTATATTTATTAGCAGTGGAAATTCCTTTCCAGTGTATACTTTTATTATGTATATTTTATGTACAATTTACTAATTCAGTATTCCATAGGAAATACTATATTTATGCTAGAATCATTGCAGCATCCTTCAACACAAAGTATAATAATGAGGAATCTGAACTTTAAAAAGAAAATGGGACTCCTAACAACAATGCGTGGCCTAAAAGACCACCAAATGTGTCACGATCAGTACTTAAAGGAGTATTCTATGGAAAATGATGACCCTAAGCATACTGCTGTGAAAATCAAGATGTACTTATACAGCAAAAAAAGCTTCCGGACTTCTCAGAACAATGGGTTGATAACAACAGAGCCCAGACCTCAACATCACATGTGATAAAATGTGGCCACATTGCAAACTGAAAAAATATATATACTAGTATATATTTGGTCGTTGACGCTTTTTTCTTGACCATGAAAAATGTAAAGCTTGTATCTAATGACCATCTTATCTCATAATAAAATACATGTAAGGTTGGTCTTTGACTTTTGCATAGTACTGTATAGATATACACTATATGGCCAAAAGTACAGTGCCTTGCGTGAGTATTCTCCTGTTTTGTTACATCACAACCTTGAATTAAAATGGAAATTTGGAGGGTTTGTACAATTTGATTTATACAAAATGTCTATCAGTTTGAGGTGCAAAATATTTTTTAGGGTATGTTCACACGGCAGCCTCCGTTACGGCTCAAATTACGGAGCTGTTTTCAGGATAAAACAGCTCCGGAATTTCAGCCGTAATGGCAAGTGCAGGCGCTTTGCGCTGCGTCCATTACGGACGTAATTGGAGCTGTTTTTCCATGGAGTCAATGGAAAACGGCTCCAAATACGTCCCAAGAAGTGACAGGTACTTCTTTGGCGCGGGCGTCTTTTTTACGCGCCGTCTTTTGACAGCAGCGCATAAAAAAAATGACCGTCGGCACAGAACATCGTAAAGTCCATTCAAATGAATGGGCAGATGTTTGCCGACGCTTTGGAGCCGTATTTTCGGACGTAATTCGGGGCTAAAACGCCCGAATTACGTCCGTAAATAGGGTGTGTGAACCCAGCCTTACTGTGACACAAACAAGACAAAAAACGTCAATGTGTACATGTAATCACCCCCTGAAAGTTAATACTTGGAGCCGCCTTTTGCTGCAATTTCAGATACAAGTCTCTTGGGGTATGTCTCTAATAACTTAGCACATCTAAACACTGGGATTTTTTACCATTACAAAACCGCTCCAAATCCTTTAAGTTAGATGAGCTGTGTCGGCATACAGCAGTCTTCAAGTCATGCCACAGAGGCTCAATTGTATTGACATCTGGGCTTTGACTCTGCAGTTCCAAGACATTTAAATGTTTCCCCTTAAACCACTCCAGTGTAGCTTCAGCAGTATGTTTAAGGTCATTGTCTTGCTGGAAGACGAACCTCCGTGTCAAATCTCTGGAAAAGTGAAACCGGTTTTACTCAAGAATTGCCCTGCATTTACTGCCATCCATCTTTCCTTTAATGCTGACGAGTTTTCCAGTCCCTGACGAAGAAAAGCAAGTGGGAATGGTGTTCTTAGGGTGATGGGAAGTGTTCGGTTTGCGACACACATAGCATTTCCCATGATGGTCAAAAAGTTCAATTTTATTCACATCTGACCAGAGAATCTGCCACATGCAGTTTGGAAAACTCAAAACATGTCTTCTTATGTTTTTTTTTTTTAACAATGGCTTTTTGTATTGACATCTGGGCTTTGACTCTGCAGTTCCAAGACATTTAAATGTTTCCCCTTAAACCACTCCAGTGTAGCTTCAGCAGTATGTTTAAGGTCATTGTCTTACTGGAAGACGAACCTCCGTGTCAAATCTCTGGAAAAGTGAAACCGGTTTTACTCAAGAATTGCCCTGCATTTACTGCCATCCATCTTTCCTTTAATGCTGACGAGTTTTCCAGTCCCTGACGAAGAAAAGCAAGTGGGAATGGTGTTCTTAGGGTGATGGGAAGTGTTCGGTTTGCGACACACATAGCATTTCCCATGATGGTCAAAAAGTTCAATTTTATTCACATGGCTTTTTTCTGGCCACTCTTCCATAAAGCTCCACTCTAGGGCTATATGGAAGAGTGGCCCACTCAGGGGTCTTTCAGAACAGGTGTATAGAGATGAGCGAACCGGGACAACCGAACCCGGTTTCGATCCGAACATCGGGAAAAGTTTGGTTCGCAGCGAATCCGAACTTCACCGGGTTCGGCCGAACCCGTTTTGACCGAACCCGGTCAAAAATATTATACAAATCGGCAGCCACTTGTCTCTATCAATCACTGATAGAGAAAAGAGGCTGCTGATTAAAAATAAAATAAAAAGCATTTCATACGTACCCGGTCGTTGTCTTGGTGATGAGTCCCTCTTCTTCCTCCAGTCCGACCTTCTTTTCTGACGCGGCAGCCTGTGAAGGTGTTATTGAGGACAGGAGTGGAGGAGAGGTAACAGACTGAGCTACGTAATGGTAAGAGCAGAGTTCACAGCAGCACAGAGTATTTCAGGAGAGGAGCGTGCAGATTCTGTGCTGCTGTGAACTCTGCTCTTAGCATTACGTAGCTCTCAGTCTGTTACCTCTCCTCCACTCCTGTCCTCAATAACACCTTCACATGATTGGCAAGTCACCACCCCACACAAGATCCGCACGCTCATCTCCTGAAACACTCTGTGCTGCTGTGAACTCTGCTCTTACCATTACGTGGTGACTTGCCAATCATGTGAAGGTGTTATTGAGGACAGGAGTGGAGGAGAGGTAACAGACTGAGCTACGTAATGGTAAGAGCAGAGTTCACAGCAGCACTGAATCTGCACGCTCATCTCCTGAAATACTCTGTGCTGCCTTAAACTCTGTGGACAGGTCAGGATCCTGTTTCTTTTAAATGCTGCACTGTAGCGCAGCCTTATATAGTGGATCGAGCGGGTTCCCCAGCAGCATTTAAAAGAAACAGGATCCTGACCTGTCCACAGAGTTTAAGGCAGCCCAGAGTATTTCAGGAGAGGAGTGTGTGATTGGCTGCAGAGGCCGCTGCAGCTTGTGATTGGCTGCAGAGGCCGTTGCAGCCTGTGATTGGCTGCAGAGGCGGTCACGTGGGATGAAGCGTCATCCCTGGAGGTCGGCCTTCTGACGTCACCCTGACGTGCGTGACCGCCACTACAGCCTGTGATTGGCTGCAGCGGCGACATGGATGAAACGTCATCGCTGGAGGCCGGACAGGAGGAATGTAAGTATGAACGTATTTATTTATTTTATTACATTAAAATTTTATTTTCCGCGCGCCGAGCATGGTACTGTCAAGGTTGCTGAAAGAGTTAGTGCAGCCCATTAACTCTTTCAGCACCCTGGACAGTACCATGCTCGGCGCACGGAAATTACAGGTTGGGTCAGAACTAGTTCGGTCCGAATCGAACTTTTTCGTGAAATTAGGCGAACTAGCCGAACCAAACTTTTCATAAGTTCGCTCATCTCTACAGGTGTATTTATATGTAGAGAAGTATTCGGCACACAGACAAATGTGGTTCAAAAATTCTTTCGTTCTATTTATATTGTATTCAAATGTCATGGGCGGAGTGCGTGCAACGTTTTGGTCCAAAAAGACCTTCGTCAGGCACTAGAACCCTGTTGGCGTGGATGTATCCTGCTGATGAGCGCTGTCGTTCATATCGCGGCTTACCGCTCGTTTTTGTCGCTTTGGTGTATTTATACTGACATCATGTGATTGGTCATGTGACACTTTGATTGCACACAGGCGGTCCTTATTCAACTAATTATGTGACTTCTGGAATTAATTAGTTTGACCAGACCTTATTTAGGGGGTTCATAGTAAAGAGGGAAAATACATATGCCCTCACAACGTTTCAGTTTTAGTAAAAAAAATAAAAATGTTTTTAGCAATGTAATCTTTCATTCCACTGTAATAATTTGGACTATTTTGTCAGGTCCATTCCATAATCAAATACGAAATCCATTTTAATCCCAGGTTGTAATGAATCAAAACAGGGGAAAAAAACAAAGG
Organism: Rhinoderma darwinii; assembly: GCF_050947455.1. NCBI lineage: Eukaryota > Metazoa > Chordata > Amphibia > Anura > Rhinodermatidae > Rhinoderma > Rhinoderma darwinii. The sequence goes on from NC_134691.1 coordinate 198,782,298, forward strand.
GGTGAATACTTTTGCAAAGAACTGTACACAAACATCACACCTTTATGAGTTTGTTATACATCCTATTATAAAACCATAGATATTAATATGGAGTTTGGGCCCCTTTTGCAGCTACAACAGCCTCCACTCTGCTGAGAAGGCTTTCCACAAGATTTTGAAGTGTGTCTGTGCCAATTTGGGTCCGTTTCAGCTGAAAGAGCATTTGTGAGGTCAGGCACTGATGTTGGACGAGGACAACTGGCTCATAATGGCCATTCCAATACATCCTAAAGGTCTCCAATGGGGTTCAGGTCAGGACTCTGTGTAGGCCACGAGAGTTTTTCTACACTAAACTCATCAAACCATGTACTTATAGACCTCGCTTTGTGCACCAGAGCTCAGTCATGCTGGAGCAGGAAAGGGTGTTCACCAAGCCGTTGCCACAATGTTGAAAAAATACAATTGCCTAAAATGTCTTCGTTTGTGGTAGCATTAACATCGCCTGTTACTGGAAATAAGGGGCCTGGCCCAAATCCGCCCCAGACCATAAGGCTGGGTTCACACGACCTATTTTCAGACGTAAACGAGGCGTATTATGCCTCGTTTTACGTCTGAAAATAGGGCTACAATACGTCGGCAAACATCTGCCCATTCATTTGAATGGGTTTGCCGACGTACTGTGCCGACGACCTTTCATTTACGCGTCGTCGTTTGACAGCTGTCAAACGACGACGCGTAAATTGACTGCCTCGGCAAAGAAGTGCAGGCCACTTCTTTGCAACGTAATTTGAGCCGTTCTTCATTGAACTCAATGAAGAGCAGCTCAAGATTTACGAGCGTCACAGACGCCTCGCATAATACGAGGGGGAGCTTTTACGGCTGAAACGAGGCAGCTGTTTTCTCCTGAAAACAGTCTGTCATTTCAGCCGTAAAAGCCTGCTAGCGTGTGAACATACCCTAACACCTCCTTCACCATATTTTACAGTGGGAAATATGCATTTCAGCAGCTTACATTCTCGTAGCATCCGCCAAACTCATATTCATCCATCAGAGTGCTAGATAGTGAAACACAATTCATCACTCCCATGTCCACTGCTCCAGATTCCAGTGGCGTTGTGCTTTACACCATTCCAGTAGACACTTGTCATTGTGCATGATGATCTTAGGCTTGTACGCAGCTACTTGACTATTGAAAACCCATTTCATGAAGCTTTTGACGAACAGTTCTTGTGCTGATGTCACTTTCAGAGGCAGTTTGGAACTCTGTAGTGAGTAATGCTGAGTAGGTGACTTTTACGTACTACCTGCTTCAGTTTTTGGCGGCCTCACTCCTAGACTCTTTCAATTTACAATAACAGCACTTACAGTTGTCTGGGGAAGATCTAGCAGATCAGAAATTTCACAAACTGACTTGTAGCAAACGTGGCACCCTATGTTAATACTCAGCAGATGGTGCAAAGTGAAAATTGCAATTTTCCACTGATATGCCATTTTAGTTCATAATATATTGTGCCCTGTTTGTGCCACTGAAGACAAATACCTCATAAAATGTTAAGTGGGTTCTCCTGGGTATGGGGATGCCATAAATGTGGACGTGAACTGCTGATTGAACACGCTGTAGGGCTCAGAAGGGAGGGAGTGCAATTCGGCTTTTGGAGCGCAGATTTTGCTTGGTAGTACTGTTTGGGGTATTACTGGTATATCAGTTTATAATGTGGGTGCATATGTAATCTGTGCGGAGTACATCAGGGCGTAATAAGAGGGCATAATAATGCGGTATATAAATAATAATCCGCAGATGCGTGGCCAGTGTCACACTGATAAATGGTGCCCAATCTTATCTGATTTTGGAACGCTCTGCATAATTTGTGTCACCATATTCTGAGAGCGAGAACCTTTTTGTTTTCTCCAACAGAGCTGTGTGAGAGCTTATTTGTTGCGGGACAATCTGTAGTTTTCATTGGTTACATTTGGGGTACATGCAATTTTTTTATAACTTTTTATTTCATTTTTTGGCAAGCAAGGTGACCAAAAACCATAAATTCGGATGTTTTTTATAAAAAATTTTTTACAGTGTTCACCGTGCACTATAAATGAAATTTTACTTTATTCTGCGGGTCGATACAATTACAGCGATACCATATGTATATAGTTTTTTATGTTTTTCAGCGTTTACACAATAAAATCACTTTTTAAAAAAAATTATTTATTTTTTGTGTCCCCACATTCTGAGAGCCATAACTTTTTTATTTTCCAGTCAAAAAAGCTGTGTTAGGGCTTGTTTTTTGAGGGGCGGGTTGTAGTTTCTATTGGTACTATTTTAGCGTACAGGCGACTTTTGAATCACTTTTTATTCTATATTTTGGGAGGGGTAATGAAAATAAAATAGCAATTCTGGCATTGTTTTTTTGTTTTTGTTTTTTGCGTTGTTCACCGTGCGGGAAAAATAATATTATAGTTTTATAGTTTGGGTCGTTACGAACACGGTGATATGAAATATGTGTACTTTTTTAACGTTTTAATATTTTTCCTATAGCAAAAGATTTATTATAGGAAAAACAGCAGTTCTTGTTTTTTTTTTAATTTATACGTTTCATTTTTACACTTTTATAAAACACTTTTATTAACTTTTTTAAACTTTTTATTTTGTCCCACTGGGGGACTTGAAGACTTGCAGCACTGATCACTGCTAGAAAACCTTACACTACCTACGTAGGGTAATGTATTCTAACTGTCATTGTTACGCTGAGAGTCAACCATTGGCAACCCGAACTGCCATGACAACCATCGGCAACCCGATCCGGTTGCTATGACAACCATCGGCTGCGGATCTGCTGCAAACCCCTAAATGCGGCGATCAAAATCAGTTGCGCATTTAAGGGGTTATTTGGCTAAATCAGCGGCGATGGATAGCTGGCCAGCAACAGTGGAGTGTCAGCTGTCGGATGCAGCTGACCTCCCAGTTCCCGGTGTACACTGTCATCGATAGTGCACACCAGGAATCACTCAGTGACTTCCTGGTGGCTGGTCCTCATAGGCTTCGGTACATGGCAGTGCCGGAGGCCATTGTTTGGCCTCCGGTTGCCATGCCAACTGTAGGCAGCCTCGCAAACACATTGTGGGCGTTGCTGATGTGCTACAAACCCCATAAGTGGGGTTTATCAACGAAATTATTGGCGATGGCCCGCTGTTCGGCAAGTTTTGAGTGTCAGCTGTCGGGGACAGCTGACTTCCCGGTTCCTGGACACTGTCTGTTATCGCAGTGTGCACCGGGAACCATGCAGTAACTGTACATCCTGGTGCGGGAAGTAACCCCTCGCCAGGACGTACAGTTGCCTCGCAGCGTGGGAAGAGGTTAACAACAAAGAGCAATTTTTAAAATGGAGATTAATTAAAACACAAACCATATTAGAAAGTAGCAGAACCTTTCATTAGTAGTCAGTGATTAGGCTTTATTTATATAAGTAACATATAAAAAGAAAATCAGCAACGGCACAGACCAATTTTCTTAAAAATAGAAAAAGTTTTTATTAAACATCGAACATGTAATACAAGATTAAAAAAATTAGTTATACGATGATGACAAATGGTGTCAGATCGTGGAGGGGATCAATAGTTACAATGTGTTGAAGAGAACGATAGTACATGTAATAAGTCAACATTTGCATATAATAATAATATGGGGCTAATGTATGGACCATGTGGTTGAAGTCACTAAAATAGCTTAGAAGTAACATAAGAACATACTCATGATTAGATTACAATGATACATGTGGTAAAATAAAGTTTACATAGAAACATAACATGTGGCTAGTATATAAACCATAAGTAGGAGTTACTAACAAGATTAGAAACAACATGAAGACATACCCATGATAGGATTCATCCACAGGATGGGTGGCTTGTGGAGGAATCCTGTGGAGGAATCCTATATTGGCTATGTCTTTATGTTGTTCCTATACTATGATAGTGGCTGATGCAATTTGTCACCATCTTATGTCTCAACTTCTTAATCTTGTATTACATTAATACCTTTAGTAAAAACTTTTTTTATTTTTCTTAAAATTGGTGTGTGCCGTTGCTGATTTCCCTTTTTAAGTTATTTATAAGTCTAGTCAGTGCACCATTTATTGGTCAACATTTGATGCCGTAGTCCTACCAGTCGATACATATGTATACCCATTCTGTTCATAAGGCGTTTTCCTGTTTATGTACACTTTGGTTGTGTTTATTTATATAAGACTGGACAACCACAACAAATGTACTATATTAATGTAGGTATTAAATAATTAAAATGTTGTGCTTTGTGGTATTTCCATCTCCTATAAATACAATAAAAGCAAACGTTATTAATGTAGCAATACCTTATTTGTGTTGATACGTAAAGCTGGCCATGGGGAACCTATCTTCGTTGCTTCAACATCTGTTTTTTTCAATTGCCCTGAAGTATCTTCATAAAGACATTGAACTCCAGAAGACACTTCTAAAAGGAAGGTCAAATAATAATGAATAACATAGGAATACATTTCACTTACTGCATAAAAACAATTACTCAGTTTAAAATAATCAATAATGTTAATTTCTTATTGGAGGTATTTACAGATGTATCTTTACCTAATTTACCTCATGGCTCAACATATGCCGAGATAAGTGGCACAAAATGACAAGCTTTGAAAACAAAAAAAACATGATTTCACGATACTCTGTCAGGAGCTGTTCATGCTATAATGCCTAGGTAGGCACCCAGTCAATCGGGATCTACTGATAGGTCTTTCACATGTAGATCACTGATGCCTTAGTTCAACAATACCAGGAATTCAGTCCACAAGTTTTGGACTAAAGGATCGGTTCGGTTATTCTTATTTTCGTAGTCCACAGGAAACCTCTGTTTTTGTTTGTTACCATACTGACTGACACCTTCTACTCTCCTCTACTGAAACTATCTAGTCTATTTGTGAACAGGGCCGGTCTAAGGGGGGGCAAACTGGGCAATTGCCCAGGGCCTCCAACCTCTTAGGGCATGAGGGGGCCCGAGGCATGAGGGGGCCCGCGCCACCCGGCCAATAACATTTATGGCCCATAACATTTATGGGCTGGGCAGCACAGGCCCCCTCATGCTGTGTGGCGTTGCTAGCACTGGTGCTAGCGACAGCCACATTTACTTGTATCTGCGTCCTCAGGACGCAGATACAATTGAATACTATCGGCTGCAGGCCACGTTCAGCCTACATAAGTGCTGTGCCGTGCGCTTACGTCAAGGGGGAGTGGCTGGTGTCTGTGTCTCGATAGTGACGGGTGTGGTTTGCGACATCTAGGTTTAATATAGATTATTGGGGTCAATGCGCGAAGCTCTACTTGTTTTAAATATGACCTTTCCCCTACATGATACATACTGGATATCTCCATATGTTTACTTTATCTTAAATGTATCAATAGGTTGTGTACGTTCAGCCTGCAGCCTATAAGGTGCTGGGTAAAATCCCTGTGCAGGCCGGTGTGATGACGTCACTGCATAACGCTGTCCTGCGCAAGGGTCGCGCCTGGAGGCTGTGAAGCGCTCCATCCGCTGCGGGAACGGGGCAAGGTAAGTACTATATACAAGGGGTGCTGGCTGTGTGGCACTACATACAAGGGGGGTCTGTGCGGCACTCTATACCACGAGGGGTCTGTGTGGCACTATATAAAAAGGAGGGGGCTGTGTGGCACTATATAAAAGGGGGGCTGTGTGGCATTATATACAAGGGGGGCTGTGTGGCACTATATACAAGGGAGAGGGGGGCTCTGTGGCAGTATATAAAAGGGAGGGGGGCTGTGTGGCACTTTATAAAAGGGAGGCGGGCTGTGTGGCACTCTATACAACGTGGGCTGTGGCACTATATACAATGGGGGCTGTGTGGCACTATATACTAGGGAGGGTGGCTGTGTGGCACTATATTCAAGGGAGATGGGGCTGTGTGGCACTATACAAGGGAGGGGGGCTGTCTGGCACTATATACAAGGGGGGTCTGTGTGGCACTATATAAAAGGGAGGGGGCTGTGTGACACTATATGCAAGGGAGGGGGCTGTGTGGCAATATATACAAGGAGCGCTGTGTGGCACTATATAATAGAAATGGGGGGCTGTGTGGCACTATATACTAGAAATGGAGGGCTGTGTGACACTATATACAAGGGAGAGGGGGCAGGGTGGCACTATACAAGGGGCTGTATGGCACTGTATACTAGGGAGGGGGGCTGTATGGCACTATATACAAGGGAGAGGGGGCTGTGTGGCACTATACAAGTGAGGGGGCTGTGTGGCACTATATACAAGGGAGAGGGGGCTGTGTGACACTATATACAAGGGAGAGGAGGCTGTGTGGTACTATACAAGGGAGAAGGAGCTGTCTGGCACTATATACAAGGGAGAGGGGCTGTGTGGTACTATATACAAGGCAGAGGGAGGCTGTGTGGCACTATATACAAAGGAGGCTGTGTGGTACTATATACAAGGGGGGTGCTGTGCAGCACTATATACAAGGGGGCTGTGTAGCACCATATACTAGGGAGGGGACTGTGTGGCCCTATATACAAGGAAGAGGGGGGCTGTGTGGCACTATACAAAGGGGGGCTGTGTGGCACTATATACTAGGGAGGGGGCAGTGTGGCACTATATACAAGGTAGGGGGCTGTGTGGCACTATACAAGGGAGAGGGGGCTGTGTGGCACTATATAAAAGGGAGAGGGGGCTGTGTGTCACTATATAAAAGGGAGAGGGGCTGTGTGGCACTATGTACAAGGGAGGGGGTTGTGTGGTACTATACAAGGGAGAAGGAGCTGTCTGGCACTATATACAAGGAAGAGTGTCTGTGTGGTACTATATACAAGGCAGAGGGAGGCCGTGTGGAACTATATACAAGGGGGACTGTGTGGCACTAAACACAAGGGGGGGTGTGCGGCACTATATACAAGAGGGGCTGTGTTGCACAATATACTAGGGAGGGTGCTGTGTGGCACTATATACAAGGGGGGCGGTGTGGCACTATATACAAGGGCGAGGGCTGTGTGGCGCTATCTACAGGGGGCTGTGTGGCACTATGTACAAGGGAGAGGGGCTGTGTGGTACTATATACAAGGCAGAGGGAGGCTGTGTGGCACTATATACAAGGGAGGCTGTGTGGTACTATATACAATGGGGGGCTGTGCGGAACTATATACAAGGGGGCTGTGTAGCAACATATACTAGGGAGGGGGCTGTGTGGCCCTATATACAAGGAAGAGGGGGGCTGTGTGGCACTATACAAAGGGGGGCTGTGTGGCACTATATACTAGGGAGGGGGGCAGTGTGGCACTATATACAAGGTAGGGGGCTGTGTGGCACTATACAAGGGAGAGGGGGCTGTGTGGCACTATATACAAGGGAGAGGTGGCTGTGTGGCACTATGTACAAGGGAGGGGGCTGTGTGGCACTATTCAAGGGAGAAGGAGCTTTCTGGCACTATATGCAAGGAAGAGGGTCTGTGTGGTACTATATACAAAAGGCAGAGGGAGGCTGTGTGGCACTATATACAAGGGGGGCTGTGTGGCACTAAACACAAGGGGGGCTGTGCCGCACTATATACAAGGGGGGCTGTGTTGCACCATATACTAGGGAGGGGGCTGTGTGGAACTATATACAAGGGGGGGCTGTGTGGCACTATATACAAGGGGGAGGGCTGTGTGGCGCTATCTACAGGGGGCTGTGTGTGGTGCTAGATACAGGGGCCTGTGTGTGGCGCTATCTACAGAGGATGCTGTGGTGCTATATACAGGGGGCATTATTACTGTGGGGGCATGGTTAATGATGGGGCACTTTAATTGTGTCGAGCAATAAGGGATCATTATTACCATCTGGGCACTGTGGATTACGGGTTTATTTAGACGATGTAGTATAGGTGGAGAAGATGCTGGAAAAGCGAGAAACCAACATGTCTGTGTGTCAAATTCTGCAGAGACGAGTCGTGGGTGGAATAAGTTGTCACAGTGGTCTGGGCCAGATGGAGGAAAAAAAGGGAAAGTGAACGACTCTAATCAGAGAAAACATCACCTGTGAGTCACTGGATATAAATGTGCTGTAATAACTTATATCGTCTGCAGAGCTCCTGTGTATAACGGACATCTAAAACTATATGGTGGGAATATTGGTCTTCGTAGAGTGTTTTTTTATTCAGTAACACTAGTTGGGTATTATTTAGTCACTATGTGGTTATTGTGTAACAGCATTATTCAGCAACAGTATGGGGGGTATTATTCAGTCACTTTGTGGTTATGTTGTGGCGGTATTATTTGGACCATATATTGTGTTATTATTGGTAATATTGATCGTATAATAGTGAGTTGTGTTCAGTAACATTATGCAGGTGATATATATAATCTGGTGTGGTGTGATTTAATAACTGTGTATGTATATAGATCATTTTTTTTGTGTGAGAGGGGGGACATATGCTTTGGAGCTCGCAACACTCCTGAACGCACTAGAAATCAGCGATACATTTCTCTGCACACAGCCATGCATTTGGGGCCCCACTTTTAACTTTTCCCAGGGCCACACTTTGTCTAAAACCGGCCCCATCTGTGAAAAAACGCTGTGTTTCTACTCTAGCTTTCCTGCAGATAGTAAAATTAGCACTCAGCAATATGCAATCACGAGCACCGCCATGCAATGTTGTATCACACAGTGACTTACTCCAAAAATTTCCTACAGATTCACGATTTGTGGAGAAAAAGTAAAGTGCATTTAATCCATTATATATTCATGATGGACCAAGCGTTCCAATCATTAAGTCCATATTGATACAAGTAATTCACACAAAAAATATAATTTAGACTTGCCTCCCAGGCCACATTGGACCTAAAACACTTTCTCAAGGTTAAATTACCTAAGGGGTAGTTCTTTTATAACAAAAATGTGCAGTCCCTATTCAGACAAGGGGAAAACCTATTAAAATTGTGTATATTAATATAATTAAAAAAAATTACATATCTATATAATTTAAAATATATAAGACAACTGATTTATAAGTCAAAGTGCAGTTTGACATCTTAAACCCCGGAATTCCATTTAAAAAAAAATATGTATTGCTGCATGCAAAGAACCATAACATTTTTATTTTCCTGTTAGCTGTATGATGTCTTGTTTTTTGCAGGACGAGTTGTCGTTTTTTTGGCATCATTTTGGGGTACATATATTTTATTGAGATACTGTTAAATTAAAATAAATACAGCAAAAACGGCTATCTTTATTTATATGCATGCGCCATGCAGTAAAAATATGTTTATTTTGTTATGGTTTACAATTTATTTTTTTCTTGAGGGTTTTTCTTTATTAACCCCTTAGTGTCTAAGCCTGTTTTGGCCTTGTGGACACAGCTGATTTTTGCAAATCTGACATGTGTCACTTTATGTGGTAATAACTCCAGAATGCTTTTGCTTATCCAAGCGATTCTGAGATTGTTTTCTCGTAACATGTTGTACTTTATGATACTGAAAAAATTTCGTCGTTAAATTCAATATTTATTTGTCAAAAACACCAAAATTTTGAGAAAATTTGCAAAAGTCTGCATTTTTCTACATTGTAATGCATCTGCTTGTAAAACAGATAGTAATACCACACAAAATATTTACTAGTTAACATTTCCTATATGTCTACTTTATGTTTGCATCGTTTTTTGAACGTGCTTTTATTCTTCTAGGACGTTACAAGGCTTAGAACTTTAGCAGCAATTTCTCGCATTTTCAAGAAAATTTCAAAAGGCTATTTTTTCAGGGACCAGTTCAGTTCTGAAGTGGCTTTGAGGGCCCTATATATTAGAAAGTCCCCAAAAGTCACCTCATTTTGAAAACTGCACACCTCAAAGTATTCAAAACAGCATTCAGAAAGTGTTTTAACCCTTTAGGCGTTTCACAGGAATTAAAGCAAAGTAGGGGTGAAATTTACAAATTTCATTTTTTTTCTTCGAAAATTCATATGTAATACATTTTTTCTGTACCACTGAAGGTTTTACCCAAGAAATGCAACTCAATATTTATTGCCCAGATTCTGCAGTTTTTAGAAATATCCCACATGTGGTCCTAGTGCGTTAATGGACTGAAACACAGGCCTCAGAACAAAGAAGCACCTAGTGGATTTTGGGGCCTCCTTTTTTTAGAATATATTTTAGGCACCATGTCAGGTTTGAATAGGTCTTGTGGTACCAAAACAGTAAAGACCCCCAAAAGTGTCCCCATTTTGGAAACTACACCCCTCAGAGAATTTATCTATGGCTATAGTTAGCATTTTGAACCCACAGTTTTTTTGCTAAATTTATTTGAATTAGTATATGAAGATGAAAATCTACTAAAAAACGTAGAAATTTTACATTTTTACAAGGAATAAAGTAGAAATAACACCCCAACATATGTAAAGCAATTTCTTCCGATTATAGTAATACCCCATATGTGGTAATAAACTGCTGTTTGGACCCACAGCAGGCCTCAGAAGAGAAGGAGCACCATTTGGATTTTGGATTTTGCTGGAATAGTTTTCAGTGCCGTGTCGCGTTTGCAATGCACTGGAGGGATGAAAACCGTGTAAACCCCCCAATAGTGACCCCATTTTGGAAACTACACCCCTCAAGGAATTTTTTTAGGGGTAAAGTTAGTATTTTGACCCCACAGTTGTTTTGCTGCATTCATTGGGATTAGTCTGTAAAGGTAAAAATCTACTTTTTTTCTCTAAGAACTTAGACATTTTTAATTTTTATAAGGAATAAAGGAGAAAAAGCACCCCAACATTTGTAAAACAAGTTCTCCTGATTACGTAAATACCCCACATGTGGTAATAAACTGCTGTTTGGACCCACACCGGGGCTTAGAAGGGAAGGAGCGCTACTTGGCTTTTGGAGCTCAAATTTAGCTGGAATAGTTTTTGGGTGTCATGTCGAATTTGCAAAGCCCCTGAGGGACCGAAACAGTGGAAGCCCCCAAAAAGTAACCCCAATTGGGAAACTACACCACTTAAGGAATCTATCTAGGGGTATAGTGAGCATTTAGGCCCCACACGTCTTTTTCAGAATTTATTAGAATTAGGCTGTGAAAATTAATATCAACATTATTTCCACTAAAATGTTGGATTTTTTCAATTTCACAAAGGATAAAGGAGAAAATGCCACCCAACATTTGTAAAGCAATTTCTCCCGAATACGGCAATACCCCACATGTGGTCATAAATGTTTTTTCATTAGAAAGTAATTAACCCTTTCCGAACTGATCCATGTTTTGCTTTTTTCTTTTTCGTTTTTCCTCCCCGCTTTCCGAGAGCCACAACTTTTTTTATTTTTCCGTCAATAGAGTGGTGTGAGGGCTTATTTTTTGCGGAACGAGCTGTAGTTTTTATTGGTACCATTTTTTGGTACATAAGGCTTTTTGAGCACTTTTTATTACATTTTTTGGTAGAGCCAAGGTGACCAAAAAACTGAGATTTTGCCGTTTAAAATTCTTTCTTTTTCACGGCCCTCACCGTGTGAGTTAAATAATGGTATATTGTAATAGCTTGGACTTTTACGGACGCAGCGATACCAATTTTGTGTATTTTTTTTTGTTTTTTTACATTACTTTAGAGAAAAAAATGTGAAAAGGGTTTATTTTTGGACTTTAAATATTTATTACATTTTTTCCACTAATAATAACTATTTACTTTTGTTTTTACGTATTTTATCAGTCTCCCTAGAAGACTTGAACCAGCAATCGTTAGATCACTGGTAGAATACACTGCAATACTAATGTATTGCAGTATATTTTCATTTTTACATGCTCCTGTAACAGCGTGATCGCTGTTTCTGTCCGTTAGCCCCGGGTATCAGCTGGAATACACAGCTGACACCCGCAGCGTATGGCGCGGGCTCAACGCGTGAGACGCTCAATATATCACCCCCCACACACCACGACATGCTATTAAGTCATGGTGCGCGAAGGGTTTAATGCGCAGCGGATGGTGCATAGTGAAAATTAAAATTTTCCACTGATGTGCCATTTCAGTGCACTATATGTTGTGCCCAGTTTGTGCCACAAATACCACATAAAATATTAACCGGGTTCTCCCGGGTATGGCGATGCCATATCGGTGGACGTAAACGGCTGTTTGGGCATGCTGTAGGGCTCAGAAGGGAGGGACGCCATTTGGCTTTTGGAGAGCATATTTTGCTTGGTAGTAGCTCTGGCGTTTTGCTGGTATTTCAGTTTAGAATGTGGGGGCACATGTAGGCTGGGCAGAGTACATCAGGGGCATAATAAGAGGGTATAATAATGGGGTAAATAAATAATAATCCACAGATATGTGGCCAGTGTCGCACTTATAAATTGCACCCGATCTTATCCGCTTTTGGAACACTGCACATTTTGCATCGCCATATTCTGGGAGCCAGAACTTTTTTAATTTTTTCACCACCGGAGCTGCGTGAGGGCTTATTTGTTGCGGGACAATCCGTAATTTTCATTGGTACCATTTTGGGGTACATGCAATTTTGTTGATCACTTTTTATGCCATTTTTCGGCAAGCCAGGTGACTAAAAACCATTAATTCTGACAATGATTTTTATTTATTTTTGACGGCGTTTTCCCTGGGCTATAAATGACCATTATACTTTATTCTGCGGGTAGGTACGATTACGGCGATACCATATGTATATAGGTTTTTTATGTTTTGCAGCATTTGCGCAATAAAATAACTTATTTAGAATATAAATTATTTTTTGTGTCACTATATTCTGAGAGCCATAACTTTTTTATTTTTCAGTCAAAAAAGCTGTGTAAGGGCTTGTTTTTTGCGGGACGGGTTGTAGTTTGTATCGGTACTATTTTGGCGTACATGCAACTTTTTGATCACTTTTTATTGCATATTTTGGGAGGGGTGGTAACCAAAAAATAGTGATTCTGGCATTGTTCTTCGTTTATTTTTTTTGCGGTGTTCACCATGCGGGAAAAATAATATTATAGTTTTATAGTCGGGGTCGTTACGAACGCGGTGATACCAAATATGTGTACTTTTTTTTCGTATAATAAAAGACTTATTATTGTTACGTCCATGGCCGGGGATCGTCGTTCTAACTCACCCCCTGACGATCCCGGCCATGGACACCTCTCTGCTCGGCGTCCTCCTCCCTCTTGCAGTCGCCGGCACTGTCTTCCGGGCCCTCGCGCCGTTCACAGCGTGTGCACGGCCTTAAAGGGCCAGTACGCGTCCAGCTGCCAGTAATCAGTTATTAGCCCAAATGGCTGCTGGACTATAATAAGGAGCTCTGCCCACTGGTTCCTTGCCTGAGCGTTGTTGTATACCCTAGTCTGTCTTGCTAAAGGTCTCCCAGTGTTTTCCAGTTCCCAGTGTTGCCCGTTCCTGCTGCCTGTACCCTGTATCCCGTACTATCGTTACCAGCTGTGAAAGCCAAGTCGTGTCTTCCGCCGCATCCGCGGCATCACCTGCTGTGAAAGCCAAGTCGTGTCTTCCGCCGCATCCGCGGCATCACCTGCTGTGAAAGCCAAGTCGTGCCTCTCCGCGGCGTCACCTGCTGTGAAAGCCAAGTCGTGATCCTGCCACTGTCTACTATTGCCTCAGGTACCCGTTTTGAACTATAGACATTGTTTTGTACCTAGTTGGCCAGCTGCTACCCCGCTACGCGGTACGGCCCAGTGGGTCCACACCCCGCGTCGTGACAGTACGCTCAGGCCCTGGACCCCGCTGGCCAACTCAAGAGTCTGTCATCCTCCCAAGCCATGAAGGCAGACCTGCACGATCTGCAAGCGCGACAGGATCAACTCATTGTGGCAGTAGACTCCATGGCGCAGCATCTTGGTGCACTAGTTTCTTCCGTCATCGCTCCTAGTGAAACTCCTCCGATCAACCCCCCAGCTACACCTCCTGGCAGCTCCAGTTCGGACTCTCGGTTCTCGCTGCCATTGCCACCTCGGTTTCATGGAGATGCAAGTTCATGCAGGGGGTTCCTGAACCAATGCCAAATCCATTTCACTCTGCACGCCCAAGCATTTCCTTCGGACGGAGCCAGGATCGCCTTTATTGTATCCCTACTCGCCAGCAAGGCCCCGGCGTGGGCGAATCCAATCTGGGAATGACAGGGACCCGTGACCAGAGACTTCCTGGGGTTTGTGCGGTTGTTCCGTTCCGTATTTGAGGAGCCTGGACGAGCCTCATCGGCTGCTACTGCTATTTTTAACCTGCGTCAGGAGGACGCCTCTGTGGGCGAAAACTCCATCCAGTTCCGGACTCTGGCAGGAGAATTGTCTTGGAATAATGAGGCCTTGGTAGCATCCTTCTGGCATGGCCTATCGCCTGAGATCAAAGACGAACTGGCTGCTCGAGATCTCCCAGCTGCCCTGGATGATCTGATTCAGCTGGCTAGCCTAGTGGACATAAGGCTCAGAGAGAGATCCCAAGAGATTCTTCAGGAGAGACGGCTTCCTAGACTGGCGCCCAACTTCCAGCAACCCCTCTTGCCCTGTTCTTCTGCTGCGCCCGAGGTCCCGATGCAGGTGGATCGGCTTAAACTGTCTGATCAGGAGAAACAGCGCAGGCGCACCTTTGGACTCTGTCTGTATTGCGGCCTCGCTGGCCATGTCGTGCGTCTGTGTCCCCAGAGGCCTAAGAAACCCCAATGTCTGAGATTGGTTGGAGAGACAACCCTCGGCGCTACTGCACTTGATAGAGAATTCTCGTCCAAGCTGTTCATTCCGGTGACCATTGTCGCTGGCGGGAGACCTCATCCAGTCTCTGCCTACCTGGACTCTGGCTCCGCAGCCAATTTCATCTGTCAAGACCTTGTGGATCTTCTTCAGTTGCCCACTGTTTTGCTGGAGAGACCATTGAGCGTTGCCTCGGTAGATGGACTGCCTTTGCCTGACCCAGTATTGTCTGTGACCAAGCCGTTGAGACTCCAGGTGGGAGGTCTTCATTCCGAGCTGATCTCTCTGTATGTCCTGTCCAAGGCCGTCAACCCCGTGCTGCTGGGCTTGCCTTGGCTCCGTCTTCACGCCCCAGTCCTGAATTGGAACTCTGGAGAGGTTCTTCAGTGGGGTCCCAAGTGTCTAGACCGCTGTCTGGGTCATGTCCTTCCATCCCAGCCTTCTTCGCCTCAGTCATCCTCTGGGCTACCTCCTTGTTACTCTCAGTATGCTGATGTCTTCGACAAAAAGGAGGCAGAGATATTGCCACCACATCGAGAATACGACTGTCCTATCGACTTGGTTCCTGACTTTTCTCCTTTTCTCCTCCTCGCGGTAGAGTATACCCTCTTTCCTTGCCAGAGACCCAGTCTATGTCGGCCTACATTAAAGAGAATCTAGAGAGGGGCTTCATACGAAAGTCTTCATCCCCGGCCGGAGCCGGGTTTTTCTTTGTCAAAAAGAAGGATGGATCCCTTCGACCCTGCATTGACTACCGGGGTCTCAATCAGATCACGGTGAAGAACAGGTACTCGTTGCCGTTGATTTCTGAGCTCTTTGATCGTATACGGGGGGCGAAAAAATTTTCCAAGCTTGACCTGCGGGGGGCCTACAATCTAATCCGGATCCGTCAGGGAGACGAGTGGAAGACTGCCTTTAACACACGTGATGGACACTACGAATATTTGGTCATGCCCTTCGGCATGTGTAACGCTCCTGCAGTATTTCAAGAATTTGTGAATGACATATTTCGTGACCTCCTCTATGTCTGTGTTGTGGTGTACCTCGATGATATCTTGATTTTTTCCCCAGATCTTGTGACTCATCAGGGCCATGTCCGCCAGGTGTTGCTTAGATTAAGAGAGAATCATCTCTACGCCAAGTTGGAGAAGTGTGTGTTCCAAGAAAAGTCTCTTCCCTTCCTGGGCTACATTATCTCTGATCAGGGTCTCAAGATGGATCCTGAGAAGGTCAAGGCTGTCCTGGAGTGGCCACGTCCCCAAGGCTTAAGGGCCATACAACGCTTCCTGGGATTCGCCAACTTCTACAGACTATTCATCCCCAACTTCTCTTCTCTGACAGCTCCCATCTCCACCCTTACTAAAAAGGGTATGAATGCCAAAGTATGGACTCCAGAGGCGGAGATCGCATTTGAAACCTTAAAGAAAGCCTTCACGTCTGCCTCCATTCTGCACCATCCTGATGTGTCTCTGCAGTTTTCGTTAGAGGTGGACGCCTCCTCTATTGGTGCCGGGGCTCTATTGTACCAGAGGGGTTCGAAAGGCAAGACGGTGGTATGTGGTTACTACTCCAAGCTGTTTTCTTCTGCAGAGAGCAACTACTCGATTGGGGACCGGGAGTTACTGGCCATCAAGATGGCTCTGCAGGAATGGAGACACCTACTGGAAGGCGCAGCTCATCCTATCCTGGTCTTCACAGACCACAAGAACTTGACCTATCTACAGATGGCTCAACGACTGAATCCTCGTCAAGCCAGATGGTCATTGTTTTTTGCACGGTTCCAGTTCGAACTCCACTACCGACCTGCCGACAAGAATTTGAGGACCGATGCCTTGTCTAGGTCTTTTGAAACAGAGGACACTGTGGAGCCCCCACAGAATATTATCGATCCCTCCTGCATCTACCCTGTCAACCCTCTGCCGGTTAGAGGCATTCCCCAAGGAAAAACTTTAGTATGGCTGGCAGACAGAGGAAGAATCCTTCGCTGGGGTTACTGTTCCAAGCTGGCAGGACATGCGGGTGCCCGTAAGACCCGAGACCTGATTGCCCGTCAGTTCTGGTGGCTCACGCTGCCCAAAGACGTCATAGACTTTGTCTCCTCCTGTACGGTGTGTGCAGCCAACAAGGGTTCCCACTCCAGACCAGCCGGTCTGCTCCAACCACTGCCGGTGCCCGAGGCCCCCTGGCGGCATATTGCTATGGATTTTGTTACGGATCTGCCTCCCTCTGCAGGATGCAGTGTGATCTGGGTGGTGGTGGATCGTTTTTCAAAGATGGCTCATTTTGTTCCCCTGACTGGCCTGCCTTCTGCCGCTCGACTGGCTGACCTCTTCATGCAACACATCTTCCGTCTGCATGGATTACCTCTGCATATTGTCTCGGATCGAGGGGTCCAGTTCACCTCTAAGTTCTGGAGAGCACTCTGTGGCCTACTCGGGGTAAAATTGGACTTCTCCTCAGCTTATCACCCTCAGTCCAATGGGCAAGTTGAGAGGATTAATCAAATTATGGAGAACTACCTACGGCACTTTGTTTCCAGAAGACATGATGACTGGGTGCAGCTGCTTCCGTGGGCGGAGTTCTCTTATAATAACCATACCAGTGAGTCCACCACTTCCAGTCCGTTCTTTATAGTCTATGGCCAACATCCTCGAATACCCCTGCCCGGCTCTACTATGTCTCAGGTGCCTGCAGCCGATTCTACCTTCAGGAACTTTCTGCATATATGGCAGTAGACACGGTCTTCTATTCTGCTGGCGGTGGACCGCATGAAGAGAAAGGCAGACACTAGAAGACGAGAACCTCCCCAGTTTCTTCCAGGTACAAAGGTCTGGCTGTCTTCCAGGAATATCCGGCTGAGGGTGCCATCTTGCAAGTTTGCCCCCAGGTTCCTTGGACCCTTCGAGATTCTGCTGCAGATCAATCCCGTGTCGTACAAGCTTCGACTGCCTCCTACCCTCAAGATCCCTAATTCCTTCCACGTCTCCTTGCTAAAACCCGTTGTTCTAAACCGCTACTCCAGGACTCCTAGTTCCGCAGTGGCTCCTGGCAGTTCATCCGGAACTTTTGAAGTGAGGGAGATCCTGGTCACCAAGAAAGTAGGAGGCAGGACATTTTACTTGGTGGATTGGAGGGGATTTGGCTCAGAGGAGAGGTCTTGGGAGCCAGAGGAGAATATCGATGCCCCGGTCCTCGTGAAGAAATTTCTTTCCCGCTCTGGTCCCAAGAGGAGGGGGCGTAGGAAGGGGGATACTGTTACGTCCATGGCCGGGGATCGCCGTTCTAACTCACCCCCTGACGATCCCGGCCATGGACACCTCTCTGCTCGGCGTCCTCCTCCCTCTTGCAGTCGCCGGCACTGTCTTCCGGGCCCTCGCGCCGTTCCCCGCAGGGCGCGCGCGCCCGCGCGTGCACAGCCTTAAAGGGCCAGTACGCGTCCAGCTGCCAGTAATCAGTTATTAGCCCAAATGGCTGCTGGACTATAATAAGGAGCTCTGCCCACTGGTTCCTTGCCTGAGCGTTGTTGTATACCCTAGTCTGTCTTGCTAAAGGTCTCCCAGTGTTTTCCAGTTCCCAGTGTTGCCCGTTCCTGCTGCCTGTACCCTGTATCCCGTACTATCGTTACCAGCTGTGAAAGCCAAGTCGTGACTTCCGCCGCATCCGCGGCATCACCTGCTGTGAAAGCCTAGTCGTGTCTTCCGCCGCATCCGCGGCATCACCTGCTGTGAAAGCCAAGTCGTGCCTCTCCGCGGCGTCACCTGCTGTGAAAGCCAAGTCGTGATCCTGCCACTGTCTACTATTGCCTCAGGTACCCGTTTTGAACTATAGACATTGTTTTATACCTAGTTGGCCAGCTGCTACCCCGCTATGCGGTACGGCCCAGTGGGTCCACACCCCGCGTCGTGACAATTATCTTATTATAGGAAAACAAAAACATTTTTATTAACTTTTTTTTTACTTTTTATACTTTCTTTTTTTACCTGCAGCTCTGATCGCTGCTAGAATACATTACACTACCTAGGTAGTGTAATGTAGTCCAACTGTCAGTGTGAGGCTGGTCCTCATAGGCTTCCATACATGGCAGACCCGGAGGCCGTTGCCTGGCCTCTGGATGCCATCACAAGCATCAGCATCCCCCACAATTGCATTGGGGCTGCTGATGTGCTACAAACCCCCTAAATGTGGTGATCGCAATCGAGCACTAAATTTATTGGGTTAATTGCCAAAATTAGCGGCGATGAGCCGCTGATCGGCAACACTGGGGACAGCTGATCTCTGAGTTCCCGATGCACTTGGTTAAGGGACAAAAAAGAGAGTTGTAATAAATGGTACGCACCAGGATCCAACACTAAAAGTAAAAGACACCAGTGCAAGAATGTCTGTGGATTCAATGGCAGCAAAGCTAGACAAAGATATATATAAACATACACATACATAGCGCACACATAGTTCGCATACAAAATACATGCTGCAAACATACATAGGAGACATGCCATACACTACATGGACACATAGGGCACATGCCGCACTTACTGCTAAGCCTTGCTCTTGGCGTGATCTTTGTTGGTCGACCACATCTGGGGAGGGTAATAATGGTCTTGAATTTCCTCCATTTATGCACAATCTGTCTGACTGTGGATTGGTGGAGTACAAACTCTATAGAGATGATTTTGTAACCTTTTCCAGCCTGATGAGCATTAACAACTATTCTTCTGAGGTTCCCAGAAATCTTTATTCGTGCCATGTTATACTTCCACAAACATGTGTTGTGAAGATCAGACATTGATAGATTCCAGTTCTTTAAATAGAACAGGTCGCCCACTCATACCTGATTGACATCCCATTGATTGAAAACGCTTGACTCTAATTTCACCTTCAAATTATCTGCTAATCCTAAAGGTTCTCCTACTTTTGCCACTCACAATCCCGACACTTCGGTAACGTTTGTGTGTCACTTACTCCCACAGCACAGCATTCTCTTGCGAGATCACTCTGTAAATGACACAGTGTGATCTCGATGTGCTGTAAGTCCCACACAAACGTTACTGAAGTGTCGGGATTGTGAATAGACATCGCGTCTTAGCTGGAGGTGATGTCTATTCACTCTCAAGACACTTCAGTAAAGTTAATGTGTGAGTAAGTGACAGCACAGCGTGATCTCGCAAGATCCCGATTTCTGAGTACATGAATGTAGAGAATTGTATGACGCTGATTGGTCGCTGATTGGTCAGCGTCATACACTTATCTTTACAACGCCCACTTGGTCAAAAAGTAAAAACATGCACAGTTGCCTATTAAGAAAGTCATTAGCATAAATCTAAAATAGGTCATAACTTGATCAAAATTGATCGTTTTTCTAAATAAAAAACACTGTTGTTACCTACATTACAGCGCCGATCACATTATGTAGGAGATAGGGCACTTATAATGTGGTGACAGAGCCTCTTTAAACTATGGATTGCCCTACACCAAGAGGTAGTATTGGCAGACACTATGACAGCATTAAAAAAAATAAAAAACTAGACACTTATCTAATGACAAATGATTGCGGAGGGTTATAAATAATTTAGCATTAAATGATATATGATTGATCTGAGAATGGTTGAAGTTGTGGTTAAACATGTGGGTTTTTTTTTTCAATTAAAGTAACTATGTAACGTGTTTCTTCTCTATAACTAATGTTTTTTCAAGAGCCTATTTCATATTGCCAGCCATTTATGCAAGCTATTCATTCCATTTTGGTTGTTTTTTGTTATTGTACCTGTTGCTTACATTGGAGACATTGAATACTATATATTTTTTTTCTGTTTGCAGATTTTCTGGGCCTCAGGAAGCAAATTTTGTTGTAATGGTAAGATTTATAAAACTTTGTACCTCAAAATATTGTATGCTACAGTATGTGCTGAAATTTGTCTATTCATAAGGCACAAGCAAGGGAAGTCTGAAGACGGTCACCAATTATGATAAAGACATTACCAAAAGTCCAAACTTTAATTCTTTTTAAGAGATATGTTTTAGCTTTTGCAAAGTCTAAAATTGTTTTGTGTTAAAGATTGCATCATTTAAAAAATCTTCATGATTTACAATATATTATTTTTTATAAAAGACTGGATTTCTAAAGGAGTTTAAAAAAAATGGCTATTATATAACTGTCATTTAGCTTCATGAATATACATGACTTAGGACTTAACACCCACATTCCCACTTAATGTGATTGTTTGAAGATTACGCAGTTTACTGTAGGTTTAATAGTTCCAATAATAAACACTGCATATTCTCTTGTATTGTCAGCATTTTTCTTTGTCATGGAGACAATATTTCAAGGACCATTTTCAAATTTCTAAATGAAATGATAGATCAATAATATTTACACAAAAAATGCTTAGTGATGATGGTTATCATTATTATTATTCTTTATTTTATCGCACCTTTAACTTCCAGGTCGCTGTACATATGAAATACAGAAGGGTCTACATACATTACATGAAGAAACTATAAAAACAAGCATAATAAAAATGAGGAAGACAATTTGGTACAGTAGTAGAGAGGTCCCTGCCCACAAGGGCTTACAATCTATAAGGGAAAGAGACAGGAGGTGAGGGTAGAAGCTACTTTTTCGGTAATGTAGTAGGGACAGTGTTATTGCGAGTTGTAAGTTTTTCTGAAGAAGGGGGTTTTGAGGTTGGAAGTAGAGATGAGCAAACTTATGAAAAGTTCGGTTCGACTAGTTCGCCGAATTTCATGAAAAAGTTCGATTCGCACCGAACTAGTTCTGACCGAACCTGTAATACAAGAAAGCCCCTAAAAATCGTGTATAACACTGTTTAAAAGCCCTAGAAGCCCTGTATAACACTCTTAGGTCACCCATGAGTGTATCCAAGTACTTTTGAGCTGTCTTTAAGGCAAAGTTAGTGTCAAAGTTACGCCAACATGTATGGCTATAGGAAAACGGATGGGACACGGTGATAACTAACAGAAACCACTGCACTTGTGCATGTTGTATGCTTAATGCATTGTTAAAAAAGGTACAAAAATTAACAATTTTTGGCGGCAGATGCCTGCCAGGGTTCATACATATAAGGTGGTAAAAGAAGAAGCAATGGCTTTTGACAAGCCCTCAAAAAATGTACCCTTTATGGTGGCAGATGCCTGCCGGGGTTCACCCATACATGGATGTAAAAGCAACAAGCAATGGCTTTTGACAAGCCCTCAAAAAATTTACCCTTTATGGTGGCAGATGCCTGCCGGGGTTCATCCATACATGGATGTAAAAGCAACAAGCAATGGCTTTTCACAAGCCCTCCAAAAATGTACCCTTTTTATTGGCAGATGCCTGCCGGGGTTCATCCATACATGGATGTAATGTAAAAGCAACAAGCAATGGCTTTTAACAAGCCCTCCAAAAATGTACCCTTTTTATTGGCAGATGCCTGCCGGGGTTCATCCATACATAGATGTAATGTAAAAGCAACAAGCAATTGCTTTTCACAAGCCCTCCAAAAATGTACCCTTTTTATTGGCAGATGCCTGCCGGGGTTCATCCATACATGGATGTAAAAGCAACAAGCAATGGCTTCTCACAAGCCCTCCAGGCCTGCTTGTAGCAGACAGCAGTGGAGGTGTATTGGTGGTAGTAGTGGTAGCCAACGGACAGCAAGGGTGGTGGTAGTAGTAGTAGTAGCAGCACATTAAAAGAGACTGGACAGTCACAGGACAAAGCCCTGTGGTGGGGCAGGCCTCAGGCCTGCTTGTAGCAGACGGCAGTGGAGGTGTATTGGTGGTAGTAGAGGTAGCCAACGGACAGCAAGGGTGGTAGTAGTAGTAGTAGCAGCACATTAAAAGACACTGGATAGTCACAGGACAAAGCCCTGTGGTGGGGCAGGCCTGCTTGTAGCAGACGGAACTGGGGGTGGATTGGTGGTAGTAGAGGTAGCCAAAAGACAGCAAGGGTGGTAGTAGTAGTAGCAGCACATTAAAAGAGACTGGACAGTCACAGGACAAAGCCCTGTGGTGGGGCAGGCCTCAGGCCTGCTTGTAGCAGACGGCAGTGGAGGTGTATTGGTGGTAGTAGAGGTAGCCAACGGACAGCAAGGGTGGTGGTAGTAGTAGTAGCAGCACATTAAAGGACACTGGATAGTCACAGGACAAAGCCCTGTGGTGGGGCAGGCCTGCTTGTAGCAGACGGCACTGGGGGTGGATTGGTGGTAGAAGTAGTAGCAGCACCAACAGCGGCACATTAAAAAAAGAGTGGACAGGACAGAATCCCGTAGTAGCAGGCGGCAGTAGCAGGCGGCAGCGGCAGCAGCAGCAGCAATGTCAGATCTAATCAGTGCCATCAGGCACAGGGGTTTCAAAATCCTCACCGATCCACGCTTGATTCATTTTCAGAAACGTGAGATTTTCCAAGCTGTTGGCGGACAATCTTGTTCGCTTAGGGGTGACGAATCCCCCTGCCGCGCTGAATACCCTCTCTGATGCTACACTGGAGGGTGGACAAGACAGTACACACATGGCAAACTGGGCCAGTTCTTGGCAATGATCCAATCTGCTGACCCAGAAGTCCATGGGGTCTGGGATCAGCATTTCTGACGGAGAAAGGGCACAGTCCAGGTACGAGTGAACCTGGTTGTTTAGGTGCTGCACCTGGTGATGGTGAACATCCCTTTGGTGACTACGATGTGTGTCAGGTCGGGGTATTGGATGTAAAAATGTTGTTATTATATTTTCCAAACTGAATTGGCTGCTGCTGCTGCTGCCGCTGCTGCCGCCTATTGCAGAGGTAGCTCTGCCAGAGGCGGTGGAACGATGAGACAGTGGGGAGCGGAGAGTGGCCCCCCGGTCAGACATGCTTGCAGCAGGTGTTTGCCGTTTGAAAGCCATGACAAGCTGGCTGCATAGCTTCTCTCGATAATAAGCCAATTTTGCCTCCCTCTCGGAAGGCGCAAAAAACTCCCCTATTCTGGCTTTATACCGAGGGTCTAAAAGTGTGGCTATCCAGTACTCATCTCTTTGCTTCATGCTAACAATACGAGAGTCAACGCGCAAGTAACGAAGCATACAGCTCGCCATCCTGGCCAGCGTTTCAGAGGGCCCGGTTGGTTCCATCTCCGCCCCAGACTGCCATGGTTGTCCATCATCAAGGTCACCGTCAGACTCGTCATCACCATCATCACTGTCATGTTGTGCGGCTGCCTCGTCCCCTATCCCTTCCTGTGATTACATCTCCAAATCCAGCTCCTCTCCAGGTCCTGTTTCCTCATCCTCATCCTCCTCCTCCTCCTCAACATCCATAGCCCGATGTGATCCTTCCTCCATCATTTGCTGAATGATCGCTGTGAGCGTTTGCTCCATAATGAATATCAGCGGCATAACATCGTTCATTCCGCTAGCGTCACGGCTCTCAAATCGTGTGGCCTCTTCAAAGGGCCTCAAAACGCGACATGCGTCTCTAACCAGCTGCCAGTGCCTGAGCTCGAAATTACACTGGCTCCAAATGCTGCCCGTCTGCTGCATCAGGAAATCATTCACGGCTTTCCGCTGTTCGTACAGACGGTCCAACATGTGCAGGGTGGAATTCCAGCGTGTTGGAACGTCGCAAATCAGGCTGTGTTCTGGGAGATTGTTTTGACGCTGCAAGTTCAGGAGGGCGTGCTTAAATGCATACGAACGTCTAAAGCAAACGCAAACCCTCCTGGACATGGCCAGCACACCCTTCAAACCAACATATGACTTTAAGAAGCGTGTTATGACCAGATTGATCACATGTGCCATGCAAGGAGCGTGTGTCAGGTGACCTAGACGCAGTGCAGCCACAACATTCTTCCCGTTATCAGAGACAACATTGCCCAGTGTGAGTTTCAGAGGAGACAGCCAGCGTGCGATTTCCTCCTTGATGCACAGCAGCAGCTCCTGCCCTGTGTGGCTTTTCTCGCCTCAGCAGGTGTAAGACAGCGTTGTGGCGCTTCACCTTGCACCTATGAAAAGAGGCGGGAGGAGGAGTGGAAGATATACTGTGTCCTGTCGGGGACGGGAAGACCTCCATTGAGGAGGGCAAGGAGGAGGAGGAGGAGGAGTAGGAGGAGGAGGATGGTAGGCGCCTGGTGTCCGGAGTTGAACCAGAAAGATACAAGCGTGGAGGTGGTAATGCCTGGCATTGCTGCTGTGGTGCATCGGACTGCAAAATATTGACCCAGTGGGCCGTGAAATACATGTACTGTCCCTGCCCATAGTTGCTGCTCCACGTGTCGATGGTGGCATGTACCCTGCTGCACACGGATAATTGCAAGGACTGGCCCACCTTTTCCTCCCCGTGCTTGTGCAAGGCAGGGACAGCTGTTTTGGAGAAGTAATGTCGGCTAGGTATTCGCCACCTAGGCTGAGCGCACGCCATCAATTGCTTGAAGCCGGCGGAGTCGACCAGGTGGTACGGCAGCGACTGCACCACCAGCAACTTAGCCAGGTGTGAATTAAGCCGCACGACAAGTGGATAACTGGGTATATATTGTTGCTTATTGGACAACGATTCCGTAATGGATAACTGACGGGACGTAGGAGGAGCACTAGATGACAGTGATGATGATGATGACAACGACATGGTGGATAAGGCCTGGCTACTACTTAGATGACAGGGACTCTGAGCAGCAGCAGCAGCGGCAGAGGTGTCTTCATTAGATGTACATGATGATGGTGGGGCATGTCGATTGTCCCACATGGCCTTGTGATGCCGCTCCATGTATTTACGTAGAGCGGTAGTTCCTACATTGCTGCCCTGCCCACGCCTTACTTTCTGCTTGCAGATACGGCACTGTGCCATGTTTTCGTACAGAAAAATTGCCACACGGCAGAGTACCGTAAAGAGGTAGTACCACGTCCACCACCACCACCACCACCACCCGAGCTTGCCCCTTGTCTGGCAGGCTTTTTTCGGGAGCCTACACCAGCATCAGTGTCGCCGTCACCGGCTCCTGAGCTGACCCTACCGCTGCAACGTTTTGCAGATTGACTTCTGCCCCTACCTCGGCTTGGCTGTTTATCACTGCCAGTGCCGCCACTACTACCCTCCTCCTCTGACGCCATCATCACCTCGTCACCTGGTTCCCACGTCCTGTCTAATACAACATCATCATCATAGCCCTCCTCATCATCCCCGCCACTTCTGTCACTGTGTTGTGAATGTGATGTGGCATCATCGCGGGCTCCATGCCCCCCCTCATTACTGTGTCTGCCACCACGGCTACCACCACCAACACCCCCACTACCACAGCTATGCGTCTCGGACACCGCTTCCACCTCCACCACCGCCGCAACACACTCCGTTGGCTGACTCGCGGAAAACAAATCATCATCACTATGTTGTTCAGTATCTTCCTTCGCACCTGAGGAGATGTCTCTTAGGACTCTCAGGAAAGATGGCTTCCCGCTAGGAAGGGGGAGTGAAGACATAGATGATGGAATGGAAACGCTAGAAATACCCATATTACTACTGTCACTGTGCCAAGGAACTGTAGAGGATCTGGAATCCAACGAAACCTGGCTTGAAGCCAGATCGTCAGAGTCTTCCTGCTGAGATGACCACGAGCCAGCCAACCAGTCCACAATGGCCGTATTGTCTAAAGTAACCCGCCCACCGGAGGAGATGGACAAGTCTGGCTTGCTGATACTGCTACTACTACCAGCAGGCACATGGCTGCTGCTACTAGTGGAACTGGGCACATGTCTTGTGCCGCAAATGCTGGTACTAAGTCTGGCACCAACAGATCCAACATTTGGACAGGTAGAGGACACGGCATGGGTGTTTTTTTCCTCTACCCCGTCCTTTCACAACCTTTTTTTTACCAGACATTTCACTGCTGGAGTGCAGCAAGTTGAATCAAAACCCGGGGGATGAGCCCCTTCTAAAAGCGTATTCACACACTGGCTTGGCAAATGGCAATGAATGAGAATTTCTATCAGCCACGCCGCGGTGCACTCAGGGAATGCTGGGCCTTGTAGTACTACTACAAAGGATGCCTGTATTGCAAGTTGGATTGTTATTTGTTATGTTAACGGCCGGGGATGAGCCCCTTCTAAAAGCGTATTCACACTGACACTGGCTTGGCAAATGGCAATGAATGAGAATTTCTATCAGCCACGCCACGGTGCACTCAGGGAATGCTGGGCCTTGTAGTACTACTACAAAGGATGCCTGTATTGCAAGTTGGATTGTTATTTGTTATGTTAACGGCCGGGGATGAGCCCCTTCTAAAAGCGTATTCACACTGACACTGGCTTGGCAAATGGCAATGAATGAGAATTTCTATCAGCCACGCCGCGGTGCACTCAGGGAATGCTGGGCCTTGTAGTACTACTACAAAGGATGCCTGTATTGCAAGTTGGATTGTTATTTGTTATGTTAACGGCCGGGGATGAGCCCCTTCTAAAAGCGTATTCACACTGACACTGGCTTGGCAAATGGCAATGAATGAGAATTTCTATCAGCCAGGCCGCGGTGCACTCAGGGAATGCTGGGCCTTGTAGTACTACTACAAAGGATGCCTGTATTCCAAGTTGGATTGATATTTGTTATGTTAACGGCCGGAGATGAGCCCCTTCTAAAAGCGTATTCACACTGACACTGGCTTGGCAAATGGCAATGAATGAGAATTTCTATCAGCCACGCCGCGCTGCACTCAGGGAATGCTGGGCCTTGTAGTACTACTACAAAGGATGCCTGTATTGCAAGTTGGATGCAACGGGGATGAGCCCCTTCTAAAAGCGTATTCACACTGACACTGGCTTGGCAAATGGTAATGAATAAGAATTTCTATCAGCCACGCCGCGGTGCACTCAGGGAATGCTGGGAATTGTAGTAGTACTACTACAAAGGCTGCCTGTATTGCAAGTTGGATTGTTATTTGTTATGTTAACGGCCGGGGATGAGCCCCTTTTAAAAGCGTATTCACACTGACACTGGCTTGGCAAATGGCAATGAATGAGAATTTCTATCAGCCACGCCGCGGTGCACTCAGGGAATGCTGGGCCTTGTAGTACTACTACAAAGGATGCCTGTATTGCAAGTTGGATTGTTATTTGTTATGTTAACGGCCGGGGATGAGCCCCTTCTAAAAGCGTATTCACACTGACACTGGCTTGGCAAATGGCAATGAATGAGAATTTCTATCAGCCACGCCGCGGTGCACTCAGGGAATGCTGGGCCTTGTAGTACTACTACAAAGGATGCCTGTATTGCAAGTTGGATTGTTATTTGTTATGTTAACGGCCGGGGATGAGCCCCTTCTAAAAGCGTATTCACACTGACACTGGCTTGGCAAATGGCAATGAATGAGAATTTCAATCAGCCACGCCGCGGTGCACTCAGGGAATGCTGGGCCTTGTAGTACTACTACAAAGGATGCCTGTATTGCAAGTTGGATGCAACGGGGATGAGCCCCTTCTAAAAGCGTATTCACACTGACACTGGCTTGGCAAATGGCAATGAATAAGAATTTCTATCGGCCACGCCGCGGTGCACTCAGGGAATGCTGGGAATTGTAGTAGTACTACTACAAAGGCTGCCTGTATTGCAAGTTGGATTGTTATTTGTTATGTTAACGGCCGGGGATGAGCCCCTTCTAAAAGCGTATTCACACTGACACTGGCTTGGCAAATGGCAACGAATGAGAATTTCTATCAGCCACGCCGCGGTGCACTCAGGGAATGCTGGGCCTTGTAGTACTACTACAAAGGCTGCCTGTATTGCAAGTTGGATGCAACGGGCATGAGCCCCTTCTAAAAGCGACGCGTATTCACACTGACACTGGCTTGGCAAATGGCAATGAATGAGAATTTCTATCAGCCACGCCGCGGTGCACTCAGGGAATACTGGGCCTTGTAGTACTACTACAAAGGCTGCCTGTATTGCAAGTTGGATTGTTATTTGTTATGTTAACGGCCGGGGATGAGCCCCTTCTAAAAGCGTATTCACACTGACACTGGCTTGGCAAATGGCAATGAATGAGAATTTCTATCAGCCACGCCGCGGTGCACTCAGGGAATGCTGGGCATTGTAGTACTACAAAGGCTGCCTGTATTGCAAGTTGGATGCAACGGGGATGAGCCCCTTATAAAAGCGTATTCACACACTGGCTGAGTAGTGAGTAGTGGATGAGCCCCTTCGATTGCTGGATTCCTGGCTTTTAGATTCCTAAAGCTTTCCCTTACTGCACAGAGATGCTATCCC
The DNA here is from genome assembly GCF_050947455.1 of Rhinoderma darwinii. Taxonomy (NCBI): domain Eukaryota; kingdom Metazoa; phylum Chordata; class Amphibia; order Anura; family Rhinodermatidae; genus Rhinoderma; species Rhinoderma darwinii. The sequence goes on from NC_134691.1 coordinate 198,811,183, forward strand.
TACAGCTCCTGTCTCTAAAATGGCCGCTGAGCTCCGTGCATAGACTTTTATTGCAGGCTTGAGCCCGCCCCTATGCTGCCTCCCGATTGGCTGGGAGAGCCGTTTGCAAGGCATTATGGGGTAGCCTGATGTCAGGTGATATTGTGAAATCCTCCATTTTACATCTAACATGTGGCAGGCGCCAAAATGCAGCCGGGTTCGGTCAAAACGGGTTCGGCCGAACCCGGTGAAGTTCGGATTCGCTGCGAACCGAACTTTTCCCGATGTTCGGACCGAAACCGGGTTCGGTTGTCCCGGTTCGCTCATCTCTAATTGGAAGGTAGGAGAGAATCTGTTTTTTTGGGGTAGTAAGTTCCCGAAGTAGGGGGATGCATGTGAGAAATCTTGAAGATAATGATAGGAGGAGAAGACACGAGGAGAGCAGAGAAGAGCTGCGATAAATGGAGATTACATATACGGAGGTAGTGGAAGAATGGGACAGAGATGGATAAATAGGACAGGTTGTAACCAGTGAAGGGACTGGCAGAGAAGAGAAACATTAGAGGAATGTAGCAACAAGTGTAATAACTGGGCAGTGAAGGTGAGGATGCTTTGGGGTGATGCCAAATATGTATACATAGACCACATTTTACTTTCAGATACAGTATATCTCCCTCCCTTGACTTTACACGTTGCTTCTGCACATGGATGATATTCATACCAGTACAGATTTTTTTTTACTGAATGTGCAAGAGCAAATAGGGCCAGGGTATAACAGACAAAAAATGGTGAACAGGGATATTTTTTTAAAATACTTAGGATAACATAATTGTGTATAATATGAACAGAATAATTTCTGAGCACCTGACAACCCTGTAAAATGTGTTGGTGCTTGGGGGGTGCTGGCTCTCATTAAAAAGACACGGCTGGTATGGAGTCTTACAGGCAATGCTCCGTGGGAAAAAAAATAAGCACGTTTGTTCCTCTAGGAGAAGATAAACATTCTCCCTAGTGCCACCTATTGGTGGTAGAATACAGAATCTCTATTGCTGGTATGTGCGGGTTTGATACACTTACTTTTTGTAATTATTTAATTTATTTTTATTGAGCATATTTTAAAATGTCAATTAATGTAATTATCCATTGTATATATTTCATTTATTTATTTGTACAATATGGGGGCTCGGGGTAGCAGTGAACACATTTGGTCTTTGCATGTCCCCATTTACAGATCACTGATAACAGACATTAGATCACCTTTATCATTAATCTGTATACAGAAACATACAGTGAAGACACCATAGATTATGCATTCTCCACATTGACCCGAGTCCCCTCTACCACTGTCTTTCCTGCAGCCTCTAGCTGCCACTCATGGGAGACATTACGGCTGGCATTCGGCAGGCACTGTGGTACAGCAATTGTGTTGGCTATGTGGCTGTCTCGATTATTAAGACAATGAGGATGTAGGCACATTTTGCCTTGTCTGCCTTGGATGTTAAAAGAGCTTGCCCCTCCCCCGCTTTATAGTACTAGGGCATAAATATTACTGTTAAAATGTTACAATACTCACGTACTAGATTTAAAGGGCTTTTTAGAATATAATTAGAGAATAACTGTGTCAATGTTATTTTTAAGTTGGAATATTATATAACATTTGTTATTCACAGTTACAATAATACCATTTTCTGACACATTTGATTGGTTCTGCATCAATAAATTAGTGTTGTAATCATACCTGCCATATACAATAACAATATAAAGATGTAAATACTGTATTCAAATGATTCATAAACAATTAACTAGTTACATAATATAGGTCTGTAACACAAGAAAATAAGGCTAAGGGCCTGTTCCCATAAGCGTCAGGCTTCCGTTCATCGGTTCCATTCGACCTTTCCATCGGAGGAACCGATGAACGGAAAGCCAAACTGAAACCATAACTTCCATTTGCATTACTATTGATTTCAATCGTAATGCTTCCATTGCAGTTGGTTTCCGTTTGTTTCCATTCTCTTAAGTTTCCGTTTTTTTTTTCAGAAACAATAGCATAGTCGACATCGCTATTGTTTCCGCTGAAAAACGGCCACTACAAAAATAAAAAAAGGCCTTTACTTACCTCCCTGGCCCTTGCCATATCATAGCGTCCCGACATTTCATCACATGTGACTGCTGCAGCCTGTGGCATCAGAGGAGGCAGCCTGGACACAGAGGAGCTCGGAAAAGCAGGGACACCATTCAATGGCAGCGCTGCAAGAGGTAAATGTAGGCTTTTTTTTACCTGCGGAATTTGCTGCAAATGCGTAGCATAATTGCAGCTGATTCTGCAACCATTGGCATTGTTTTTCTTTTAACCTACGGAATGTGCAGCGAAATCGCAGCATAAATTGCCATGCCGCGGATTCATAACCTGAACACCACATGTTAATTTATGCATGTTTTCTCTGCATGTTTTTTTTTGCAGCATAGATGAAATTTGTTACATTTTTATCTGCTTTGCTGCTACTATAATGCGCTACGGATTTTCCGTCCACAAATCCAGGCGGAAAATCCACCCTTTGTGAACATACCCTTAGAGGCCACAGTTTAGCAAAACACCGCGTTAACTGTAGGTCCATTACATCAAATTTTTATTTAGGGAATTCATTAACCATAGTAGTTACAAATAACAGGGCAGTCAGACTCCATTTATTTTATTCCTACATGATGCGAAAGTTAAATTATTATTATTTAGGTTTTCTAAAAATGTACCACTATGTGAAAAAGGGAGGGAGTCTGTCTTATCGAATGTAATTGGTTGCTCTATAATTTCTTAATATAATATCAGTAACATTGTAAAGTAATCTGGTTTTAACTGTAACTTGTGTAACTTTTTTTTATTAAATGAAGCAATTAATAGCCATAGGATTGAAGTGTAATAGAGCTGGCTGTAGGTGATAACTGCTGTCAAAAAGAGAATTCAGTATTAAAAGCTTAACTACAAGTTAAAAAGAAGCTAATCAAAGGATTGAATAGCTGTCAGGAACTATACTGCATTTTGCTGGACAATTTTGCACATTTTCTTTCTGTTGTGTAACAATTAAAAAATAAATAACTGTCTTAGTAAAAACACAATACAATTAGGGTTGCATGATGCATAGAAATATCGATACTATTTAGACGTTGTGCATCCTTAAACGGTTCAATACAGTGGATTCATGTATTTCGATGCTAAGCTGGGCAGCCACACAGCTTAGTATTGTAATACATTAATGTAGTCACTAGCATGATGCAATGCGGCCGGCGCCATGCTAGTAAGTGGCGGCACCAGCCCTGAAGACAGAGAACATGGCAGGCGCACTGCACAGCACCTGACATGTCCTGTTTCTTCAGTACCGGCCGCATCACATCATTCAGATGGCACGGGCACAACAAGTGTGTGCGCGCGATCGGAATTGGGGCAATGGCTGTAATACACACCCTCAGCCCAGCTCTAACGGTGGGGATCAGACAAGCTTCTGATCTCCGCCATTATCCCCTTGAATGCTGCGATCAAAGCTGACTGCAGCATTCAAAGGGAAAATGAGCAGGGGGGACCGCCTTTGATAGCTTCACAAAGTGAATTCCTGTGATGCGATTCAGGGTATACCATATATGGACAGATAGCCCAGTGTCCATTGAGGGACACCAGGGCTGTCTGGCCATATTTCCTTTTGTAAGGGAATACTTAGATGTCACGTTTTTAGTGGACCCACTATGCCTCACCGCCATAGCAGGGAGGCAGCTGGCCAAACAGGAACCCCAGAATAAAAATTCCTGCACAAGGGTACCTGGATAGTCCAGACAGTGGCCGCAGCTCTGGAACTGATGGAGATGGGTGCAGTAGGTATCGCCAAACGTGGCGGATGTCAAAGGTGCCGCAGGTTGCGCCAGACGTGGCGAATTCCTCTGGATGTGGTAGAAGACACAAGACGTGGCGGATGACACAGATGCCGCAGGTTGTGCCAGACGTGGCGAATTCCTCTGGACGTGGAAGATGACACAGGACGTGACACGACTCCGACACTTATAGGCACAGGAACAAGAACAGCACAGGATACAGGAACAGGTAACAGGGCACGGATAATAACTGGGACGGGAAACACTAAGGGAGGATTTGCAAGACAGACTGGGAAAACTAACAACGCTCAGGCAAGGATCAGAAGGCCTGGGGTCTTCTCATAGACCAGGAAATCATGGCAGTTGAAGATGATGATTTCCTCTGTGTGCGCGCTGGCCCTTTAAGGCCTGGCACGAGCGTGCGCATGCATCCTACGGGACACAGCAGACCGGAGCGTAAGTGAGCGTGGCGTCTCCTAGGAAGGAGATGGGGACCAGCGCTCACGGATCCATGGCTGCGGGCGTCAGGAGGTGAGTAAATCTGACTGCCCGTGGCCATGGATGCTACTGTGTCCCACCTCTTACACCCCCTCTTCTTGGGCCCAGAGCGAGAGAGGAATTTTTTTATAAGAGCAGGAGCACTGAGATTCTCTTCTGGCACCCAGGACCTCACCTCAGAACCAAACCCTCTCCAGTCCACCAAATAGAAAGTCCTTCCTCCTGCCCTTTTGCAGTCCAGGATCTCCCTCACCTCAAACACATCAGAAGAACCGCTTGGAGCAACTGTAGAACTAGAAGTCTTGCTGTAGCGGTTCAGGACCATAGGCTTCAGGAGGGACACATGAAAGGAGTTGGGGATTCTGAGGGCAGGAGGCAGCCGCAGCTTATAGGAGACAGGGTTTACTTGTTGCAGAATTTCGAAAGGACCAAGGAACCTGGGAGCAAACTTGTATGAAGGCACCTTCAAACGAATGTTCAGAGAGGACAGCCAGACTTTGGTACCCGGAAGATACTGAGGAGGCTCTCTTCTACTTGTATCTGCTTTTCGCTTCATGCGATCGACTGCCAGCCAAATAGAGGACTGGGTCTGTTGTCAGATTTGCAGAAAGTCCCCATATGCAGAGTCAGCAGCAGGTACCTGAGATGTGGTCGACACTGGAAGAGGGACTCTAGGATGTTGACTGTACACAATGTGAAATGCAGTGGAAGTTGTGGACTCACTTGTGTGGTTGTTGTATGAGAACTCGGCCCATGGAAGAAACTGTACCCAGTTATCGTGCTGTGAAGAGATGAAGTGGGGGAGATAATTCTCCATGATCTGGTTGATCCTCTCAACCTGCCCATTGGACTGGGGGTGATAAGCTGAGGAAAAGTCCAATCTCACATCCAGGAAGTTACAGAGGGCTCTCCAGAACTTTGAAGTAAACTGAACCCCCCGGTCGGACACAATGTGAAGAGGCAAGCCATGCAAGCGAAAGATGGGTTGAATGAAGAGTCTTGCCAGTTGAGGAGCAGAAGGTAGGCCGGTCAGCGGGATAAAATGTGCCATTTTAAAGAACCGGTCCACCCAGACAGTGTTGCATCCTACTGAGGGGGGAAGGTCTGTGACAAAGTCCATCGCAATGTGCAGCCAGGGGGCATTGGGTACAGGCAGGGGTTGAAGCAGCTTTTAAACGAAGAAGAATCCAGCCCCGGCCAGGGAGGAAGACTTTCGTATGAAACCACTCTCCAAATTCTCCTTGATATAGGCTGACATGGATAGGGACTCTGGCAAGGAGAGAGGATATACTCGGCCACGGGGGAGAGAGGCATTAGGAACCTGTTCAATGGGGCAGCCATAAGTCCGATGTGGAGGCAGCGTCTCAGCCTCCCTTTTGCTAAAAATATCTGCAAGCTGAGCAAACTGGGGGGGCAGTCCCGCCAATGACTGAGGCAGAGGAGGCTTGACAGGATGGATCTGCAATAGACAATGACCAAGGCACATGGAGCCCCATTGGAGAACCTCTCCAGAATTCCAGTCCAGGACTGGGGCATGTAGTCGAAGCCAAGGCAGGCCCAGCAGAACAGAATTGATGGACTTGGGCAAAACAAGGAAAGAAATCAGTTGAAAATAAAGGACTCCAATCTGGAGCTTCAACGGCTTGGTTTTAGAAATGATGGGATCGGGCAGAGGCAGTCCGTCCATTAACTGAGGCAACAGCCAAAGATGTCTCTAGGGGAACTGTGGGCAACTGAATATGATCCACTAGCTCCTTTTGAATGAAGTTTGCCGCAGAGCCAGAGTCAAGATAGGCAGAAACTTGATGCGTCCTCTCGCTGGATACTAGGGCCACAGGAATAGTCAGCTTGGAACAGAATGCTCAATTAGGTACCATTCTACCTAAGGTTGTCTCTCCAACCAATCCTAGGCAATGGGGTCTCTCTGGCCTCTGGGGACACAGACACACAATATGGCCTCCGAGGCCGCAATACACACAAAGTCCAGAAGTGCTTCTGCATTTTTTTCTCCTGGGTAGACAATTTGACATAGTTACTCTGCATAGGATCCTCTGGTGGGATGACTGAGGAGGATTGCTGGAAAGTGAAATCCAGCCTAGGAAGTTCTCTCTACCGGAGAACCTCTTGGCAACGCTCCCGGACCCTCATGTCATGCCGGGAGGAAAGTAGGATACGATCGTCCAGGGTAGATGGCAGAACGCGAGCAGCCAGCTTGTCCTTGATCCCTGAAGACAGTCCCTGCCAGAATGTGGCGACCAAAGCCTCATTGTTCCAGGTCAATTCAGCAGCCAGGATACGGAACTGAATGGCATACTCGCCCACGGAGAGGTCTCCCTGGTGTAGGGTCAGCAAGGATGCAGCAGCCAAAGAAACTCTCCCTGGTTCCTCAAAGATCGAGCGGAAGGTCTGTAAGAAGCACTGCAAGTTACGGGTCTCTGGTCCCTGATGTTCCCACAGAGGATTAGCCCATGCCAGGGCTTTGCCTGTAAGGAGAGAGATGATGAAGGCGATCCTGACGTCATCCGAAGAGAAGGACCTGGCATGTAGTCTGAAGTGGATCAGGCACTGATTCAAAAATTCCCTGCAGGTCCTCGGGTCTCCGTCAAAGCGTGGAGGTAGCGGCAGGAAGCACAGGGGATCGGTACCAGTACAGACAGGAAGTGTAGCAGGAGGAACAGCAGGAATGGGTGTGGTGACGACTGTGGTTGGAACAAGCAGCCAATGGGCTATGGCGTTCACCGACAGGAGGAGTTGGTCTTGTCGTGACTTGAGATCCTCCATCTCGGCCAGCATGGCTTGTGTCGTCAGGTCTCAGGTTGACCAGCGGGGTTCATGGCCTGAGCGTACTGTCACATAGCGGGTTAGTGGACCCACTAGGCCGCACCGCCGTAGCAGGGAGGCAGCTGGCCATACAACAGGAACCCCAGAATACAAAGTCCCCCACAAGGGTACCTGGATAGTCCAGACAGTGACCGCAGCTCTGGCGCTGATGGAGCTGGGTGCAGTAGGTATCGCCAAACGTGGCGGATGTCACAAATTTCTTTGGACGTGGCAGAAGACACAAGACGTGGCGGACGACACAGATGCCGTAGGTTGCTCCAGACATGGCAAATTCCTCTAAACGTGGCAGATGACACAGAACGTGACACGACTCCGACACTTATAGGCACAGGAACAAGAACAGCACGGGATACAGGAACAGGTAACAGGGCACGGGTAACAACTGGAACGGGAAAAACTAAGGGACCATTTGCAAGACAGACTGGGAAAACTAATAACGCTCAGGCAACGATCAGAAGGCCTGGGGCCTTCTTATAGACCAGGCAATCATGGCAGTTGATGATGATGATTTTCTCTGTGCGTACGCTGGCCCTTTAAGGCCGGGCACGAGCGTGCGCGCACACCCTATGGGACACACAGACCGGAGCGGTTTTATTGTCGGCAAAGTATAATTTTGATATAGAGAATCGTAATACTACTACAAAATATTGAAGTCCAAATTCTGGTATCGTGACAACCCTAAATACAATATGTACGTAAAATAACTTAGGGTCTATTCCCACCACATAGTTGCATACGTTACATATGTTGAAAAAAGGCACAGGTCCATCAAGGTCAGCTTTTCTCAATCAGTTACACGTTTTTCATTGCTAGATTAGTTATAACCCTCACCAGGGGCGTAACTAGGAAAGACTGGGCCCCATAGCAAACTTTTGACTCGGCCCCTCTTTTCACTTGGGTGCCACACACAGCCCCCCCTTTTAGATAGTGCCCCCTGTAGATTGTGCCATACAGCCCCCCTGTAGATTGTGCGATACAGCCCCCCCTGTAGATTCTGCCATACAGCCCCCCCTGTAGATAGTGCCATACAGCCCCCCTGTAGATAGTCATATACAGCCCCCCATAGATTATGCCATACAGCCCCCCCATAGATTATGCCATACAGCCACCCCATAGACCCAGACAGCCATACAGCACCCACATAGAATATGCCATACAGCCTCCTCTATATTCTGCCATACAGCCCCCTTATAGACAGTGCAATACAGCCCACCCATGAAGATAGGGTCACACACCCCCTTGTGGACAGTGCCATACAGCCCCCCTCGTAGATAGTGCCCCCCACCTCCCTTTTGTAGATAGTGCCACCTACCTCCCCCTTGTAGATAGTGCCACACAGTCTCTCCTGTAGAAAGTGCCCCCCTCCCCCTTGTAGACAGTGCCATACAGCCCCCTGTAGATAGTGCCCCCCACTTCCCCCTTGTAGATAGTGCCATACAGTCCTCACATCCCACTTCCGCTTCCTGAAAACAAATCAGAGTCAAGAGAGGTGGATGTGTATATGGAGGTGTTTTGAATCCAGTCAGAAATATAATGAAATATCGCTGCTAGATTATAAAGTTTGATGTCAGAAAAATTTATTACTTCTAGGATGTTGTAGGGTCAGGTATGCTATACGCGTCTTTTCCCACCCCATATGAAGATTCTATAGAGGTAATTCAGTTTTCGTTAATGTTTAGGGGCAATATATAACGGAAGGGTATGAAGAAGATACAGAAGGAGGGTGAATTCTGTAATTTTGATTAAGTAGCCGAGTGTGAAGTGTGACCAGGAGGAGAGTGTCTTTTCCAATTCTATTATGTAGTGGGAGACATTAGTTCTATATAGTGCGGCCGGGCGTTTTGTGATTTGGACTCCTAAATATTTGAGAGCATGGGAATTGCATTTAAATTGGAACATTTGTGACCGAAGAGGTTTGGAGGGGCCCTTCAATAGTAGTGCTTCTGTTTTGTGTCTGATACTGCTAAAAGATTGTCATCTGCAATAGCGGCAAACTTTATTTCAATATTACATGATTTGATTCCCTGGAAGATGGTTGTCTAGGGGAGGTGGCGCAAAAGTGGATCTATGGAAAGGTCAAAAAGAAGGGGGAGAGGGGGTATGTCTGTATGGTGCTTCTGAAAATATCTATGGGGGGTATTATACCCATTGACCGTCACGCTAGTGATCGCACCGAGGCCGAGTGATTGGATGAATTGAGTGTTGATTGGGCCTGATTTCATTCGCCTCAGAACCTCATCGAGGAAGGGCCACACCACTGTGTCAAAGGCTTTCTCGGCATCAAGACTCATTAGCATGTTAACCGGTTGATCCCGATTCTGAGCTATTACTGTGGCAGCAATAGCTGCTCTAATATTTTTAATACTAGTCCTACCTTTTGTGAAACCCGTTTGAGCCTCACTCAAAAGATTGGGAAGATAACATTGGAGTCTATCAGCCAATATTCTTGCCAGTAGTTTGTAGTCTTGATTGAGTAATGAAATTGGCCGGTATGATTGGGCCAGAAAAGGGTCTTTGTTTGGTTTGGGCAGGAGATTCGTGTGAGACTTCGCAAAATGGTCAATGGGCATTTGACGTACAAGGGTGTCAATAAATAAATTCATTAGAGTGGGAATTATCTGGGGGGCCAGGAAGTTATAGTATTTCACGGACAAGCCATCCGGCCCTGTGTTTTGCCATTGGAAAGCAGCGAGACAGCTCGCCTCACCTCCTCCTGTATCTCCAAGTTCAACAAAAGTTGTTGATCTTCAGAGAGGGAGGATAAGCGGACAGTGTCCAGGAAGGCATTAATATCTGGGAGGGACATTGGGGTGGCTCTGTAAAGATCCTTGTATTCTTCGGAAAAGATTAGTGCGATGTCGGAGGGGTCAGTAGAAATATCACCCGTGACTGGGTGTTGTAAGGATAGGATGGGTTTAAAGGGGTGTCTTATTCTAGTGGGAGTAGCAAGTAGTTTTCCAGTCTTGTTTCTCCATCTATAAAATGTATTGTCTGTGTTCTTTACCTGCCAGTGGGATTCATCATGGACAAATGTGTCCAAAAGATGCCTGGCTGTTTGGTAAATATTTTGATTATGTATGGAGGAGTCCGCTGCATAAGTGCGTTGGGCTGCCAGTAAGGCCTTGTGTAGTGCTTCAAAGCGTTTCCTCCTCAATTTTCATCTTCGAGACAGGTAACTGATAACATGACCTCTCGTTACGGCCTTTGGAGTTGCCCACAAAAGGGGGGTGTCATCGCCATTAGAAGGATTATCGTCTGAGAACTGGCCCCAATGTATTTGGAGATGATGTCTAAAATCATCAGAGTCCGCCAAGTAAGCTGGAAATTTCCAAATTCTGGTTCTCCTAATGGACAAGGATAAGGACAGTAATAATGCGATTGGAGAATGATCTGATATGGCGATCGTTTTATATTCGTAAAGCGCGGTGAGACTCAAATTGGGGGAAAGATAACAAAAAAGTATACATGTCTAAAGTATAAAGTATACATAAAAAAAATCTATCATGAAAATGATTTATGGGTCACTGAGTGACATGTAGATTCCCTTGCCCCAGTATCCATCACCCGCCAAGGATCGCATACATTAAGGGAGTCTATGAAGAGATTGAGGGAGGTTGATGCCGTCTGGGATTGTGGTGTAAGGGGAGATCTATCCATAGTGGGGCATTGAAATAGGTTAAAATTGCCTCCGATGATTAGATGACATTTGGGAAGACCTGTTATTACTTGAAGGACCTCTGGGTAAAAAGTGTGTTGGCTGTGGTTAGGGGCATAAATAATCACAAGTATGAGGTCCCTGCAAATGATATCTGTAATATTAAATATCTGCCTTGGGGGTCACTAATTGAGTTCTCCACCGTGTACTGTAGGCCTTATTTAAAAAGGGTCACCACCCCCCATGTAGAGGAAGAATGTGAAGCAGAGTGACGATCAGCCAGCCAAGGGGCCATTAGTTTGCTCCATGTGCCTAATCTCCAGTGGGTCTCCTGTAGAAAAATAATATCAGGGGAGAGTCTCTTAAGGTGATGGCATTTTTAAACCTGCCACATTCCATGAGAGGAATCGGATGTAAGGGTCAGTGTGATAAGGGTGCTGTACAGGCGGTGTACTCATCCTGTGTCTAAAATGTAAATTAGAGTCAAAGATAGCGTAATCCAGATGATGCACCCCACGGTCCCTGCAAGCCGCGCTTACAGTCTACACCGAAGGACGTCGCTATAGATGGAAGTCACGCCTCCCGCCACCTGAGAATGAAGTAAACATAACAATTGCAAGCATAAATAACATAAGGAAAACTGGTAAACAAAAAGAGTAGCGATGTCTTCTACAAATAACAGAAGCACGTTCTCAACAAAACTGTTGAATTACATACAACCATTTGCCACCTCGGGCGCGATGTCGGTTATCCCTCATCCTCCCCTTCCAGGCGAAGTCGTCTCCTGGCTAGGACAGGGTCTTCAAATATTAAGTATGGTGGTCACCCTGCTGTACTTTCAGCTTGGCCAGAAAAAGAAGTTGAAAAAGGGTGTTCCTCTCAAATAATAGGCGGCAGACTGGAGCACACCCTTTGCAACCGCCGCCGAATAGTCCTAGAAAATTTGGATTTTAGAGTCATTTACGATGAGTTCCCTCTGTTGCCAGTAAGCTCTCAAGACTCTCTCTTTTATTGACCAGGATAAATACTTAAGGTCAAGGCCTGGTGTCCCCTGCGTTCCTATTGGTTCTGGGCGGCCCCAGCCTGTTTGCCCTTTCAATCATGAAGGGGTCATCCCTGAGGTCGATGTCTTTGGTGATGTACTCCAGGAGTTGGTCATTCGTCACTCTTTCAGGGATACCCACGAAGCGTAGGTTTCTTTGCCTATCCCTGTTCTCCAGGTCCCCCAGCTTGTCTCTCAATGCTTGTGATGTAGCCTGACTTTGGCGCAAGGCAACCTCTATTGTGAAGATAGAGTCCTTTGCAAAAGTAAACCTCGTCTCCAGATCCACCATTTTTGGGGAATTCGAGGTGATTTGCACTAGTGCAGAGTTTATAGAGGTGTGTAACATATCCAGTCATTTTTCAAATAGAGGTAATAATATTTTAGAGACCTCCTGCGCCACAAGAGTCGCTCGGAGCGAATCCATATCAGATGTATGTGGAGGACTGTTCTGTGGCAACAATCTGGGTGGTGTGATGTCATCCCCATGGAGTAGTTCGGGGGAGAACTGGGGTTGCGAGGAGGAGGCTTTAGCTGATGATTGCATGGCAGTCGGTTTGTCCATCTTTGTTTGTCCTTTGGATTTGTGCATATTGGAGTGGTAAGATATGTCGGGTATTGGAATGTTGTGGGAGCAAGTAGATCTCCCTATTTTGTCAAGTATTTGTCCATGTCACGTTCCCCTTCGTCAGGGGTACAAAGGGAGAGATTAAATAGGCAGTTGTGGGCAGGCAACATCGGCTTGTGAAGCGCAAAACTGGAGTATGTGTGCCATGTGGTTATCAATTGACTTGCCAGGTCAGGAAGAGTGTCTATCCCTGTTGTAGGGCATTACGCCCCAGCCTTGCCAATGGCCCTAAGTCAATGTCTAGCTGTAATCGTTATGATATGGGTAAGAACAGCAAAGCTAAACAAGAGGAATCTTGTGGCTGCAGGAGAGACCTCTGTTTGGCTATGCAGGGCGTGAGATCCTGGTCAGTATTGACCGTGGCTTTAGACTTGGAAATAGCGTGAGTTGCTCCCTCTCACTCATCCTCCAAGATCGGAACGTAGCGTTCGTGCCCAGATGCTGTTGGGTCAAAATGTGTCCACCAGGTGTGAGTAAAATACTGGCCAGGAGCGGTAACCGCATGGTCTCTCACCCAACCCGACCACACCCCAGGTAAGAGGAACTGAGGCCTGGGTCTGAAAGCAGAGGTGTTTTTAAGACGGCGGCAGGGAGTGGGGGCCAGGCTACTACAGGCCGCATTTCGTGGTCCGTGTGTGCTGGGGGGTGGATTCCCGCTCACCTGGAAGTCGTGCTGGGTCAGTTAGTGTGCGGTCCTGCTTTTCCTCTCGGCCATCTTCAAAGGTGCATCTGCCCGCTGGCGGGTATATCGCCAAGTTGGCACCGAGGAGCGTATCGTCCCACTGCAGGCCTACTTCAGCCGGGAAGGCAAGAGATATGCTGCCGCCGCTTCTAGATTTGTACCAGTATCCTATTCGGCCTGTCTCCTCCTCTCAGATCTGCTTCTGCCGGGTGGTGCAAGCGGGAGAGTTGGCAAGATGGCAGCGTGGAGCTCTGTGCCACACTCCCTGTCTACGTTCCACCACTCGTGACTCCGGCGAGTCAGAAATATGGAGTCTCTCTGGGATGGTCGCCTCCACCTGTGTCTGGCGAATCGCCTGCGATGTCCCCAGCAGCAGGGTGGCTGGTTTTCATCATGGATGATTTCAGGCCACGGGAGAGCTCATTCTAAAAGCGGCCATTCATGTTGCTCCGCCCCCGGAATTCCATCTAGCCCTTTTTTAAATGCCAGCATAGTATCTGCCATTACTATCTCTTTTAGTAGCTTATTCCATAGTTTGACCATTCTAACTGTAAAAACCCCTTTCCTAGATTGATGTCTGAAACACCTTTCTTTCACATGCAATGAATGTCCCCTTGTGTACAGTTCTTGGATAGAATAAATTATGTGGCAGTTTTTTGTATTGACCACACATATATTTATACATGTAAATGAGATCACCTCTAAGGCGTCTTTTCTAAGCTGAACAAGCTTGATTTTTCTAGCCATTTATTATAGGAAAGATCTCCTTTCACATTTAATAATCTACCCGATCCCGCTCAACACTCTCCAGCTTTACTATATCCTTTCTGCAATGTGGAGCTCCTAACTGAATCCCATATTCAAGATGGGATCTTAAAAGGGATTTGCATTTGAATCGCAGATTTCTATCTCTTTCTTTTTATACACTAAAATCTTATTTTCTTTTGCAGCTGCTGCTTGACATCGAGTAATGCTGCTTAGCTTACTTGTAACCAGAATACCCTGGTCCTTCTCTTGTTCTGTTATCCCCAGTTATATTAATGTATATGCATTAATACCATTACTGCGACCCATTTCCGTTACCTTACATTTATGAAAATTAAAACTCATTTGCCATGTCTTCTCCCATGCTGCCAACTTATCTAGGTCTATCCTACAAAGTTTGATATCAACAGCAAAAACTAACATTTTACTATCAATCCCATCCACAAAGTCCATCCATAAAAATAATTGTGCCTGACATAGATCTTGTGGTACCCCACTGCTTACTTAAAGGGGTTGTCCGAGATTTTTATTTTTTTTACATTTGAAACCACATTACAGATATTTACAATTTTATAATATACTTACACTTGCAATCTTGCTTCGGTTCTCCACTCTGGCTGCTTTTTCCTGCTCATCACATGAGCTCCGACGTCACGTTTTCTGCAGGTGCTTGTTCTTTAGTGTAGTTGTTCACTGTGAGCGCGCCTGTGCGTGTTCACAGTGAACAAGGACGGCACCTGTGTATGACTATCCCGGTGTACGAGGTATAATGTCAGCATCGGCACATTTATTTGTTCTAGAACTACATACACTTGTAGATACCCCCCACAAACACGCCCCGCCTTTATGTACATAGCACTACTGTGGCCGGTGATTCCGGTCCAGAACGGATGGCTTGATGTCTCTGTCCATATATGGACAGAGACATCAAGCGAAGCGTCCAGGAGCAGAATCCACGACCACAGTGGGATTCCGCTCCTTCGGTGAGGTACAATAGCCCTACATACAATAGCGCTAGGTACAGGTGGGGGGAGGGGGAGTGTGACATCTATGGAGGTGGGGGATGAGATCTACTGAGGAGTTGCGGTGCCAAAAAATTACTCCTCCTCACAGAGCAAAGTGGATGTCAGCGGGGACGAGTAAGGACAGCTCACATTAACTATTGGTAGGCTGTACATGCACGCTCATTACAGCCTGCAATGCATGCAGGGAAAAAAGTATTATCAGAAGGAAACATCAACAAACCGGACCTGGAGTGCATGTAAACAAACGGCGCTAAATTCAAAGAAGATACTGTATGTGGTAAGTGGATTTAAAAAAAAAAAAATACTGCTTTATTTAGGTTGTCTGTATAAGGGGAAATGTATGAAACACTTTTTGAAATTATGATGGTATCTCGGACAACCCCTTTAAGCACATTTTGAGCATGTACCATTTACGACAACTATTTGTTTTCAGTCCCTTGACCAATTCTTCATCCACGTGCATACATCGTCTGCCAGACCATGTCTATGTTGTTATGATAGGGTAGGGAGACAGACAGGTGAGCCCTAATCTACCCGCCACTTAGTCCCTGCCTACTTGCAACGGCCCGTCCTAGGCGACGGCGTACAACTGGGCGACGGTCCCTACGCTCAATAAGTGCACGACAGACAAACAGACAAGGGTACACAGAAGCTAAGGGAAATGGGGCAGTTGACCACGGCAACACCGTGAGCAACAAGAGTAGTGAACGAGCCGAGTCAAACCAGGAGTGTACGAGGTACCAATCGCAGAGCAGGAGCGTAGTCAGTAAAGCCAGGGTCAAAATGAAGCAAGGTCAATAATAATAGCAGGAGCAGCAGAGCCAGGAAACAGGAAAGAATCACAGGCAAAGGAGGAGCAGGAAATGCAGGTATAAATAGACAGAGGGTGGGAGCTAGCTCCGTCTGGCCAGGCTGTGATAGGCTCTCCCACTCCTCAGCCTCCCAACTTGACTGGTAGAAGATCGTGTCACTCTCTCAGACTTAGGAGCAGGTGCAGACTGATTACCCACGGGCGTCGACACAGAAGCTGTGTCTGGCAGATCCTTTACATATGTAGCTTCAGGAGAAGGCTGTTTTGTGGTACAGTATCAAATGCTTTTGAAAAATACAGATATATCACATTGGGGGTTTATTTTCACTTAATATGTGTGAGGAGATTTTCCTAACATAGGGGCTGAACTTTTAAATTTTATGTGGTGTGAATAGACTAACACATACAGTAACATTAATCTGGGGATAACATATGTTGATATGGAAGGATTTAGGATCAACCTGTAAGGTATAGGAACCAAATAAAAATTAAGGAATCAATGGATTAATTATTGGGCCTAAATAGAAAGAATTAATTATTAATTTATTCATACATTAATTACAAACAACATGAAACTTACTGCTTGTACTGGAGCTTCCGGGATTCTTTTCTGTGCTATCGATGGCAAGGTGTCCATAAGAAGAATGATGATGATGGCGATGATGGTGAGGGTTAAGTCTCCCAGAAACCTTTGATGGAAAAGATGTTCCTCCATTTTCTTCAACATTAAAGAAGTGGAAATCACTGTTTTTTAAGCCTGGTGACAATGGATATCTGTCAATAGAAATAGCACAATATAATTATCTTGCAACTTTCTCTAAGACTTGTTTGAACTAATGTTATTTAATTTATAATCTACCAACATTATTTATTAAAATGGTAATTAGGCAAGGCTAATAGATACATATTTACCTAGAACTGTGCCCTAACAATCAAAGGTAAGGAAAATAACGACTATACATAAAAGTTAACAATATTCATGAACTACTTATATATATATATATATATATATATATATATATATATATATATATATATATATATATATATATATGTACACACACACACACACACACACACACACACATATATACATACATACACTACCGTTCAAAAGTTTGGGGTCACCCAGACAATTTTGTGTTTTCCATGAAAACTCACACTTATATTTATCAAGTGAGTTGCAAAATGACTAGAAAATATAGTCAAGACATTGACAAGGTTAGAAATAATGATTTTTATTTGAAATAATAATTTTCTCCTTCAAACTTTGCTTTCGTCAAAGAATGCTCCATTTGCAGCAATTACAGCATTGCAGACCTTTGGCATTCTAGGCGTTAATTTGCTGAGGTAATCGGAAGAAATTTCTCCCCATGCTTCCAGAAGCCCCTCCCACAAGTTGGATTGGCTTGATGGGCACTTCTTGCGTACCATATGGTCAAGCTGCTCCCACAACAGCTCTATGGTGTTGAGATCTGGTGACTGCGCTGGCCACTCCATTACAGATAGAATACTAGCTGCCTGCTTCTTCCTTAAATAGTTCTTGCATAATTTGGAGGTGTGCTTTGGGTCATTGTCCTGTTGTAGGATGAAATTGGCTCCAATCAAGTGCTCTCCACAGGGTATGGCATGGCGTTGCAAAATGGAGTGATAGCCTTCCTTATTCAAAATCCCTTTTGCCTTGTACAAATCTCCTACTTTACCAGCACCAAAGCAACCCCAGACCATCACATTACCCCCACCATGCTTGACAGATGGCATCAGGCACTCTTACAGCATCTTTTCAGTTGTTCTGCGTCTCACAAATAATCTTCTGTGTGATCCAAACACCTCAAACTTCGATTTGTCTGTCCATAACACTTTTTTCCAATCTTCCTCTGTCCAATGTCTGTGTGCTTTTGCCCATATTAATCTTTTCCTTTTATTAGCCAGTCTCAGATATGGCTTTTTCTTTGCCACTCTGCCCTGCAGGCCAGCATCCCGGAGTCGCCTCTTCACTGTAGACGTTGATACTGGCATTTTGCGGGTACTATTTCATGAAGCTGCCAGTTGAGGACCTGTGAGGCGTCTATTTCTCAAACTAGAGACTCTAATGTACTTGTCTTGTTGCTCAGTTGTGCAGCAGGGCCTCCCACTTCTCTTTATACTCTGGTTAGAGCCTGTGTGTGCTGTCCTCTGAAGGGAGTAGTACACACCGTTGTAGGAAATCTTCAGTTTCTTGGCAATTTCTCGCATGGAATAGCCTTAATTTCTAAGAACAAGAATAGACTGTCGAGTTTCACATGAAAGCTCTCTTTTTCTAGCCATTTTGAGAGTTTAATCGAACCCACAAATGTAATGCTCCAGATTCTCAACTAGCTCAAAGGAAGGTCAGTTTTATAGCTCCTCTAAACAGCAAAACTGTTTACAGCGGTGCTAACATAATTTCACAAGGGTTTTCAAGTGTTTTCTAATAATCCATTAGCCTTCTAACACAGTTAGCAAACACAATGTACCATTAGAACACTGGAGTGATAGTTGCTGGAAATGGGCCTCTATACACCTATGTAGATATTGCATCAAAAACCAGACGTTTGCAGCTAGAATAGTCATTTAGCACATTAACAATGTATAGAGTGTATTTCTGATTAATTTAATGTTATCTTCATTGAAAAAAACTGTGCTTTTCTTTCAAAAATAAGGAAATTTCTAAGTGACCCTAAACTTTCGAACGGTAGTGTACATACATACATACACATATATATATATAGGCTGTCAGTTACTCTGTTCACTATACCAATAAATGCTCTTCCAGTACTTCAAGTTGCACTGTAAACCCGTCCTAATACCTTTCATAAGGAAAAATGACCTGCCGTTGGGGAACACTTATGTTGTTTCTTACCAATCTAGGACTGTAGAGGGTGATGTACCAGGGAGTGATGCACTTTTAGTGGCAGTTACTTTAACCCCTCGCTGATATTTGACGTAACTGTACATAATAGTCGGTAGGGATAGGAGGTATGGTACGGGCTCACAGGCTGAGCCTGCTCCATATGTCACCGGTCTCGGCTTTATGTCACAGTCAACACCTCATTGTAATAGCCAGGAGATAACTCGGATCCCAGCCGCTTAGTCACGTAGATGCCGCATTCAATAGCGACCACGGTATCTAAGCCGTTAGAAAGCGAGGGGTAGTCCCCTCTGTCACTGCATCTTCCCCCCATGATGCGATTGCAGGGTGCTGTCGGTTGCCATTGTAGACTGGGTGCTTAATGAAGGGCTTAATAGGAGTCTGTAAAAATCACAATATATTGCAATAAGTATTGCAGTGTATTGTTCAAGTGATCCAACAATCACTTGTTAAAGTCCCCTAGGGACATTTCCATTAGCACATATTGATCTGTAATTTAAACCCTTCCAGACATTTGATGCAACTGTACGTCATGACCGAGAAGGGGGAGTATGGAACGGGCTCACAGGCTGAGCCCGCTTCATACACAGTGGGTGCCGATGATTTTATGGCAGTCACTTGGCCTAACAAAGGCCCCCAGGTCTGCCTTTAGTGAATGCCTGTTAGGTCCTGCCAAATGCATGGCCTAACAGATGCCTGTCAGTTTTACACTGACAGGTACAATACACTGCAATCCAGAAGTATTGCAGTGTATTATAAAAGCGATCAAATTATCGCATAGTAAAGTCTCCTAGTGGGACTAAAAAAAAGTTTAATAAAGTTTATAATAAATAAATAAAAATCCCAGTAAAAAATAAAAGAAAAACTCACTTTTCCCCTTTCTAAATACTTTATTATGGAAAAGTTAAAAAGTTACACATATTTGCTATCCGTAACGACCCCCTACTATAAAACAATTACATTATTTAACCCGCATAGTGAATGCCGTAAAAATAAAATAAAAACCGATGCCATAATTGTTGTTTTCTGTTCATACTGCCTTAAAAAAAAATTGATAAAAAGTAATCAAAAAGTCGTATGTGCTTCAAAATGGTACAAATAAAGACTACATTACAAGTCATCCCGCAAAACCAAAAGCCCTCATACAAAAATGTCAGCAGAAATTAGAAAAGTAATGGCTTTTAACCCCTACCCGCATGAGTAAGTAACTGTACGTCGTTGCGGGAGGTTACTTCCCGCACGAGGACGTACAGTAACTGAGTTTTTTCCGGTGCACACTGTCAGCGACAGTGTGCACCGGGAACCGGGAGGTCAGCTGTTGCCGACAGCTGACACTCCACTCTTGCTGGCCAGCGGTCCTTTGCCGCTGATTTCGGCGAATTAACCCCTTAAATTCGGCGATTGGTTGCAATCGCCGAATTTTAGGGGTTTCTAGCATATCGGCAGACCCCGATCCAAAATCGCGGGTTTTGCCGATAGTTAGCATGGCAAACGGAAGCCAAACAATGGCTTCCGTGTCTGCCATGGACAGAAACCCATCAGGACCAACCTTCGGCTGGTCCTGATAGGCTTCCTGTCACTGTGTCGTTCCCGATGCACACTGCATCGGAAACTCGGAGATCAGCTGTCCCCGACAGCTGAAACTCCAGTGTTGCCGATCAGCGGCTCATCGCCGCTAATTTCGGCAATTAACCCAATAAATGTAGTGCTCGATTGCGATCACCACATTTAGGGGGTTTGTAGCACATCAGCAGCCCCCATGCAATTGTGGGGGTTGCTGATGCTTGTGATGGCATCCGGAGGCCAGGCAACGGCCTCCGGGTCTGCCATGTATGGAAGCCGATGAGGACCAGCCTCTGGCTGGTCCTCGTAGACTTACTGTCAGAGTGACTGTGACGTCACACTGACAGTTGAAATACATTACACTACCTAGGTAGTGTAATGTATTCTAGCAGAGATCAAAGCTGCAGGTAAAAAAATAAAGTGAAAAAAGTAAAAAAAAAGTTAATAAACAAAAAAATAAAGTGTAAAAAGTAAAAAAAGTTAATAAAAATGTTTTGGTTTTCCTATAAGTCATTTATTATAGGGAAAAAATGAAAAAGTAAACAAAAAGTACAGATATTTGGTATCACAGTGTTCGTAACGACCCAAACTATGAAACTATAATGTTATTTTTTCCGCAAGGAAAACTATGTCAGCATCGCTATTTTTTGGTCACCACCCATCCCAAGATATAGAATAAAAAGTGATCAAAAAGTCACATGTACCCCATAATAGTATCAATTAAAACTACAACCCGTCCTGCAAAAAACAAGACCTCCCACAGGATTTTGGACGAAAAAATAAAAAAGTTACGCTTCAGAATATGGTGTCTCAGAAAATAAATTATTTTCTAGAAACTTAATTTTATTGTGCAAACGCTGCAAAACTTAAAAAAAACTATACACATATGGTATCACCGTAATCATACCGACCGGCAGAATAAAGTAAAACATAATTTATTGCGCTCGGTGAACGCTGTAAGAAATAAAGAATTTAAAGTGCCAAAATCGCTGTTTTTTGGTCACCTTAGCTCTAAAAAAGATCCTGTAGGGTCTAAACGCTCACTATACCCCTAGAAAAACTCCTTGAGGGGTGTAGTTTCCAAAATAGTGTCACTTTTGGGGGGTTTCCACTGTTTTGGTCCCTCTGGGGCATTGCAAACCCGACATGGCACTGAAAACGAATCCAGCAAAATCTGCGCTCCAAAATCCAAAAGGCGCTCCTTCCCTCCTGAGCCCTGCTGTAGGTCCAAACATTAGTTTATGACCACATATGGGAAATTGCCGTAATCGGGAGAAATTGCTTTACAAATGATGGGGTGCTTTTTCTCCTTTAATCCTTGTAAAAATGAAAAAAATTCTATGTTTCCACAGAAAAAAAGGTGATTTTCATCTTCAGAGACTAATTCCACTAAATTCTGCAAAAAAACTGTGGGGTCAAAATGCTAACTATACCCCTAGAAAAATGCCTTGAGGGCCGTAGTTTCCAAAATGGGGTCACTTTTGGGGGTTTCAACTGTTTAGGTACCACAAGACCTCTTCAAACCTGACATGGTGCCTAAAATATATTCCTAAAACAGGAGGCCCCAAAATCCATTAGGTGCACCTTTGCTTTTGAGGCCGATGTTTCAGTCCATTAGGACACTAGGGCCACATGTGGGATATTTCTAAAATCTGCAGAATCTAGGCAATAAATAATGTGTTGCGTTTCTCTGGTAAAAACGTCTGTGCTACAGGTTTTTTTTTTATTACAAATGAATTTCGGCAAAAAAAATTTAATTTGTAAATTTCACTACATTGCCTTAATTCTTGTGAAACGCCTAAAGGGTTAATATACTTTCTGAATGTGGTTTTGAATAACTTGAGGGGTGCAGTTTTCAAAATGGGGTGATTTATGGGGACTTTCTAATATAGAAGGCCCTCAAAGCCACTTCACAACTGAACTGGTCCCTGAAAAAATGGCCTATTGAAATTTTCTTGAAAATATGAGAAATTGCTGCTAAAGTTCTAAGCCTCAACATATGTCTCACAGGAACAGTCAGTAAAGGGGGCTAGGTCACCAACAATGTAAGTTTTAACCTCCCCAATATTGGAATAGAAACTGAACCATATATTTGAAACAAAAAGGAGTTGTATACTATTTTGGTTTTAAATGTCACAGGCATAGAAAAAGTACAAACTTTATTGGACAATACAAAATAAAAATGTTAAAATCGAGAATTCAAATCAGACAACTGTATATGAGTTGCACATAGGACAGGAAAACACATAGATACCAAGAGATAAGCTCTAGAAGAAGGCTAAGTAGCCATATCTAAAGTGGCTAACAAATGGCAATATTCTATGTCGACACGGGATATGCAGAGTTACATAACACAGTAAAACGTAACACAGACAGAGTATGTACCGTGATAATATCTGTGGAGGAGAAGGTAAATTGTAACACTGCTATATAGTACTCTAACATTCATCTCAGAAGGGCACCAACAATTATACTTGGTGTCTCTAAACCTCAGAAGGGAATAAAAGTCCCATAGTATAGCTGTAATATAGGTTTGTGAAAAAAAGTGAGTGAGTAACTAACCCATGTCGCTCCAAAGGTCCAGTGGCTCCAAGGTAAGGAGAAACCCTGATGCGCGTTTCGTCTGGATGGCTTTATCAAGGGGCGTTTTAACATATATTCATTGCACCGTTTTAAATATACTACGTGGTTGATCAGCTAGTACTTACAGCACCAATAGAGTCCTGACTTGAATGGCCGTGCGTGTCAGACGGAAACATCGCGAGAACTAACTATCGGACCGCCGAGACCAGACTACGCATGCGCGGCTCCGGAAACCGCTCACACACAGAAGGGTACAATGAGCAGCCCGAACGGAGACCCAGGATGGGACGTCCGGCACGCAGGACACGATCCAGGTAATATAAATGAGGAATTTCTGGAAAAATAGTAATTTACTTCAAGTGGATCAAGAGTTTACATATTAGATTTGATTAATAAAATATTCTATAGAAAATTCGATATAGAAGAGACCCATCATCCTCTACAGACATCCAAACGTAGAAAAATGCATATATTTCTATAATACAATGGATGTTAGAAAATATTAAGTATTATTATTACCACAAAGTAATAAATATGCATTAACCCCTTCCCGACACCCGCCGTACATGTACGGCGCTGTCGGGAGGTGCTTCCCGCAAAGCGCAGTACAGTTACGTCGCAGTGATGGTGCGGGCTCAGAAGCAGAGCCGGCACCATCACCGCGGGGTGACAGCTGTATTATACAGCTGGCACCCTCCTGTAACTGCCAGGACCGGAGCTATTCTCCGATCCGGCTGATTAACCCCTCAGATGCTGCGCTCAATAGAGCGCAGCATCTGATAGGTTTTTCACCCGACCGGCAACCCAGTGATGCAATCGCTGGGTTGCTGTGGCAATCGGACGCCGGAAATTGTGTCCGAGTCTGCCTTGTACGGGAGCCGATGAGGACCCGCCTGCGGCGCGTCCTCATAGGCTTGCTGTCAGTTAATAACTGACAGCGCTAATACACTGCACTACGTATGTAGTGCAGTGTATTAGAGTAGCGATCGGGGCATCAGGCCCTCATGTTCCCTAGTGGGACAAGTCAAAAAAGTTTAAAAAAGTTAATAAAAATGTGGTAAAACAATAAAAACACACACATTTCAAATAAAAATAAAGCTAAACTGACTTTTTTCCCATAGTAAGTCTTTTATTATGGGAAAAACCGTAAAAATTTAAAAAACTATACATAATTGGTATCGTCGCGTCCGTAACGACCCAAACTACAAAACTATTATGTAATTAATCCCGCACGGTGAACGCTGTAAAAAAAAAAAAAACATGAAAAACAAAGCCATAATCTTAGTTTTTAGGTCACATTTCCTTCCAAAAAATACTATAAAAAGTGATCAAAAAGTCACATTTACTCCAAAATAGTACTAATAAAAACGACAATCCGTCCCGCAAAAAATAATCCCTGACACCGCTTTGTGCACGCAAAAATAAAAAAGTTATGGGTCTTAGAATATGGCGACAGAGAAAACAAATGATTTTATAAAAAAAGTGATTTTATTGTGCAAAAGCTGCAATACATAAAAAAAAACTATATAAATTTGGTATCGCCGTAATGGTATCGACCCACAGAATAAAGGCAACATGTAATTTAGGGCGCACTGTAGATGCCGAAAAAAAACCCAATAAAAAACTATTCCAGAATTGCTTGTTTTTAGTAATTTCCTTTACCAAAAAATGAAATAAAAAGTGATCAAAAAGTCGTATGTGTTCTAAAATGGTACCAATAAAATCTACAGCCCGTCTCGCAAAAAACAAGCCCACATACCGCTCAATCAACTGAAAAACAAAAAAGTTACGGCACTAGTAATGCGGTGATGAAAAAACATCTCAATGCGCAGGCCGGAGGGGAACATTCCTTCAGTTTCAGGGCCCTAGTATTTAGGAACTAGGAAAGGGAATGGACATAGCACATCCGCTGGAAGCGAGGGCGCCCGTATTATACCAGCGCAAAACTTTCCCAGTAATATTTCCCAAACTACGAAGGAGAAAAAGTCCCCAAAAGGTGCAGAGCGTTACAAAAGGGGGATAAGAAAGAAAACCGTTTATCAGTGTGACACCAGCCTGTGCATAACGGATCGCTTCACAGCGTAACACACACCTATGGATAATTGTATTATTTACCCCATTATTATACCCTCTTATTATGCCCTGATGTTCTCCGCACAGATTACATATGCCACCACATTATAAACGGAAATACCAGCAAAACCCCAAACAGAACTATTACCAAGCAAAATCCATGCTCAAAATGGCGGTCTTTTCCTTCTTAGCCCTACAGTGTGCCCACACAGCAATTTATGTCCACAAGTAAGGCATTACCATACCCGGGAGAACCCGCTTAACAATTTATGGGGTAAGATTCTCTAGGGGCACAACATCTTGTGCGGTGAATGGGCAGATCAGTGGAAAAATTGAAATTTTCACTTTGCACCATCCACTGCGTATTCATTTCTGAAAAACACCTGTGGAGTCTAAATTCTCACTACACCCCTTGATAAATGCCTTTAGGGGTGTAGTTTCTAAAACTGGGTCACTCTTGTTTGGTACATCAGTGGTTTTGCAAATGCAACATGGCGTCCGCAAACCATTCCAGCAAAATCTACGCTCCTAAAGATAAATACTGCTCCTTTTCTTCTGAATGCTCCCATATACGTAAACAGCTGATTATAACCACATATGGGGTGTTACTGTACTCGGGAGAAATTACTTTACAAATGTTGGGGTGCTTTTTCTTCTCTATTCCTTGTAAAAATGAAAAATGTTGATCTAAAACTACATCTTGTTGGGAAAAAAAAATATTTTTCATTTTCATGGCTTAATTCTAATTAATTCAGCAAAAAACCTTTGGCATCAAAATTTTCACTATACCCCTAGATGATTCCTCAGAGGGTGCAGTTTCCCAAATGGAGTCACTTTTGGGGCGTTTCCACTGTACTAGTACTACAGGGGCTCAGCAAATGTGACATGGCGCCCAGAAACCATTCCAAAATCCAAATGTTGCTAGTTCCATTCTGAGCCCTACCGTGTGTCCAAACAGATGTTTGTGACCACATGTGGGGTATTGTTTTACCCGGGAGAAGTTGCTTTACAAATTTTATGGTGCTTTTTCTCCTTCAGTCCTTGTGGAAATGAAAAAAAATTAGCTAAATCTACATTTTATTTGAAAAAATGTAGATTTTCATTTTCACAGCCTACTTCCAAAAATTTCTGCAAAAAAACCTGTAGGGTCAAAATGCTCACTATACCCTTAGATAATTTCCTCAAGGGGTATAGTTTCCAAAATGGGGTCACTTGTTGGGGGTTTCCACTGTTTTGTCCCCTCGGGGGCTTTGCAAATGCGACATGGCCTCCGCAAACCATTCCTGCTAAATTTGAGCTCCAAGAGCCAAATGGAGCTCTTTCCATTCTAAGCCCTGCCGTGTGTCCAAACAACCGTTTATTACCACATGTGGGGTATTGTTTTACTCAGGAGAAATTGCTCTACAAATGTTGTGGTGCTTTTTCTACTTTAGTTCTTTTGGAAATTAAAAAACATTTGCTGAACCTACATTTTATTTGAAAAAATGTAGATTTTCATTTTCATGGCCTAGTTCCAAAAATTTTTGCAAAAAAAACTGGCCGGTCAAAATGCTTGCTACACCCCTAAATAAATTCCTCGAGGGGTGTAGTTTCCCAAATGGGGTCACTTTTGGGGGTTTCCACTGTTTTAGTTCCACAAGACCTGTTCAAAGCTGACATGGTGCCTAAAATATATTCTAATAAAAAGGAGGCCCAAAATCCACCAGGTGCTCCTTTGCTTCTGAGGCCGGTGCTTCAGTCCAGTAGCACACTAAAGCCACATGTGGGATATTTCCTAAAACTGCAGAACCTGGGCAATAAATATTGAGTTGCATTTCTTGGGTAAAATTTTACATTTGGAACCTGCCCTGGCAGAAAATCTGTCAAAAAAACCTCAGATGACATCACGAAGCAGTATGAACCTTAAATCATCACAAATTATTTTTTTATATGTTAAAGATGTTAGTGCTTTATTAAAAACGTTTATATTCATTTGTGTGTTTGTGTTTTACTTTTTCTTATTTTTACACTTTTTCTTCCCTATGGGGGCTGCCATTTTTTGTTCCATTTCTGTCTGTGTCGATTAACGACACATACAGACATGGAATACGGCAGCCACAGTCCCATAGGGACTGCGAACGGCTCCCGTCCCATTGACTTCAGTGTACGGCGTCTGTGTGGGAACTGCGCATGCGCCGCTCCCACACAGTCCAATTCGAAATTGGCGCCGTCCGGCGCCATTTTCCTGTGGACCGGAAGTCGCGGCCGGACATTAATATTACTACTTCCGGTCGCGGCTTCCGGACTTGTGCACTTGGACCAGCGGCAGCAAACGGAGCGGACGGGCCGGAGGGAGCCGCGGCGGCAGGAGCAGGTAAGAGATTTCAATGTATGTTCGTGTTTGTGTGTGTTTACTACTGTATGTAAACCTACTACACTGTGTGTTAGCTCAAAAAATGGCGACACACAGCGTAGGAGGTTACACCGTTCAAACCCCTCGTTTATCCCGGCACTAGCCAGGATAAAGGAGGGGGGATGCTGAGAGCTCACTAGAGCGAGGGCTTTTAACCCATTGTTGCAATGCTGCAATTTTGGGAATAGCTCCATCTAGTGACCAAAAATGGGTAGTATTATAAATTAGAATTAATTTATAATATTTCCTGACTATTTCCTGACTCGTGAAAAAAATAAAAAAAATTTGAACAATGTTTAATCACCCACACACTAAATGTTTAATTTTTAAAAAAAAAACATGTTTTTCTGGCAACACATTCCCTTTAAGGATATGTTGGTGAAAAGCCACTATATACCAAAACAATATAATCCGTTTAAGTCAAAAAGCCCCAGACATGGTTGTTATCCATGCGGTGACTGCATATCATGCACAAATATAGTCCGTACGACCATCTTTGAATCTATGATAGACAAAAGGGAATTCAAAATTCGGCACTATATATCCTGCAGTACAACAAATGTCATCTACTATGCAACATGTGGTTGCTCAAAAGTATACATTGGTCTTACATCAAGACAACTGCGTATTAGGATTAGAGAACACGTGCGTGATATAATTGCTGCAAGAGAGAAATTGAAGATCTCACACTCCTAAAGACGATCCCCAGACATTTTAAATCATGTCACACTTGTGATCCAAAAACATTTAAAGTATGGGGTATAGATAGAGGTGGCGATATAAGGAAGTTATTGGCTCAGAGGGAGTGTAAATGCATTATTACTCTTGGAACGATGGTGTAAAGGATTTGCCTGACACAGCTTCTGTGTCGACGCCCGTGGTTAATCAGCCTGCATCTGTTCCTAGGTCTGCTAGAGTGACTCGATCTGCTACCACTCAGGCTGGTAGGCTGAGGAGTGGGAGAGCCTATCGCTGCCTGGCCAGACGGTTCTAGCTCCCGCCATTGGTCTACTTATACCTTCATTTGCTGCTTGTCCTTTTCCTGTGATTCTCTTGTTTCCTTGCTCTGCTGTTCCTGCTGTTACCATTTGACCTTTGCTTCATATTGACTCTGGCTTGACTGACTATTCTCCTGCTCTGCATTTGTTACCACGTACACTCCTGGTTTGACTCGGCTCGTCCACTACTCTGTTGCTCACGGTGTTGCCGTAGGCAACTGCCCCACTTCCCTTGCTTCTGTGTAACCTTGTCTTGTTTTGTCTGTCGTGCACATATTGAGCGTAGGGACTGTCGCCCAGTTGTACGCCGTCGCCTAGGACGGGCTGTGCAAGTAGGCAGGGACTGAGTGGTGGGTAAATTAGGGCTTACCTGTCTGTCTCCTATCCTGACATTACAGATGGCCCCTGTTGGTTTAAACGAGACCTTAAGCTTTGCGTCATTTCTGTAAATTCTCTACCTTTCCTTCTTTTATATGTTTTTAACTGTATGTTTACTAATCTATGTTCTTTGTTTAGTTTTATATTTTAGCTTTTGATCATGCATGTCATAATGCCTGAGACTGCCGTGTTCGTGACTAGACATTTTGGATTTATAACGACGGATTTCTATCTTCTAAAGATTGGACCAGAATTTACTAATAATTTCCTCTAAATACAGACATATTGTCATCTATTATACTCCTATATGTACAAAATTAATGGATTTAGTTTATTGTATATACTTTCTCACCTGGATATAATATGCATATTTTTAATCTATATTAATCTCACTGATATATATAATTTTTGTTATTAATAAAAAATTTAATATTTGTATTTTTTGTCCTTTACATATCACTCTATTGCTGACCCCCCTTTTTTTCAGTCCGCATCTTATTATATATTTTTGTCACTATATATTTATTACTTAACACTATCAATTATTGTTTATTTCTCTTTATTTCAATGTATTATAAGAATCACTTCTTCACATTTTTGCAAACACATGTTACGTATATTTTCTTAATTTAATGCATATTTATTACTTTGTGGTAGTAATAATAATACTTAATATTTTCTAACATCCATTGTATTATAGAAATATATGCATTTTTCTACATTTGGATGTCTGTGGAGGATGATGGGTCTCTTCTATATCGAATTTTCTATAGAATACTTTATTAATCAAATCTAATATGTAAACTCTTGATCCACTTGAAGTAAAAAACTATTTTTCCAGAAATTCCTCATTCATATTACATGGATCGTGTCCTGCATGCCGGACGTCCCATCCTGGGCCTCCGTTCGGGCTGCTGATTGTACCCTTCTGCGCGTGCGTAGTTTCCGGAGCCGCGCATGCGTAGTCGGGTCTCGGCAGTCCGATATGTAGTTCTCGCGATGTTTCCGTCTGACACGCACGGCCATTCAAGTCAGGACTCTATTGGTGCTGTAAGTACTAGCTGATCAACCACGTAGTATATTTAAAACGGTGCAATGAATATATGTTAAAACGCCCCCTGATAAAGCCATCCACGCGAAACACGCATCAGGGTTTCTCCTTACCTTGGAGCCACTGGACCTTTGGAGCGACATGGGTTAGTTACTCACTTTTTTTCACAAACCTATATTACTGCTATACTATGGGACTTTTATTCCCTTCTGAGGTTTAGAGACGCCAAGTATAATTGTTGGCGCCCTTCTGAGATGAATGTTAGAGTACTATATAGCAGTGTTACAATTTACCTTCTCCTCCACAGATATTATCACGGTACATACTCTGTCTGTGTTACGTTTTACTGTGTTATGTAACTCTGCATATCCCGTGTCGACATAGAATATTGCCATTTGTTAGCCATTTTAGATATGGCTTCTTAGCCTTCTTCTAGAGCTTATCTCTTGGTATCTATGTGTTTTCCTGTCCTATGTGCAACTCATATATAGTTGTCTGATTTGAATTCTCGATTTTAACATTGTTATTTTGTATTTTCCAATAAAGTTTGTACTTTTTCTATGCCTGTGGCATTTTAAACCAAAATAGTATACGACTCCTTTTTTTTCTTTTTGTTTCAAATATAGGGTGGAGTTTCTATTCCAATATTGGGGAGGTTAAAACTTACATTGTTGGTGACCTAGCCCCATTTACTGACTGTTCCTGTGAGACATGTTGATGTTACTGTTTTTCTGTGTATTCTTCACAGCTTCTGGCTCCGGGCCAAAAATGGACTTCAGGATACGAGACCAATCCTGGAACTCACAATTAAATGAGGTTTTTAAAGAGGACTCAAATCTGGTTTTAAATACGAATGAATGGTGGAGATATGAGGGAGTCCATCAATATGCTTAAATAATTACTTAAATAGAGAACAAAGACCTGGTGGAATAAAGCCTTTTTAGAAAAGTATCTTATGAAAGGATTAATACCGAGGGGACTTAGAGTGCAAGTCTTTCCCTCTTTTCCAATTGATGATGAGACTGTCAAAACAAAATGGGGGGGGGTTTGGCTACTGAATGCTCTAGGGGTTTCATGCACCTACTATCCCAAGCTAATCAAACAACTTTGAATGAGATAGAAAAGGAAATTGAGGAATTACAAGTCATTTAAAAAAAAGATCTTTCAAACATAGAGCTTGAAAAACTAAATGAAGATCTTGATAAGGATTTCCTTAAATGGGAGCAAGAGATTTTTTCCACTAAATCTTCGAAGTTTCAAAGGGATAATAATGAACTACAGGAGGGTAGAGTGTATAGATGGCGAAACCCCAGATCAAGATCTATATCTAGATTAACATCTTTTTCATCGGTGGCCTCTAATGATAACCACTCAAGAGCTAAACGGAGTGATGAAGTAACCAACCTACATGAAATGTCTTACCCCCGCAGAAATAGAGAGAGACAAGCAGCAAAGCGCAAGAATGTCTCGACATACCAACAGGGGAAAAAAATAAAAAAATAATCTAGAGGTAATAAATTTATCCAAATACACTCTCTCTGATATACAATGTGATTTACTAAGTAAGGGATTGACCTTCTCCCCAAGTAATTCTTTTAACTTTTTTGCAGCCATGAAAGATCTATATCTGTTCTCACGCAAGCTAATTCTGAAAAAAACTACACAGTAGAGGTGGAGTAGATTTGGGACTAAATAGCGTAATGGAGAAAGAAGCCTTAAAGGCTCTCGAGGACCCCTTACAAGAGCAAATATCACAGAAAAACGTAGGTTCCCTAAGTCAGTTATGCCCAGATCAATGAGGTTCCTACCCTTGTCTATATGTCCGCAAGTAGAGATTTTCACCAAAATGGTGGTAAATGATTTTAAACGCATCTCCCCAAATAAAAAATATGATAATTTAACTAAAGATTAACGTAATGCTCTGAGAGAGTTGCAAGGATATGAGGATGTAGTCTACAAAGCGGCAGACAAGGGTGGGAACATCGTGATCTGGCCAACAGAAAATTATGAAAAAGAGGCATATAGACAACTCAGAAACAAAAATACATATCAAAAACTAACTTATAACCCGGTGGGTACTTTCTCAGCTGAACTGCTGAAGATTCTGAATACAGCCTATGAGAAAGGTATAATCCCTAAAAACATTTTTACTGGCCTGATGGTCCAGTACCCAAAAATCCCCACCCTGTACCAAAGGTCCATAAGAACATGTTAGATCCCCCGGGATGCCCCATAGTATCAGGTATAGGAGGAATCTGTGATCCTATCTGCAGATTCATTGATCATTACTTAAAACCTTTGGTGGAGTGTTTACCATCCTATGTAAAAGATACAATGGATGTTCTAAAGAGGCTAGATGGTGTTACTTTGGATTCCGACATGATTTTAGTGACAGCAGATGTCGAATCACTATATACGATGCATCCGACATAGTGATGGGATTAATGCGGTTTGCCTCTTCCTGGGGATGAGTAACTGGGACAGCCTGATCTGTGAACTGGTTGTGGAGTTGTTACAATTCGTCCTGACACATAATTTCTTTGTTTTTAAGGATGTATTTTACTTACAAAAGCAAGGCACTGCCATGGGGGCGGCGTGTGCGCCATCGTATGCAAACCTGTTTCTCGGCCTTTGGGAGAGGCAGGTTTTTCATGGCGATGGTGCTCACGCCGTCGATCATGTGCAGTGCTGGATGAGATACATCGACGATCTATTTATTTGGCAGGGCACTGAGACACAGCTTATACAATTTATGCAGTGTTTAAATATCAATGATTTTAATATAAGGTTGACCCATGTTTTTGATAGGCATCGGGGCGACTTTTTGGATGTTAGCATTGAGGTAGATGATGCGAGAACTCTCTAGACTGATGTTTTCAGGAAGAAAACATCGGTCAATTCATTACTCCATGCCACATCAGCCCACAGCCAGTCCACGATTAAGGCCGTCCCTGTTGGTCAGTTCCGAAGGATGAGGCGTATTTGCTCATCTAATGCAAATTTTGAAAAACAGTCTAAGGATCTTGAAGAGAGATTTTTGAAAAGGGGGTACAGCCACAGATGTATAAAACGGGGATATAGACGGGCAAAATTTACAGAGCGAAATTCAATTTTACATTTACCAAAAATAAACAAAAAAATTGACGATAATAACATCCGATATATTTCCACATATAATAATCAGTGGCATGTAATGAGATCTATACTGGAGAAACACTGGCCAATTTTACATTTGAAACCTGCCCTGGCAGAAAATCTGTCAAAAAAACCTCAGATGACAGCACGAAGGAGCATGAACCTTAAGGATATGTTGTTGAAAAGCCACTATATACCAAAACAATGTAATCCGTTTACGTCAAAAAGCCCCAGACATGGTTGTTATCCATGCGGTGACTGCATATCATGCACAAATATAGTCCGTACGACCATCTTTGAATCTATGATAGACAAAAGGGAATTCAAAATTCGGCACTATATATATCCTGCAGTATAACAAATGTCATCTACTATGCAACATGTGGTTGCTCAAAAGTATACATTGGTCTTACATCAAGACAACTGCGTATTAGGATTAGAGAACACGTGCATGATATAATTGCTGCAAGAGAAATTGAAGAGCTCACACTCCTAAAGACGATCCCCAGACATTTTAAATCATGTCACGCTTGTGAACCAAAAACATTTAAAGCATGGTTTATAGATAGAGTGATCTGTGGCATTAGAGGTGGCGATGTAAGGAAGTTATTGGCTCAGAGGGAGTGTAAATGGATTATTACTCTTGGAACGATGGCCCCTGTTGGTTTAAACGAGACATTAAGCTTTGCGTCATTTCTGTAAATTCTCTACCTTTCCTTCTTTTATATGCTTTTAACTGTATGTTTACTAATCTATGTTCTTTGTTTAGTTTTATATTTTAGCTTTTGATCACGCATATCATAATGCCTGAGACTGCCATGTTCGTGACTGGACATATTGAAATTAATAACGAGGGATTTCTATCTTCTAAAGCTTGGACCAGAATTTACTAATAATTTCCTCTAAATACAGACATATTGTCATCTAATGTACAACATTAATGGATTTAGTATATTGTATATACTTTCTCACCTGGATATAATATGCATATTTTTAATTTATATTAATCTCACTAATATATATAATTTTTTGTTATTAATAAATAATTTAATATTTGTATTTTTTGTCCTTTACATATCACTCTATTGCTGACTCTGACTTTACATATCACTCTATTTTTCGGTCCGCATCTTATGATATATTTTTGTCACTATATATTTACTATCAATTATTGTTTATTTCCCTTTATTTCAACGTATCATAAGAATCATTTTTCACATTTTTGCAAACACGTGTTACGTATATTTTCTTAATTTAATGCAGATTTATTACTTTGTGGTAATGATAATACTTAATATTTTCGAACATCCATTGTATTATAGAAATATATGCATTTTTCTACATTTGGATGTCTGTAGAGGATGATGGGTCTCTTCTATATCGAATTTTCTATAGAATATTTTATTAATCAAATCTAATATGTAAACTCTTGATCCACTTGAAGTAAATTACTATTTTTCCAGAAATTCCTCATTTATATTACCTGGATCGTGTCCTGCGTGCCGGACGCCCCATCCTGGGTCTCCGTTCGGGCTGCTGATTCTACCCTTCTGCGCGTGCGTAGTTTCCGGAGCCGCGCATGCCTAGTCGGGTCTCGGCGATCCGATATGTAGTTCTCGCGATGTTTCCGTCTGACACGCACGGCCATTCAAGTCAGGACTCTATTGGTGCTGTAAGTACCAGCTGATCAACCACGTAGTATATTTAAAATGATTCAATGAATATATGTTAAAACGCCCCTTGATAAAGCCATCCACACAAAACGCGCGTCGGGGTTTCTCCTTACCTTGGAGCCACTGGACCTTTGGAGCAATATAGGTTAGTTATTCACTAACTTTTTTTCACAAACCTATATTACTGCTATACTATGGGACTTTTATTCCCTTCTGAGGTTTAGAGACGCCAAGTATAATTGTTGGCGCCCTTCTGAGATGAATGTTAGAGTACTATATAGAAGTGTTACAATTTACCTTCTCCTCCACAGATATTATCACGGTACATACTCTGTCTGTGTTACGTTTTACTGTGTTATGTAACTCTGCATATCCCGTGTCGACATAGAATATTGCCATTTGTTAGCCATTTTAGATATGGCTTCTTAGCCTTCTTCTAGAGCTTATCTCTTGGTATCTATGTGTTTTCCTGTCCTATGTGCAACTCATATACTGAGAGCTACGTAATGGTAAGAGCAGAGTTCACAGCACTGAATCGGCACACTCCTCTCCTGAAATACTCTGTGCTGCTGTGAACTCTGCTCTTAACATTATGTAGCTCAGTCTGTTACCTCTCCTCCACTCCTGTCCTCAATAACACCTTCACATGATTAGCAAGTCACCACCCCCCGCACAGGATCCGCACGCTCATCTCCTGAAATACTCTGTGCTGCCTTAAACTCTGTGGACAGGTCAGGATCCTGTTTCTTTTAAATGCTGCACTGTAGCGCAGCCTTATATAGTGGATCGAGCGGGTTCCCCAGCAGCATTTAAAAGAAACAGGATCCTGACCTGTCCACAGAGTTTAAGGCAGCACAGAGTATTTCAGGAGATGAGCACGGCCGGCCACGGGCAGCCGGTCGTTTTTCCGAGCCGTGCTCCCATTATAAAGTATAGGAGCACGGCCCGTAAAATAAAAAAATAGAACATGTTCTATCTTTTTAACGGCACGGGCATCTTCCCGTGAGAAAACGGGAATGTACACGTGGCTAACAGAAGTCTATGGGCCCGCTATTTCGGGTCGTAATTACGACCCGTAATAACGGGTGTTTTTACGGTCATGTGCATGAGGCCCCGTAATGACGGGTGGCTACATGTGTGCACCCGTCATTACGGCAGCGTTGCTAGGCGACGTCAGTAAATAGTCACTGTCCAGGGTGCTGAAAGAGTTAACTGATCGGCAGTAACTGTTTCAGCACCCTGGACACTGAATTCCGATCAGAATATAGAGTAACCTGCAAAAAAAAAAAAGACGTTCATACTTACCGAGAACTTTCTGCTTCCTCCAGTCCGGTCTCCTGGCCGTTGCCTTGGTGACGCGTCCCTCTCGAAATCCGGGCCGACATTCCTGGATGACGTTACAGCCCATGTGACCGCTGCAGCCAATCACAGGCTGCCGCGGCCTCTGCAGCCAATCACAGTCTGCCGCGTCAGAAAAGAAGGTCGGACTGGAGGAAGAAGAGGGGCTCGTCACCAAGACAGCGACCGGGTACGTACGTATGAAATGCTTTTTATTTTATTTTTAATCAGCAGCCTCTTTTCTCTATCAGTGATTGATAGAGACAAGTGGCTGCCGATTTGTATAATATTTTTGACCAGGTTCGGTCAAAACGTGTTCGGCCGAACTCGGTGAAGTTCGGATTCGCTGCGAACCGAACTTTTCCCGATGTTCGGACCGAAACCGGGTTCGGTTGTCCCGGTTCGCTCATCTCTACCTGTGGCATTTAAAACCAAAATAGTATACGACTCCTTTTTTTCTTTTTGTTTCAAATAAAGTTCTAAGCCTTGTAACGTCCTAGAAAAATAAAAGGACGTGAAAAAAAAATGATGCAAACATAAAGTAGACATATGGGTGGATGTTAACTAGTAACTATTTTGTGTGGTATTACTATCTGTTTTACAAGCAAATACATTTAAATTTAGAAAAATGCAAATTTTTGCTAAAATGTGAAGTTTTTCACAATTAAATATTGAATTTATCGACCAAATTTTTTCACTAACATAAAGTACAATATGTCACGAGAAAACAGTCTCAGAATCGTTTGGATAGGCAAAAGCATTCCGGAGTTATTACCACATAAAGTGACACATGTCAGATTTGAAAAAATCATCAATGTCCACAAGGCCAAAATAGGCTGTGTCCTAATGGGGTTAAAACATGGCAACACAAAAACAAATAATTTTGAAAATAAAAAGTGTTTTTACTGTGTAAAAGTAGTAAAACATAAAAAAACTATATCAATTTGGTATCGCCGCAATAATAACAACCCGCTGAACAAAGTTATTATGTTATTTCTAACACACGGTAAATGGCAAAAAGAATGTCGAACTTTCTGGGGTTTTTTCGATTACCCCCAAAAAAAGAATTCTAAGGCCCCATGCACACGACCGTATTTTTTCCCTCCCGTTAATACTGGCTGTAAATATGGGTCCTTTGTCACACGTTTTTAACCCGTATTTAAGCCATATTTACGCACCCGTGCCCGTAAATACGTTTTTAACCCGTATTCCACCCGTATTTACGGACCCGTAAAAAAACGGGGATGGATATGATGTCACAATCATGTCCAAACCCCTTAAAAGGGTCACATGATCGCTCAGACACCATTTTCTCTGCTTCTCTTTATTCAAAAATTTAAATCCCCTGATGTCGCCTAGTAACGCTCCCGTAATTACGGGTGCACACGTAGCCACCCGTAATTACGGGAGCCCCGTAGACTTCTATGGGCCTGCCCATGCCGTAATTACGGCCTGAAATAGGACATGTTCTATATTTTTCAACGGCCCGGGCACCTTCCCGTATGGAAACGGGAAGGTACCCGTGGCCAGTAGAAGCCTATGGGCGTTTTTACGGTCGTGTGCATGGGGCCTCATGCTTCATCTCTCTAACAAAAAGCTTACACAGTCAGAAAAAACAAATACAAGGCATACACTGATAACGGTCTCAAAGCAAATATTAAACTTTGAATGTGGAACATATATCAGAGTGAGGAAACCCGGAATTCAGCAAAAAGGACAATCCAATGTTTCACCTTTACTGAAGGTTCTCAAGAAGTAAGGCCGTACACTTATAAATTGTCAGATGGACGCACCTAGAACACTTCTTATCTGTCACATGTTTGGCACGGCAGAAATGACAACATTGAAGGAGCTTTTGAGTATTTACCTTTTTTTTTTTTTGACTGTGCCATACCCCTGAGCAATGACACATCTGACAATGTTCCTGTGGGTAGTCCTGCTAGAGTTAGGCGGCAACCAGTATGGACCAGCGACTATGTAATGATGTAATATTAATACTTGCTGTTCACTTATCTGCTTTGCATACATTGGACTTTGTTCATAGGACTCATCAGTGTCTTCTAAAATTAATATAATTTACAGTATAAGGTAGATTTTGCCTTATATAATAAATTTAAATGAAAATGTCCTGTCTGTAATTTTTTTTTTTTTACATTATATATAAAAAAAATTACAAATTCCAATAGACTAACTGTGCAAGTCACTCTTGGCCCTAGTTAAACAGCTGTCAGCAGTACCTTATGCTCCCAAATGGAGCTGAGAATATATGGGAACAATGAATGAGACTTATTACCGTGATGCAAATTATTTATTGGTGCTCATCTGTTATTTTACTGCTTGGAACTTTTCAGTTTTTCTGCCATAGTTTTTCGAATGTGTATTTCTTCAGATGGAGGAAAGAAGAGAAGCCTGTATACTACACCCATACCATCCCCGGGTTTAACTTAATAGACATGTATCTTTTTTCAACTAATCTAACTTTATACACCATAGTTGCCAACATTTGTACATTTTTTCCAGGGACACTTAGGATGTGGAGTCTTTGGTGTGTGCGACTTATGGGGCGTGGCTTATCTGATGGGGGCTTGACTTTTCAGAATTTCTGCATGCAAATAAATTAATAAAAATGTCTGCACTAGTTTGGCTAACAACTACTATGGTGGCCAGTATCTCTCTGGTTTTCTGGTTGTTTACATGCTTTATGTGCTGACCCCTAATGGCAGTCTAAAATCCAGTGTAGATAGCGCCACACTCAGTGTCCCTTGTAGATGATGCTCCACACTGCTCCATGTACATAATGCCACATGGCACCCCTGTAGGTAGTGCCACAGTGCCCTCTGTAGATATTGCCACACACTGCTCCCTGTAGTTATTGCCACACACTGCTCCCTGTAGTTATTGCCACGCACTGCTTCCTGTACGTAATTCCACAGTGCTCCCTGTAGATAGTAAAAATTCACTGTATTAAATAGTATATATAATTGTGCTCCCACAATATAGAAAAATTTGGAAATTCACTGAAGTGACATTTGAGTAAAATATACCTTTTATTATAGTAACTCGCTAAAAACAGGGGTAACACACCACTGTGAAAAAAGCCCCACCGTGTATATTAAAAATGTATTAAACAGAAAACAATGAATCATTTAGATAAATATATCTCAGTGTTTATACCGATATTCACCGGAATCAGCATTTAACCTGGGCACAACAATAGTACGAGCCCCAAGAACACACCAGGGTCCGTGATCAACACCGGAATCTCCTAGCGCTGGGTCCACCACAATGCTACTGTCCCCTATGCAACAATCCCATATACAAAAACGACCCTACGCGTTTCAAATACTCATCCTCAGGGGTCCGTATCTTAGTCACTCTGGCCTAATTACCAGCGATAGAATATTCAACAGCAGATATTCTGCTGCGCATCACGGAAGGATGCTCGCGTCGATGTCAGCGGCATACTTCATTTCGGGCACTGAGTTGCTATAAGCACCAAACTCCACCCCTCGTACTTGGCGGCGCTGTACGAACTAACCAAT
The DNA here is from genome assembly GCF_050947455.1 of Rhinoderma darwinii. Lineage (NCBI taxonomy): Eukaryota > Metazoa > Chordata > Amphibia > Anura > Rhinodermatidae > Rhinoderma > Rhinoderma darwinii. The sequence goes on from NC_134691.1 coordinate 198,850,583, forward strand.
CACAGCGCCCCCTGAATTCGTGACACCTGTCCATGTGACTCCCGGCCGTCAGCTGACAACCAAGAATCATCATCGACCGCATCTGAACGAACACGCAGGCGCAGTGGAAGCCACGGACGCATCGCCCATGCTGCCAAGAAAGAGCAAGGTAAGAGCAGACCGATATAGAATATGGGGTATATCTTGCGGGACAGTTACCCACCGCAAGTGGACTACCTCAAAACAACTCTTTTATTGTAAACACATATTGGATAGATGAATGCGGTGTCCCTCACATTACAAAATTTGGATTAAAAACCTGTTATACACGACCTAGTCAATTGGCCATATCAATCAGAGTGCACTATGCAAAATACCCACCCGCCCGTTAAAGCAACCAAATTATTAGCCCGGCTGCTTAAGGATGGATGATATTGCATGTTAAATAAAGCACGTGTAATTAGTCTGCTCGTTTAGACCCGCTGGTTGTGTACATGCCAGTCTGTGGATCCATTGGGCTTCCTTGCGTAGAATTAGATTGTCCCAGTCCCCTCCTCTTTTTGGAGGTCTAATAAGTTCAATTGCTTGAAACTTTAAACATTCTGCACGACCCTGGTGTTTAGCATGTACGTGTTTCGATATCGGGGTATCCCTAGCATGGACAATATCTCCAACATGCTCCCTTATCCGGCGCCGGAATTGTCGCACCGTTTTACCCACATAATTAAGGGGGCATGGACATGTGATAAGGTAAACCGCCCCCGCTGTTTTGCAGTTGACAAAATCACGAATGTCGTACTCCTCTTGTGTTGAGACACTCGTAAACCTGTTCCCTTTGAGGATGAAATCGCAGGCCTTGCAGCTACCACATCTATATGTACCTGGTGTTTTTCTATCCAACCATGTGCCCCTCTGTATAATAGGGTCAAAACAACTATGCATGACTCTATCCAAATGTCACATGTTTGGCACGGCAGAAATGACAACATTGAAGGAGCTTTTGAGGATTTACCTTTTTTTTTTTTTTTACTGTGCCATACCCCTGAGCAATGACACATCTGACAATGTTCCAGTGGGTAGTCCTGCTAGAGTTAGGCGGCAACCAGTATGGACCAGCGACTATGTAATGATGTAATGACCACAGCCAAGTTTAAGGACGCGGCAGTCGTCCGAAACGCGTAGGCCTAGAGGATACCACCTCCCCACTTCGTACACACCCAGGACTTTCACAACTGGACTACTTGTTTTAATTTATACCAAATTAAACTTGGAAAATCCTTTCCGTTTTATGCTACTCAGCGCTGGATCCTACCTTCCTCCTCTTTTTTCCTATGTAATGATGTAATATTAATACTTGCTGTTCACTTATCTGCTTTGCATACATTGGACTTTGTTCATAGGACTCATCAGTGTCTTCTAAAATTAATATAATTTACAGTATAAGGTAGATTTTGCCTTATATAATAAATTTAAATGAAAATGTCCTGTCTGTAATTTTTTTTTTTTTACATTATATATAAAAAAAATTACAAATTCCAATAGACTAACTGTGCAAGTCACTCTTGGCCCTAGTTAAACAGCTGTCAGCAGTACCTTATGCTCCCAAATGGAGCTGAGAATATATGGGAACAATGAATGAGACTTATTACCGTGATGCAAATTATTTATTGGTGCTCATCTGTTATTTTACTGCTTGGAACTTTTCAGTTTTTCTGCCATAGTTTTTCGAATGTGTATTTCTTCAGATGGAGGAAAGAAGAGAAGCCTGTATACTACACCCATACCATCCCCGGGTTTAACTTAATAGACATGTATCTTTTTTCAACTAATCTAACTTTATACACCATAGTTGCCAACATTTGTACATTTTTTCCAGGGACACTTAGGATGTGGAGTCTTTGGTGTGTGCGACTTATGGGGCGTGGCTTATCTGATGGGGGCTTGACTTTTAAGAATTTCTGCATGCAAATAAATTAATAAAAATGTCTGCACTAGTTTGGCTAACAACTACTATGGTGGCCAGTATCTCTCTGGTTTTCTGGTTGTTTACATGCTTTATGTGCTGACCCCTAATGGCAGTCTAAAATCCAGTGTAGATAGCGCCACACTCAGTGTCCCTTGTAGATGGTGCTCCACACTGCTCCATGTACATAATGCCACATGGCACCCCTGTAGGTAGTGCCACAGTGCCCTCTGTAGATATTGCCACACACTGCTCCCTGTAGTTATTGCCACACACTGCTCCCTGTAGTTATTGCCACGCACTGCTTCCTGTACGTAATTCCACAGTACTCCCTGTAGATAGTGCCACAAGGCCCTCCTGTAGATAGTGCCAGGGTGCCTGCTGCAGATAGTGGCACACATTTCTTTAGCTAGTGCCACAGTGCCCTCTGTAAATTATAGCAGTGCCCCCTGTAGATAGTGCCACACAAACCCCCCTGTAGATTGTGCCAGTGTCCTCTTTAGATAATAGCACAGTGCTCCCTGTAGATAGTGCCACACAGCCCTTGTAGATAGTGCCACACAGCCTCCTTGTAGATAGTGCCACACAGCCCCCTTGTAGATAGTGCCACACAGCCCCCTTGTAGATCGAGCCACACAGCCCCCTTGTAGATCGAGCCACACAGCATCCTTGCAGATAGAGCAACACAACCCTCTGTAGATAGAGCCACACAGACCCTGTAGATAGAGCCACACAGCCCCTGTAGATAGAGCCACACAGCCCCCCTGTAGATAGTGCCACACAGCCCCCCTGTAGATAGTGCCACACAGCCCCCCTGTAGATAGTGCCACACAGCCCCCCTGTAGATAGAGCCACACAGCCCCCCTGTAGATGGAGCCACACAGCCCCCGTAGATGATGCCACACAGCCCCCCTGTAGATGCCACGCTTTGGCCGGAGATTCCTCTGCTGGAGAAGCCCCTGACGTCACTGTCCATAGACAGTGAAGTCATGGGATCCTCCTGGACCAGAATGTGATGTCAGGGGCAACCCCAGAGCAGCAGTCCCAGACAGAATGCTACTAGCAATGCTCTGGCCGGGGATTCCAATGCAGGAGGTGCCCTGCCCTGATGTCACTGCCCTTATATGGACAGTGAAGTCAGGGTCATCGTCTATGAGCGGAATCCCCGGCAATGTTTTGGCTGAGGATTCCGGCGCTCCAGAGGGAGTAAATGGAAGAGCAGGAAGCGGATAGTTTCTTGCTCTGCCATAGTATTCAATTATATCTGTGTCCTGAGGACGCAGATACAATTGAATGTAGCAGTTGCTGGGACAAGTCCCGGGACAATAATTTGCAGTGACTGTCTCTGTAAATTCGGGACAGTCCCGACAAATTCGGGACTGTTGGCAAGTATGTATACACTGAATTCTGATAAATAACAAAATTGTATGGTTTTTTTCTACACTGTTCTAACATTTTATTTAAATAGAACATAGAAAAGGGGGAATTTATCAACATGTTATGTCTCAAATTTTGGCCTATTTGCGCTAAAAAAATTTAAAAATTAAAAATTGGTGCAAATTTATAGCACAAATCTACGCCTGCTCATAGTAGGCATTGACTTCAATTTCTGGCGTTAGGATAGTCCTAGATGCATAGAATTTAATAAGAGGGGTGAGCCTTTAATAAATTTGTCACATTTCCCTCCACTTTAGTTTAAGAATGGCATATGTAATGTCAGTCTCAATAAACTCCCCCAGGTGTGCATTTGTTTGGTTTTAAGTTTTAAGCTGGATTCACATGAGATGGAAATGCTGCAGATTTTTGGCAAATACGCAGCGAGTCCACACGTGCGGATATTTCTGCGTATTATGCTGCGGATTCACAGCGGATTTTAACCCTTCTGCATTGAAAAGAGTGAAATCCGAAGTGGACATCCAGATCAGAATGTGCAAAACCTGGATTTAAAAACCTGCAGTATTTCCATCCCGTGTAAATACAGTCTAAGCCATAATAGGCTGTGTGACCACTATTACTATAATCCAAGAGATTAATGCCCCATTTGTGCCAGGAAATAGTCCTTTAGATGTAGCTTCTTTATGGAGAGGTGAACATTATTATCTGCCCAATGAAAAAATATTCTACACTGATTGGCCCGAGGTCTGTTTTTTGCTAGGGGGAGTTCTATTGGGCGAGGTTGCCCAATCTGGTCACTAGAAGGTGGACCACACAGTGTGCACCCCTATGCTAGAGCAGGCTATAGACTAGAGTAGACGCACACATTTTTGTGCTGTTTATGTAATAATGTACTATTTCCTATTAGTTGAAAATTATATATATATATATATATATATATATATATATATATATATTTATTTATTTTAAATTAATTAATTAATTTATTTATTTTTTAATCATTTTACTCAATATGATATCAAAACAAACAAAGCGAGTAGATGACACATGAAACACGAGTAAAAACATTAATGACAAATAGAATAGCAATGTGAGCGGTAACATACAGCGTATGGGTACGTCATCTATTCACCAATCTAGTCATGACAATTATACAGGATAAATCAGATTCTGGGGAACACAGAATTTTATGAAAACAACAAAAAGACAAGTAAACAAAACATAACCCTCAAGTCACAATCCATACTATATATAGTGAATACATTTCAGGTCATTAAAATTCTAATAATTATGGTCTCGATGCAGATAGGGGATCCTCCTCTGAGACATCAAAGTTATCTAACCATAGATCACAAATTTTGTGAAATTTCTCAGGGCATCCACGATGCTGGTATACTAATTGTTCATAGGTAATAACCGTATTAACAAGCGATTTCCATACCAATATGTACGGTGGAATGTCTGCCATCCAATGTATAGCTATAGTCTTCCTAGCCAGAAATAAAGATTCTTTCAAAACAATACGCATATAATGTGTCCAGTTTTCTTCATCTATAATACCAAGTAGTGGAATTTTGGGGGTGTAAGGTAAGGGGGATGGTAGCATGGGTGTAATAACATCATACACCCGCTGCCAAAAAGCCGAAACAAATGGGCATTCCCAAATGAGGTTCCAAAAATCTGCTTCTGGTTGATTACATCTATGACAGTCAGATGTGGGAGTTCTACCCATTCTATGTAGGCCTATCGGAGTGAGGTAGGTTTGGTGTATAATGTATAGCTGTGTAAGCTTGTTATTAATCGCCAGGGATAACGACAAGTGTGAACTCAAAATCTCATCTGTTTCTTCCAGAGAAAGGTCTTGAATTTGAGTCTTCCATCGATCAAGCACTAGAAGTGGAGTTGAGTTTATTCTGGCACAGAGCAAATGAGTATATAAGGCCGATATAAGGCCTTTAGGGCCCTGAGATTTTATGATGCCTATTATAGGGTATGTAGATATAATGGTCATTTTAGGTGGGAATTTTGCCTGGAGGGCGTGACGAAGTTTCAAGTACCTAAACCATTGTAGCCCTGGAATATGGTAAGTGTCCTGCAGTTGCGTAAACGTCAAGAATAAACCATCATTATATATACCAACAAGACGAACAATGCCCAGTCCTGCAAAATCCATGAATCCATCAGTGTTAGTAGGGAATGTAAGGTAGGATTGTGCCCTAGGGGTAAGTCTGGAATTTTGTCTTTATAGGTAAGTATGGACTTGGAGGTACGCCAAACTGCCAGGGCCATGATATGTAGAGGAATTAGGGCAGAATGCCTAGTAAACCCTGGATATTTTAAGAAGCTAATCAGACTCTGTCCTGATACCAGAGAGGCCAAGTAATAATCTGTAATGGGAAGGGGGCCATCTTTTATTCAGTCTCGTATATTATGAAGTTGGCCAGCTAGGTAATACATATCAAATTCAGATAAGGCAATACCCCCGTGAAGTTTGGGACGTTGCAAGGTCGGTGAGACTAAGTTTCGACCTGGAGGAACCCCATATACATTTTATAATTAATAAATCGAGGGTGCGAAAAAAGGACATCGGCACCGTGTCAGGCTTGTGTTGTAGTATGTATGTACAACCATCTTGACTAAAATTATGCGACCCGCTACAGACAACGGTAATTTAGACCTCTATTTAAAGTTATCACTTATTTGTCCTAATAATGGGATAATAGACACCATTCGGGAGTTGTTGTGATAAGGACCATATTAATACCAAGGTATTTAAATTGTGTAACGGTTTCAAGACCGTATTGCGATTGTAATGGGTCAGGAATGGGAGTCCTGGTTGTGTATAATATGGCTGACTTTTGCCAGTTAACTTTTAGACCTGAGTAGTGTGAGAAAATATTGAGTGACTGAACAGCTAGGTGAAGTGAGTCAGAAGGATTCCTCAAGAAAAGGACCATGTCATCAACGTACATGCCCACTACAGTTGTTTTGCCCTCCCATTGCACACCGGTGATTTCTGGGGAGTATCGAAGCCTGATAGCGATAGTTTCAATAGCTATGGCAAATAAAGCTGGTGATAAGGGGCATCCCTGTTTCATGCCACGGGAAAGAGGGAAAGGAATAGAAGGAATACCATTAACTACTATGTTGGCCTTAGGGGATTCGTAGATCAGGCGGATCCACATCTGAAATTGGGGGCCAAAGCCTTTTAGGATATTATAGTCCACATTAACCAAAGAGATGGGCCTGTATGAGCCGCAGTCCAAAGGGTCCTTGTCAGGTTTTAATAGCACTATGATAGTGGCATCATAATGTGTGGAGGGAAGAGTGCGGGAGTGTAAGGCTTGGTTAGAGTATCCAATAGGAGTGGGGCTATATGGTCCATATATCGTCTATAGATTTCTATTGGGAGGCCATCAGGGCCAGGGGATTTGTTTAGGGCCATATCTCATATAGCTTCTTGCATCTCTTCAAGTTTAAATGGGGCATCCAGCAGAGAAATTTGGTCAGCTAAGAGAGTCGGGAATGTGAGGACCTATAAATAACATAATACATCAGTCTCAGAGTAAATATTAGAGAAACTATATAATGTAGTGTAATATTCTTTGAATCTGTAATAGTCTCAGCTTCTGTCAATATGGACCCATTAGAGTCCAGTATTTTCAGAACAAAGTTGCTACCATTGGCCTGTCTGATCAGGTGAGCCAACAATTGACTGGACTGATTGCCCATCTCAAAATAGTATTGGCGAGTAAAAAATAATTTGCATTTAGATTTAAGATGGAGCTGCCTCTTGTATAACTAAGTTAGGCTCAACCAACTAGCCTTATGGGTATCGGTAGGGTCTGTAATATACAAGGTTTCTGCAGCTTGTACCTGGTTCTCCAGTTCCTGGTTTAAATGAGCAGATGATTTTTTAATATAAGATATAGTTGATTTAAGACAGCCTCGAAGATAAGCTTTAAACGAGTCCCATCGTAAAGTATATGGAGTGGAGGAATCATTAAGGCGGGATTCAGACGACCGGGTCCCGCCCGAGCCCGAGTGTCGGCCGGTAAAATCGGCCATTTTGCCCGGCCGGTTTGCATAAAGTTTTGCATCCGTTCCGGGCCGGGCAAATCTGGACAGTGACATCAGCGGCAACTCCTGAAGGGGAATCCCCATGTGTTCGGGGATTCCACTTCAGGAGTTTCCCCTGATGTCACTGCCCAGATATGGACAGAGACATCAAGCGCTCTGTCCAGGAGCGGAATCCCCGAAAACCCGGGGATTCCGCTCCTTCAAGGAGCTAAAGTGGGGCTAGCACAAAGCAGAGCGGGGAGATACCTCACTGCTCTGCTATAGTGGCGTCGCTACAGTAGTAGCAGCCGCAGCAGCAGCAGCAGCAGCTGCTAGCGGCGCCATGGAAGGTGTCGCCAGGCCAGGGCGCTTTTAAAACAAGCAGGGGAAGGGAGCCAGCGCAGTGCTCCCTCCACCTGCTGTACACCCCGGCCCTGCCACACAGTGTACAGCCATTCGTCCGAATGGCATCAACTCCTCCTCCTCACATGCACTCTGCACTGTGAGGAGGAGGAAATAGAGCACAAGCGACGGAAAAACCGGCCATCACTCGAGACACATTCCGGTGATGGCCGTGTATTACCCGGCCCCATAGACTACTATGGGAGCCGGGCGGCCGGGTTTCCCGGCCGAAATTAGAGCATGTCCTATTTTTTGACGGCCGGTTTTCCCGGCCGTCAAAAAATCGGTCGTGTGAATAGCCCCATTAGGGGTCTATTATTCCTAATGCAGCCGGGTGCCGGCCGATTTATGAACGGCCCGCACCCGGCCGGGAAACCCTGTCGTGTGAATGAGGCCTTAGATGTAAAAATTGGAAAAGTACAATATATATTTATATATAAGTTTAAAGTTTTACTGGATCTCCCGTCCCAATCTTACATCAGGTGTGATGAGATTCTGGGAGCGTGCTGAGAGGTACAGTTGCCTCGTCAACAAAGATAGGACGCCAGAGGAATTTTGTGCACAGGTCTGATGCAAATTAATAGTCCCTTCGGGGTATCTAACAGTTGCCTCAGCAACTCTAACATCTAGAACGCGACTTGCATACTTCCATACCCCTTGTAAGCTCTCAAGTAATGTGACACTTTAAAGAGAACCTTTCACCTGCCTATACATGTGCAGCTGAGTGCAGCATGTAATTCACAAACACTGCCTCACTTTAAATTTTTTTCCTATCTTCCTCCGTTATTTACATATCGGTGGCATTATATTTGGCGCCCGATATGTAAATAAGCCCCTGAACTGTCAATGGGGCATTTCTATCTAACTAAATGGCAAGGGGACGTGATATTTTCGCTCTGACACTTTCCAATCAGCTACGGACAGTGTCAGGGTGGCTTGCGCTGTGTGCCCTCCAGCGAGAACACACATAGACTGGTGGTTCTGCAGAGTGCTCTCTCAGTCTGTGTGTGTTCTGAAAGGCTCCCTTTAAGTATATCAGTATGTGCAAGTATACTTAAATATAAGTCAACATGGATTTCCTAGTCCATATAAAAGCCCAAAGCCACAAGTGAGTTGCACAGTGGAAAAAGGTGAGGGATCAACGGCGCTCCTCCGAGACTATGCGTGGCGTGAAATAGTATAGGTTGCCGGCTGCCACGCACTGCGGTCCCTCGGTACTAATGCCTTAGCACTGGGGACAAGGTATGTAGAAGATAAAAGAGCAGGAAAAGAGCAGTATAGTATCGGGGATCGGCGCCAGGCTCAGGAGGACAAGGAACGAGGCCAGGTAAATTTGATCAAGGAGATCTTTATTTAAAACGTTGACGTGTTTCTGGACCGAACTGGTCCCTTCGTCAGGTCCGATACTATACTGCTCTTTTCCTGCTCTTTTATCTTCTACAAAGCCACAAGTGGCTTCCCTTAAGCTGATGACCTTTGACACACAGTTTCCCTTATAGTTTTTTTTTAACATTCATGCAGTGGAACATCCAAGGAAAAATAAAAAGTAAGAAATTAGTAAAGTCTATGTAATGGCCCAATTTTTACACAGATTGTGCTTCTGGCCAGAGAATTAACTGTTTTCTCTAAGGATATTCTATTGTAATGTGTTAAAGCTTTCATATTCACTATGTAATTAACATATGCTAAAAATATATAAATAGAACTTAATACAGCATTAGTAAAGATAGTGACCTATTTTACATTCCCATTGTTCTACTTAAAGAGAAGTCTGCCCTTCCTAAATTTTCTTAATCTCTTATCGTCTAATGAGTTTCTCTTATAAAACATTTTCATCTGGACAATATGCTCTGCAGAGAGCCAAACCATTTTTACTTCATGGACTGCAATTGCAGTCCATTGCAAAACCACATGTGTGGCTTTACCACAGTTGTCATCAAATCCAGTTTGTGTTCTGCAATTGTAACATAAAATATTTCTCTGCACTGCACAATTCGTACTCCCTTAAACAAAATAGGTGAGTTTTTAGAATAAGCTGTCATATTTGTGTACATAAGAAATAACACTATTTCTGACCATTATTCTGACATTTTTTTCCCCAGCAGTTTTCCCCTCTCTAATTCTCAGTTTTCTCTGAGGTAGTGGGTATCATGCCTTCTATACACTGAGAATAAAAGAATCCTGCTCTCCTATCTGTATCACATATATAAAAGTTGCAGCAACAAGAAGGAGATTATACAGCAGCAATGAGGAGCATTGCTGTGAATTCACGCACTGGGGTGAAATATAACACTTACCCGGCAGATCCACCAGGATCTGTGTCTCTTTTTGCCCCTCTCTCTCTCTCTGCTCCCTCTTCCCCCCTCTCCAGACTTTTTTTTAAACATCTATAACCGGATCCCCCAGTGAGCTGATAGTCCATCTTGTCTATTATATATTCCCATAAACTATTTATTTATGAAAAATTTGTTTACGGTGCAGTGCCTATTTAAAGGGGTTGTCCAGGAATAAATTATATTTCTTTTTTAACTTAATGTGACATGTACAATTAACTTCCTAATATAATGTATGTTTATATCTTGTGGCGTTACTTACTTCTAACGTGCGGTCCCAGTCAATTTTTCACTTCCTCTGACGTTCCGTGTTTTTGCTCAGCCATCACTTCCGGCAGAGCTGAAGCATGGCACGTCATCAACTAGGTTTACAGGCAGCAGGACAAGAGGTGGAGCTCTGAAGAGCTCATGAAACATCCGCCGGGCCCACTGCCTGTAAACCTAGTTGATGACGCGCCATGTTTCTGCTCTCCCAGAAGTGCTGGCTCAGTGAGCAAAGACAGGGAATGTCGTCTCTGCTTCTACATGCCCCCTCCTCCTCTCTCTCTCTGAGTTCCCGTACTGCCTGCCCGTATCCACTCATCACCAACTCCACCCCCCCCCCCTGCGGCATTCCCCCTGATGGTATATACAGTCATTACAGGGGTTATATAAATACAGGGATGATGGGGGTTATACAAATACAGGGATGATGGAGGTTATATACAGGGATAATGGTGTTACACACAGGAATTATGGGGTCTTCATCCCTGTATATAACTCTCATCATCCCTGTGTATAACCCCCATAATACACAGGATGATAAGTGTTATATGGGGATGATGGGGTTATACACAGGGATGATGGGGGTTATATACAGGAATCAGGGCCGGACTGGCCATCTGGCAGTTCTGACAAATGCCAGATGGTCCGATGAACAGTGGGCTGCAGAATGACTTGCCCCGCCAGTCAGCTCCTTTCAACTATGCTAGCGGCGCGATGACGTCATCACACTGCTTCCATCGTTGAAAGGCGCTGATTCGCGGGACTAGTCATTCTGCCCTACCAATCAGTGCTTTTCAACTACACTAGTGGCGCGATGACGCCGCATCCGTTGTTGAAAGGCGCTGATTGATGGGGCAAGTCGTTCTTCCCTGCCAATCAGCTCCGTCTTCCAGCCACAGCAGACCTGTTCAGAAGAGAGCAGGCCTGCTTTGACAAAGGACTGCATGGGAACAGGATCAAGGTGAATATGTAAAGGTTTTTTTTTTCCACTTAAAAGTGTGAGTGGCATTATCTACAGGGGAGAGATTTATGTGGGTCACTACATTGGAGGCTATGTATGGGGCAGAGTCTAAAGGGGAGGTTATATGTGGGACACTAAAGGGGGCTATACGTGGGGAACTATATACAGGTGGAGCTATATGTGGGGCACAACATACAGGGGAGGGTTTATGTGGGGCCTTATCTACAGGGGAGCCTATATGTGGGACACTAAGAGGGAGCTATATGTAGGGCACATTCTATAGGGGAGGCTATATGTGGGTCACTATCTACACAGGGCTATATGTGGGACACCATATACAGTGGGCTATATGTGGGACACCATATACAGGGGGCTATATGTGGGGTACTATCTACAGAGGAGGCTATATGTAGGACACAATCTACAGGGGAGGCTATATGTGGGGCACTATCTACAGGGGAGGCTATATGTGGGATACTAGCTACAGGGGGGCTATATGTGGGGAACAATCTACAGGGGGGATATATGTGGGGCACCATCTACAGTGGAGGCTATATGTGGGGCACCATCCACAGGGGGCTATATGTGGGGCACCATCTACAGGGGGGCTATATGTGGGGCACTATCTATGGGGAGCAATGTGTGTGTCGGACAAAGTGTATGGTGCTATTATAATCGGGGACACATTGTATGGTGCTATTATAATCAGGGACACAGTGTATGGTGCTATTATAATTAAAGGTGCAGTGTATGGAACTATTATATTTAGGGGTGTGTGTCACATTTACAGTGTGTGTTACCATGAGAATTTTATCTTCATTTATAGGTGCAGAAATGTTTAAATAGTGAGAAGCTGAAGACATCTGAGTGGCAAACTGCAGAAATGGGCTGTGTCCGGGAGAAGTCATCATAGCGGTCTAGAGCAGATGGAGAAGAAAAGAGAAAAAGAACAACTAGAATCTGAAATGTCACCGGTGAGTCACTTAATGTAAATGCTTATTCTGCATCTAATCAGCACTCTAGTCACTGTATGATCTGCAGCGAGATGATGGGTGGTATGATATTCTTTTGTGAAACAACAACTCCCAGCATATCCTTACCATGGTCCATGCTGGTAGCTGTAGTTTTACGTCGTACAAACCTATACGGCAGGGGTTGCACTAAATTGAGCTGCATTTCTGCTGGTGCTGTATTTATGTACTGAGCTTGGTTCTGGAGCTGTATATATGTACTGAGCTTGGTTCCGGAGCTGTATATATGTACTGAGCTTGGTTCTGGTGTTGTATTTATGTACTGAGCTTTGTTCTGGTACTGTGTTTATGTAATAAGATTTGTTCTGGAGCTGTATATATGTACTGAGCTTGGTTCTGGTGTTGTATATATGTACTGAGTTTTGTTCTGACGCTGTATTTATGTACTGAGCTCGGTTCTGTTTATATGTACTGAGCTTGGTACTGTATTTACGTAATGGGCTTGGTTCTGGAGCTGTATATATGTACTGAGCTTGGTTTTGGTGTTGTATTTATGTACTGAGCTCGGTTCTGGTGCGGTTTATATGTACTGAGCTTGGTACTGTATTTATGTAATGAGCTTGTTTCTGGAGCTGTGCATATCTACTTAGCTTTGTTCTGGTGTTGCATATATGTACTGAGCTTGGTTCTGGGGCTGTATATATGTACTGAGCTTGGTTCTGGGGCTGTATATATGTGCTGAGCTTTGTTCTGGTACTGTATATATGTACTGAGGTTGGTTCTGGTGTTGCATATATGTACTGAGCTTGGTTCTGGTGTTGTATTTATGTACTGAGCTCGGTTTTGGGGCTGTATATATGTATGAACTTGGTTCTGAAGCCGTATATGTCAGAGCTTGGTTCTGATGCTGTAATTATATAGAATATATTTATAATAACACAATTACAGGGCAGAAGGAATTATTTTGAATTCATTGTATATACTAGTCCTTCTCAATGAATTAGAATATCATCAAAAAGTTAATTTAGTTTAGTAATTCAATTCAAAAAGTGAAACTCATATATTATATAGATTCATTACACACAGAGTGATCTATTTCCAGCATGTTTTTCTTTTAATGTTGAAGATTATGGCTAACAGTTAATGAAAACCCAAAATTTATTTTTAATACCGAAAAGTAGGCCTACTGAAAAGTATGTACAGTATATGCACTCAATACTTGGTCGGGGCACCTTTTGCATGAATTACTGCATCAATGCGGCGTGGCATGGAGGCGATCAGCCTGTGGCACTGCTGAGGTGTTATGGACGCCCAGGTTGCTTTGATAGCGGCCTTCAGCTCGTCTGCATTGTTGGGTCTGGTGTCGCTCATCTTCCTCTTGACAATACTCCATAGATTCTCTATGGGGTTTAGGTCAGACGAGTTTGCTGGCCAATCAAGCACAGTGATACTATGGCTATTAAACCAGGTATTGGTACTTTTGGCAGTGTGGGCAAGTGCCAAGTCCTGCTGGAAAATGAAATCAGCATCTCCATAAAGCTTGTCAGCAGAGGGAAGCATGAAGTGCTCTAAAATTTCCTGGTAGACTGCTGCGTTGACTCTGGACTTGATATAACAGTGGACCAACACCAGCAGATGACATGGCTCCACAAACCATCACTGAATTTGGAAACTTCACACTGGACCGCAAGCAACTTGGATTGATGCCTCTCCACTCTTCCTCCAGACTCTGGGACCTTGATTTCCCAATGAAATGCAAAATTTACTTTCATCTGAAAACAGGACTTTGGACCACTGAGCAACAGTGTTGGTCCACTGTGTTATATCAAGTCCAGAGTCAACGCAGCCGTCTACCAGGAAATTTTGTGTGCATGTGTCCTTTGGGGTGTGTGTGTGTGTGTGTGTATATGTGTGTGTGTGTGTGTGTGTGTGTGTGTGTGTGTGTGTGTGTGTGTGTGTGTGTGTGTGTGTATGGCTGAATATAAAATCATACTATTTAGTTACAGTATGGTGCTATTTTTATAATTTGCAATCTTTATACGTCAGTATTAGGCCATGATCACGCAATCAGGATTTGATTAGGACAAAGAACCCTGATTCCACAACTAAATCCCTTTCAAATCCACTAACATTCAGCATTCATTACAAGAGAATGGGCTATTTTATACCCCATTCACAAGCAGCGGAAAGAAGTCTGCTTGAATTTTTTTCCGCTCCGCCCAAAAAAATCCTCTAGTATCATGAGAATGTTAATTATTCTCCTGGAAGAGCAGTGGAGTCTTTGGTGTTGGAGCTATGAGGACTATTCCTCTTTCATTTACACCTGTTTTAATAAATCTCCTCATGTCTTGTATAGCTGAAAGGTAGTCCCATGTACTCCAGTCCAAAACTGGTGGCTGCGTATCGCCTGTGGTGGGCCTGTGTGCTTAAAAAGGCCAGGGCTGATATTTAGTCCCAGTCTGGCCCTGACAGGGATGATGAGGTAATACACAGGGATGATGGGGTTATATACAGGGATGATGGGGGTTATACACAGGGATGATGAGGTAATACACAGGGATGATGGGGTTATATACAGGGATGATGTGGTAATACACAGGGATGATGGGGGTTACATACAGGTATGTTGGAGTTATATCATCCATGTCTATAATCCTAACATACCTGTGTATAACCTCCATCCTGTATATAATCGGCATCATCCCTGTGTGAGTATTAGTGGGTGTGACACTGTAGGGAGCTGGGTGACTGTAATTAGAGCAGGGAATAAGCCTGTGAACATAGAGGGGTGCAGCAGTATGCAAATAGCGGAGATGCTGTTGAGGAAGGGGGGGGGAAATGTAAGCTGTTGTAAGCCGTCTCAGATGCAGCAAGGGATCATGGGTATGGTGGGTTACAAGACAAAAAACAGCCAGGACCAGAAGCAAGAGATGTAAACAAACAGAAAAAGCAGCAATGATGATTGAGCTAAAACAGAAACTGGTTAGAAGGATGTAAGGGGGTTTTAAGGAAGGCAAACCAAGGCTGGGGGACACTTTTTAGAAAATATTTTTTTCCTGACCAACCCCTTTAAGTCACCATAGATTAAATGGGACATATATAGAACCTACCTGTAAAGGATCTGCCAGACACAGCTTCTGTGTCGACGCCCATGGTTAGTCAGTCTGCACCTGCTCCTAAGTCTGATCGAGTGACCCCCTCCTTCTGCCAATCAGGCTGGGAGGCTGAGGAGTGGGAGAGCCTATAACAGCCTGGCCAGACGGAGCTAGCTCCCGCCCTCTGTCAATTTATACCTTCACTTCCTGCTCCTCCTTTGCCTGTGATTCTCCTGTTTCCTGGCTCTGCTGCTGCTGCTTGAACTAATTGTCCCTGCTTCATATTGACCCTGGCTTACGGACTACTCTCCTGCTCTGCGTTTGGTACCTCGTACACTCCTGGCTTGACTCGGCTCGTTCACTACTCTCCTGCTCTGCGTTTGGTACCTCGTGCACTCCTGGCTTGACTCGGCTCGTTCACTACTCTCCTGCTCTGCGTTTGGTACCTCGTGCACTCCTGGTTTTACTCGGCTCGTTCACTTCTCTTGTTGCTCACGGTGTTGCCATGGGCAACTGCCCCATTTCCCTTAGCTTCTGTGTACCCATGTCTGTTTGTCTGTCGTGCACTTATTGAGCGTAGGGACCGTCGCCCAGTTGTACGCCGTCTCCTAGGACGGCCGTTGCAAGTAGGCAAGGACTGAGTGGTGGGTAGATTAGGGCTCACCTGTCTGTCTCCCTTCCCCGTCATTACACTACCTGATAGATTATTTCTAAGATAATAAATAAGCAGAGAGATTGTAAGTGGAATCCCAGAAAAATTAAGCAAAAAAAGTTGACTGCAAACTATAATTGCAACTCGTGTACAAATTAAATTTATGGATGTAGTGGATGTACACAAATTTATTATTAATATGAAACACTAAAAATTACTAGAACATTAACCAGAGAAATAAGAAGGCTGTACTTACTCTTCTGTTAAACTAGGCACTAGCCTGTGTGGACATTTCAATAAAAGGGGTTGTCTGGGATATAAAAACAAAAAACGTCTGCTTTAATTTCAGAAATAGCGCTACTCTTGTCCATAGAGTAGTGCAGTTTTTAAGGGGAAAAATAAACAAGATTCACGAGGAATCTTAGGGAGGATGGATGCTTTATGTAATCTGTCCACTTTATGCTGCTCAGTTTTTCCGCTGGCTATTCCAGATAAAGGAGATTTATTTTCACATTCCACAAGGAGTGCTGATCTTTTCCTCCGGAATATTGTTCCTGTGGCGTGGAGATCGCGGTCTACTTCGTGCACCTGGGAGGGTGAGCTGACATTCCTACTTTTAAAAAAACCAAGACAATTTTCTTTAAAAATGGGGAACACCTTTAAAGTTATTACCCACATTGAACAACATTTTATTTAGGTACAAAATTCGGTGCTGAATGATTTCATAATATTTATTAAAACAGTAATATCATAATAAAATCTCTAGAGGTCCATAAACCATGTACCAGGTCTGCCTATTGGTGGCTGCAGTTATAATTTAACTTTATGGCTGTATAAATTGAAGCAAGGAATTAGAACTCTGTATAAGATATATTAAAATATTTGTTAGCTCAATTCATGATGTCAAAGGGTGGACATTTACGATAGACAGATGGCGTAAGCAGAAACAATGTAAGAAATAATGAGACGCACGAATGCATCATGCATAAACCAAATATATTTAGGAATAGCATTAGGGCAGAGTTTCCCAAAATCAGTCCTTAAGAACCTCCCAACAAGTCATGTTTTAAAGATTATCCTTATTATGAAGTGTTGTCTACTCATTTTTGACACCTGACAACCGTATGGATAGTGGTTCTCCAGAGGATAGTGTGAACCCACTGTGTCACCAATAGATGTGATGTGGGGCTAAGCAGGGGAGTGGAGTCTAAGGGAACGCCATGCATTCACACTCTAACTCTTTTCTGCAACTAGACTGGCTATTTAGGTTAATTAGAGGGTAATTTAATAATGACGCCCACTCAGTAGCTGGGTGGGTGCCATAGCCGCCAGGTCTCTGTTGTGTTACAAAGCAGCGACCCAGCGGCAATACTTGCAATCAAAGACATCTCCAATTGCTAGAATTTAACCCTTCATGCAATGGTCAGATGTGGCCACAAGCATCTGAGGTTTTTTTTAACTTAAATTTTCTCTTTGGGGCCAGTCACCGGCTCCCACGCGATGTGATCGTGGGCGCCAGTGTGTTCCTATGGCCGCCGGAAGCCTTTCTAACGCTCCCAGGCCTGCTATAGGGAACCTTTTATAGCATGAAAAAGTAGTTATTTGGCACATGCAGGTCCTTTAAGGGAGGAAAGGTCAGCATACTAGGAAGAAGCTGAGATACAGGAAGAGAATCGACCGAACAGAGGGAGTGACGTGGTGCCAACCAGGTGACAGAAAATGCTGTAGAGAGGTAAGTATACGTGATGGCGGGGAGCGACGGCTGTTACAAGAATGCTCAGTCTTTTATTTGAGTCTTTAGTCTTTTCAGGGGCATGTTCATTCTTATTGCGAATGTATGCAACCACCTTGTGGCTAGTTGTCCTCTTTCAAGCATAATTGTCTTTTCTAGTGAAGTTGGTCTAATCATGAAATGTCTAATAAAAGACAGCTTCAGTCTAGACATTTCTGCTTCAAGTGAAAGGTTAGGCCTGACTTGGTTGATTTTCCATCAGTTTATTTTCTTTTCTGTCCACGATGCTCTTAGAAGTCTTCACCAACGCCAGAGTGCAAAGGCATCAATACATTTCCCGTCCCTCTTCTCCATTGTCCAGCTTTCACATCCAAAGAGAGTCACAGAAAATACCACAGTCTGGACAATTCCGATCTTTGTATTTAGAGACACATCATTACATTTAAGGATTTTATCTAGGTCTATCATGCTTGTACTGCCAATGGCCAATCTGTGTCTTATTTCTTGGCTGCTGGATCCCTTGTTGTTAATGATTGATGCAAGTAGGCATAAGCTGTCTACTACTAGGTCTTCACCATTAAGTATAAAGTTAGCCATGTTGCCTGTTGACATATTCTTTGTTTTCTTCATATTTAGCTTGAACTTTACTTTTAAGGACCTTCCTTATAAGTAAAGTCTTCCTTATTTTCAGCTAGGAGTGTGGTGTCATCGGCATATCATGAAAGTAACCGAAGGGTTAAATAAGTTCTTTACCATCTATCATTCGTACTATGAGAATGAGATAAAGGGTTAATGATTATTTTGTGTACGTGGTTTGTAAAACCCCAGGAGCTTTTAAACTGGTTTAAACTAGTTCTCCAATGGTGGGGGCTCAGGGAGTTTCCGAGAGGCTTTCTCTTTGTTTAACCGGTTCCCGACTGCCGGCTGTATATAAACGTCTGGCAGTCGGGGTCCTTAAAACCTGCGCCATAGTATATTTACAGCTGTGCAACCCCAGTTAGAGTGGAAATATAAGGTGTAAAAGAGAAAAATAAATAAGGCCCCCCATCGGTCTTTTCTGTCCTTTGAGAGACAGACAATAATAATGAAAAAAAACTAACTAAGAGTAACATAAAAAGTGCAAATAAACGTAATAATAAATACACATAAATTACCCACGCTAAAAAAAATGTCCCCCCCCCCCCATGCAATCATTTTTGAAAGGCTAGCCCTCACACAATTACCCTAAAATAGACATGTAATATATAAAAAAAATACAGTAGACAATGACAATCACAAATAAAAGGTCTATTTTGAGTTAAATTATATTATTACCAGAAAAAAACATTAGCTGAAAAGCAAAACAGCATGTTTTTTTACTATAATTTTCAAACTTTATGCCTAGAAATTCTAAAATAGCAAAAAGGATGTGTATATAAAAAATAAACCTACATTGTATAAGAAAAAAACATTGCAAAAATCACGTCGTTATCCCAACAAATAAAAAAGTTATAGCCATCAAACTAACGCATGCTAAAAATGGCTAAACCGTGTCTGGTCTTGAAGGCTCAAAATAGCCCGGTCCTGAACTGGTTAAGTAACATGTATGTATATACCAGAAGTGATCTTCAACCTAATTCATTAAGCTACCTCTGCAATGAGGCTATACTTGTAATTGCGTGTGTTTCCTATTGGCTATTGTATGTTCTCCCTCTTTGGCACCCCGTCTTGTAAAAATAAACAACACAGGGTGCCAATCCACGGAGAATGCCACAGTTTGATACTGAGGAGTACTTCTGTGTCTGTGTCTTCACTCCGATGCATTGTTATCCTGATTTGGACTCCGAAGCTGGATTCTTAGAGTACCTTTAGCTCTCTCAAACCCAGGCTATTGTGACATTTCATTGGTGCCGATACCCGGGACCCACAACGGACCGGTTAACCGGACACTCTCTGCTAATCGAAGGATCGGTAAAATGAAAAACCGCGGTGAGTAAGAACCTTGGATTCTTTCAAAATCTTTTCACCATCCCTTGTGCCCTTGGCAATAACCAGTGGACTGTCCCAAGCTAGGTCCCATAAACTCCAGCCTGCAGATCAGTATGAATGTAACAACCTGTAGTCACAATTAGTCAAGGTCTACAAAAGACAATGTGTCTGGATTTGTCTTGTATGGGGGTTGTTTCTTTATGTATGTTTGATGATAAAGATTACTAGAGACCTGTGAAAAGGATATCCTACTGCGAGATTATAAAAATGACTGGCTAGAAAGTTACATTAATTTCAAGTTCTGGGAACTGGTAGTACAGTAGAACACCAAACGGGTAGTTCTTCAAATAAACACCATCCGGGGAATGGTGGTCATCTAGTGGTTGATAAAGTGTCCAGTAGAGATATCCTACCGCTTTGTTATTTTAAAAAAGGACAGGCTAGAAAGTGACATTAATTCCACGTTCTGGAAACTGGTGGTACAGTAGAACTCCAAATACTGTAGGTAGTTCTTCAACTAATAAAACGTCCGGGGGATGGTAGTTATCTAGCGGTTGATATAGTGGCCAGTAGAGAAGTAAAGGAGGCGGTGGAAGGCTATGAAAGAATGGTAAAACGAGTAGGAATGTCAAAGGGAGGCTGTTTAGATAGTTCAAGATGAAAAAAAAAAGCAGTTGCAGGAGCCTGGACCATTGTCTTCATCTGCTTGGTAACACCCAAGTTGAAAAGCTTATATTTATATATAAATTTAACCCCTTCCCGTCGCAAACAACTTTCAGATTTTCATTTTAGTTTTTTCCTCCCCACATTCCAGAAGCCATAACGTCTTTATTTTTCTGTCGATAAAGTACTATGAGGGCTTGATTTTTGCAGGACTAGTTGTAGTTTTTCGTAGCACCATTTATTTTGGCGTATAATGTACTAGGAAACGGGAACAAATTATTTGTGGGGTAGAAAATGAAAAAAACAGTGATTCCTCCATGATTTTTTGCGCGCCGTTTTAACGGAATTCACTGTGCAATTAAAACAACATGTTAACGTTATTCTGTGGGTCAATACGATTACGGCGATACCAAATATATATCGTTTTTTCTATATTTTACTACTTTTACATGTAAAAACCTAAGTGTAAATAAGAAAATTTATTCTGCGTCACCAAATTCCGAGAGCCACAACTTTTTTATTTTTCCGTCGATTAAGTGGTATGAGGGCTTATTTTTTGCGGCATAAGCTGTAGTTTTTAATAATACCATTTTGGTGTACATGCGATGGTTTGATCACTTTTTATTTTATTTTTTGTGGGAGATGAGGTGACCAAAAAATAGACATTCTGGCGTTTACAATTTTCTTTTTTTTACGGGGTTCACCGTGCGGGTTAAATAATGATATATTGTAATATTTCAGACTTTTGCGGACACGGCGATACCAATTATGTGTATTTATTTATTTTTTTACTATGCTCTAGGGGGAAAATGGGAAAAGAGGGGTTTTTTGAACTTTTCATTTAAAACATTTTTTTTTACACCCAAAAAAACTTTATAACTCATCTTTACTTTTTTATTAGTCTTCAACTAGCGATCGTTAGATCGCTTGTACGATATACTGCAATACTAATGTATTGCAGTATATCATGATTCTGACAGGCACCTATTAAGCCCTGCCGGAGGCAAGGCTTAATAGGTGTACAGAGATGGCAGACCTGGGGGCGTTCATTAAGCCCCTAGGCAGCCATAGCAACCATCGCCCCCCCCGCGATTGCGTTGAGGGGGGCGCGATGAGCTGTTAGAGGGGGTCGCCCCCCTCTTTCTGACGATTTAAATTCTGCGGTCAGTATTGACCGCAGCATTTAACGAGTTAAACTAGCGGGATCGCGCTCGAGTGCGATGCCGCTAGTTACTCTGAAGAGTCCATACTTACCCCTACCCGACTTTGGCGTATAGATACGTCAAATGTTGGGAAGGGGTTAAAGTTTCACTGGATATCCTGTCCGAATCAAACATCAGGTGTGGTGAGATTCAGCGAGCATGCTGAGCGGTACAGTTGCCGAGTCAACCATAGGACACCAGAGGAGTATTGTGCACAGCTCCTATTCTAATTATTAGCACCTTTGAAATAGTCTCTTCTGGTATCTAACAGTTGTCTCAGCAACTCTCACATCTAGCGCGCTACCTGTATATTTCCATACCTGAAGTAAGCTCACAAGTAAAGTGACACTTTAAGTATATCAGTATGTGTAAGTATATTCATATATAAGTCCAAAATAGCCTGGTCCTGAACTGGTTAAGTAACATGTATGTATATATCATAAGTTATCTTAAACCTAATTGGTTTAGCTACCCCTGCAATGAGGCTATACTTAAAATTGTGTGTGTTTCCTATTGGCTTTTGTATGTTCTCACTGTTTGACATCATGTCCTATATAAATAAATGACACAGGGCGTCAATCCACAGAGAATGTCACAGTGTGATACTCAGGTGTACTTCCGTGTCTGCGTCTTCTCTCCGAGGCCCCTGATTTGGACTCTGAGGCTGGATTCTTAGAGTACCCTCAGCTCTCTCAAACTCAGGCTACTCTGACATTTCATTGGTGCCGAAACCCGGGACTCACAACGGGCCAGTTAACCGGACACTTGCTGCTAATCGAAGGATCGGTGAAACTAAAAGCTGCGGTGAGTAAGAACCTATGATTCTTACAAAATCTTTTCACCCATCCCTTGTGCCTGTGGCATTAGCTGGTGGACTGTCTCAAGCTGGGTCCCATAGACTCCAGCCTGTGGATCAGTATGAATGTAATAACCTGTAGTGACAATTAGTCAAGGTCTACAAAAGATAGTGTGTCTGGAATGGCCTAATATGGAGGTTGTTTCTTTATGATTGTACTGTGTTTGATGATCAAGATTACTAGAGACCAGGGAAAATAATATCCTACCGCAAGACTATAAAAAGGACTGGCAAGAAAGTGACATTAATTCCAAGTTCTGGGAACTGGTAGTACAGTAAATCTCCAAATGGGTAGTTCTTTAAGTAAAAAAAACGTCCGGGGGATGGTGGTCATCTAGTGGTTGATATAGTGGCCAGTAGAGAAGTAAAGGAGGTGGTAGAAGGTTGTGTAAGAATGTTAAAACGAGCAAAAATGTGAAAGGGAGGTTGTTTAGTTAGTTCAAGATGGAAAACTTTCATAAAACAACAATGCAGGATGGTTGAACGACCATGAACTGACATCTAAGCGGAACTATGGAAGAGTGTGTCAATGAATGTTGTACGTGCATACAGGCATAGATTTTAACAAGAAGGGTGACTGCACTAGCGATGCTCAAGTGAAGTATACTAATAACATTGCAGTGAGTAATGTGGATTATGACGAGAAGTATGATGTAGACATGTATACAGCATTTGTATTGGAAGAAGAGTCCAAGGAGCAGACTGGTGTAAATGAGAATGGACTGACAAATGTAAATCTCTACCCAATGTTAGGGGGAAAAAAAAGATCCAGATTGAATACATTTTGTGTATCTTTTGAACTGTTAGTTATTTTAGAGTGTGTAAAAAAGGCCTGTTGTGAACACGGCCGCTGACCGCCAACACGTCCTATTTACCGGTAGCCGCAACCGCAGGACACTCTCATCATGCCGGCGTCTCCCTCCCCGGAGATACTGGCACACGCTGCTGCTCCCCACTGATCCCTGTAGGGTGTGCCCGCTCGTTCCCGGCCTTAAAGGGCAGGCGCGCGCGCACCAATGCAAAGTTCCCTAGCCAATCTCTATACAACGTGGACTTGGCTCTGCCCTCCCTCTCCTTACCTGAGCGTTGTTGCGTCGGTCCATGTTCGACATTGAAAATGGTCCCTTAGTTGTATCCTGTATCCAGTGTTCCCGTTTCCAGTATCCCATATCC
This sequence comes from Rhinoderma darwinii, assembly GCF_050947455.1. Classification (NCBI taxonomy): domain Eukaryota; kingdom Metazoa; phylum Chordata; class Amphibia; order Anura; family Rhinodermatidae; genus Rhinoderma; species Rhinoderma darwinii. The sequence goes on from NC_134691.1 coordinate 198,874,251, forward strand.
AATAATTGTGTTTGTTCCAGTGCGAAATCTAGTATCATAGTCGAGAGTGTCATCTGTGCCAAGTATCATATGTGCCAAGTGTCATCTGTGACAAGTGTCTGCTTCACCACGTGTCTGGACGTCAAGTGTCAGCCACGCCGAGTGTTTTACTCAGGTACTCTTGTCCTAAAGACTATCGTTGATTGTTGTTTGGCCAGCTGCTACTCCACTATGGCGGAGCGGCCTAGTGGGTTCACATACCACATAGCCATGACAGTACGCTCAGTCCATGGATCCCGCTGGTAAACCAAAAACAGCAGTTCAGATGATGCAAGCGGAGATGCGTTATCTACGGGCACGCCAGGACCAGCTCCTACAGGCTGTAAACTTCATAATTGCCAGTTTGGATATTCCTTCTATACCTCCTCTGGCTACGTCCGCTGCTCCACCACATGCTATCCCTCCTGTCTCTCCTGAATCTACAATTTCGTTGCCGCTACCTCCTCACTACGACGGGGATCCAAAGACCTGTAGAGGCTTCAATAATCAGTGTACAATCCACTTCGAATTACGCACCCATCTTTTCCCCTTTGATGAGGCCAAAGTCGCTTTTATTATTTCTCTCCTCTCTGGTAAAGCCATGGCATGGGCCATCTTGGAACGAGAATTCTCAGATTTGTCACTGTTTCTAGAGACTTTTCGTACAGTGTTCGAGGAACTGGGTCGAACATCTCAGCAGCTGCCTCACTGCTCACCCCCAACCAAGGGGAGTCAACAGTAGGGGCGTACGCCATCTCCTTCCATACACTGGCAGCGGAGCTGGCCTGGAATAATGAAGCCTTAGTGGCGACTTTCTGGCAGAGTCTTGCCTCTCCCGTAAAGGTAGAACTGGCAGCTTGAGAGCTTCCTGCTACCTTGGATGCCCTAATACTTTTGGCAACCCAGATCGATATGGGGATCCAAGAGCTCTCTCTGGAAATTAATCGGGAGAAAATGTCTTGTCGACTGGCCCCAAAATTTCAAAGGCCGCTACTGCCCTGTTCTGCTGCACCTCCGGAGGAGCCTATGCAGGTAGACAGACTCTGTGCGAACAGGAACGGCAACACAGATGATTGACTGGATTATATCTGTACTGTGGCCACAAGGGACATTACGTGCGCCAATGCCCGCAAAAGCTAGGAAACTCCAGCACCTAGGCTTGATTAGAGAGAGAATCCTAAGTAAATCTTCCTCAACCACTAAATTCTCTCCCAGATTTTTCTATCCCTGTGTCTATCATTACCGGTGAAGGATCGAACTCTGTCCTGGCTTATCCTAATTCCGGAGCGGCTGCAAATTTTATCCAGCAGGATTTAGTTGATAGTCTCCACTTGACCACAGTTCCTCTGGAGAAACCTCTAGCGGTCGCCTCTGTAGATGGACAACCCCTGCCTGACCCTATCTTGTCTATCACTAAACCATTGAGACTACAGATAGAGATCAGTCATTCAGAGCTGATAGCTTTAGATAAGACATAGAAAGCTATCAACCCCATCTTGCTGGGATTGCAATGGCTTCGCCAGCACGCTCCAGTCCTTGATTGGAATTCCAGAAAGGTCCTCAAGTGATGACCCCGATGTCTTCATGCCTGCCTCAGGTTCATCCCGTTCTTTCTCCGCTACCTCAGTCATTCTCTGGATTGCCTCCATAGTATGCGGATGTCTTCAGCAAGGAGGCGGCATAGGTCCTTCCTCCTCATCGTCCATATGACTGTCATATTGAGTTGCTCCCTGAAGCCTCACTCCCTCGTGGACGGGTTTACCCGCTTTCCCTGCCTGAAACCCAGGCCATGTCGGAGTATGTCAAGGAGAACCTGATGAGGGGTTCATCAGGAAGAGGAAAAAGGATAGGTTTTCGTGGAGAAAAAGGTTGGGTCACTCCGACCGTGCATTGATTACTGTTAGTTAAACCAAGTCACTGTAAAAAACAAGTACCCTTGCCTGCTTATCTCTGAGCTCTTCGACAGTATTCATGGAGCCAATGTTTTCACTATGCTGGATCTACGCGGGCCTATAACCTGATTTGTATACGCACAGTTGACCAATGAAAAACCACATTTAACACCCGAGACGGTCACTACGAGTATCTTGTCATGCCCTTTAGACTGTTTAACACTCCAGCAGTGTTCCAAGAATTCGTGAACGATGTGTTCCATGACCTTCTTTGTGTCTGTGTGGTTGTGTATTTTGACGACATCTTGATCTACTCACCTGATTTGACGACACATAGGAAGCATGTACGCCAAGTCTTGTTGCAGCTAAGGGGGAATTAATTATACGTGAAACTGGAGAAGTGCATGTTTGAAAAAAGGTCCTTGCCCTTCCTGGGCTATATTGTCTCCGATCGTGGCCTTCAAATGGATCAGGAAAAGGTGAACTCCATCTTGGAGTGGCCACTTTCTCAGGGTCTTTGAGCTATACAGAGATTTCTTGGATTCGCTAATTTTTATCATCAGTTCATCCCAAATTTGTCCCTTACTGCTCCCATTTCAGCTCTTACCAGAGAGGGAGTGAACGCTAAGGACTGGACCCCTGAGGCAGAGTCAGCATTTTCCAACCTCAAGAGCGCCTTCACTTCTGCCTCTGTTCTACGTCATCCTGATGTTACTCAACAGTTTTCCGTGGAGGTTGATGCCTCTTCCATTGGTGCTGGAGCACTCCTGTTTCAAAAGAATTCCAAGGGGAAGGCAGTATCTTGCGGATTCTTCTCCAAACTCTCCTCTTCTGCTGAGCACAACTACCCCATTGGGGATCGAGAATTACTCTGTCAAGTTAGCCTTGGAAGAATAGAGACATCTGCTAGTGGGGTCTGCTCTTCCCATCATCATCTACACCGATCACAAAAATCTTACATATCTACAGTCTGCACAGAGACTGAACCCTCGTCAAGCCAGATGGTCACTGTTCTTCGCCAGATTTCTTCTCCACTTCCGCCCTGCAGACAAAAACATTAAGGCCGATGCCCTGTCTCGCTCATTCGAAACCGACGACTGATGAAAAACATCAACACATTATTGATCCTTCTAGGATTATTGCTGTAAAACCTCTGCTGATCAAGGACATTTCTCCTGGAAAGATTTTTGTCCGCCCTGCTGACAGGAAAATAATTCTCCGCTGGGGGCATAATTTCAAACTGGCCAGGCATTCAAGTGCCCGCAAGACTCGGGACTTTATCACTGATCATTATTGGTGGCCCTCGCTTCCTAGAGATTTCTTGGACTTTGTTTCCTTCTGTGCTAATTGTGCCCTAAACAAATCCTCTCAATCTAAACCGGTTGGTCTGCTCCAACCTCTACCAGTGCCTAATGATTCCTGGCAACACATTGCCATGGACTTTATCACTGACCTTCCCCCTTCTGCTGGATGTACTACGATCTGGGTAGTAGTGGACCGTTTCTCCAAGATGGCACATTTCGTTCCTTTAACGGGCCTTCCCTCAGCTCCTCGTTTGGCAGATCTGTTCATTCAACACATCTTTCTTCTGCATGGACCTCTGCATATTGTGTCTGACCGGGGTGTACAGTTCCCGTCTTAATTCTGGAGAGCCCCATATAATCTTTTAGATTTGAAACTGGACTTTTCTTCTGCCTATCATCCACAGTCTAATGATCAAGTGGAAAGGATCAACCAAATACTAGGGAATTATCTCCGTCATTAAGTCTCTGTCCATACAACGGAATTCTCATACAACAAACATACAAGTGAGTCTACCGCTTTCCCTCTGTTCTTCATTGTATACAATCAGCTTCCACGAGTTCCTCTTCCTGTGCCAACTATGTCTCAAGTGCCTGCAGCCAATTCTTCCTTCTCGACTTTTCTTCACAGCAAACCAAGTCCGCGATACTTCAAGCAGTTGATCGCATGAAAGCACATGCCGATAAGAGAAGGGTTCAATCTCCATTTCTCCCCAGAGTCAAGGTCTGGCTTTCTTCAAGGAACATTTGTCTGAAGATCCCTTCCCATAAATTCGCTCCCAGGTTACTCGGCCCCTTCGAGGTTTTACAACAAATAAACCTGTGTCCTATAAGCTTTGGCTGCCTCCTATTCTCAAAATTCCCAACTCGTTCCATGTATCTCTCCTAAAGCTTGTGGTCCTGAACAGTTACAGCAAATCCCCGGGTCCAGTCGCTCCCAGCGGTTCTTCTGACATCTTTGAGGTAAAGGAAATCCTGGACTTCAAGAGGGTAGGAGGAAGGACTTTCTATCTGGTGAACTGGAAAGGGTTTGGTCCTGAGGAGAGATCTTGGGAGCCTAAACAGAACACTGATGCCCCAGCTCTCATCAAGAAGTTCCCCTTACGCTCTGGACCTAAGAAGAAGGGGCATAAGGGGGGTATTCTTGCCCCCACGGTCGCTGACCACCAGCATGTCCTGCTTACCGGCAGCCGCGAACGAAGGACACTCTTCATGCGGGCGTCTCCTTCCCCGGAGACGCCGGCACACGCGGCTGCAGCTGCCCAATGATTCCTGTAGGGTGTGCGTGCTCATTCCAGGCCTTAAAGGGCAAACACGCACACAATGCAAAGTTCCCAAGCCAATTCCTATACACCCAGAAGTTTAAAAAGGGCTCTGTCCTTCCTCTCCTTACCTGAGCATTGTTGCGTCTTTCCATGTTCGTCATTGCAAATGATCCCTTAGTTGTATCTTGTATCCAGTGTTCCGGTTTCCTGTATCCTGTATACAATAATTGTGTTTGTTCCAGTGTGAAATCTAGTATCAGTGTCGAGAGTATCATCTGTTGCAAGTGTCATCTGTGTCAAGTGTCTGCTTCGCCACGCATTGCTACACCACGTGTCTGGACGCCAAGTGTCAGCAACGCCGAATGTTTGCCGGGTGTTCTACACAGGTACTCTCAGGGACTATCATTGTTGTTTTGCCAGCTGCTACTACGCTTCGGCGGAGCAGCCTAGTGGTTCCACATACCCCATAGCAATGACAAGCCCTGGAACACTGTACTTAAGCACAAGGTTGTGTGAATAGGCTAGCATTTTAAAAGTACTTTAGAAGTTTCAACAACAAAGTTAGCTGTCTAAAGTCAGGTTTTCGAATGATAAATACAGAGTCTTAGTTTCTTTCAGCATTTTGACTTGCTGAGACTCATAGTTCTACAAGAATGGGTCCAAAGGAGGGGGTGGTGAGAGGCAAGAGGCAGCTGTTTAGAGTACGTGGGAGTGTTAGAAGGAAGGTGAAATGTCCTTGGAAGATACAATTGTGCCTTATCTCCACACACTGCTGTTCTTCGTACCGCCCTCAGTAACACACTATGCTGAGAGGTGCTCTCTCGTGTCTGAAGGATAAAGCCACTGATATTCTCTCAACCATGATCTCATAATGGTCCCACACGCGGATAGTGAAATACTACAACAAGCTCAGACCAAGTATTTGTCTGCATAAAAGATAGACTACAAATGTGGACTGTTGGAAATATAGCGCTAGGGATGAGCTATATTCACCAGTGGTGGGTGCTAGGCTAGACTCTCTAAGTATGAAGTCTCACTTCTTGCATTTTCACATGTTATTATCAAACGTAGCGTTTTGAACCCAGCTACATGGCTTCCGATGGGTCCAGAAGTATGGGAGGAAGAGAAGGAAAATACAGATATTGAAAATTCTGACCCTCCCCACGATTGCTTAAAAGTAATAAAGGATGAGACACAGGGTCTTGAAAACATATTTACAGACGCAATTCCTAAGGTAAATCTTGAGTATTTTGTAGATTAATCTAGATACCATCAGGATGGAGAATACAAAACTGGATATGCCGTGGTAACCACCACTGCCCTAACAAAATGGTGTATAGGTATGGTGTACCTGAGGTGCTTGAAAGTGACATAGGTACATATCCAGGTTGTCAGGACAAAGTCACTTTTATAAGCCATTGTATATCCCAGGGACCCAAACATTTGTCCCCAGTAGAAGCAATACGAGACACTCCTGTCCCAGCCACTCCCAGACAACTGCGTGCTTTTCTGGGACTGATAGGATACTGTAGGGAGTGAATACCAGGAGAGTCCAAGCTCCTACAACCCCTGTATGACTGTCTATCCCTCGAGCCATTCCAATTGCCAGATGAGGCGCTCACATGTTTTCGCAAACTAGTCCTCCTACTGCAAAAAGCTCCTGCCTTAAGACAATTTTGAGCTTTCCTTCTACATGTTTTGCCATGAGAATGTGGGCCACGCACACAAAAGCATGAAGGCAAACAGAGACCCATAGCTTACCTATCCGTGAGAGTGGATGCGGTGATCCGAGGTGCGCCTTTCTGGGTACGAGCCATAGCAGAGGCCTCGGAGTTAGTCCAGAAAGCAGCGGATTTTGTATTGGACCACCCCTTGGTACTCATGGACCCTCATAGCGTCAATGCCCTCCTACACCAGGTACAGACCAAGAACCTTTTTGCAGCCTGCCTCACCAAGTAGGAGGTTACCTTGCTCACCTTACCCAAACTCAATATGCAGAGATGTTCCATTTTTAACCCTGATACATTACTTCCGCAAGGTCCAAAAAGAGGGGAATAGTGACGAGACTGATCAGTTACATCTCATTGAGACACCGCACAATTGTTTAGACTTAATCAACTCAGAGCTAGAAGGTCTACAGAAAGTGTGTGAGACACCAATAAGTAACTTGGGGATTACTTCCTTTGCCTCCACAAAATCCCCCTCACAACTCTGTTGCACGCCCGGAGTTCATAACTCCCCTGTGGTCAGAGATCAGCAGATCTAGTAGAAGAAGACCCAATGATTGACGGCATCTTTTGGACTAGCAGGTTCTACTTCAAGGCTTTCTATTATCCATCTGAGTGCAGGTCCTTCTCCTTGTCACACTTGTTTCCTGGGGATAAGTGATCAAACAAACTCTTGCCTCTCATTCCTTTTCCCTTCAAGAGGGAAATTTTAGTTTTTTGCTAAGATATTACGTCAATTGTTGTATTGTTTCTGATGTTTTGTATGTTGTATTAGTGTTCATTTACTGTGCCATTTTTTCTTTATTGTATCCATAAATTTCATCTCATTGGTTCCCTTGTAGGGGGGATTACTTCTAATAGTGCTTTTCGATACCTAAATGGGAGTTAAAATTCTGTCTATTAATGCTCAGGCCTGAACTCCCCGTTTAATGATCCCTTCTTTGGAAGGAAGCTTTTAATTCTAAATGTGACGTTCTTTGTGTACAGGAATCACACCTATCTTCTCGAGAGTCTCACCTATATAAAAATAGACATTTCCACACATTATTCTTGCGTCTAAGGAAGTTAAAAAGGCTGGTGTTATTATAGCAGGAAAATAGCCTGCCGCATTCAAATCAGTGGTCTCTTGCTCTGATCCGCAAGTTAGATATATAATATGTCTGTGAGATAGACAATAAAATGTACAAACTGGTTACTTTATATGCCCCAAATACGAGATAAATTCCATTTATTAAAAAAGTAATAACTAAAGCTAAATCACTTCAGAAAGGTGGTCTGATAGTCTGTTGTGACTTCAATGTAGTGATTAATTCCAATATAGATCGTACTAAGGGTGGTAGTAGATTGTCTCTTGATTTGCAATCTTTCGTTTTAGAGGAAGGATTGCATGACATTTAGAGGTATCCGCATGCTTCCGAGAAAGAGTACACTTGTTACTCTGCCCCTCATAAAGTGTACTCTAGGATTGATTTTCTCCTGGTAGATGGAACAATTTTGTTGAATTCCTAATCTTCTAGGACTTATAACCTGGTCAGACCATGCTCCAATTAAACTTTTACTTAACCCCTTAACGCTCCATGACCTACTATTAGGTCATGCTAACTATAGCGTTCGCGCTCAGTGACCTAATAGTAGGTCATGGAGTAAACACGGCGCCGTTCGCGTGGGGCGCGTTCATGAGCTGTGACAGCTGCTGTTTCAGACAGCAGACAATCACTGCTTAATGTGCCGGGACCGATCGCGGAGCTCCCCCGCAGGTTAACCCCTTAGAAGCCGCGTTCAATAGTGAGCGCGGCTTCTTAAGGGTTAAGCCACAATCGACGGCCTGATCCGCGATAGCGGCCGGCGATCGTGACTATGGCAACGAGAATCCTAACAATGGACTCTGGCTACGCCATCAACGGAAGCCTAGTGGGTCCTATGCTTGCTGTCAGTGAGTAGCTGACAGCTCTAATACACTGCACTACGCATGTAGTGCAGTGTATTAGAATTGCGATCAGGGCCTCCTATGCTGAAGTCCCCTAGTGGGACAAAGTAATAAAGTCAAAAACAAATTAAAAAAAGTTGTGTAAATATAAGAAAATAAAAGTTTTAAAAGTGATAACAGTAAAAATCCCCCTTTTCCCTTGTCAGACCTTTATTTATTTATATTTATTAAAAATAAACAAATAAACTATACATAATTGGTATCGCCGCGTCCATAACGGCCTGAACTACAAAATGATGTCGTTATTTATCCCGCACGGTGAACGCCATAAAAGAAAATAATAATAAACCGTACCAGAATCACAATTCTTTGGTCACTTCACCTCCCAAAAAATGGAATAAAAAGAGATCAAAAAGTCGCATGTACCTAAAAATGGTACTGATCGAAACTACAGTTCATTACGCAAAAAATAAGTCCTCGCACGGCTTTATTGATGGAAAAATAAAAAAGTTCTGGCTCTTAGAATAAGGTAACACAAAAAGTGAATGATTTTTACAAAACGTATTTTATTGTGCAAACGCCATAAGACCTAAAAAAAACCTATAAACATCTGGTATCGCCACGCAGAATAAAGTGAATATGTCATTTATAGCGCACGGTGAACGCTGTAAAAAAAATCGAACAAAAAAACAATAGTAGAATTGCTGTTTTTTAGTGGACAACGCCTCTTAAAAATAGAATAAAAACGGATCAAAAAGCCGCATGCACCCCAAGAAAACTACAATGAATTCCTCAAGGGGTCTAGTTTCAAAAATGGGGTCACTTTTGGGGGGTTTTCACTGTTTTGGCACCACAAGACCTCTTCAAACCGGACATGGTGCCTAATAAAAAAGAGGCCTCAAAATCCACTAGGTGCTCCTTTGCTTCGGAGGCCGGTGCTTCAGTCCATTATCACACTAGGGCCACATGTAGGATATTTCTCAAAACTGCAGAATGTGGGCAATAATTATTGAGTTGAGTTTCTCTGATAAGACTTTTTGTGTTATAAAAAAAATGGTATAAAGAGGATTTTCTGACAAAAAAAAAAATGTAAATTTCACCTCTACTTTGCTCTAAATTTCTGTGAAACACCTAAAGGGTTCATAAACTTTCTAAATGCTGTTGTGAATACTTTTGAGGGGTCTAGTTTCTAAAATGGGGTGTTTGATAGGGGTTTCTAATATATAGGCCCCTCAAAGCAACTTCAGAACTGAACTGTAACCTAAAAAAATAAATAAATTAGACAATACTTCGCTTCTTACATTATACTGATAATGAGCAGCGCCCACCCCGAGATGACCCCAGTTTTGACCGTTTCTATAAACAGAGACCCCTATTAGACCGTTTCAGTGTCCGGTTTTCCCAAGCATACACCCCCGAGAAGTGTATTTCTATTGATCAGTCCTTGGTAGATTTTAAAGGGAGGGTTCAATTCCGCGAGTACCTGCCGGGTAAGAGGGCAAGGTATGGCGTGAAGATGTATAAGCTGTGCAAGAGTGCATCAGGGTATACCTACAGGTTTAGGATATATGAAGGGAAGGACACAAGTATTCAGCCCCCAGAATGCCCACCCTTACTGGAGATAATGCAAAAATTGTGTGGGATTTGGTGCTGCTGGACCAGAGTTACCACCTCTACCAGGATAATTTTATACCAGCGTCTCGCTCTTCAAGTGCCTCGCTTCCAGAAGTCCTGCGGCATGCGGCACTGCTAGAAGAAATCTGAGAGGCCTCCCTAAGACTCTGCTTGGGCAAACACTCAGAAGGAATTTCAAGAGGTGATTATCAAGAACCTAATCTTTAGGGACCAAGAAGGGGGGGGCACCCAGTACTTCTGGAAGCGGGGGCACCCAGTACTTCTGGAAGCGGGGCCACACGCATCGTACCAGGGCAACACTTTCCAGGAGAAGTTCCCCAAACTGGCAAGAAGAGAAAAAGTCAAGAGGTACAAAGTCTGCTATAAGAGGGGGATAAGGGAGGACACAATATATCAATGTGACACGTGTCCCGAAAAACCAGAGCTCTGTATGAAAGAGTGTTTTAAAATTTATCATACATCCCTTGGTTTATAATTTACCCCAATTTTACTTACCCTGATGTACTCCACACAGCTTATCACCCCTCGTCTTTCCCCTCTGGGCCCTGTTGTGTGCCCAGGCAGCTGATAACAGCCACATGTAGGGTATTGCCATACCCAGGAGAACCCACATTACAGTTTATGGGGTGTATGTCTCCGGTCAAAATGCTCACTACACCTCTAGATGAATGCCTTAAGGGTGTAGTTTTAAAACGGGGTCACTTCTTGCGGGTTTCAACTGTACTGGTACCTCAGGGGCTTCTGCATACATGACTTCGCACCAGAAAATCTCCCATGGGCCCAAACCACAGTTTATCACCACAAATGGGGTATTGCCGCATTCAGTACAAATTGGGCAACAAAATGGAGTATTTTATTTCTTGTAAAATTAAAAAAATTTGAGCCAAGACGACATATTATTGGAAAAAATATATATATTTTTTCATTCCCAGCCCAATTCAAATAAGTTCTGTGAAGAAACTATGGGGTCTAAATGGTCACATTACCCATAAATGAATTCCTTGAGGGGTGTCGTTTCCAAAATGGGGTCACTTCTGGTGGGTTTCCATTGCTTTGATACCTCTGGGGCTCTGCAAATGCGACATCGCACCCGAAAACCAATCCAGCTAATCTGGACTCCAACAAACACATAGCGCTCCTTTCCTTCTGAGCCCTCCCATGGGCCCAAACGGCAGTTTATCACCACAAATGGGGTATTGCCGCACTAAGGACAAATTGGGCAACAAAATGGGGTATTTTGTTCCCTGTGAAAATAAGAAATTTTGATCACAAATGACATCTTATTGGAAAAAATTTCATTTTTTAATTTCACAGCCCAATTCAAATAGGTGCTGTGAAAAAACTGTGCGTTCAAAATCGTAACAACAAACATAAATGAATTCCTTTAGGGGTGTAGTTTCCAAAATGGGCTCACTATTGGGGGATTCCTACTGTTTTGGCACCTCAACACCTTTTCAAACCTGGCATGCTGCCTAAAATATATTCTAATAAAAAAGAGGCCTCAAAATGCACTAGGTGCTTCCTTGCTTCTAGGGCTTGTGTTTTATTCCACGAGCGCACTAGAGACACACGTGGGGCATTTCTAAAAACTGCAGAATCTGGACAATACATATTTAGTAGTGTTTCTGTGGTAAAACCTTCTGTGTTGCAGAAAAAGTTTTAATAAAATTGAAATTCAGCAAGAAAAATTAAATTTGCAAATTTCACCTCCACTTTGCTTTAATTCCTGTGAAATGGGCTTTTGAAATTTTCTTAAAAATATGAGAAATTGCTGTTTATGTTCTAAGCCTTGTAACGGCCAGGAAAAATAAAAGAATGTTCAAAAAACGATGCCAATCTAAAGTAGACATATGGGAAATGTGAACTAGTAACTATTTTGGGTGGTATAACCGTCTGTTTTACAAGCAGACTATTTTTTCAACATTTTCTCTAAATTTTGCAATTTTTCACTAATAAACACTGAATATATCGACCAAATTTTACCACGAACATGAAGCCCAATGTGTCACGAGAAAACAATCTCAGAATCGCTTGGATAGGTTTAAGCATTCCGACGTTATTACCACATAAAGTGAAATATGTCAGATTTGAAAAATGGGCTCTGAGCCTTAAGGCCCAAACTAGGCTGCGTCCTTAAGGGGTTAATTCTTATGGATCCCCTTGGAGATTCAATACCTATCTTTTAAAATCTACCACAATTCAATCTTCTGTAGATGTTGCCTTGAAATAATTTTTTCACAGAAATTTTGACACAGTATTATCACCAGAGATCCTTTGGTGTGGCCATAAGGCCTAAATTAGAGGTTTATTTATTCATTCAAGAACACGCAAGAGCTAAAAGGGAAAGAAATAAAACTCTTGACTCCCTATTTGCTAGGATTCAAACCTTGGAAATGCAACTAAAAACGCACCCTTTTGATCCCCGTAGACAAGAATTGAGGACTCATAGGGACTAATTACTCTCACATTATCTCTTGTCATATGAAAAAACCCTAAAAAAAATTTATTGGACTTTTTATGTCCAAGGGGACAGACCTAGTAAAATTCTGGCTGGACAAGTTAAACAACATGTAGCGAAATCTAAAATGTAATTCTTGAAATCCCCAGATGGTTCCAAAATTTATGACCCACAAAAAATCACGGAGGCCTTTGCTACATATTATAGTTCATTATATAACCTTAAAGATGATCCTTCTCTGCCTGTTATAACCAAAGACAAAGTTCCTGCCTTTTTAACTCACATAAATCTCCCGACTCTTTCTGAGTCGCAGTTAACTCTTTTGAATGCCCCTTTTACTTCTGATGAAATACGTAAAATAATTCTTCAATCCAAACAAAATAAATCTCCTGGCCCTGACTACTTGCCGAATGAATATTACAGAACCTTCTTAGACAGTTTAATACCCCATTTACAAAATACCTTCTCTGGGATAGCTCCCCAGCCAATTTTCGTCTGTTATCCCTGCTAAATTGCGACAAAGCTTTATGCAAAATTATTAGCTTCTAGATTAAAAGTCTGCCTGTCATCTTTAATTGCTTTAGATCAAGTAGGCTTTGTTACGGGTCGTCAGGCTAGTGATGGTACTTACCCAAATAGCCCAAAATTCTACAAACCCAACCATTTTTATTTCCCACAGATGCTGAAAAAGCATTCGATAGGGTTAACTGGCAGTATTTGGAAGGTATATTGGACAAATTTGGATCTAACGCTTTTATAAAATCTGCCATTCTCTCCCTATATTCTTCATCATCAGCAGTGGTCCTTTCTTTTGGATTCGCATCTAATCCCCTCTCTAACTGCACGTGTCAAGGTTGTCTATTGTTCCCTTTATACTTAGCCTTGTGCATGGAACCCCTCGCGAAAATGATCCGCAGCTCCCAAAAAGTGTTAGGGATCGTAGTTGTAAAGATAGAACATAAAATCGGCCTTTATGCAGATGATGTTATTTTATCTTGCACCTCTCCATTACCTTCACTAAATGAAGTACTATATATAATTTCACAGTTTATTAATATTTCCCATTATAAACTAAACGTTTCCAAATCGCTGATGTTCCCTATTAACATCGACCCAACACTTAAAACAAATTTATCTGTATCTCGCTTGGCATGGGCTACCTCTGGCCTTCCCTATTTAGGTATAAAACAATTCCTTATCTCATTCCTACCTCCATTACCTCACAAATTCAAAAAGTATTTCTTTGTTTCATTTAGAATAAAAAAAGGGCTAGGTTGGCGAAGTCATTACTCTTTCGTTAAATTAAAGATGGGGATTGGGGGTCACAGATGTAGTAGCATACAATATAGCGACTTTTATGGATGAATTGAATTCTCCATCTCCTAACCTGTGTGTAATGTCGGGGTAGGGAGACAGACAGGTGAGCCCTAATCTGCCCGCCACTCGGTCCCTGCCTACTTGCATGGCCCGTCCTAGGCGACGGCGTACAACTGGGCGACGGTCCCAACGCTCAATAAGTGCACAGACAAACAGACGAGGGTACACAGAAGCTAAGGGAAATGGGGCAGTTGCCCACGGCAACACCGTGAGCAACAAGAGTAGTGAACGAGCCGAGTCAAACCAGGAGTGTACGAGGTACCAAACGCAGAGCAGGAGAGTAGTCAGTAAAGCCAGGGTCAAATTGAAGCAGAGGTCAATAGTACAAGCAGGAACAGCAGAGCTAGGAAACCAGACAGAATTACAGGCAAAGGAAAAGCAGGAAATGAAGGTATAAATAGACCGAGGGCGGGAGCTAGCTCCGTCTGGTCAGGCTGTGATAGGTTCTCCCACTACTCAGCCTACCAGCCTGAGTGGTAGCAGATCAAGTCACTCTATCAGACCTAGGAGCAGATGCAGACTGATTAATCACGGGCGTCGACACAGAAGCTGTGTCTGGTAAATCTATGTCTGAGTCCTTAAAATCTTGGAAGATGTATGCCTGTAAATTTAAATGGCTTCATATTCCCCTTGGGCATATCCCATTATTAGCGGTTACTCCTTTTTCCTCTCATATTTGCATTGTTCCTTGGCATGCTGCGGTTATGAAGGTCCTTTCTGATTTTTATGACAATGGGGTGATACAATCCTTTGACACTCTAACTACTAAATATGGCCTTTCCCCTGTTCTTTACTTTCAGTATCTTCAAATGAGGCACATATTGCAATCTCTATCCTTCCCATTGAAACCGAATTCTTGGTCTTCTTTTTAAAAGTTTCTATTTAAATGGCAAGGTCTTTCTAAGGGATTTTCTTGTGTTTATGCTCTTTTGTTAAAAAGAGACTTGTCTGGTAAGTCTTCTTATATGTTGAGGTGGGAGGAGGAGATGGGAGATTCATTGTCTTTACACCCATGGACAAAAGCGTCTACCTGGTTATTTAGTCATACTAAATGTATTAAATCACTTAGAGCTTATGCATAAGATTCATCTCCGATGGTATCTCACTTTGTCGAGACCCTCTCACTTCTTTGAGGGAAATTAAAATGTGTGTTGGACGGGTTGTGGGCAGATTGGTTCTGCTTTTCACATGTGGTGGTCTTGCCCCACTGTAAAATTCTTTGGAAAGAAGTGTTCTATTTAATTTCCAGATTATCTGGTATACCTATTTATGCTACCCCGGCATTGGCTGTCCTTGACATAGGTCTGGAGGACATTCCCTCAGTCTTCAGAGTAGTAATACATCATATTCTTATTTCAGCAAGAAATTGTCAATTTCTAAATCAGAAGTTATCAGAAGAGTAAACAGTAACGGTCATCATGAAACTATCCTTTCGCAGAATATTACGACATACCTTAGTGTATTAAAGGCTTGGCAGCCCTGGATGAACTCTCAATACTATTCTTCTTTTTTATAAATTCTTTTATTTTCCATTTTCAGTAACACACAAAAGAAAATAAAGTGCCTACATGAGAAGCACAAACATCGGCACACAGGTCAATATATGCAGCTACAGTAAATGCGAAAAACATTATCCTGAAACCAGCAGCCTTGCACAGCGACCTGTAAGAAACAGGACATACAGAGAGAAAGAAGTAAAAGAAGAAGGGAAGCTGAAGAAAAAGAGGAAGGATAGGGAACTGACATAACGCACCAGACCAGGAGAATTAAACTCAAGAGGCAATAATGGTCCTAAACTCCACAGAAGATTGAAATTTAATCCAATGATGCCAGGTTTTAAGGAATTTAGCATGGGTCCCTCTCATGGATGCAGTGAGATCCTCCATTCTCATAATCTCCTGGATCTTGCTGAACAACATACCAACCGACGGAGGGCAAGATTGTCTCCACAGTGCAGGAACGCATGCTCTAGCTGCATTCACCAGATGGCGAATCACTGAGCGCCTGTACGTAGATAATGGAATATCACACAGATGGAGCAGGAAGAAGGCCAGGGAACATGGAAGGGGAAAATCCATAAATTTGGAGGAGATGCGCCACACTTCTGACCAGAAGTCTGTCAACTGCGGGCAGTCCCAAAAGATGTGTAAAATTGTGCCCACATGATCTCCACATCTCCAACACAACGGTGAAACTGCAGGTATTAATGTGTGCAATCTGGAAGCACGACAAAATCTTAAATCCCGCCTCCTGGAATCTGCTAGCCATGGAGGATTTATGTGTCATTGTAAACAAATGATCCTGATGTTCCGCAGTAAATGTTAGACCCAATTCCCTCTGTCAACTAAGCAAATAGAAAGGTGTGGAAAGGTTGGATGGAGAAATCAGAAGGGCATAAAGTCGGGACAGCGAATGACGCACTGTGCCCGTGCCGATGCGAAGAAGCTCAAATTGGGAACTATCCCGAGAGTATGCCGATGGGTTAGGTAAGGACGTGAGGAAATGTCTCAACTGAGTAACCTGCTAGAAGGTAAAGGAGTGAGGGTGTCCGTGCCGATAGGGGAATGTGTTTGCCCAGCTAAGGCAGTGCCTGCAATGGGACAGCAAAGAAGGTCTGTTCCATAGACACCCACTGTTTAACCGCAGTATGTCTAAACCAGTCAAAAATTTGCGATAAATGTGAGGCCTGATGGTAGGAGACAAAATCCGGGAGGCGAACACCACCCTCACATTTAGCACGAAAAAGCATAGAACGGGCAATACGAGCTGGTTTCCCCACCCATATGAATCTATGAAGTATGGACAGCAGGGCTTGAAAGAAAGGGCGTGGAATGTGGGCGGGCAGAGCTTGGAAGAGGTACAAAATCTGCAGTAAAATATTCATTTTAAATATTGCGCACCGACCAAACCAGGTAAAGGTGCCCGTCGTCCAGGAGTCCAAAACGCTCTTCATGCATTTAAGAAGCGGAGGGTAGTTCACCGCATATAGGCGAGACAGATCACTGTAAAGCCGGACCCCCAAATATTTGAGCGAATCCCTATCCCATTTAAAAAAGAGGGACTCCACAAGAGACTGTGACAACAAGATATTGTGTGCCTCCGACTTCTGGTAGTTACTCTTGAAATTGGAAAATATTGAGTATCTACTCAACTCCGCCATCAGATTGGGCAAGGAAATCCTGAGTGCTGTGAGAAATAAAGAGCAGGTCATCCGCATATGCTGCAACCTTATGGGACCTCTCTCCCAAAGAAATGCCCGCTATATCCAGATTGGAGCAAACATGGCACAAGAAGGGCTCCAAGCATAAAATAAAAATTAAGGGGGACAAGAGACAACCTTGCCTAGTACCATTTCAAATAGCGAGCGAGGAGGAGAAGTGACCATTAACCTTAACCCGGGCCGAGGGGGAGGAGTAGAGACTCGAAATCAATTGCATCATATGGGTGCCTAATCCAATATACCGTAAGGTGGCCAGCATAAAGTCCCAGTTGACCCTGTCAAAGGCCTTCTCCGCGTCCGTGGACAGAAAGAACGTGGGCAGAGCCGAGGCAGCAGCTTGATATATTAAATTAATAGCCCTTGTGGTATTATCACGAGCTTCCCTAAGAGGCATAAAACCCACCTGGTCATTATGAATAACAGTTTGTAGAAGCGGGATCATCGTATATGCCAAAATTTTCGCCAACAACTTTAGATCGACGTTTAACAATGATATAGGGCGTTAAATTTGGCACAGGGAAGGGTCCTGTAAAGGATCTGCCAGGCACAGCTTCTTTATCAACGCCCATAGGTAATCAGTCTGCACCTGCTTCTAGGTCTGTGAGACTGACTCCATCTTCCACCACTCAGGATGGCAGGCTTAGGAGTGGGAGAGCCTATCGCAGCCTGGCCAGACGGAGCTAGCTCCCGCCCTCTGTCTATTTATACCTGCCTTTCCTGTTCCTCCTTGCTTGTGAATCTTCTCTGTTGGTTTCCTGGCCCTGCTGCAGCTTCTTGTACTATTTGTCCCTGCTTCGTATTGACCCTGGCTTGCTGACTACTCTCCTGCTCTGCGTTTGGCACCTCGTACTCTCCTGGTTTGACTCGGCTCGTTTACTACTCTTGTTGCTCACGGTGTTGCCGTGGGCAACTGCCCCGTTTCCCTTAGGTTCTGTGTTCCCTTGTCTGTTTGTCTGTCGTGCACTTATTGAGTGTAGGGACCGTCGCCCAGTTGTACCCCGTCGCCTAGGGCAGGTCGTTGCAAGTAGGCAGGGACTGAGTGGCGGGTAGATTAGGGCTCACTTGTCTGTTTCCCTACCCCCATCATTACAGGTCCTTCCCCTCCTTGGGTATCACCGTAATGTAAGCCCGCAGCATATCTTTGGGAAGGGAACTCCCCTCAGTAAGGGAGTTAAAGGCATGTAGGAAATGGGGAGAAAGCAGGCCTTATGGGACTGTTCCAACAAATGTATTCGGGACAATAGATCCAGACAGTGTGCAGCCCACTCCCTGTTTAGTTTAGAACCAATGCGAATGAAGGAAGCGCAAAGTACACACTTATGAGCCTCCCAAATGCAGAGAGGGTCAACGTCCGGAGAGACATTTGTGGAAAACTACTCTTGGAGCTCCCTGGGTATATCCGTCACCACCGTCGAATCCTACAGAAGCGATTCATTCAAGCGCCACTGCCAGGAACGAGGGTGGACCGTTGGGAGGGAGAGAGTAAGTGTGATAAGAGCATGATCAGAAAAGGTAATATCCTCCATGGAAGCTGACGTGAGGCCGGAAAGATGTGTATGACATAGAAAGAAATAGTCTATTATGGAGTATGAGTTATGGGGGGGCCGAAAAGAAAGTATAGTCTTTTGTTGACGGGTGCATGAGACGCCACGCATCAATTAATTGATGCTCATGTAACAACAGACGAATACGACGATGGGCAGACCTAGATAAGGAAGAATGCCCTCGTGAGGAGTCTAAAGTGGGGTCTAGGGGGACATTCAAGTCACCACCCAGTATTAGAGTACCATTCAGAAAGTCATCCAACTCCGCCAGGACCCTTTCTAGAAAGGAAACCTGACCAGAGTTAGGGAGAAAATACGAGGCCAGTGTGAACAGAGTGTTAGCCAGCCTACCTTTCACGAAGAGATACCTTCCCGCTCCATCAGTGCGAGTCTCCACATGTTCCCAAGGGAGAGAGCGTGAAATCAGGATGGATACCCCTTTAGTCTTAAAATCTGGGGACACGCTATGATACCCATCCGTATAATGTGAATCTGTGAGCTTCGGTATACAATCAGCCCGGAAGTGGGTCTCCTGAAGGAAGCTTTTTTTCTTCCAGAGAAGACGGAGAATACAGAACCTCTTTTCAGGGATGTTCAAACACTGCGCATTCAGGGAAACAATGGTAATGTTAGACATAATGGGGGAGGAAGAAGAAGACCGAGAGGGGAAAGGAAGGAAACCAAGAAAGAAAAAGTCCCCTTAGAAGAGACAGAAGTATCAGAACAATGGAACAAGATAGCCCCACTAAAAGCAGAGTACAAAACCCCTCAACAACTCGTCGTCTGCTATGTCACCCTCGGAAGGAAAAATACCCTTCGACCGCGACACAGCAACACGGGACCCTAATGGGGAACGAAGAATGACAGCGATGCGAAAAAGCAAATCTTCAAAGAACAACAAAATATACCAGGATTAACAAATTTAACTCAAGGATACTCCGGACTCTACCGGCTAGATAATGAATGGACTACCTGACCCTCCTACAAAGCAGCACCTACCTCAGTATTCCCATGTGAGGGGACTCCCAGCTGCCTAGGACAGCTCGTGAGGAGCCACCAAGACGAACGACATACACAAGGACAGGGGCACAACAGACAGAAGGAATATAGGCAAAGCATCAATGCTAAAGACTAGGTTGGGAAACAGAACCGGAAGGTATCCGGAACCCAAACCCCTCGTGTCCAGCCTACCTGCCCCGCTCCATCCCCCAAAGACAAAAACACAGAACGGACATGAGAGAATACTTCTGCGGAGACTTCTCTACCCCTGATTGGATAAATATGTGAAATTCAACAAATAGTGGAACCCCCTTGCCAGCATACCGTGCAGAATACCCCGTTCAGAACCTACACAAATACAAACAGCGGCACCTCTTTAAGAACCCTGCAAATTGGAAATAAGCACAAGTAACACGCAAAACAACGACCGAGGCCCAAATGGTGAGGGCTAGGCCGTACAATTATAATGTGATAAGTCAGTCTCTGCGCGGGGAATGCCTCACTGGTGTCCGCATCTCGGCTGGACCGTCCCTGGAGCGAGGCGGAATCGGACGAGCAGGATCCGGATACGGACCTCCCCTGGGAAAGAGCGACGTTGGGGGCTCAGTCCAAATAGGCAGCCGGACTGGAGGGATCTCCAGGAAACCGAAAGGCCTCCTCCAAGTCATCCGGAGATTGAACAGCAAACGAATGCCCCTGTTTGCGGAGTATGATGTGGAAGGGATGGCCCCACCTGTATGTAGCACCCGCCGCTTTAGTAGCCTCCAGTAAAGGGCGTACAGCTCTACGCATGTAGAGAGTCAATCTGGAAACATCCGCCAAAACGGTGACCTCTGAACCATTATAGGGTATGGCCCCTTTCTCCCTTGCTCTCCGTGCAATGTCCTCCTTCTGTTTGTCGAAATGAACTCTGCATATGACATCCCATGGGCGGTTGACATCTCTGGCCCGTGGGCCCGCCAATATGTGCACACTATCCATCTTAATGGCCATATCTCGTGGTCTATCCAGGAGCTTGTTGAAGATATGAGTCACTGCGTCATACAGGCCTTCTGGAGGCACAGATTCCGATAAGCCTCTCAATTTCAAATAGTTCCGTCTCCCCCTATTTTCAACATCATCCAGGTGTAAAGAAAAGTCCCGCATTTGGGTAGCTTGAGTGTCCAGTGTCTGAGAAAGCACCGAGATGTCCAATGAATAAACAGAGTTCTGGCGCTCCAATGTCGCCACACGTCCGGCCAAAGAACGTACCTCCTGGGAATCTGCATCAATGGCCTTATCATGCTTCTCCTCCAGGCGGGAGAGACGTAAATCCAGGTCAGACTTGGTAGGCAGAGCCCGCACCATTTCCCATAATTCTGACAAGGTCCGTTCCATAGAGGGCGGAGGACCCAGAGAAAAGACCGACAGGCGGTCTCCCTCCACCGCAGATGGGGTGAGTGGCCCCCTCAAAATGGCCGGCGTCCCTTGGCTAAGCTGCATAAAGTCCACTGGGGGAGACAGCCGTGGAGCGGCAAAAGAAAATGGTGCCGCCTCTACCGCCCGGCTTTGCAGAGCCATGCGGTCAGCGTCCTGCCGGGTCACACACTGGGGCTGGAGAGGAGGAAAATCATCCGCCAGGGCCGGCGGAGCCGTCCCGGGCATGGCATCAGGGCCCAGACATACCTCCGAAGTCACCATGTCAGGAACGTGAACCGGGGAGCAACTGCTGGTACTTGCCGGCCTGGTGGAGCAGGGAGTCGGCGAGAGCCCACGTGCTGGCGGCGTCCGACTGCAGCCTGAAGGAGGAATGGAGGAGTGCCGTGGAGATGTCCTGTCCTGCCGGGAACGAAGGACTCTGCTGATGGAAGAGGTGCAGGGAGTAGCCAAGAGACACTTTTTTTCAAACCGACCGCATAAAAAAAAATTGCCCATCGGAACAGAACGCCGTTTTCCCATTGCAATCAATGGACAGGTGTTTGGAGGCGTTCTGCTTGCGAATTTCTAGCCGTTTTTTGGCCGTTTACAGCCCGAAAAAAAGCCAGAAAATAAGCCGTGTGAACATACCCTTACAGTCTCTTACGAAGCCCTGCCAGAGGTAGGGTTTAATTCATAGGAGTACAAAGATGGCAGACCAGATGGAATTTACTAGGCCCCCAAGCTGCCATGCCCACCGTCGTCACCCTGCGATTGCATCGCAGGGGGGGGGGTCTGATGGCACATTAGGGGGGTCCATCTCCTCATTCTAAGGGTATGTTCACACGCTTAACCAAAAATGTCTGAAAATACGGAGCTGTTTTCAAGGGAAAACAGCTCCTGATTTTCAGACGTTTATTAAGCCACTCGCGATTTTGGCTGAGTTTTTTACGGACGATTTTGGAGCTGTTCTTCTATAGAAAGTACAGTGTTCTTCTATAGAGTCTGTGAAAAACGGCTCCAAAAACAGATGAAGAAGTGACATGCACTTCTTTTTCACGGCCGTTTTTATTATTTTTACGGCGTTCAGTGAGCATATATAATATAACATTATATTGTAATAGTTCAGTTATGTAATAGTTATGGACGCGGCGAAACCAGTGATCCAAGTTGGATCGCTTACATAATATACTGAAATACGAATATATTGCAGTATATCGTGATTCTACTTCACACGCTTAACCAAAAACGTCTGAAAATATGGAGCTGTTTTCAAGGGAAAACAGCTCCTGATTTTCTGACGTTTTTTTAAGTCACTCATGTTTTTCACGGCCGTTTTTGGAGCTGTTTTCAATAGAGTCAATGGAAAACGGCTCCAAAAACGTCCCAAGAAGTGACATGAACTTTTTCGCTGCCTTTCTTTTACGCGGCCGTTTTTCAAAACGGCCGCATAAAAAAACGGCTCGTCGGAAATCAATGGGGCAGAAGTTTGGAGGCGTTCTGCTTCCGATTTTTCGAAAAATGAGAAAATGAGCAGAAAATGAGCAGTGTGAACATACCCTAATGCTTTAGATGCCGCGGTCTCGATTAACTGAGGCATCGAAGGGGTTAAACGGGCGGAATCAAAGTGATCTTTGATACAGTCTGTTGCAGTGAGCTTCGGATGTATTACACAGTTGACACCAGCTAAGTATGGAGCACGCTCAGCTGTGAGCCCGCTCCATACTTCTGCCACGTATATGTACGTGGCATGTCATTAAATAGGATCTGTCACAAGTTTATTAATACCCTATCTCCTAACTAATCTAATAGGCGATATGATGCTGATAATTACAGTGTGATTTGTTGTCAAAAACGTTTATTATTTGCAAAGTTATAAGCATTTTTCTAAATATGCTAATTTGGCTATATTGCCAAATTGGAGGTAACTCTTTCTTTTCACTCTGGGTGGTGTAATGTTTTCTGTATGTCGCTGCCCAATCAGCGTCATATAGTTCTCCTCCTCCCAGCCCAGCAACACATCATGACCATAAAGTATACAGGTTCCATTCCCGACTGTGTTTTCAACTGGTGATACCTCCCGTTGTTTCACAGCTAGAACTGCGATCCTGGCGCCAGCCTCAGTTTCTCACAGGTCTCTCATACTGTGTGAAGCAGCTTCATGCTGATAGGACAGCGTCAGAGGCTGTGAGGTAGCTCCACCTCAGGAGAATCCCATGTGTTGATGCCCACTTGTCATGTATAGCGTTATTTGCATATTTTTTTAAAAAAGCTCATAACTTAAAATAAACTTTTTTTCACTAGCATCATCATTGTGGCAGTGCCTATTAGATTAGCTAGGAGAATGGGCATTACTAAACTAGTGAAGATCCTCTTTAAGGGGTTAATATCCCCCTGCATCCGAATGCCCCTTCTTGTCTAATTGCCTGCCCAAAATGCAACCCCCCTAGAGCGGGTCTGTTCCACTGTATGTGGTCCTGTGACACGGTGGAATCATTTTGGAAAGACACTCTGGTATTTATACTGAACACTTGGAAGATAAAGCTACCAATAGAACCTCTGCCCATTTTGTTTTATGTGGCCCCATTTCGGGCTTCTTTCCTCTTTTATTGGTAGCCGTTCTGCTGATAGCAAAACGGTTCCTTTTAATCACTGGCTTCAAACTGTCATTCCCACAGGTGGCTCAGGTATTGTCTCATATGCAACATTTTCTAGAGATGGACAGATTAAATGCAGTTAAAGAGAACCTTTCACTACCCCATACATGTGCAGCGGAGTGCACCACGTTATAGGCACTATTGCACAGACCCTGGGGCACTTTGAATTACCTGTCTAGCCTATGCCATTCTTAAGAGGGCCTAATTTACATATCGACCCCCAATAATAAAGGCACCGATATCTCCAGAATGGCGGTGGCTAGACAGGTAATTCAAAGTGCCCCAGGGTCTGTGCAAAGGCATCTATAACATGTTGTACTCAGCTACACATGTATGGGGTAGTAATAGGTTCTCTTTAAGCGTAAGAAGACTAGGACTAAGCAATTTTAAAAAAAAATTAAGATTGTTTATATTTTCCGTGTGTTCACAGGCAGAAATAGTACAGTTAATGACCCCTTTTAGATGTACTTCGTGGTCCCCTACTTCTGATTTGAGAGGAGACTTGGGGAGACTTTGCGTTCCCGAATTTAGATTTTTGAACAACAGGTTGGCTGCCTGAATCTTCTGATTTCTGAGACCTCTGCTTTAGGATTGAATCCGAGTGAGATGGGTGGTCCTTTGGGAGGGCTTGTTTGGCGTTTTGACACCGAGATATATATATAGAAAGCGAAAAATAAAGATTTGTGCAAAATTTCTTCTGATGTGTATTGTGTTTACATTATTACTTCTTCTGTAAACTGATTTACAACTGCTATTACCACTGTATCTTGTGTTATAAGTTTGTAAAATGCTGTAAAATCGAAATAAAAAGATGATTAAAAAAAAGGGTCTCTATTTCATAATATATCTGTACAGGGGTCGGAGCATCCTTTTTTGAGACAGGCTTCCTAATTCTCTGCCTTTCCTTCACACAGACATACATGATCAAATTCTGGCTGCCTGCAGTCACCAGTAGGTTGAGCTAATTGCATTTAAAGATAATATTGAGTTCAATGGGAACTGGAAAAATCTGTAGTGACTCCCCCTAGTAGCGGTTGCAAGCAAAGCCTATGACTGTGACAAGAAGAAGGAGAAGTAGTTTAGTGGTAGATCTACTTTCAGCACTATCCCTATATAAGTAGTGTAGTTGGTCTTTATGGTAGGGACAGCACTTCATTATAGTATGATCATTTAACCACCTTTGCAATACAAAATGACAGCAATCATTAGTTCTTTACTATAAATACTGTATTTACCTTAAAATTATAAATACAAGAATTACATATAGCCATTTGTCACAAATTCCTACATATTTCCATTTTCTGCACATGCAATTCAAATCCCAATAATGAAATTGCACGAACATTAAGCAACTGTAATTATATCAATTAAGCAATCAGAGTATATATACAGAGCCTGCATGAGAGATCAAGATGGTAAATGCTACCCTGCTGTCCCCGCTGGTTCTCTAACAACTTTCCTTAATTTATTTACAGAGTTCACTATTATGTCAGATTTTCCACTTAACCTTTATCTGTAATGAAATATTTTACTTACAACTGATTTTCATTCTGAGATTTCACTTACTATGTGGCTGGTTCTTCATCATTATAGCATGTAATAGACAATTTGATCTAGTTCCTTAGGGTATGTGCACACACACTAATTACGTCCGTAATTGACGGACGTATTTTGGCCGCAAGTACCGGACCGAACACACTGCAGGGAGCCGGGCTCCTAGCATCATACTTATGTACGATGCTAGGAGTCCCTGCCTCGCTGCAGGACAACTGTCACGTACTGTAATCATGTTTTCAGTACGGGACAGTTGTCCTGCAGCGAGGCAGGGACTCCTAGCATCGTACATAAGTATGATGCTAGGAGCCCGGCTCCCTGCACTGTGTTCGGTCCGGTACTTGCGGCCGAAATACGTCCGTCAATTACGGACGTAATTAGTGTGTGTGCACATACCCTTAAACCCCTTCCCGACATCCACCGTATATATACGGCGCACATCGGGTGGGGGAGTACGAGCGTGTAAGCTGTATCCTACAGTCAATACTTTAGTGTAATGAGTGGGATTCCGCTCGTTTAACCCCTTAGTTTAACCCCCTAAGGCTATATCCACACGACAGTTAAATACAGCTGTGTGACGACCGTTTTTTTGAATGCCCATCACACGGCCCTTTTCAGAACAATGATGTTCTATGGGTGTATTCACACGGTCGTTTCTTTTTAAAGGCCCATGAATATTGGGCGTCAAAAAATAGGATATATGCTATTATTAGCCGTTTTCACGGCCAGGTGGCTCACATGGAAGTCAATGAATCCTTTTTTAACAGCCGTCAATACATGTAACAACCGTTAAAAACTGATCGGTGACATGGGGATTCAAGAGGCAGGAGAACTATTCCCTTGCTAGCTATCGGTCGCGTGATGATGCTGAATGCCCTACACACTCACCGATGCAGCGCAGTCTTCTTTAGGGGCAGTCTCTAGTCTTCACGGGCTCTGCGAATGTGACGCGATGATGTCATCGCGCCACCTTCCCAGATCCCATGAAGATGAGAGAGCACACGTGGAGAGTAGAGACAACACCTGAAGAAAAGTGCACTGCATTGATAAGTGTGTGTCACAAAGGGTCTGTGGACCCACTGGGCCGTACCGCCGTGGCGGTAAGGCAGCTGGCCAACAGGGAGCAGGTGATAGTCTATAGTTCTTATAGGTACCTGTGGCAGCTCAGACAGCGGCAGGGCAGGCTCGGCTTGGACTAAGTAGCAGGCGGACGTCAGGCGATGTGAAGCAGGTCAGACGTGGATGCAGCACGACACGACTTTGGCACGGCTCCGTGCTAAACCAGGAAGGTACGGATTGCTAGGAACAGGAACTGGAAACAAGTATAGGTACAGGGACACGAACTGGAACAGGGACTGGGACTGGAACTGGAACAGGAAATAACTAGGAGGCCATCACATAGACAAACTTAGTCGACAACTCTCAGGCATAGAACTAGGGTGCTGGACCCCTCTTATAGTCCAGGGTACTCACGGGTCAAAATTCGTCCATGAGCTCCAGTGCAAGAGCGGGATCCGGCAGAGGCGAGTGGATGCGAGCGCTGGCGTCTCCTGAGGAGGAGGCTGGGGCCAGCGCTTGCCGACTCGTGGCTGCGGCTGTCAGGGGGAGGTTGGAGCTGACAGCCCGCAGCCACGGACATTACAGTGTGTAGGGAATTTGGCCAAAAGTTTATTAATAAAAGTTAGGCTGCGCGGCGTGATCTACAGTGAGGCTGCGCGGCGTGATCTACAGTGAGGCTGCGCGGCGTCATCTACAGTGAGGCTGCGCGGCGTGATCTACAGTGAGGCTGCGCGGCGTGATCTACAGTGAGGCTGCGCGGCGTGATCTACAGTGAGGCTGCGCGGCGTGATCTACAGTGAGGCTGCGCGGCGTGATCTACAGTGAGGCTGCGCGGCGTGATCTACAGTGAGGCTGCGCGGCGTGATCTACAGTGAGGCTGCGCGGCGTGATCTACAGTGAGGCTGCGCGGCGTGATCTACAGTGAGGCTGCGCGGCGTGATCTACAGTGAGGCTGCGCGGCGTGATCTACAGTGAGGCTGCGCGGCGTGATCTACAGTGAGGCTGCGCGGCGTGATCTACAGTGAGGCTGCGCGGCGTGATCTACAGTGAGGCTGCGCGGCGTGATCTACAGTGAGGCTGCGCGGCGTGATCTACAGTGAGGCTGCGCGGCGTGATCTACAGTGAGGCTGCGCGGCGTGATCTACAGTGAGGCTGCGCGGCGTGATCTACAGTGAGGCTGCGCGGCGTGATCTACAGTGAGGCTGCGCGGCGTGATCTACAGTGAGGCTGCGCGGCGTGATCTACAGTGAGGCTGCGCGGCGTGATCTACAGTGAGGCTGCGCGGCGTCATCCACAGTGAGGCTGCGCGGCGTCATCCACAGTGAGGCTGCGCGGCGTCATCCACAGTGAGGCTGCGCGGCGTCATCCACAGTGAGGCTGCGCGGCGTCATCCACAGTGAGGCTGCGCGGCGTCATCCACAGTGAGGCTGCGCGGCGTCATCCACAGTGAGGCTGCGCGGCGTCATCCACAGTGAGGCTGCGCGGCGTCATCCACAGTGAGGCTGCGCGGCGTCATCCACAGTGAGGCTGCGCGGCGTCATCCACAGTGAGGCTGCGCGGCGTCATCCACAGTGAGGCTGCGCGGCGTCATCCACAGTGAGGCTGCGCGGCGTCATCCACAGTGAGGCTGCGCGGCGTCATCCACAGTGAGGCTGCGCGGCGTCATCCACAGTGAGGCTGCGCGGCGTCATCCACAGTGAGGCTGCGCGGCGTCATCCACAGTGAGGCTGCGCGGCGTCATCCACAGTGAGGCTGCGCGGCGTCATCCACAGTGAGGCTGCGCGGCGTCATCCACAGTGAGGCTGCGCGGCGTCATCCACAGTGAGGCTGCGCGGCGTCATCCACAGTGAGGCTGCGCGGCGTCATCCACAGTGAGGCTGCGCGGCGTCATCCACAGTGAGGCTGCGCGGCGTCATCCACAGTGAGGCTGCGCGGCGTCATCCACAGTGAGGCTGCGCGGCGTCATCCACAGTGAGGCTGCGCGGCGTCATCCACAGTGAGGCTGCGCGGCGTCATCCACAGTGAGGCTGCGCGGCGTCATCCACAGTGAGGCTGCGCGGCGTCATCCACAGTGAGGCTGCGCGGCGTCATCCACAGTGAGGCTGCGCGGCGTCATCCACAGTGAGGCTGCGCGGCGTCATCCACAGTGAGGCTGCGCGGCGTCATCCACAGTCAGGCTGCGCGGCGTCATCCACAGTCAGGCTGCGCGGCGTCATCCACAGTCAGGCTGCGCGGCGTCATCCACAGTGAGGCTGCGCGGCGTCATCCACAGTCAGGCTGCGCGGCGTCATCCACAGTCAGGCTGCGCGGCGTCATCCACAGT
Source organism: Rhinoderma darwinii (assembly GCF_050947455.1). Lineage (NCBI taxonomy): Eukaryota > Metazoa > Chordata > Amphibia > Anura > Rhinodermatidae > Rhinoderma > Rhinoderma darwinii. The sequence continues at coordinate 198,902,602 of NC_134691.1, forward strand.
CAGGCTGCGCGGCGTCATCCACAGTCAGGCTGCGCGGCGTCATCCACAGTCAGGCTGCGCGGCGTCATCCACAGTCAGGCTGCGCGGCGTCATCCACAGTCAGGCTGCGCGGCGCCATCCACAGTCAGGCTGCGCGGCGCCATCCACAGTCAGGCTGCGCGGCGCCATCCACAGTCAGGCTGCGCGGCGCCATCCACAGTCAGGCTGCGCGGCGCCATCCACAGTCAGGCTGCGCGGCGCCATCCACAGTCAGGCTGCGCGGCGCCATCCACAGTCAGGCTGCGCGGCGCCATCCACAGTCAGGCTGCGCGGCGCCATCCACAGTCAGGCTGCGCGGCGCCATCCACAGTCAGGCTGCGCGGCGCCATCCACAGTCAGGCTGCGCGGCGCCATCCACAGTCAGGCTGCGCGGCGCCATCCACAGTCAGGCTGCGCGGCGCCATCCACAGTCAGGCTGCGCGGCGCCATCCACAGTCAGGCTGCGCGGCGCCATCCACAGTCAGGCTGCGCGGCGCCATCCACAGTCAGGCTGCGCGGCGCCATCCACAGTCAGGCTGCGCGGCGCCATCCACAGTCAGGCTGCGCGGCGCCATCCACAGTCAGGCTGCGCGGCGCCATCCACAGTCAGGCTGCGCGGCGCCATCCACAGTCAGGCTGCGCGGCGCCATCCACAGTCAGGCTGCGCGGCGCCATCCACAGTCAGGCTGCGCGGCGCCATCCACAGTCAGGCTGCGCGGCGCCATCCACAGTCAGGCTGCGCGGCGCCATCCACAGTCAGGCTGCGCGGCGCCATCCACAGTCAGGCTGCGCGGCGTCATCTACAGTCAGGCTGCGCGGCGTCATCTACAGTCAGGCTGCGCGGCGTCATCTACAGTCAGGCTGCGTGGTGTCATGTACAGTGGGGCTGTGTGGTGGCAGGGCTACATAGGAGACCGTCAGTGTAACAATATACTACAATACATTAGTATTGCAGTATTTCATGCAAGCGATCCAATGATCGCTGGTTGAAGCCCACTAGAGGGACTAGTAAAAAAGTTAAATACAGTAAAATATTATATGAAAAAAAAAATTCGAAATATGAAAAGTTACCATTTCCTCCCAAGCACAATGTAAAAAGAAAAATTAACATAACTGGCATCGCCGAGTCTGTAAAACTCAGATCTATTACAATATATCATTATTTAACCCACAGAGTGAACGCAGTTTAAAAAAAACAATTAAAAACGACAGAATTTCTGTTTTTTGGTCACTTCACTTTTTATTTCATTCCTTGTGGGAGATGATCAAAAAATCTCATGCACCCCAAAATGAAACTAAATCTCGCCCAGCAAAAAATAAGCCCTTATAATGCTCAACCAATGGGAAAAAAAGTTATCGCTTTCAAAATAAAGCAACAAATATCAAATTTTATTTTTAACAATACGTTTTTTCCTTGCAATTGTAGTAAAACATTAAAAAAAACTATATAAATTTGGTAACGCCGCATTCATATTGACTCACAGATTTACGTTATAATGCTGTTTTTACCGTATGGTTTTCCCAGCTTTCCCAGTACATTATATGGTACAATAAAGGGTGCATTGAAAATCTACAACTCGTGCCGCAAAAAATGAGACCCCATACGGTTATACCAACAGAAAAATAAAAAAGTTATGGCTTTTAGAAGGTGGGGAGGAAAAAACGAAAGTGAAAATCCAAAAAATGGCTGTGGTGGGAAGGGGCTAAAAAATAAAAACAAAACAAATGTTAAACTAATCAACCTCCAGATACCATTTCTTTATGTGGAATTTAAACAAATGCCAAGTGCTTATGTTCCACCTGGAAAAGTTCTTGAAATATTCCAGTTTTAACACTGGCCATAGGATCTGACACAATAAACTGAAGCTTTTTGTTTTCTGCAGCTCAATTCTTCTCTTTACTGTGAATACGAGGGCAGGGTCGGCAGACTGGAAGCTCTATTGTACTGTTGGAGACCTAGATAAGGTGCCGTGTGCAAGGCCAGTGCTTACAGGCACAGACGGCCGCGGACAATCACCCGCATTAGCGGGCCATGCTCCAATTATAAAGTATGGATGCACGGTCTGTAAAATAAAAAAAATAGGACATGTCCTTTTTTTTTTCAAGGATGCTTTCTACAACCCGGACACCTTCCCGTAAATATACGTGAAGGTGTTCATTGGCCATAGAAATTAATGGATTAGTATTTTGATTCGCAATTACGGTCCGTAATCGCGGATCGAAATGACTGTTGGGTGCATGGGGCCCAAGGCACTTTACACAAATAAGGCTCTATATGCATCTTCCTGTCACTTCCTGGTTACTGGGGAGAGGGCTGCACTTCATCTCTTACTGGAAACTGTAATAATCTATGACAGTTCTCTGTCAATTAACTCCAATTGATTCAGCTGCCATAGAGCGCACACACCATGCCGTACTGTCTATGCAGACAATACAAAAATATGGCAGCCCAATCCCTTAAACATTTTAAAATATAAAGTATTTGGAGCTGTCGCGATCAATGAGGAAAATATAAATCTGTCTTTAGTTTTATATAAAATACTATTAAAAAAAGTTACGTTTTAAACAAACCTACATGTAAATAATTCAACTAAGATATAATACTCGAAACATTCCCTTTCATACAAGACAAGAGATGGTGTCAGTAGAAGACGTTTTTTCTTTAGCAGAAGTGACACCGATACACAGAGAGAAATTGTGTACCTGATAAGTCGAATCAGTAGAGATCCTTTTTTTTTCCGTCAGATGTACGCGGATTTATTAGAGGGTGGTAGTATGGAAATTAAGGGCACTCACAGACTACCTAGGCTTTATCACTCAAAAAAGGAAAAACAATGGTGTCACAGATCACGCTGTGAATGACAGCTGTGCTGTGTGAGTAACTCCCACATAAACTTTGCCGAAGTGTCGGGAATGTGAATAGACATCGCGTCCTGGCTGGAGGTCACTCTCAAGACACTTCAGTAAAGTTAATGTGGGTGTATGTGACACCACAGCATGATCTCGCAAGATTACACTGTGCTGTGAGTATGAATGGAGAGAAGTGTATGACGCTGATTGGTGAGCGTCATAGACTTCTCTTTATAATGTCCATTTGGTCAAAAGTTATAAAACGCCCTGTTGGGCATTAAGAAACTAATTAGCATAAATCTAAAATCGTTCATAACTTGCTAAAATAATGATCGTTTTTCAAAATAAAAACCACAGTTATCTACATTATAGCGCCGATCAGATTATGTAGGAGATAGGGCACTTATAATGTGGTGACAAAGCCTCTTTAAAGGGGTTTTTGGTTTCCAGAAATTTGTTATTTTTTGTGTCATTAAAAGTTAATTTTCCAATATACTTTCTGTAATTAATTGCTCACAGTTTTCAAGATCTCTGCTTGTTGTCATTTAGTAGGAACATTTATAGTTTACTTCCAGTGGATACAATTCTGTTCATGGTCATGTGATGGACACACAGGTGCAAGGTTCGTTACAGTATGTGTATCAGAGCTGTGTATTTTAAAGGGGTGTTCCTATAATCATTATTTATCACCTATCCACAGGACAGGTGATAAATATCTGATCGGTGGGGGTCCTACTGCTGGGACCCCCACCAATCACGAGAACGGGCTTACCTTGTCGTTCCTGGAAGCCCCATTGGAATGAAGCGGTATTGCGCATGCTCAACCACCGTCTTATTAATTTCTATGAAGCCGCCGAGCGCCATCTTCGGCAGCCCGATAGAAATGAATAGAGCCGTGGCCAAGCATGCGCAACACCGCTACATTCCTAGTGTCCCAGTGGTCTGACCATCACCGATCAGATTATTTGTCACCTATCCTGTGAATAGGTGATAAGTATTGATTATGGGAAAACCCCTTTAATGATCCCAGCACCTGTGTGATCATCTCATGACTATAACAGAATTTTTTGCACTGGAAGTAAATAATGAATGTTCCTACTGAATTAATACCTTGAATCTTGAAGATTAATACAGAAAGTATATTGGAAAATTGTATAACTTTAATTATGCAAAAAATAAGATTAATTTGTTCAAAATGGGCAACGACATAAAAAACTACTTTCCAGAAATAGTATGTATTGTAGCCACACTTTTTACAAAAAGCACAACTCTCAGGGCACACATAAGCTGGTGTTCACAGGAAGTTCTTTCAGTATATACTGTACCTCATTATCAATTGGTATAAGCATTTTTATTAAAAATATAAAGTGTGAAGTCTTATGTAAAAAAATAGGTTTACATTTTTTTTCCACGTTAAGTTAGAAAATATTATTGATGTTCTTGCATTCATATAGGTTCCAGCACGGTACTCACCCACTGTTTGTAATAGTTTATGTCAATTCTTATCTGATGAAGACAACTCTTATGGTTGCCGAATATCTGACTAGTGCATTAGATGAAACTTACGACAGATTTAGGGTTACCTCATTGATTACGGCACCTACCAATACTGATTTTTCAAAACGTGTAAGGGATTGGGCCTTATTGAAGTATGTCGAGTCAGGAATCCAGAGGGTCAGGTATACTACTTTAATAACTCTCGTGGAAGCTTGTGAAGACTAGTTTTACATTAATAAAACAATGATATGGAAATAAGGGAAATTTGCTTCTCGACTACTTAGAGTTATCTTGTTTAAAATCATATCTATTTTGAAATAAGCTTTTGAAAAGAACAAGTTGTATTCATTAAAAAAAAAAAAAAAAAAAAAAAGATTATCGAGACTGAGGAAGCTTTTATAAGACAAACAACAAAAGTAAATCAGGATAAATGGTTGGATGCCCAGGAGAAATACAGAGATTGCTTAACCAAAAAAGAGGAAAGAGTTAAAGAGGCTCTGTCACCAGATTTTACAACCCCTATCTCCTATTGCAGCAGATCGGCGCTGCAATGGAGATAAGAGTAACGTTTTTGTTTTTTTTAAAACGAGCATTTTTGGCCAAGTTATGACCATTTTTATATTTATGTAAATGAGGCTTTCTAAAGTACAACTGGGCGTGTTTACAGTTAAAGTACAACTGGGCGTGTATTATGTGTGTTACATCTGGGCGTGTTTACTTCTTTTACTAGCTGGGCGTTGAGAAGAGAAGTATCTGTAATGATGGGGGTAGGGAAATGGACAAGTGAGCCCTAATCTACCCGCCACTCTGTCACTGCCTACTTGCAACGACCCGCCCTAGGCGACGGGGTACAACTGGGCGGCGGTCCCTACGCTCAGTAAGTGCACGAGACAAACAGACAAGGGTACACAAAGCTAAGGGAAATGGGGCAGTTGCCCACGGCAACACCGTGAGCAACAAGAGTGGTGAACGAGCCGAGTCAAACCAGGAGTGCATGAGGTACCAAACGCAGAGCAGGAGAGTAGTCAATAAGCCGGGGTCAGTATGGAGCAGGGTCAAATAGTCAGAAGCTGTAGCTGGGCCAGGAAACCACACGAGAAGAATCGCAAGCAAAGGAGGAACAGGAAAGGCAGGTATAAATAGACAGAGGGCGGGAGCTAGCTCCGTCTGGCCAGGCTGCGATAGGCTCTCCCACTCCTAAGCCTGCCATCCTGAGTGGTGGAAGATGGAGTCAGTCTCAGAGACATAGACTCAGGTGCAGACTGATTACCTATGGGCGTATACACAGAAGTTGTGCCTGGCAGATCCTTTACAGTACCCCCCCTTTTATGAGGAGCCACCGGACCCTTTCTAAGTGGACCTGGCTTATTGGGGAAACGAAGGTGGAACTTCCTGACCAATACCCCAGCATGAACATCCCGGGCGGGTACCCAAGTCCTCTCCTCAGGCCCGTATCCTCTCCAATGGACCAGGTACTGGAGGGAGCCTTGGACCATCTTGCTGTCCACAATCTTGGCCACCTCGAATTCCACCCCCTCAAGGGTGAGAACGGGAACAGGAGGTTTCCTCGAGGGAGCCAAGGACGGGGAGCAGCGTTTAAGGAGGGAGGCATGAAACACGTCGTGTATTCGAAAAGATGGGGGCAACTCCAGTTGGAAGGAGACAGGATTGAGGACTTCAATGACCTTATACGGCCCAATAAACCGGGGAGCAAACTTCTTGGACGGGACCTTAAGGCGCAAGTTCCTAGACGATAACCACACTAGTTCCCCGACCATAAACAAGGGGTTAGCAGAACGTCTTCTATCAGCCTGAGTTTTTTGTACGCTCTGGGACGCCTCTAGGTTCTTCTGAACCTGGGCCCAGACTGTGCACAGTTCCCGATGAACGACCTCTACCTCGGGATTGTTGGAACTACCAGGTGAAACGGAGGAGAACTGTGGATTAAACCTTAAATTACAGAAAAAGGGGGAGACCCCTGACGAGTTACTGACCCGGTTATTAAGGGAAAATTCGGAGAGGGGAATGAATGAGACCCAATCAAATTGACAGTCAGAGATAAAACACCTTAAATATTGTTCTAGAGATTGATTAGTCCTCTCGGTTTGGCCATTAGTTTCAGGATGGAAGGCAGAGGAGAAGGACAGATCAATCTCCAACTTTTTACAGAAGGCTCTCCAAAACAATGAAACAAATTGTACCCCTCTGTCCGAAACAATATTGACAGGGACCCCATGGAGACGCAGGATGTGTTTGACAAACAAGGTAGCTAACGTCTTGGCATTGGGTAGTTTCTTGAGGGGCACAAAGTGGCACATCTTACTGAAGCGGTCTACTACAACCCACACCACCGACTTGCCTTGAGATGGAGGCAAATCGGTGATAAAATCCATGGAGATATGGGTCCAAGGTCTCTGGGGAATGGGCAAAGAATGTAGTAAGCCCGCTGGTCGGGACCTGGGAGTCTTGGACCTAGCACAAACCTCACAAGCGGTGACGTAGGCCTTAACGTCTTTAGGCAACACAGGCCACCAGTAGTTTCTGGCAATGAGGTGTTTGGTACCCAGGACGCCTGGATGACCCGATAGTGCGGAGTCATGATTTTCCCTAAGTACCCTTAGCCGGAATTGCAGAGGAACAAACATCTTGTCCTCAGGAAGGTTCCCGGGAGCTGAACCTTGATCAGCCGCAATTTCAGAGACTAAATCACAATCAATAGAAGAAATGATTATACCAGGAGGCAAAATACAAGCAGGATCTTCCTCCGAAGGAGGGCTGGCCATGAGACCCAGCCCTATAGGTAACCAAAAAGTTGAATCTGGTAAAAAATAGCGCCCATCGAGCTTGTCTCGGATTTAGCCTCCGGGCAGATTCTAGGAAAACCAGATTCTTGTGGTCGGTAAGGACCGTTACCTGGTGCCTAGCCCCCTCCAGGAAGTGGCGCCACTCTTCAAATGCCCATTTAACCCCTTAACGCTCCAGAACATACTATTATGTCATGGTAAGTGCATCGTTCGCGCTCCATGACATAATAGTATGTCATGGAGTAAACACGGCGCCGTTCGCGTGGGGCGCGTTCATGAGCTGTGATAGCTGCTGTTTCCGACAGCAGGCTATCACTGCTCAATGTGCCGGGACCGATCGCGGAGCTCCCCCGCCGATTAACCCCTCAGAAGCCGCGTTCAATAGCGATCGCGGCTTCTTAGGGGTTAATCCGCCATCGCCGGCCTGCTACACGATAGCGGCCGGCGAAGGTGACTATGGCAACCGGACACCAAACAATGGCGTCCGGCTATGCCATAGACGGAAGCCTAGTGGGTCCTGACAACGTCGGGACCCACTATGCTTGCTGTCAGTGAGTAGCTGACAGTTCTAATACACTGCACTACGCATGTAGTGCAGTGTATTAGAATAGCGATCAGGGCCTCCTGCCCTCAAGTCCCCTAGTGGGACAAAGTAATAAAGTAAAAAAAAAGTTCAAAAAAGTTGTGTAAAAATAAGAAAATAAAAGTTTTAAAAGTAATAAAAGTAAAAGTCCCCCTTTTTCCCTTATCAGTCATTTATTATTAATAAAAATATATAAACAAACAAATAAACTATACATAATTGGTATCGCCGCGTCCGTAACGGCCTGAACTACAAAATTATTTTGTTATTTATCCCACACGGTGAACGCCGTAAAAAAATAATAATAATAAACCGTACCACAATAACAATTGTTTTGTCACTTCACCGCCCAAAAAATGGAATAAAAAGAGATCAAAAAGTCGCATGTACCGAAAAATGGTACTGATCGAAACTACAGTTCGTTACGCAAAAAATAAGTCCTCGCACGGCTTTATTGATTGTAAAATAAAAACGTTATGGCTCTTAGAATAAGGTAACACAAAAAGTGAATGATTTTTTACTAAACGTATTTTATTGTGCAAACGCCATAAGACATAAAAAAAAACTATAAACATCTGGTATCGCCGTAATCGTATCGCCCCGCAGAATAAAGTGAATATGTCATTTATAGCACACGGTGAACGCTGTAAAAAAAAAAGAAATAAATAAAATAGAATAAAAACTGATCAAAAAGCCGCATGCATGACATGACATGAAAACTGCAATGGATTCCTCAAGGGGTCTAGTTTCCAAATTGGGGTCACTTTTGGGGGGTTTCCAATGTTTTGGCACCACAAGACCTCTTCAAAGACCTCTTCAAACTGGACATGGTGCCTAATAAAAAAGAGGCCTCAAAATCCACTAGGTGCGCCTTTGCTTCGGAGGCCGGTGCTTCAGTCCATTACCACACTAGAGCCACATGTGGGATATTTCTCAAAACTGCAGAATCTGGGCAATAAGTATTGAGTTGCGTTTCTCTGATAAATCCTTTTGTGTTATAAAAAAAATGGTATAAAGAGGATTTTCTGACAACAACAAAAAAAACTAAATTTCACCTCTACTTTGCGCTAAATTTCTGTGAAACACCTAAAGGGTTCATAAACTTTCTAAATGCTGTTGTGAATACTTTGAGGGGTCTAGTTTCTAAAATGGGGTATTTGATAGGGGTTTCTAATATATGGGCCCCTCAAAGCAACTTCAGAACTGAACTGGAACCTAAAAAAATAAATAAGTGAGGCAATACTTCGCTTCTTACATTATACTGATAGTGAGCCGTGCCCACCCCGAGATGGCCCCAGTTTTGACCGTTTGTATAAACGGAGACCCCTATTAGACCATTTCAGTGCCCGGTTTTCCCAAGCATACACCCCCGAGAAGTGCATTTCTATTGATGAGTCCCTGGTACATTATAAAGGGAGGGTTCAATTCCGCCAGTACCTGCCGGGTAAGAGGGCAAGGTATGGCGTGAAGATGTATAAGCTGTGCGAGAGTGCATCAGGGTATACCTACAGATTTAGGATATATAAAGGAAAGGCCACCCCCAAACCAGACTGCATCCTGGACTACAATAGGTACATGGGAGGGATGGACTTGTCAAATCAAGTCCTGAAGCCCTACAGCGCCATGCGGTGTGGTATAAGAAGCTGGCCGGGCACATCATACAGATGGCTTTGTACAATGTGTACGTGCTACGTCGATGTGCAGGCCAGAGGGGAACTTTCCTGGAATTTCAAGATCTAATCTTTAGGGACCAGGAAGGGGGGCACCCAGTACTTCTGGAAGCGAGGCCACACGCATCGTACCAGGGCAACACATTCCAGGAGAAGTTCCCCAAACCGGTGGAAAGGGAAAGAGTCAAAAGAGGTGCAGAGTCTGCTATAAGAGGGGGAAAAGGAAGAACACAATATAACAATGTGACACGTGTCCCGAAAAACCAGGGCTCTGTATAAAAGATTGTTTTAAAATGTATCATACATCCCTTGATTTTTAATTTACCCTGATGCACACATGTAGTGTATTGCCGTACCCAGGAGAACCCACATTACAATTTAAGGGGTGTATATCTCCGGTGGCGCATGCTGGGCACAATATATTGGACACTGAAATGGCGCATATATATATATATATATATATATATATATAAAATTGCAAATCTCACACTGCACCATCTGCTGCGCATTATCTTTTACACAGTACCTGTGGGGTCAAAATGCTCACTACTACACCTCTAGATGAATGTCTTAAGGGGTGTAGTTTTTAAAATGGGGTCACTTCTCGGGGGTTTCAACTGTACTGGTACCTCTGGGGCTTCTGCATACATGACTTAGCACCAGAAAAGCTCCAGTAGGCCAAATGGTGGTCCTTTCCTTCTGAGCCCTCCCATGGGCCCAAACGGCAGTTTATCACCACAAATGGGGTATTGCCACACTAAGGACAAATTGGGCAACAAAATGGGTTATGTTGTTCCCTGTGAAAATAAGAAATTTTGATAAAAAATGACATCTTCTTGGAAAAAATATCATTTTTTTCATTTCACAGCCCAATTCAAATAGGTGCTGTGAAAAAACTGTGCGGTCAAAATGATAACAAAAACCATAAATGAATTCCTTGAGGGGTGTAGTTTCCAAAATGGGGTCACTTCTGGTGGGTTTCCATTGTTTTGATACCTCAACACCTCTTCAAACCTGGCATGCTGCCTAAAATATATTCTAATAAAAAAGAGGCCTCAAAATGCACTAGGTGCTTCTTTGCTTCTGTGGCTTGTGTTTTAGTCCACGAGCGCAGTAGGGCCACATGTGGGACATTTCTAAAAACTGCAGAATCTGGACAATACATATTTAGTAGTATTTCTCTGGTAAAACCTTCTCTGTTACAGAAAAAAATTTAATAAAATTGAAATTCAGCAGAAAAAATGAAATTTGCAAATTTCATTTCCACTTTGCTTTAATTCTTGTGAAATGCCTGAAGGGTTAAAAAACTTTCTATATGCTGTTTTGAATACTTTGAGGGGTCTAGTTTTTAAAATGGGGTGTTTTATGGGGGTTTCTAATACATAGGCCCCTCAAATCCACTTCAGAACTGAACTGGTACCTTCAAAAAAAGGCTTTTTAAATTTTCTTAAGAATATGAGAAATTGCTGTTTATGTTCTAAGCCGTGTAACGTCCAAGAAAAATAAAATAATGTTCAAAAAACTATGCCAATCTAAAGTAGACATATGGAAAATGTGAAGTAGTAACTATTTTGGGTGGTATTACCGTCTGTTTTTAAAGCAGATGCATTTAAATTCTGAAAAATTCAATTTTTTGTAAATTTTCTCTAAATTTTGCAATTTTTCACAAATAAAGACTGAATATATCGACCAAATTTTACCACGATCATGAAGCCCAAAGTGTCACGAGAAAACAATCTCAGAATCGCTTGGATAGGTTTAAGCATTCCGACGTTATTACCACATAAAGTGAAATATGTCAGATTTGAAAAATGGGCTCTGAGCCTTAAGGCCAAAACTAGGTTGCGTCCTTAAGGGGTTAATGGCTAAGAGTTCGCGGTTGCCAATATCATAGTTACTCTCAGTGGGCGAAAACTTCCTGGAGAAGTAGGCACAGGGACGGAGATGGGTGAGGGACCTGGTACCCTGGGACAAGACAGCCCCCACTCCCACCTCGGATGCGTCAACTTCCACGATAAATGGATCCATTTGGTTGGCCTGAACCAGCACCGGGGCCGAGATAAAGCACTTCTTAAGGACCTCAAAAGCCTGGACAGCCTCAGGAGGCCAGTGAAGGAGATCAGCACCTTTGCGAGTGAGGTCCGTAAGAGGCTTAGCGATGACCGAGAAGTTAGCAATAAATCTCCTGTAATAATTAGCAAACCCCAAGAAACACTGTAACGCCTTCAAGGAGGCAGGTTGGACCCATTCCGCCACAGCCTGGACCTTGGCGGGGTCCATGCGGAATTCATGAGTGAGGATTTGACCTAAAAATGGTATCTCCTGTACCCCAAACACACATTTTTCGGTTTTCGCAAACTGTTTATTTTCCCGAAGGACCTGGAGCAGCTTCCTGACATGCTCAATGTGGGAGGACAAGTCCTTGGAAAACACCAGTATGTCATCAAGGTACACTACAAGAAATACCCTCAGGTAATCTCTTAAAATCTCATTTATTAAATTCTGGAAGACCGCAGGAGCATTACACAACCCAAAGGGCATGACGAGGTATTCAAAATGACCTTCGGGCGTGTTAAACGCAGTCTTCCACTCACCACCCTCTTTGATGCGTATAAGGCTATACGCCCCCCGTAGATCAAACTTAGAGAACCATTGGGCCCCCTGAACCTGATTAAAGAGATCAGGAATCAAAGGAAGGGGATACTGGTTCCTTACAGTGACCTTATTCAAGTTACGGTAGTCAATGCATGGCCTAAGACCACCATCCTTCTTCCCTACGAAGAAGAAGCCAGCACCTACCGGAGAAGTAGAGGGGCGAATGTAACCCTTGGCCAGGCATTCCTGGATATACTCTCTCATGGCTTCACGTTCGGGACAAGAAAGATTAAATATCCTACCCTTAGGGAGCTTAGCTCCTGGTACCAATTCGATAGCGCAATCGGAATCTCTATGAGGAGGTAACACTTCGGAGGCCTCCTTAGAGAAAACATCAGCGAAGTCCTGAACAAACTCAGGTAGCGTGTTCACCTCCTCAGGGGGAGAAATAGAATTAACAGAAAAACATGACGTCAAGCATTCATTACCCCATTTGGTAAGCTCCCCAGTATTCCAGTCAAACGTGGGATTATGCAACTGCAACCAGGGAAGGCCTAAAACCAAATCGGACGATAATCCCTGCATCAACAGTACAGAGCACTGCTCCAAATGCATGGAGCCAACAAGGAGTTCAAAAACAGGGGTATGCTGTGTAAAATAACCATTAGCAAGAGGAGTGGAGTCGATACCCACTACCGGGACAGGTTTAGGCAAATCAATCAAAGGCATAGCTAGAGACATAGCAAATTCCACAGACATATTAGCAGAAGACCCTGAATCCACGAAGGCACTGCCGGCAGCAGACCTACCACCAAAAGAGACCTGAAAGGGAAGCAAGACTTTATTATGTTTCATATTTACGGGAAATACCTGTGCGCCCAAGTGACCTCCCCGATGATCACTTAGGCGCGGAAGTTTTCCGGCTGCTTATTCTTATGCCTAGGACAGGTGTTCACTTGATGCTTGTCATCCCCACAATAGAAGCAGAGACCATTCTTCCTGCGGAACTCTCTACGTTGTCGGGGGGACACGGAGGCCCCGAGTTGCATAGGTACCTCCGAGTCTTCCGTGGAAGAGCGAAGCAACGGGACCTCGGGAGGCATCATGGGGGAGTCAGAGGGGAAAACACAAAAACGTTCAAGTTGTCGTTCCCTGAGACGTCGGTCAAGTCGTACTGCTAAAGCCATAACCTGGTCTAGGGAGTCAGAAGAGGGATAGCTAACTAGCAGGTCTTTCAGGGCGTTCGACAGACCCAACCTAAACTGACACTTTAAGGCAGGGTCATTCCACTGAGAAGCTACGCACCACTTCCTAAAGTCAGAACAATACTCCTCAACAGGTCTCTTACCCTGACGTAAGGTCACCAGCTGACTCTCGGCAAAGGCAGTCCTGTCAGTCTCGTCATAAATGAGCCCGAGAGCAGAAAAGAAACGATCAACGGAGGAAAGTTCAGGGGCGTCAGGAGCCAAGGAGAAGGCCCACTCTTGGGGCCCTTCCTGGAGCCGGGACATAATTATACCCACCCGCTGGCTCTCAGAACCTGAGGAGTGAGGCTTTAAGCGAAAGTAGAGCCTACAACTCTCCCGAAAGGAGAGAAAAGTCCTCCGGTCCCCTGAGAACCGGTCAGGCAACTTGAGGTGGGGTTCAAGAGGTGAGGTGAGGGGCACTACCATGGTAGCGTCAGGCTGGTTGACCCTCTGAGCCAGGGCCTGGACCTGTAGGGAGAGACCCTGCATTTGCTGGGCCAGGGTCTCAAGGGGGTCCATAATAGTGTCAGGGACCAGGGTAGACTAGGTATAAGGGCTTGTGATTATGTACTGATGGGGGTAGGGAAACGGACAAGTGAGCCTTAATCTACCCGCCACTCTGTCCCTGCCTACTTGCAACGACCCGCCCTAGGCGATGGGGTACAACTGGGCGGCGGTCCCTACACTCAGTAAGTGCACAAGACAAACAGACAAGGGTACACAAAGCTAAGGGAAATGGGGCAGTTGCACACGGCAACACCGTGAGCAACAAGAGTGGTGAACGAGGCGAGTCAAAGCAGGAGTGCACGAGGTACCAAACGCAGAGCAGGAGAGTAGTCAGTAAGCCGGGGTCAGTATGGAGCAGGATCAAATAGTCAGAAGCTGTAGCTGGGCCAGGAAACTACACGAGAAGAATCACAAGCAAAGGAGGAACAGGAAAGGCAGGTATAAATAGACAGAGGGCGGGAGCTAGCTCCGTCTGGCCAGGCTCTCCCACTCCTAAGCCTGCCATCCTGAGTGGTGGAAGATGGAGTCAGTCTCAGAGACATAGACTCAGGTGCAGACTGATTACCTATGGGCGTATACACAGAAGTTGTGCCTGGCAGATCCTTTACAGTATCATCCACTTCTCTTCAGAACGCCCAGCTTCTGGCAGTGCAGACACACAGCGTGTTCTCGAGAGATCACGCTGTGACGTCACTCACTTCCTGCCCCAGGTCCTGCATCGTGTCGGCCACATCGGCACCAGAGGCTACAGTTGATTCTGCAGCAGCATCAGCGTTTGCAGGTAAGTAGCTACATCGACTTACCTGCAAACGCCGATGCTGCTGCAGAATCAACTGTAGCCTCTGGTGCCGATGTGTCCTCGCTCGTCCGACACGATGCAGGACCTGGGGCAGGAAGTGAGTGACGTCACAGCGTGATCTCTCGAGAACACGCTGTGTGTCTGCACTGCCAGAAGCTGGGCGTTCTGAAGAGAAGTGGATGATACTTCTCTTCTCAACGCCCAGCTAGTAAAATAAGTAAACACGCCCAGATGTAACACACATAATACACGCCCAGTTGTACTTTAACTGTAAACACGCCAATTTGTACTTTAGAAAGCCTCATTTACATAAATATAAAAATGGCCATAACTTGGCCAAAAATGCTCGTTTAAAAAAAAACTAAAAAACGTTACTCTTATCTCCATTGCAGCGCCGATCTGCTGCAATAGGAGATAGGGGTTGCAAAATCTGGTGACAGAGCCTCTTTAAGATTTCTTTCAGAGACCAAAATAAACCACTGCATGGAGGGTATACCGTGTAGAATAATAAATATAATAAAGAATCAGGAAGCTAATAAGAACACAGTAACAATCAGAACCAAGGAAGGTAATATCAGACGTGCGCCAGAGGATAAAAAGTTACTACTTACTAATGTATTAGGTCAATTACAGTGGGGATTCTCTTAAAAAATACCTGGATGAAATTCATTTTCCTGTCCTACCCAGATCTCAAAGAGAGCTATAAGACTACACAGTTACATTGGATGGATTAAAACTTAAATATATCAGTGGTAACAACATCTCCAGGGTCAGGTGACTTTCCCTTTAAACTACTAGTTCCCGCACCGTGACGGATATATCTGTTGCTCGTATCTTGAGTGTATTGCCATTGTACCCATGAGATCAGCGGCTGGAACACGGCTGGTATACACAGCCTGGATCCTGCTGCAACTGCAGGAATTGAAGAGAACTTAGATTCCAGCAGTTTAACCCCTTTGATGCCGCCGACAATAGCACCCACGGCATCTAAGGTGTTTGACTTCCCATCGGCACGCACGCGACGTGATCATGGAGCACCGATGAGTTGCCATGACAGCCGGGGGCCTAACAAAGGCCCCCAGGCCTGCCCTGGCTATATGCCTATTAGGTCGCGAGAGAGGCATGGCCTAATAGATAGCCTGTCAGTTTTACACTTACAGGCAGTAATGCTTTGTTATACTAAGTATACCAAATCATTATATCTGCGATCAGATCACATTGTGAAGTCCCCTAGTGGGACTGAAATAAAAAATTTAAAACAGTTAAATAAAACTTTTAAAGAAAAAAAGAAAGAAAAAAAATATTACATTACAACTAAAACCACTTTTTTCCATAATACACATATGGTATCGCCACAATCATATATATATATATTTGCGATCGAATATAGTTTTGCCTCGATACAAAGCGCTAGTCAGACCACACATGGAATATTGTGTACAATATTGGGTACCTGCGTATAAGAAGGACATACTGTAGCAAATCTAGAACGAGTGCATTAGAGGGCGACCATTAATAAGGGAATGGGTGGATTGCAGAACGAACACAGGTTATCACAGTTGGGGTTATTCAGGAAAAAAGACGGCTTTGGTGTGATCTATCGTAATTACAATGTACAAATAAACGAGAGAATATATATATATATATATATATATATATATATATATATATATATATATATATAAATTATGGGACACCTACTGGAGCTTTTATGACATCCCATTCTAAATGCACAGGCACTAAGATGGAGTTGGGCCTCCCTTTCAAGATGAAACAGCTTCCACTCTTCTGTGAAGGCTTTCTACAAGATTTTGGAGTGCATCCAGATGATCATTTGTGAGGTCAGACCCTGATGTTGCTTCCAAAAGCCGTAACTTTATTTTTTCATCGACAAAGCCATTTGAGGGCATAATATTTGCAGGACGAGTTGTAGTTTTTCATAACACCATTTATTGTACCATATAATGTTCTAGAAAACTGGAACAAAATTCTTTGTGGGGTGGAATGGAAAAAAAAACTTCAATTCTTTCATTGTTTTTTGGGTTTAGTTTTCACGGCATGCAACGTGCAATAAAAACGACATGTTAACTTCATTCTGTGGGTCAATACAATTACGGTGATACCATATTTGTATAGTTTCTTTTTTATATTCTAGTACTTCTACTAGAAAAATCGAATTGTCAAAAATAAAATTTATTTTGCGTCGATTTGAGGTTTTTTTTTTTGTGGGACAAGCTGTAGTTTGGTACCAGTTTGGGATGCATGCAAGATTTTGATCACTTTTTATTCTTTTTTTTTTGGGAGATGAGGTCACCAAAAAACAGCGATTCTGACGCTTTATTTTATAATTTTTTTTTACTGCATTCACCCTGCGGGTTAAATACGGTTATATTGTAATGGTTCAGACTTTTACTAACGCAACGATACCAATGTTTATTTTATTTTTTTTACACTGCTTTAGGGGGAAAATGGGAAATATATATATTTTTAAAAACTTGTAATATTTTTTTTGCACATAAGAAAAAAATTCTTACGCTTTTTTTTATTTGTCCCACTAGGGGACTTGAACCAGCGATCGTTGGATTGCTTGCACGATATACTACAATACTAATGTATTGCAGTATGTCATGATTCTGACAGAGGCAGGGCTTAATAGGAGTACTTTATTAGGCTCCCAGGCTGCCATAATAACCATCTGCATTGCGTGATGACGTTGCGAGGGAGCCAATGGGCTTTCAGAGGGGGCCGTCCCCTCTCTCTAACGGCTTTGATGCCGCTGTCGCTTTTGGGACTCTGCTTGTTACAGTGAAGTGTCAGCTGTATTATAGCCCATGAGCCCGCTCCATATTTCCCCTACCCGGCTATGACGTAATTAAACAAGTAGGGTCTGGACGCCTTTGATGAAAGATATTCAAATTATTGGTACTAGATTTCTGGAGATGGAAAGGTGATCCAGGGATTTACGCTGATTGCCATAGTTGGAGTCGGGAAGAAATTTTCCCCATAATATGGGGCAATGGGCATCTGCCTCATAGGGGTTTTGCCTTCCTCTGGATCAATACAGTAGTATTATAGGTTAGACTTGATGGACGTACATCTTTTTTCAATCTCATCAACTATATAACTACATGTATCTCCCTGTATAAACAGCATCTGTCAATTATTGGGGAGTGGGAGAGGATCATATAGTACGATCATAGCCTTTGGGGTACTTGATGTACTTTTAGTAAGGGCAACTTGGCTTAAAAGTATTGAGAAATACTACAGTACTGAAACGTCTATGGCCACGGACCATCGTATTAACTTACCCTCTGGCGGCCGCGGCCATGGATGAGCGAGTTCCCGGCGGCACCTCCCTCCTGGGAGATGCCGGTACTCACTTCCTGCTCTGGACACTGTCTCCCGCAGCGAGCACGCGCCCTCGCGTGCTTGGCCTTAAAGTGCCAGTATGTCACATTTGCAGAATGCTGCAATTAGCCCAGAATGCCTCTGGACTATAAAAGGAGCTCTGTCCTCTCAATCATTGCCTGAGCGTTATTGTGTTACCTCAAGTTTGTCCTTGCAAATGGTCTCCTAGTGTTTTCCAGTTCCCATTTTTTCCCGTTCCTGCTTCCTGTACCCCGTGCTACCGTGCCTTCAAGAGTTGGAGTCGTGTTGTGCCCTCCACTGTATCTATTGTGACACACCCCGCCGGGTGTCTGCCTACTGTCGGAGCCTCATCTTAGCCTGAAACCACCGCTACTGTCTACATTGCCTCAGGTACCCTTTCAGAACTATAGACATTGCATTATACCTGTTTGGCCAGTTGCTATCCCACTACGCGGTATGACCCAGTGGGTCCACACCCTGCACCGTGACAACTACTGCCCCTTTACAAGCACAATAATACATAGGTTTTTATAATATAGTGCTTACTGTGGTACCATACAGTGGAATGTAGAGGATCATAGGGATTCTTTGTACCGACATACAGGATCTATAAAGACAGCTTTTCTGTGTGCACAGACCCACAGAATTCTAGTGGCAAATTGCGTTGGCTTGTATCGCACTCCGATTTCCTCTGAAAGCCGCCACTATGAAAAAGTCACAGCGGCACTAGTAAGGACATCAGGCAGCATTAACCGAGCATACGGGGCGCTCGACTAGTATTAAACGCAACTGTTCCAAGCGCCAAGCTGACTGCAGTTTCAGCTATTAGCAGATCAGAACATAACAGGGCTCATGCACAAATCAAAGGTACTGATGAGCAGTGTTAAAAATTACATGCCTATACAGATCCTCAACCTAAAAAATCCACCCTTAACCTTTCCTGCATTGCGTTAAGTTCTACAATTTGTCATGACACCAATTCAATACAATCTCGTACTATCTAGTAAAAGAAGCATCTGTTAACATATACTTTTTTTCAAACATGGGAATCTATGGGCGATGGGTGGACAACAGATTGTCAACAGATAGCATCCGTCAAAAGGCATCCGTCACAGCCATCCAGTAAATAACGTATACGTTAAATATATACTTTTCTATCAGAGGTATATGTTTTTTTACATGTTGATTTAACATCTTGTGCCAAACATCTCAGGTTTTGGCTCTATTGCCATCTGCGTTAGGTGCTTTAGTCGCGGATTTCAACATTTTTGCCGGACACCATGACGAAAACCCGAAGGAACCTATTAAAGCAATGTGTATTGTTGGGCATCACTGGTGACTATCATGCAATGGATCCGGCACTTCCAGTATTTTTGCTGTTCTGCTTCTATGTCTGAGCAGAACAACGGAAATACCGAACGCAGATCTGAACCGACCTAGAGGGCTACAATATAGTGTAAAAAAATTTGCTTTGCCGGCTAGATGGTTTATAAGAAAACCGGTGTTAGAGGGCCGAAGTGATGGAGAAGTTTGGGTAGGGAGGTTCCCTACCAATCAATACCAGTAATTTTGGCTACTTATCCACATAGCTGTAGTGGGCTTCAAACAGGATCATATTTAACAAGCAAATAACTGTGAACCTAGGGAAAGAAGAAACATTTTAGTGAGCACTAATGCTTTGTTTGCATGCTAAACACTAAGATCAGGTCATGATAGTCAGTTATACAGTGTTTAGTTACTGCTCAGTTTTTTTCCCTCTGTAATATACTAGTCCTTCCCAATGAATGAGAATATCATCAAAGAGTTAATTTATTTCAGTAATTCAATTCAAAAAGTGAAACTCATATAGATTCATTACACACAGAGTGATCTATTTCGAGAATTTTTTTTTTTAAAGAGGCTCTGTCACCAGATTATAAGTGCCCTATCTCCTACATAATGTGATCAGCGCTGTAATGTAGATAACAACAGTGTTTTTTATATTAAAAAAACAATCAATTTTGAGCAAGTTCTGCACAATTTTAGATTTATGCTAATTACTTTCTTAATAGACAACTGGGCGTGTTTTTACTTTACCAACTGGGCGTTGTAAAGAGAAGTGTATGATGCTGACCACTCAGCGTCATACACTTCTCTCCATTCATTTTTAGCAGTACTCGCAACACAGCGTGATCACGCGAGATCACGCTGTACCGTCACATACTGACACATTAACTTTGCCTCCAGCCAGGACGAGATATCTACTCACACTCCCGACACTTTGGTAAAGTTTCTATGAATGACAGCACAGCTTGATCTCGCGAGATCATTCCATGGTGTGTGAGTAAGTCCCCAAGAAACTTTACCGAAGTGTCGGGAGTGTGAATAGACATCGCGTCCTGGCTGGAGGCAATGTCTATTCACTCTCAAGACACTTCAGTAAAGTTAATGTGGGAGTATGCGACTGCACAGCATGATCTCACAAGATCACGCTGTGTTGCGAGTACTGCTAAAAAGGAATAGAGAGGAGTGTATGACACTGATTGGTCACTGATTGGTTAGCGTCATACACTTCTCTTTACAACGTCCAGTTGGTAAAAAAGTAAAAACATGCCCAGTTGTCTATTAAGAAAGTAATTAGCATAAATCTAAAATTGTGCATAACTTGCTCAAAATTGAACGTTTTTCAAAATAAAAAACAGTTATCTACATTACAGCGCCAATCACATTATGTAGGAGATAGGGCACTTATAATGTGGTGACAGAGCCCCTTTAATGTTGATGATTATGGCTAACAGTTAATAAAAACCCAAAATTTAGTGACTCAGAAAATTAGATTATATAAACCCAATTTCAAAAATGAATTTTAATACCGAAATGTTGACCTATCGAAATGTACAGTATATGCACTCAATACTTGGCCGGGGCTCCTTTTGCATGAATAACTGCAACAATGCGGCGTGGCATGGAGGCGATCAGCCTGTGGTACTGCTGAGGTGTTATAGAAGCCCAGGTTGCTTTGATAGCGGTCTTCAGCTTGTTTGCATTGCAGGGTCTCGTGTGTCTCATCTTTTTCTTGAGCGTGAAGTGCTCTAAAATTTTCTGGCAGACGGCTGCGTTGACCCTGGACTTAATAGAACACAGTGGACCAACACCAGCAGATGACATGGCTCCCCAAACCATCACTGACTAGAAACTTCACACAGGACTTTGGACCACTGAGCAACAGTGTTGGTCGACTGTTATATCAAGTCCAGAGTCAACGCAACCATCTACCAGGACATTTTAGAGAACTTCATGCTTCCCTCTGCTGACAGGCTTTATGGAGATGCTGATTTCATTTTCCAGCAGGACTTGGCACCTGCCACAATGCCAAAAGTACCAATACCTGCTTTAATAACCACAGTATCACTGTGCTTGATTGGCCAGTAAACTCGCCTGACCTAAACCCCATAGAGGAAGATGAAACACCAGACCCAACAATACAGACGAGCTGAAGGCCGCTATGAAAGCAACCTGGGCCTCCATAACACCTCAGAAGTGCCCCAGGCTGATCGCTTCCATGCCATTACTGCATTGATGCAGTAATTCATGCAAAAGGAGCCCCGACTAAGTATTGAGTGCATATACTGTACATAATTTTCAGTAGGCCAACATTTTGGTAATAAAAATAATTTTTGAAATTGGGCTTTATTAATATTCAAATTTTCTGAGACACCAAATTTTGGGTTTTCATTAACTGTTAGCCATACACATCAACTTTAGAAGAAAAAAAAATGCTGGAAATAGATCACTCTGTGTGTAATGAATCTATATAATTTATTTCACTTTTTGAATTGAATTACCGAAATATATTAACTTTTTGTTGATTTTCTAATTCATTGAGAAGGACTAGTATATATAATCCAATAAAACTGGTTGAGTCTAGTTACACCCAGCGGCTGGCGTTGTTATGTTCCTGGGTGCCAGAGAGCCAGTTTACCCCCGGACACGGTAATCCTATTAAGTCCCGTATTACAATGCACATACATCTATATCTACCTATAAACGTAACGCTAAATGAAGAGAGCAGAAACAGAAGAAGAATCCAGCATCCATGGACACTAAAATCATGGCTTTATTTACACAGAACTGCGGACGCTTACATGTTTTCGACAGACAAGGCCCTAAATGAAGACAAAGTCCAATATAGATAATTAAAAGACATTTCACCATAGGATTTTGCTGATTCTAATTCTTTCGGTACTTTACTGGATTGCATAATGTTCTGTGATCATCCATAATGCTATAAATGATGACTAGCTAAACACAGGGATCCTATTGCGGAGACCTCCTGTTATCAGCGCTTAAAAACAGGGAAACCAAGCAATCAGTAACTGATGCAACAGAAAAGCATTACACTGCATCCTATGAAAATCAGTGGTCCGTCAATTCTAATGGATATGCCAGATTTTGACAAATGCGGACAGAAGCTGCAGAAAGAACAGCAGCCACTTCATCAGTGCAGCTGGAAAAGCCTACCCACCAATATGGACTTTCCATAGTCCGCATCTGATAAAGCGGCTAAGCAAGATATCAGCCAGTCAGCGCTCCGAAAGTCCTTGAGGAAGACTAAAGGCGGCCTACCCATGAGAATCCTCCCATAAACCCTTATCACTTCAGTTTGGAAATAAAAAAAATCGTACCTACAAGCCCAGTTTACATGGTGGAAAAATCTTATTAATAGAATGCACATTGGGCCCTCAAGATATGTAGAGTCCACTTATTGCCTTCCCATTTCAGATTGGTTCAGGTACACAAAAATTTTACATATTTACATAGAAGTAGAATGTATAGGACAACTTTTGCTGATTCGGTGCGCTTAGTACAAATGATATGGCATTATCTCGCTCCATTGTTTACTGAAAATTAGACTTGAAATAGGAATCAGATATACTATAGGCAAAATCAATGAATCTCAATGTTGGACATAAGGTATCTAATGACACCTTTAGGATCTCCATCAATAAATTTATTACAGTAGTGGACTACAAGGTACTCATGGGGTAATACACTGTCACCTCCCATATAGTCAGATTACTACGTAACGTGCCCTTCATTGTTTTAGGGGTTGTGGGCAAGAGGACCATTTACCTCCTGGAAATGTTTTTGGACATAAGTATACCCTACTAACTTCTCCCTTACTCAAGTTTAGTTCCGCAAGAACTCTTCTTAGTAGTACTTGTGACTGAACCCTGAAATACATGATGCAATTGATTTATTTTATGCACCTAGCAGCTAGAATAGCCATTGCAAGAAATTGGTAAGCTATAGATATAAAACTTCAATTTAGTCAAAGCTTTACCAATGTGGATTATGATAAATTAACAACTTTCCAGCATTTCCCATGATTTTCAAGCCGAATTTGAGTGTGGTAGCTTGGGTTTCATTAATAAAATACTCAAGTGACGAAGAGATTTGGTCTGGAGTTCATTTGCACTTTTTCTGCTTGATGATGTAGGATGTCACTTATGGCACATATACCCCTGGGGAGACTTCTCCTCAGAACAAGAAACAGAAACTAGGATACGTTCAAAGGAGGGAACACCCCCATCATCTCCAGTTCTATTTCATGTCCTTTGAAATAATTAGGAGTGTCAATAGGATTTGTGCAGTAGGACTTCAGGGACCCTGTCTAGATTACGTGTATATATGGGTTACCCACTAGGAGCTACCGCTTCGTCTGAATTCTCCTCACCGGTTGGATGACGTCCCAGTCTTCCTCCCTCTGGTCCATGGTGGTATCTCTGGAGATGAATCTGGAAGCATGTTATGGTATCTGTATGGCACTTTGGAGGTCTGGTTTCCACCACATGGGGAACCTGCGCATGGCTGGGGACCCCTGCATACCACACCTATAGGTATTTTGGCCAGTTGAAGTCTTTCCTGTCGGGTAAGCAGTAGTTTATTGACCGGAAGAAATGTCAAGTTACTTCTGGTTTCCAGCTGACTGGGAGTGATGAAATGTCAAGAAGTGGAGGGGCTTTGTGGCGCGTGCTTTGGGAGAGGGCCCAGTTAGTCTTGAAAAGAGGCTACCAGTGTATGATGTGTGGTGATCGTGTCGGCAGCCTCTATTGCTTCTAAATGTGGAATTCAAATGGAAGGACGCTGATTCTAATGATACTAGCACTGATGCTGGACTGGTATTTACTGGTAGGTTTAGAGGAGTTATACCCCTGATTGTTCTTTAACACTGCTTTTTACAATGGTTAATTTATTTTAGGGTTCTATGTATCTCCTTAAGAAAACAATCCAAGGGCAGAAAATGGGCAATATGTAAAAAAAATAAAAATATATAGCATCTTCATACACAAAATCCCTTTGCCAGACTTATTTGGAAAAAGTTATGGAAGAAGAGTCGCCTTCCCTTATGAAAAACATTAACATAAACATTAATTAATAATTAATTAAGAAGAGCTCTATGCGGGAATTACTTAAGGAGCACGCCTAAGTACTTTAGCAGGGAGATCTAGAGTGGCCTCTTCCTCTAGTGAAGCTGATGTCTAGTCCATAGTAAAAGAAGACGGGGCATTGGGTTTAGAGGATGATTCCTCTTCAGAGTAGGAGCTTTCAGGGAAGCCTAACTTTCCTTTGGAAAATTTGGATGTTTTGGTTAAAGCGAGTAGGTCCACTATGGACCTTGAGGACTCTAAAAAGAGACTTAATCTGTCCAGGCAAGAATGTTTGAAGGTTTGTGGCCCAGAAGGAGAAAGATCTTCATTATCCATAAAAACAACAGAGCATCAATTAGGAAATAATTTTTTTCAAGAGCAGCTAAAATAAAGTATCCATTTCAAGAGGACGACAGCTCATTGGGATAGAGCCCCTAAAGTGGATGCTCCCGTGCAAAAAATCTCTAAGAGGGCCTCCTTGTCATTTGACGATATGGGATCTTTAAGGGATCCCATGGATAAAGGGCTGAGGTGTAGCTAAAAAAAATTGGGAAGCTACAACCTCTGCATTTAAGCCTGCTATTGCCACCACATCTGTGGCTATATCCCTTAAAATTTGGTTAAACAGCTAGAGACCCATATTAAAGGTGGCACTCTTAGGGAGCATTTGATGTCCTCTATGCCTTCCCCCAGAAGTGCCATTGATTTTTTTTTCTGATGCTTCAGCAGACACTTCATCTTACTGCTAGGGCTGCTGCCTGTAGAGCTCTCTGACTTAAGTTTTGGAATGACGATGCAGGTTGAAAGTCTAAATTCTGTACCATTCCATGACAAGAGTATTTGTTTGGCCCAGCTTTAAATGACATATTAGAATAGGCATCAGATAGGAAAAAAGGGTTCCCTGTAGTCTCCTTCCTCAATCATAAAAAGTCATTTCGTGCTTTGGGGCAGGAGAAAGTAACATAAGGAGCCCGATAAGAAGAACTGGAAGAGTAAGAGAAGAAACAAAAATTTTATCTTCAACTCCCAGCCGGACTCCTCAAAAATGAACTCCTAAATAAAGACACCAGGTTTCCTTTGGGAGGGAGCTTTTTCTGTACTGTGAGGTATGGCAAAAGATTTCTGCTAGCCTTTGGATCAATTCAGCTATAAAGAAGGCTTAAAGCTGCCAGTGTACATTTCTGGGGATTGTACTGGATTCTCTATCACAGTTTTCCTCCCCCCCCCCCAGAAATCCCATCTAGTCATACCAGGGGTTGAGTTTGATGTCTGGAGAAAGAGTACCTCAAAGAGGCCCTATGTCGGTCTTAGGTCTGATGACTGCCTGTATTTCAGGGGTAGAGTGGGCCCACCATCATTCCAGGGATCTTCAGGCCCAGATTCTCTTACAGTGGGACAAGTACCAGGGTTTCTTGGATCAGCAGATAAGGCTGTACAGTGCAATCTTTAACATGGTGGGTGAATCTAGAGAATTAAAAAAAAAAAAAAGGAGAGGGTGAGGTTTTCCAATCTCCCTACAGATACCAGTCCAAAGGGTTGGGAAGCCCATGTATATTCCCGTCTCCTTCAGGGGGTTTGAGATAGGGACTCTATTAGAATCTCTGAATGTGAGGGAGTTGAAAGCAGTCCTTCTAGCCCTATCTCATTCTTTACCAGTGATCAGGGATCGCAATGTATAAAGTATACTCAGACAATCCAACAATAGTTTCCTACATAAACAGGCAGGGAGGTACAAGGGCTCCACTTCTCATGTCCTCGTCTCATCAGATCTTCCGGGTAGCAGAATCATCCCTGGGTTCCCTGTCCACAGTATCTCAGAGGAGTAGACAACCAGAGGATAGATTTCCTGAGTCGTAACCAGATCATTCAGGGGGAATGGGAGTTGGATCAGTATACCTTCAGACTGACATCACAGACCTCTGGGGAGCTCCACTGATAGACCTATTTGCTTCTAAGACAAACAGAAAAGTAGACACATTATTTTATCTTTCTCCTCAGTAATGTGCTTCAGGGATAGATGCCTTTTCCCAGCCTTGAAGGACACATCTATAGTTTGCCTACTAACCCCCCTCAGGTTTATCCCAAGAAGTTTTAAAAAGATTAATGACGGCTCAGCAAGGGTCATCAATGATTGCTTCTTTTTGGCCAAAAATGGTTTGGGTTTTCTTGGCTCAGCAAAATGTCAGTAGCAATTACCACCCAAAGGTGGAGAATCTTAATCTTACAGCATGGCTTTTGAAAGGCAGAGCTTCAGAAAGAAGTTATATTTACCTTATTGGCCAATAGAATGAGGGTTACATCACATGTCTACCTCAGAATTTGGAGAACTTTCTCCAGGTTCACAGATAGGCCCATTGACATCTTGAGTGCCCCTGATATCCATCTATACTTCGATGTCCATCAGGAGATTCCTATTAAGTTCTTCTCTCTGAAGTTAGCTTTTGCTCTTGCTATCACTTCAGTTAGGAGAGTAGGAGAAGTAGTAACTTTTTCAATTAACCAGGGCTACACTACTATCTTGGAGGCAATATTCATTACTTCACCTGATCTCTCTTTCCTTCCTAAGGTAATCAATGATTTCCATTGTTTCCAAGAGGCAGTGCTACCTTCTCTTTTTGCTGATCCTAAGAAAGTGAAATTGTATAAGTTCCATAACTTAGATGCTAAAAGATGCCTGATTCAGTATTTGCAGGTTTCCGAGCATTTTGGGAACTCTTTCCAACTTCTGATTCAGTTTCAGGGTCCCATCAGGGGTAGCGCAGCGTCTTCTAAGTCCATAGCTAAATGGAGTAGGCCATGTATTAGTCTAATTTATTCCTGCTTGAGAAAGTCTTCCCCTTGGGGTTTGGGGCCCATTCCACACGTTCAGTTTCTACTACCTGGGTAGAAAAGCCATGTGCTTCCATTGAACAGATATGCAGGACAGCAACCTGGAGTTCTCCTCATATGTTTCTTAGGCATTATAGGCTCCAGCTTCCTTCCTCAGAGAGTCTGTCCTTAGATAGAAAAGTATTACAAGCCATCATCTCTCTCTAGAATATTCAAGTCTAATTTCCAGGGGTGCGCTCATAGGGTGATAAGGAAAATTTAGAAAACACACACACACACCGGCTTTACGTTTTCCTTGAGATCATAACAGCACCTGCTTTTTTTCCCTTCGCTGTCTTGTTCTGTAAATTTGTTTATTGCAAAAGAAGAAAAAAAAAAGAAAACTTAAAATATTTATGGGGATGATGGGGGTGTTCCCTGCTTTAAACAAATCCTAGCTCCTGTTATTTGTCCTGAGGAGAAGGCAGTCCCCAGGGGTGCAATCATGGGCTTAAGGGAAACAGATTACTGGTGAGAGTAATAAAAAAAAATTAATATCAATATTTTTTATTTTATTTTGTCTATCTAAATTCAATATTAGCTGACATCTTCGTACAAAATTACATTTCCTTATTATGTCATACAAATGCAAATAGTTTTAACTAGAAAGAAAAACCATGAAGAAACAGAATGAACATATGGGAAATTTGATTGAAAAATTATCTACAATATTGTATTTTCAAAATATTTAGCTGCATTGATCCATTAGCAAATGGGCCATCTGTTCAATCAAAATGTGAGAAGCATGATTTTATACATGATCATTTCCAATTATTTAAGTAGTGGACACAAACACATGAAAGATAGCAAATAACTGATATTGACAATTGATAAAAGCAAGCATAGACATTAATAATCTCTTAATATGTCCGAAATGTAAGTAATTTATATAGGCATTTAATTAAAAAAAAGATTATTTAAACACATCTTTTCAACATGTAGTAATTTCAGCTATCTTAACAAAATGTCTGTTGATGAATATTCATTATGCGGTCCCACACTCTTAGAATACGGGATTTAGCAGCAGACTGGTCCATCATGTGACCTCACATACACCAAATCTGCTTGGTCAGAGAGCGCTGAAGTTACAGCCTTTAGGCCCCATGCACACAAACGTGTTTTTGCGGCCGCAATTCTGCGGGTGAATTTCGGTCCCATTAATTTCTATGGGCCCATGCACACGACCGTAGTTTCCACGGTCCGTGCATTGCCTGGGAGCTTGAAAAGATAGGACATGTCTTATTATGGCTGTATTTTGCGGTCCAGCCTCATTGAAATGAATGCACACGGCCATGTGCACGGCCAGCGATCACGGGCCGTGCACACCACTACAGTCGTGTGCATGAGCTCTTAGACTTATTCAAACATAAGTCAGCCTTTTAGACTCATTCAATTCAAACTGAATGTTACTGAAAAAAAGATGTAATTTACCTGAATGCCCACACGAAAATATATTATAAACTAATAAAGGATTACATCCCAAAAATTGGTGACTGTTACACTATTAGGATGCGCGCTCAAGTGCATTAATTGTTTATTGTGCTTTTCTTTTAGGTTAAAGAGGAGCTGTAATCTTTCCTGACATGGTTGACATTAAAGTGTTTCCCTACACAGTCTGGCACGGACAGAACTAATTAGACAATGTAGAGACATGCCCCGTTGACAAACAGAATGGTAACACCTTTTTCAATGTATTCATAGATTTCTAGTAGGAATAACAGAGGAACCGCACAATTTAGAGATCTAAGAAAGGATGCTTCAGCATGGTTATTTGATCAGGAAATGTATGTATTAAAGAGGCTCTGTCACCAGATTTTGCAACCCCTATCTGCTATTGCAGCAGATAGGCGCTGCAATGTAGATTACAGTAACGTTTTTATTTTTTAAAAACGAGCATTTTTGGCCAAGTTATGACCATTTTCGTATTTATGCAAATGAGGCTTGCAAAAGTACAACTGGGCGTGTTGAAAAGTAAAAGTACAAGTGGGCGTGTATTATGTGCGTACATCGGGGCGTGTTTACTACTTTTACTAGCTGGGCTTTCTGATGAGAAGTATCATCCACTTCTCTTCAGAACGCCCAGCTTCTGGCAGTGCAGATCTGTGACGTCACTCACAGGTCCTGCATCGTGTCGGCACCAGAGGCTACAGTTGATTCTGCAGCAGCATCAGCGTTTGCAGGTAAGTAGCTACATCGACTTACCTGCAAACGCCGATGCTGCTGCAGAATCATCTGTAGCCTCTGGTGCCGATGTGTCCTCGCTCGTCTGACACGATGCAGGACCTGTGAGTGACGACACAGCGTGATCTCTCGAGAACACGGCTGTGTCTGCACTGCCAGAAGCTGGGCGTTGTGAAGAGAAGTGGATGACACTTCTATACACAACGCCCAGCTAGTAAAAGTAGTAAACACGCCCCGATGTACGCACATAATACACGCCCAGTTGGACTTTTACTTTTCAACACGCCCAGTTGTACTTTTTCAAGCCTCATTTGCATAAATACGAAAATGGTCATAACTTGGCCAAAAATGCTCGTTTTTTAAAAATAAAAACGTTACTGTAATCTACATTGCAGCGCCTATCTGCTGCAATAGCAGATAGGGGCTGCAAAATCTGGTGACAGAGCCTCTTTAACTAAAATAGACATGTGAGGAGAGCTGGCAAGTCTTAAGCCCCCTACTATCGGATGTTCACAGAAAATGTAACCCTATTCAAAGTAGAAGGGGTGAAATCTGGAGCAAAACCTGCATATAACATGCATATTTTTCTGCGGAAAATCCACAATACATCCGCTACGTATGTGGGTACTTTTAGGCCCCCTGCATTTGCTGCAAAAAAATTCTGCCACTGAATATCATCTTCTTTTCATCTGCATGCACAAAATCTGGAACAAAATCTGCAGCTTAAAGTCTAAGTCCACATTTTTGCCTGTAACAAAAGTAGTTCCTAATATTCTACTCTTGAAAGCACTGACTTCTAAATATCTGTGGGCATGAAACTACCAGAAAATCACAAATCTGTTGGAAGGTTTTTGCACATATTATGTTCCTTTCCATTTTCATTATTAAATGGAGAAATGTTACAATTCGGACAAAAGTAATAATCTAGATATATTTGTGACCCCTGCAGTAAAAGCCCCTTTACACCGGCCGATGCAACCGAGCAGCGATCAACGAGCCATCGGCGCTCGTTTGCTTCTGTCATACGGAGCTATGGATGGAGACGAGCAGTCGTTACTCCGATCGCTCGTCCCGATCCGTTATCATGTCGGCATGCCCGACAACTCTCCCTGGGAGATGTGCTGCCGGCAACGATATTTTACTTTTTTAAAACAATACGACCAGCAACGTTTGCTCGTTCATCTGCAACGAGCGTTATATGAACGCTCGGCTTCACGATAATCTACTAGTGTAAAACTCCCTTAACACAGAAGACTATGGGTTGTTTTTTGTTATCGCTTACTTAGTGCTGCCTTTTATGGCACAACAATGTTATCATGTTGTGATGAGAATATTGAGAACTTTAGGTCTTGTTCACACAGTGCAGGTTTACTGCAGAGTTTGCGTGCATTTTTTTAAGCCAAAATTTGAATTGGATCCAGGAGAGCAAACCCATAAGGCCTTCCATTATATATTTCTGCTCTAAAAGGTTCCGTTCCTGGTTTAGGCTTGAAATAAACATGCAAAATCTGCATCAATGCTGCAGTGTGGGAACAGGGCCTGAGAATTTAGATCATTGTACTTCAAAACTATATTAAAATGCAACTTCTTGAAACTGTAAGCGCCTTAAAATGATTAAAGACTATTGCTACATACTGGGTGTATGTTAGAGCAAATGCTTGAACCTTTACACTTACCGGAGCCTAATCATTATTATATAAACTGGTTACCATAGCAGCCATCCTTCATGAAAGTAGTAACATTGCATCTCCAAGCTACATTCATCTGACTTCTTGTACAATAGCAGATTCTGGATATGCTCAAGGACATGCTTTGTAAAAATGTATTTAAAAGGAAATCTATTATGGTTTTTCTTTATTAAAAATAAAACCAAATGTTTTATAAATATGAAATATTGTAAAATAACATTTCATATGTCAACAGGTGCTATGTGGTAGCACAGTGTTCTACCCTATTCCATGCAACGTTGATTAAGCTTTCCCCCAACACCCCCCCCCCCCCCCCCCCCGTTATCACAATGATTGGGTTCTAAACTTTAAACAAAATGGAATATTCGAAAACGAAAACCTAAGTAGACATCTAATAGTGAGATGGAAGCCTGCGCCTTGCCATCCATTTTTTGTCTTTTGCCTATGAATGAAAATTCAGTTTTGTTCTCTTTATCTTAAGACTATTGTTACAAAGTGGAAGTTCTGTAACCTTTTTTCCTCTGTCCTAGATATGGCCCACCACAGGCTCTGAGCACATAGCAAAGAATATGATGACTACATTTATGATAAATCATGTAATATATACGTGTCCTCTGTTAGATGGCTCAAGGTCACAGCCACTTGTGTGATTGGGGAGGGGGGACATGGCCAGCACCCTTTTTGTTGATATATAACTTATGTATTGTTTCTCAATAAAGTAGAGAATCTTGATCTCACATACGCGCTGTGCCTGTGTCTCTCTCCGATGCATCGTAGCGGATTCTTGCTCGCCCAATAATTTGGAATCAGTCAGTAGACGAGGAGGCCATCTTAAGGTCTAACCTAAGCATTATTTCCATGACTATAGTTTAAAAAAAAAAA
This sequence comes from Rhinoderma darwinii, assembly GCF_050947455.1. Lineage (NCBI taxonomy): Eukaryota > Metazoa > Chordata > Amphibia > Anura > Rhinodermatidae > Rhinoderma > Rhinoderma darwinii. The sequence goes on from NC_134691.1 coordinate 198,934,570, forward strand.
CACTACTGCATTTAAGGGAAAAAGTAATATTACATCTGTATCACCCATGTGAAAACATGACAGTACCTTAAATGTAAAAGCTAATTTAATGAATTTAAAAGGAGCCTCATCTGGACAACTCCTTCTAAGATAACAGCTGCCCCAGCGATTAGCTGATCACATTGGTTTTGGCACTCAGGGCTAGGGTCAGCACCCGGCAATCCCCAGCTCACTGCACTTATTACAATTGTTATTTTTTTAACATGCCTTCTGATTGAATAGTCAGGTGTAGCAGGGCCCAAGGACACTTTCAAATTGAAACCTATAGTGGACCAGAGAGACATTGGCTCCCTGCCCCACCATTTACTTTCATAGGCCACTGGCTGGTTTAGGTGATGACGTCATCAGGCCGGCCAGTTATTTTCTCTTTTTAGGAGCGCAAAGGAGGCAATATTAATGTGGGGTACTACTCTGTAGTGGGCATCATCACTGAATGATGGCATAAAAGGGAGTATTGTTAGCGAGTGGGTCATAAAAAAGGTCACAAAAGTGGGGCATAAAAAGGAGCATTATTATTGCATAGGGACACTTTTACTGTGTGGTTCATAAAAGGGGTGTTATTACTGAGTGGGCACGAAGAGAAGCACAGGAGAACTATTACGGTGTGGGATCTAAAGGGAACACTATTACTGTGTGGGGGAACTAAAAGCGGAACTTCCTATTACTATATCCAAAAATGAGCAAAGAAGCAGCAATCAAAATTAAAAGTGAATTTATTTACCAAACATCCTCTGCCCGCAGTTGATGTTTGGTAAATAAATTCACCTTTATTTTTGAGTGCTGCTTCTTTGCTAATTTTTGGATATTCGATCATACAAGGAGAGGTCACTCCTTTTGAAGCTTACCACCTGCCCTACTGGTTTATGCTGCCACAGTGCTGCTCCAATTTTAATTTATTTGACTTATTATTACTATGTGTGGGGCACCAAGGGTGACATTATTACTGTCTGGGGCACTATGGATGGAGAGTTTGTGTAGATGTGGGGAATAGGCGGGCTGTGTCAAAGATGTCTGTGTGTCTAATTCTGCATAGACAAGTCGTGGCCAGGAGAAATAGTCATAGCAATCTTGGCTGGATAAAGAAGAGGGAAAGTGAGCTATAATCAGAGAAGAGGTCACCTGTGAGTCACTGGACTTAACTTACTGTACGGTCTACAGAATGCACGTGTAGAACTTATATCTACCACTATATGGTGGTCAGATCGGTCATTGTACAGTTTGTTTTATTTAGTGACCGTATGGTGATATTATTCAGTAACTAAATAGTGATAATATGTTGTCATGGTGTGGCGGTATTATTTGGCCCTTATATAGTATTATTTGCAATGTTGGTCTTGGTATACTGGGTTTGCTTCAACAGTATGATGGTTATACAAATGCGTCATTCTCTACCTTTTCTCTCATCTCAACATATCCTGAGATGCGTGCCGTGAGATAACCAGCTTTAAAAAAACAAACAAAAAAACAACATGAATTTGTGACACTGTCACAAGAGGTCTATTCTAAATACACTATATGGACAAAAGTATTAAGACATTCCCCTTAATTATTGAATGGAGGCGTTTCATTCAGTCCCATTGCCACAAGTGTATAAAATCAAGCACCTAGCCATGCAGTCTGCCTTTACAAATATGTGAAAAAATTGGTCTTTCTAAAGAGCTCACTGAATTCGAGCAAGGTACTGTAATAGGATGCCACCGTTGCAACAAGTCAGTTTGTGAAATTCCTTCCCTCCTAAGTACTTCACGATCTACTGTGAGTGGTATTATTGTAAAGTGGTAGTGTTTAGTGTAGCTCAAACTGGCAGACTACGTAAAGTTAGAGTGGGGTCGTCGAGTGCTGAGGCGCACAGTGCATAAAAGTCGCCAACGCTCTGCTGACTCAATAATTAGAGGTCAAACTCAGATACAATTGAATATTTTGGCAGAGCAGGAAACTATCCGCTCCCTGTGCCATTCACTCCTCCTGGAGCGTAATCCCCAGCCAGAAGGTTGCCGACGCTCTGGCCGGCTATTCCGCGCCTAGAGGGATCCCCTGTCCATTTATGGATCGTGACAGCGCCCTGGTTGGGGTTTCCACTCCTAGAGGGAGCCCCAATGGCGCTATCTACAGGGGGGGGGGCTGAATCTTTGCCCTGGGTGAAGGAGAACCTATGTAGCTACGCCACGTGTGTGTGTGTAAATATATGCAGGTATTTATGCATATATAACTAAATTCAGTTGCAGGGTGTTGCAGGGTGCAGGGTGCTGTCGCCATTTTTTGTCTGCTGTATTTCTGCAGTCACAGGTGTTCTTGCACCTGCATACATTTTGTATCATTTAGTTGGAATGTGCTGTTCAACTTTTTGTTGTGTTTATGTGATCCATATATGTGGGGTTAGTGACTGCCTCCACTTGTTGTTCTTGCACTCCTCCCATTCTGCCCTGGGTGATTTTAATCAGTTCAATGCTGGATCCTACCATCCCCAGGTATATATGTAGGCTTAGTCCCAGTTCTGGGTGTATGTGCAGCGTAGGTTCCCACCTTACAGAGGTCGCCTTGTCGTGGCAGGTGGGCTAACACTTTTTGATCAAAATGTGCACTAAGAACCTCCCTATTTGTAAGTAGATTTAGCTTTAGTGCATATTTATTTATATTTAGTGGTTTAGGTGGCATTAGTGTTGCAGGGTGCTGTCGCCATTTTTTGTCTGCTGTATTTCTGCAGTCACAGGTGTTCTTGCACCTGCATACATTTTGTATCATTTAGTTGGAATGTGCTGTTCAACTTTTTGTTGTGTTTATGTGATCCATATATGTGGGGTTAGTGACTGCCTCCACTTGTTGTTCTTGCACTCCTCCCATTCTGCCCTGGGTGATTTTAATCAGTTCAATGCTGGATCCTACCATCCCCAGGTATATATATGTAGGCTTAGTCCCAGTTCTGGGTGTATGTGCAGCGTAGGTTCCCACCTTACAGAGGTCGCCTTGTCGTGGCAGGTGGGCTAACACTTTTTGATCAAAATGTGCACTAAGAACCTCCCTATTTGTAAGTAGATTTAGCTTTAGTGCATATTTATTTATATTTAGTGGTTTAGGTGGCATTAGTGTTGCAGGGTGCTGTCGCCATTTTTTGTCTGCTATAACTAAATTCATAATGTTACAAACCAGTTTACAATTTTAGACTGTGGGGGCCACACAAGTTTGGAAAATTCATAGGATATTATTGTTAGGTGCCCAAATAGTTATCTAAATTCTACAGTATATTATTATATAGTGCATTTAGAATTTTGTGATTGTTGATTTTTAGAGTAGGAATAATTTTCCGCAGGGCATTACACCATGGGCATTTTGTATGCCAAGTAGGGAACCTGTTACAAATCTACCAGATAAGTGATCCTCTCTTTTAACCCCTTAGTGACCAACAGTACGCCTTTTTACGTTCCTCACTAATGGGCTTTAGGCTAATGCGACGCCTTTTAACGTGATCGCATTAGCCTAAAGTAGCGCCGAAATTAAAGATCGGGGCTCCGTTCTCTCAGCTACCGGAGGTAGCTGAGAGTTCGGGGCAACGACCAGAGACCATAACAAGTGGTATCGGGTCACGTGATCGCCGTGAATCGCTATTTCACGGCGTTCACGCTAAACCGGCAGATAATCGCCATTTCTCTCTCCTCTTATGGAATAACTCCTTAGAGAGGAGAGAGAACGGGTAAATAGTGCGTCCCCCCCTCCCACGTCCGATCCCCCCCGTCCGATTCCCCTTCATGTCCGATTCCCCCCCCCCCGGTCCGATCCCCCCCCCCCCACGGTCCGATTCCCCCCCCCAAAATGGCGCCCGAGTGCGCTTTGCATGTCTTACCTGTGTCGTCATCTGGCACAGCAACAATCAGGGACCGTTGTGACTGGTCCCTGATCAGGTGATCTCTGTGATAAAACCTATCACAGAGATCACTGACAGTTATTTTCAAAACACAGCCAGGACATGGGCTGTGTTTCTCTCTCCTCCCATTGTAGTTGTTCTGAGAGGAGAGAGAAATCAGTCTAAGTCCTGTGCTGTGAAGAAAGAAAAAAAGTGAAAAAAAAATCATCGTTCTTATACACATATATATATATATATATAATATATAAAATCTATATTAGCGTCAGCGCTAGATTAGCGTCAGCGCTAGTTTAGCGTTAGTGCTAGTTTAGCATTAGTTCTAGTTTAGCGTTAGTGCTAGTTTAGCGTTAGTTTAGCGTTACTTTAGGGTTAGGGCTAGTTTAGCGTTCGTGTTTAGGGCCGTTTAGAATTAATTTTACGTCTGTTATATAAAAAAAAATATATATAAAAAAAATATATATATAAAAAAAAATAATAATAATTTGTGTCGTTTTTAGGATTTTAGGTTTACTTTAGGGTTAGGACTTATAGGGCATATATATATATATATATATATATATATACATACACATCTATAAATATGTCTCAGCGTATGAACAGCGCGGAGCAAGCCTACGCCTTGCTATGTTCCGACACTTCTGAAAGCGAAACAGACACCGCTTCAGAATTTGTTCCAGACAGTGACAATTCTAATTCCACCGCTGAACCCCATAGTCCTATGGTGGTGGATACGTCAGTCGCTGTAGGGTGTCAGGTGTCAAGTGCAGGGCCGAGTGTTGCAGTCCCTCCCGTGATGTGGGATCCTGCACTATCATTTTCCCCCCAAGTACCCCAATTTGAAGCGACCCCAGGAATTAGTGTCGACGTCCAAAATTTTACCCCCTATAATTTTTTTTATTTATTTATATGTGATACGGTCCTAGACTTGATAGTCCAGCAGACTAATCTGTATGCTAGGCAGTTTGTTCTACAAAAGCCTGCGTCTATGTACTCCAGAATGTGGAGCCCCACAAGTGTCCCAGAAATGCGATTCATGCATTTTACTGATAATTCCCAAGTCCCCCCAAGAAGTGACCCAGCTTATGATCGCCTTAATAAATTAAGGAAATTAATCACCCTTCTAAGTGATTTATTTCTAAAGTTGTACACCCCTGACAAAAATTTGTCAGTAGATGAATCGCTCATGAGCTTCAAAGGGCGTCTTTCCTTTCGTCAATTCATCCCTTCCAAACGAGCCAGATATGGGGTGAAATTGTACAAAGTGTGCGAGAGCACAACGGGTTACACCTGCGGTTTCAAAATCTATGAAGGCAGGGACTGCCAAATTTATACCCCAGGCTGCCCAGAAACTATTGGCACCTCTGGCAAAATTGTGTGGAACCTAATGGAGCCATTTCTGCACAAGGGGTACCACGTCTATACAGACAATTTTTATACCAGTGTTGCCCTTTATAAAGCCCTCCATGCTGCAAATACAGGGGCCTGTGGGACAGTACGGAAGAACAGAGTGGGACTCCCACAACAGTTGGTGTCCAGGCGTTTGGGAAAAGGAACATCCATGGCCCTTGCATGTCAGGAATTGCTTGCAGTGAAGTGGGCCGACAAGAAGGATGTCTACATGCTGTCCACCGTACACACGGACACCACTGTGGCAATTACGGAGAGGGGGGCTACCACTGCAAAGCAGAAACCTGTCTGTGTAACAGACTACAACAAATTTATGGGGGGTGTAGACCTTTCCGACCAGGTGCTTCAGCCTTACCTGGTGAAGCGCAAAAATAAGGCCTGGTACAAAAAGGTAGCAATCTACCTCATCCAGGTTGCTACCTATAACAGTTTTGTTATTTTCAAAAAAGCCCAAGGAACGCTCACTTTTCTTCAATTTCAGGAGAAGGTCATTGACCATCTCCTTTTTGAGTCCACTATACCTGCAGAATCCTGCGAATCTGAGGATGTGCGCAGGCTTTCAGAGCGCCACTTTTTACACCCTATTCCCTCCACTGAGACCCAAAAATATCCCCAAAAAAGGTGTCGGGTATGTAGCAAGCATGGCAGCAGGAGGGATACCCGCTTTTATTGCCCCATGTGTCCATCAAAACCAGCCCTTTGTAACTACCCCTGTTTCGAAACCTTTCACACGGTTGCAAATTACTAGAATTTAACACAAAAAAAAAAAATGGGTTGGGGGCCTTTTTAGGGAGTCAATTTCTTTATATTTTCTTTTTAGTTCGTGGGCTTTCCAAGTAGGGATTATTTCTTGTGGGAGAGGTTGTAGAGCACATTTTTTTCAGACCGTGAAACTAATTTTACCCCTTATGATTTTTTTTATTTATTTGTGGGTGATCAAGTGCTGGAATTAATTGTCCAGTACAAAATCCCACATCCACAATTTTTTTATTTTGACTGTTCTTATGACTATGTCCTGCCACATACAGCTGTTACATTCCTAATTCTGTACCGTGATACGGGCATGATCTTTTTTTTTTATTTGGAGGATCTCTAATAATTGAGCTGTTCCTTATCAATACACCATGGGTTTTGTTACGGTTCTTCTGGAAATACTGACATCATTTTGGGGATTAGTGATCCTTTACTGTTCCTATAGATGGTTTTGGACACTGTCCCTTTATATATTCTGTAGGTGATTGGTTGTTTTGTGCACATAGCGGTTCCTACCTTGCCGGGCAGGGGTCTGTTATGGTGTACCGCGTCACTTGGCACATTCGTCCCTCATAAGGATTGATGGAGCTAAAGAGACGTTGTACAACCAGTCACTGAAAAAAAAAATCCTTGTCATGACAGCCCTGCAGGTGTTCTTCTATCTAGTGAACAGACTCGAGTTTGCAACATAGTTGGATACATTTTCCTCCATTTGTTTGAAGATATTGCCCGTCACTCCAGTACAGTTTATTTTTTCCTCTCTGACTGATTTTATATTAGGACAGAATTCTGTCCACAATGACATCATAATGGCACCAACTGCTTCTTCAGCAAGACATAGTCATAAGTACAGGCAAATACGTCTATAGCGACATGTATCCGTTATGAATACACGGCTTCACTTCTATTCTGTGCCGCACAAATTTATTAATGTGGCATATTTCTTACAAAATAACCTTCTACCACGTCTCCTCTATTTCATGTGGAAACGTAATAAAAGCTTGAAGAAAACATTATATACCCATAGTGTCTGAAATGATACCCATTATTTCCTCCTTTAAAAAATTTTTGGTCCACATGCCCACTACACCACTACATGAATACCTTTAGGGGTTTAGTTTTTAAAATGGGGTCATTTCTGCGTGTTTTTTTTTTTTTGTTCAGGCAGCTCAATGCCTCTAAATGCATGATATGGGGCCTAGAATTTATTCAATTGTGCCCTGAAAGCCAAAGGGTGCTCCCTCTCTTTTTGGCCCAGCCACACGTCTAATAAGCAGATTGGGGCAACAATGAGAGTATTTTTGAAAACAGGAGAAACGGGGTGATAGATTTTGGGGTGTGTTTCTTCATTTTCATGTTCGCTTTACAAAGAAATCGGTCTTCAAAGTGATACTTTTATATAAAAAGTGATTTTTTTTTTTAAATTTCACCAGCTATGCATTAAATTTAGCAAAAAACTGTGGGGTCAAAATACTCACTACACCCCTAGATAAATACCTTAAGGGGTCTAGTTTTCTAAATGGGGTCGTTTATGGGGAGTTTCTATCGTTCTGGTAGTTCAAAACCTCTCCAAATGTACAGTGGGGCCTAAAACATTTTCAAACAAAATAGGAGTCCTGAAAGCCTCCGGGTGCTCCCTTTCTTTCGGGCCCTGCTGTGTGTCCAGGCAACACATTAGGGTCACAATGGGGGCATTTTTGAAAACAGGAGAAACAGGGTGATAGATTTTGGCGTGTGTTTCTTCATTCTTATGGTCGCTTTACACAGAAATCGGTCTTCAAAGTGATACTTTTATGAAAAAAGTGATTTTTTATTTTTTTTCACCTGCTATGCATTAAATTTAGCAAAAAACTGTGGGGTCAAAAAACGCACTACACCCCTAGATAAATACCTTAAGGGGTCTAGTTTTCTAAATGGGGTCGTTTATGGGGAGTTTCTATCGTTCTGGTAGTTCAAAACCTCTCCAAATATACAGTGGGGCCTAAAACATTTTCAAGCAAAATATGAGTCCTGAAAGCCTCCGGGTGCTCCCTTGCTTTCGGGCCCTGCTGTGTGTCCAGGCAACACATTAGGGTCACAACGGTGGCATTTTTGAAAACAGGGTGATAGATTTTTAGGTGTGTTTCTTCATTCTCATGGTCGCTTTACAAAGAAATCGGTCTTCAAAGTGATACTTTTATGAAAAAAGTTAAATTATATTTTTTTATGCCTGCTTTGCATGAATTCTTACAAAAAAACTGTGGGGTCAAAATACTTACAACACCCCTTAATAAATACCTTAAGGGGTCTAGTTTTCAAAATGGGGTCACTTGTGGGGGTTTCCACCATTCTGACACCTATGAGCCTATGAAAACCTGGCTTGGTGCAGGAAAACAAAATGTACTACAAAATTTATAAAATTATTACTTAACTTGTAAGTCTTCTAAATTGCTCAAAAATTTTTTTTTTTTTTCAAAAGTGCTGCCAAAATAGAGTAAAGAGATGGAAATATATATTTAATAAAAAAAATGGTACAGTATGTGTGTACATATGTGACATATTGCAGTTAAAAATAGGGAAAAATGATAATTTTTACAAAATTTCTTCAATTTTTCTATTTTTTAAGTTATTTCCGCAAATCGTATCAGTCTACTTTTACCACTAAAATAAAGTACAACATGTGACGAAAAAACAATGTCAGAATTACTTGGATATTCAAAACGTTCACAGAGTTATTCTCTGATAAAGTCACACATACCAGATTTGACAAATTTGGCTTGGTCATTAAGGTCCGAACAAGCTTGGTCACTAAGGGGTTAAGCATTTTAGTTCCTCCATCTGATAAAAATAGTTTCCCTTTTTTGTAATTATGAGTGAAGTCCATACAACTTTTAGATAACTAGGAGACCACAAACTTTGCTGTATTACTTCCATTCAGAAAAAGTGCAGTTAAATAATTGGCTTTCAAGTGTTCTAGGAATTCTGCTATGGAGAGTTTGACATAGCATTAACAACCACTAGATGGCATTGTTCTGATCCTCACTTTTTTTTAGCTCTTTTAAGACTCTCTTCAGACTCACTAAATTCTGCCATAATAGTACAACAAATTTGTTAGCTGCAGATATTGCATATTTATTTTTTAATTACCTTAACCCCTTAAGGACTGGCCTATTTTGGTCTTGCAAAACCACGTATTATTTAATTTTTTCACCTTCGCATTCCGAGAGCCATAAAAGGTTTTATTTTTCCGGCGACGTAGCTGTATAAGGGCTTTTTCTTTTGTGGGACAAGTGGAAGGTCTTGTATTTGTTATCGACTTACAGCAGTTTGGTTTAACTTTTCTTTTATAGTTGGATTCCTGCCTGTACTGTTTATATGAGAATATGAACCGACTACAATATATATTATGGTACACAAAAAGCGGTTTGTTTTTTTATTAACATGGCCAAGCCTAGATCAGCGAGTTTCATGTCCCTTGGTGGGTTTATCATACTGTACTTGTCAAATTCTCAATATATAAAAGAACAGTCAGCAGGTGGCAGTGTAACACGCAAAGTGTCTCTGTTATGTTACGTTAGGGTCTATTCACTCTGCATTTGCAGTGTAAGTCAGAGGTATGGGTCAGGGCGGTTTCACAAAAACCTTTGGCGGATTCAACTGTATAAGCATACAGTGTTATCCGTTGCGCATAGGCATCCATGTTAAAAAAACATACTGCGTGGTATCGTTTTTTTTTTGTATGCCTCTGTATGAAATAGTGCAGCAAACTACACTATTCCATACAGAAAAATAAGGTATACTAAAGTATACCAGCCCGACTGAAGCCAACAGGTCACTCTTTGGCTTCAGTGGGTTGAATGGAGGATTATGCATGTGTAAGTACCCAGAGAATTCTAGTTTAAACTCAGCCTTAGTAATGCTTCTTCCTATCTGCAGGATAAGAGTGGAGTGCAAGAAGGTGAGTTGTGCTGGGGACTGTGACTATATTTGGGAAGCCTATGTCAGTTATGGAGCTGTGTGGCTGCCACTGTGTTGGGTTCATCTTGGTATCACTGCCTCGAGAGCATAGTCTCCTAAGGATATATCTGAAAAACATGTCCGATGTAACCTTGATTATGTATTGTAAAGCTTCAGAAGCTCCTCACATATTATTAAAGAGATTATATGCCTTAAAGAATATTTATTTTTTATTTTTTAAGTGTTCCTGGCATTAAGCTGACCCAGGCTGTGCAGGTGCTAGGACCTACCAGTGATTAAGTGTAATCTCTCATGGAACACAGTTGCTAGTGCTCAATTTCCCCACAAGCGCATCCACAATAACTACTAAACATGGGGTCACATAGGAAATTTTGGAATAAGGCCCCACTCAGCCATGACCACATTTAGCAGCCAATTGAAACTATGAAAAACGTAGGCTTTGTTCACACTACTGCACCACTAGGTTTTCAATAGCCAGAATAGCATGATTTACTGCACTATTCTCTTTTGCAGAATGAAAACCTGAAGGATCTAGAAGTCAATGGGATACATCGGGTTCCTTTATACAACGGATCCATCGTAACCGTCATGGCTCCGATAAAAAAAAAAAAAAAGAAGACATGACACTATTGTGAACAGGACCTTATTTTAGTTTCTCATGTGACATATATAGCATTATATAGAAAGTGATGTCTCATAATAGGGATATCGTGCACACAGCGATGTCACAGCATAGAGATAATAAACACGGTCACAAATGGATTATTAACGCAGTGTAGTTATAGCACAGGAATCACGCACATAGTGAGGTCACTGTAGAGCAATATAGCACAAAGTGATGTCACCGCACAAAAATAATGCACACACTGATGTCACCGCACAGGGATGGTGCACACAATGATATCATAGCACAGGAATAACATACATAAAAATTTCACTATGCACATTGAGACATCTAGTACAAGACAACAGAGAAGGATGTCACAGTGCAGGTATTATGCAAAAAGTAATGCACACAGAAGGAAAGTAACCATATGGCTTCAAAACAAAAATTTTCCATGCCCTACTTCCATCATGAAATGTCTTGACTAGTCCCACTCACCTGTGTGGAGATGGCCCCTTTTAATTATTTCGCCCCATATAAGCAGCTATGCATGCTACCTTGGTAGTTATGTCCATGATTTTCACTAAGCAACTAATCACATCACATAAACAATGCATTTGTTAAATGGGTCTATATATACAGTACTGTGCAAAAGTTTTAGGCAGTAGTGGAAAAATGCTGCATAGTAAGAATGCTTTAAAAAATAGAAGTGTTAACAGTTTTATTTATCAATCAACAAAATACAAAGTGAGTGAACAGATGAGAAATCAAAATCAAAATCAATATTTGGGGCCACCACCATTTGCCTTCAAAAACAGGATAAATTCTTCTAGGTACACTTGAACAAAGTCATGGATTTTGTAGGATTATCGTCAGGTGCATTATTTGCAGCATTTTTCGACAAATGCCTAAAACTTTTGCACAGTAATATTACATATATATATATATATATATATATATATATATATATATATATATATATATATATACACACATATGTATGAAGAAATCCTGCAGTACCCTGATATGGCAAAAAATGTGGTTTATTAAATCAACAAACAGATGCAACATTTCTGTCCAACCTTAGGAGCTTTCTCAAGCATAGTGATACCATTTTTTGTAATTTAAGTTTTTTTGTCATATCGGAGTGCTGCAGGATTTCTTCGTATATATCCCGCAGTCCTTGGATCAGGATTACCTGCTGGGCACCCATACCCATATTGGAATTTGCTTGAGTGCTGCTGCTACTCTCTATATATATATTCAGGTAGAAAAAAGCAACACTTCGTAGTGAAATGGCAGGTGCTATGCGGTCCTGACCTCGATCCAAACGGTCTGTTTGAGATATGAACAGATCTCCAACAAATATTCATTAGACATTATTTTGCTCAATCTGGAATTTCTACAAAAAGACCTATCATAGATTAACATCAAATTATTGGAAGTGGAGAATACACTGAGGGCGACATTACCCTTTGAGGAGTTTAGGAAATTTGTGGAAAAACAAAATATATCTTGTCAAATTTAAAGCCGAATCAGAGGACATAAAAAGAAAAAAATGGCATCGTGACCTGGAGGACTACTAGATGGGGAAGGTGTACACCTGGTTAAGTAACCAAGACAACTATAGTGTTCCGTACAAACAAAAAAAGATCGAAGGAATCACAGAAACAACATAAGGAGTCGTTTTTTTTTAGAACCAACGGTGAATGACAGCATAGGAATAAGCCAACCAGAAGAGGTGGGCGGAGACGAAACAGAGGTAGGAAGAACAAGACTTGCCAAATCAAACAAGGGTCAGAGTCAGAGATCAATGCTTTCCAAAAGGAAGGACATAACGAAATAGTGGTAAATATTTCTTCTTATTGCCTTAATGCTATTGAATTACAAGTGTTAAGTAAGGGCTTAAGTTTTTGCCCTAGCCAAAAGATGAATTGGTTCCAATTGGAGATGGACATTTTGCAGTTTTTCCGTGGTTTAAAGTTGAAGGTCTGGTTTGATGTGCATAACGATATATATCTGTTGTTGTTTCTTCTGTTACACCTGAATTGTGTCTTAAACAGTATAATTTATCTTGTGGTAGTGATTTTTATCCACCTGTTACATCACATACTATTGATGCTTTTTTGGAGTCAATTAAAAAAGATATAGAATTATTGAAATTGACACAAGATAATAAACTGAAATATCCCAATATGACCAATAATGAGATTACAGCATTGAGCGAATTGACCCATAACCGCGACCTGACCATCAAGTTGGCTGACAAGGGTGGTGCGGTCGTGGATATCTCTGAATAAATTAAAGAGGCGCACAGGCAACTTAGTGATGGGGTTACTTATGAGGTGCTTACCCATGATCCCAGATGGGATATTGAAAAAAAGATATTTGCTCTTTTGGAAGAGAAATATAATAGTGGTCTCATTAATAGCAAATTAAGAGAATTTTTGACAGTCCGATATCCGGTCACTCCAATACTGTATTTATTACTCAAAATACACAAATCTCTGATTAGCCCCCCTGGCCGACCGATTGTGTCAGGCAGGGATTCGATACTCAGTAAGATTTCTGTGTTTCTTGATAAACTTCTTAGACAGTTTGCAATAGAGGCAAGATCATACATACAGGACACTTCAGATTTCTTGAGAAAAATACAGGAGGTAGATTTACCGAGAGGAGCCATTCTAGCTTAATTTGTCATAGTGAGCCTCTATACCTCAATAGATCACACTAGGGGTATAGATGCAGTTAAACATACGTTGTCCAAATCAAATTTCTCCACTAATTGTATGGAATTCATTCTTCAATTGCTTGTACTCATATTTACCATATATTTTAGGTTCCTTGATGTGTTTTACATGCAGAAAGTTGGCACAGCCATGGGTTCTAATGTTGCACCTACATATGCAAACATTTTTATTGCCTATATTGAGATGTCGTTCTATGTATCCCACCACTTCAGCCTGGTGCTGAGGTGGTGGCGATACATTGACGACATCTTCCTCATTTGGCTGGGTACAGAAGCGCAACTTTTGGATTTTGACACATTTCTAAATGAGATAGATCCTGATATTAAATTCACTTTAGTTTCTTCAAATGAATCCATGCAATTTTTGGATACTGAGGTGACTATCTCTGATACTACGTCACATACTGAGCTTTTCACCAAGCCTGCTGATCGCAAACGCTTTGGTTCAATATGACAGTTGTCATCCGAGAAAAATTATAGATTCCTTACCGTTCAGTCAAATGTTGCATATCAGAAGGATAGTTGATCAGGAAGAAAAGGTGGCTCCTACTTTAAGGATCATGATCAACATATCAACAATTTTTTACAAAGAGGATATCAGCAACCAATTGTGAACAAACATAAAAATAGGGTATATCAATATACGAGGGAACAGGATTCATAAAAAGAATGGTCTGGATAGAATGCCCTTTGTTTCTACGTACAATGATTTGAGCCATGAGATAGGCAATATTATCAGACATCATTGGCCAATAGTAAGGGATCGGCATGTCATATAGACGCCCCACTAATCTGAAGGATAGATTGGTCAAGACTGATATTGAAACTAATACCGGAATAAGACATTTATATTCGAAACCTCAAAAAATGGGGAGCTTTCCGTGTTTAGAATGCATTAATTGCACATTGATGAAAAAGGGTAGTGTTTTTGTACATCCACATACTGGACAGAATTTTTAAATCAAACATTTCCTGACTTGTAGTTCAGACTGGATAATATATGTGATTTGGTGCCCTTGCAGTCTTTTATACGTTGTTGAAACCATGTGCAATATGAAGACACGCCTTAATAGCCATAGGTATACTATACATAAGGAAAGAAAAGATCTACTGGTTTCCCAAAAATTTTTGGAAAAAGGACACGTACATGATTATTGACCATGTACCGGTTCTAAAACGTGGAGGTGATAGGCTCAGTGCTCTAAAAAAACAAAACATGAATTAGAGTGGATCTTTAGATTAGACACATTGAGACCTAAAAGGTCTCAATGTGGATTCTCAGGTGTCTAGGCTGATGTCCAGATAAAAAAATTATTTTGATATCTTTGCTTGTATAGGGAGTTTGCTCTCGTTCCTCACTAATTTTCTGCCGACGTATGATGAAATATAATTGTGATATGATGAGTCATTTTAATAAATTTTTCTTCTCTCTCTCTTTTCTACATATAGAATTGAAATACTGAATTGGGATGAGTCACACATCATCTAAGAACAGACATTCAATAATATCTATTTTTGTAAATGTATCTATTGATATTTCTATATGAATACAGTATTGATTTTCCTTAACCCCTTCCCGCACCTTGCCGTTAATGCATGTCGAGGTGAGCAGTAACTTTGCGCACCTCGACGTGCAGTTACGTCAGTGCTTTGACAGTTAACCGCCGCGCAGAGCTACACCGCAGCGGAGGTTAACTGTGCAGGGCGTCTGCCCTGCATTCCCTGTTGCCGATCAGCGGCCCATCGCCGCTGATTTCGGCAGTTAACCCCTTCGATGCGGCGGTCGATTCCGATCGCCACATCTAAGGAGTTTAGCGGAGATCGGCAGCCCCCACGTGAAATCACAGGGGCTGACGATGGTACCCATGGCAACCGGACGTCAGACAATGGCTTCCGGGCTGCCATGTACAGAAGCCTATGAGGACCAGCTGGAGGGTGGTCATCGTAGGCTTCCTGTCAGTGTGACTGACAGTTGGAATGCATTACACTACGTAGGTAGTGTAATGTATTCCAGCAGCGATCAGAGCTGCAAGTCTATGTGTCCCCTAGTGGGACAAGTAAAAAAAAGTTTAAAAAAAAATGAAAATGTTTAAAAAAAAGTGTAAAAATATAAGTTATAAGTGACATAAACAAGAACTGCTTTTTTTCCTATAGTAAGTCTTTTATTATAGGAAAAAAAATTACACGTAAAAAAAAAGTACACATATTTGGTATCGCCTCGTTCGTAACAACCCCAACTATAAAACTATAATGTTATTTTTCCCGCATGGTGAACACCGCAAATAAAATAAACGAAAAACTATGCCAGAACCACTATTTTTTGGTCACCATCCCTCCCAAAATATACAATAAAAAGTGATCCAAAAGTCGCATGTATGCCAAAATGGTACCAATACAAACTACATCCCGTCCCGCAAAAAACAAGCCCTTACACAGCTTTTTTGACTGAAAAATAAAAAAGTTATGGCTCTCAGAATATGGTGACACAAAAAATAGTTTATTTTATAAAGAAGTTCTTTTATTGCGCAAACGCTGTAAAATGTAAAAAAAACTATATACATATGGTATCGTCGTAATCGTATCGACCCGCAGAATAAAATATAATGGTCATTTATAGCCCAGGGTGACCGCCGTAAAAAATAAATAAAAAACATTGTCAGAATTGATTGTTTTTGGTCACCTTGCTTGCCGGAAAATGGAATAAAAAGTGATCAAAAAAAAATCGCATGTACCCCAAAATGGTACCAATGAAATCTACAGATTGTCCTGCAAAGAATAAGCCCTCACACGGCTCCGGTGGTGAAAAAATAAAAAAAGTTCTGGCTCTCAGAATAAGGCGATGCAAAATGTGAAGTGTTCCAAAAGATAAGATCAGGCGCCATTTATAAGTGCCAAACTGGCCACATATCTGCGGATCATTATTTATTTATCGCATTATTATACCCTCTTATTATACCCCTGATGTACTCTGTCCAGCCTACATATGCCCCCACATTATAAACTGAAATACCAGCAAAACGCCAGAGCTACTACCAAGCAAAATATGCGCTCCAAAAGCCAAATGGCGCTCCCTCCCTTCTGAGCCCTACAGCGCGCCCAAACAGCCGTTTACGTCCACCGATATGGCATTGCCATACCCGGGACAACCTGGTTAATATTTTATTTGTGGTATTTGTGGCACAAACTGGGCACAACATCGTGCACTAAAATGGCACCTCAGTTGAAAATGTAAATTTTCACTTTGCACCATCCGCTGCGCATTAAACCCTTCGCGCACCATGACTTAATAGCATTTTGTGGTGTGTGGGGGGTGATATATTGAGCGTCTTACGCGCTGAGCCCGCGCCATACGCTGCCGTTACAGGAGCATGTAAAAATGACAATATACTGCAATACATTAGTATTGCAGTGTATTCTACCAGTGATCTAACGATTGCTGCTTCAAGTCTTCTAGGGGGACTAATAAAATATGTAAATACAAAAGTAAATAGTTATTATTAGTGGAAAAAATGTAATAAATATTTAAAGTCCAAAAATAAACCCTTTTCACATTTTTTCTCTAAAGAAATGTAAAAAAAAAAAAATACACAAAATTGGTATCCCTGCGTACGTAAAAGTCCAAGCTATTACAATATACCATTATTTAACTCACACGGTGAACGTCATGAAAAATAAAGAATTTTAAACGGCAAAATGGCTGTTTTTTGGTCACCTTAGCTCTACCAAAAAATTTAATAAAAAGTGCTAAAAAAGTTGTATGTACCAAAAAATGGTAGCAATAAATACTACAGCTCGTCCCACAAAAAAATAAGCCCTCACACCACTCTATTGACGGGAAAATAAAAACTTTATGGCTCTCGGAAAGCGGGGAGGGAAAAATTTAAAAGAAAAAGCAAAACATGGATCAGTCCGGAAAGGATTAATTACTTTCTAATGAAAAAACATTTAAGATGACATGTGGGGTATTGCTGTACTCGGGAGAAATTGCTTTACAAATGTTGGGGTGCTTTTTCCTCTTTTATCTTTGTGAATTTAAAAAAATTCTACTTTTTAGTGGAAATAATGTTGATATTAATTTTCACGGCCCAATTCTCAAATTCTGCAAAAGACCTGTGGCGTCTAAATGCTCACTATCGCCCTAGATAGATTCCTTAAGTGGTGTAATTTTCCAAATGGGGTTACTTTTGGGGGGTGTCCACTGTTTCGGTCCCTCGGGGGCTTTGCAAATTCGACATGACACCCAAAAACTATTCCAGCTAAATTTGAGCTCCAAAAGCCAAATAGCGCTCCTTCCCTTCTAAGCCCCGGTGTGGGTCCAAACAGCACTTTATTACCACATATGGCATATTTACGTAATCAGGAGAGATTGTTTTACAAATGTTGGGGTGCTTTTTCTCCTTTATTCCTTGTAAAAATTAAAAATGGCTATGTTTTTTCAGCAAAAAAGTAGATTTTTACCTTTACAGACTAATTCCAAATGAATTCAGCAAAAACAACTGTTTGGTCAAAATGCTAACTTGACCCCTAAAAAAATTCCTTGAGGGGTGTAGTTTCCAAAATGGGGTCACTTTTGGGGTTTCCACTATTTTGGTTCCTCCAGTGCATTGCAAACGAGACACGGCACTGAAAACTATTCCAGCAAAATCAGAAATCCAAAAGGCGCTCCTTCCCTTCTGAGCCCTGCTGTGGGTCCAAACAGCAGTTTATTACCACATATGGGGTATTGCTATAAATCGTAAGAAATTGCTTAATATATGTTGGGGTGTTTTTTATACTTTATTCCTTGTAAAAATTAAAAATCCTCTAGGTGCTCCTTTGCTTCTGAGGCCGGTGTTTCAGTCCATTAGCATGCTAGGGTCACATGTGAGATATTTCTAAAAACGGCAGAATCTGGGCAATAAGTATTGAGTTGCGTTTCTTGGGTAAAACCTTCTGTGGTACTGAAAAAAATGTATTACAAATTAATTTTGGCAAAAAAAAAAATGTAATTTGTAAATTTCATCTCTACATTGCTTTAATTCCTGTGAAACGCCTAAAGGGTTAAAACACTTTCTGAATGCGGTTTTGAATACCTTGAGGGGACTTATGGGGACTTTCTAATATATAAGGCCCTCAAAGCTACTTCAGAACTGAACAGGTCCCTGAAAAAATAGCCTTTTGAAATTTTCTTGAAAATATGAGAAATTGCTGCTAAAGTTCTAAGCCTTGTAACGTCCTAGAAAAATAAAAGGACGTTCAAAAAATTATGCAAACATAAAGTAGACATATGGGAAATATAAACTAGTAAGTATTTTGTGTGGTATTACTATCTGTTTTACAAGTAGATACATTTAAATTTAGAGAAAATTTGCAAAAATGTGCATTTTTCTAAATCTTGGTGTTTTTTAAAAATAAATATTGAATTTATCGACCACATTTTTTCACTAACATAAAGTACAATATGTCACGAGAAAACACTCTCAGAATCACTTGGATAGGTAAAAGCATTCCAGAGTTATTACCACATAAAGTGACACGTCAGATTTGAAAAATCGGCTTCGTCCTGAAGGCCAAAACAGGCTCAGTCCTGAAGGAGTTAATGTCTGTCAACGATCAACAGATTGATGAATTGCCTCTAGTTTTTCTAGCATGCTAGCCTCGTGCTACTATTAATATGCCCAGTATCTACAAAGTAAATATATAACTCCAATCGTTTCTTTGAATTGATGCATATTTGACAGTTATGCCTATAATGGATAACCACCACACGAAAGTGTAGACGGTATGCCATGTTAGACATAGAGCTTGTCTGACATACTACATTAAATATGTGGATAGGATGACAATGACCCGTTCTGCAATTTATTAATGTTTCCTGGAGTAAATACAATTTTGGTTCCATGACTCAATTGACAGAACCTGGATGTGGCATAATCTTTCTTGAATATAGTGTGTGAAACACTTAATGTACGAGCACTGTTATAATGTGAGGCGTCGTAACTTAGACGACGGGTCTATCCCGCTGTTGATAGGCCATCGTAGATAGTGGTCATGGTAAGGTGAGACGCCGCTTGTTGATTGGCCGATGGCCTTTCCTTCTAGGACGTCTTGTTACGCATGCGCTGTTGACTGTTGCAGACGCTGGAAGATCATAGACAATCATTAACTTCGTTATTTCCAATATGTGTCCGTGGTTTGGCGATTGGTGAGTGGCTCTGAACTCCTCCTCTTCATGAATATGTATATTTATCGATGCTTTTCAAATAGTATATTACACTGTTTTTTAACACTTTTTTATTACACATGGATGCAATATGTTTGTAATCATGTTACACAATGTTGTGCACATATTCTGTGAGTTGTATTAGCCAAATGTTGGCCTTATTTGTATGTTTTGATACTGATCATTGCGGATTATGCAATGTTTGCACATGGGTATAAAAACCCTGCTTTCCACATATCACTTTAGCTTGAGAAAGGTCCTGTGAGAGGACTGAAACGTAGCTTGTTAGTGGACATGGAATACTAAAGCACATCTTTATTTGAAATTAACCTTCGGAGTGCTGCGATCATTTTTGCACACACATTATATATATATATATA
Source organism: Rhinoderma darwinii (assembly GCF_050947455.1). Taxonomy (NCBI): domain Eukaryota; kingdom Metazoa; phylum Chordata; class Amphibia; order Anura; family Rhinodermatidae; genus Rhinoderma; species Rhinoderma darwinii. Next base: position 198,954,520 of record NC_134691.1, read on the forward strand.
CACACACACACACACACATATATATGTACACAGTGTATATTTCTACTCTGTTTCACACCTGCACTGTTTCACAAGTAAAAGATTTATGCAAGAGTACTTCGCTTTATGGTTGTCATGGAAATGAAAGGACCGTGTTAGCTTCGTTTTTCATAAGGATTATTCATATTTCTGGTACAGAATGCAGCATTTATGACTCATATGAGTAATAGCCCTTTTTCTAGAAAAAGCAAAGTCCTATGCATCAATGATAAATAATTTAGAGAGACAAATGCAGTCTAAAAGTGCAAAATTATAGTTCTAGATTTATCATACTATATTTATTGACACTATAGGTCATATCAAGTAGTTAATAATATGGGACTTACAACATTCAGCAATATAACAAATGTTCATTAATAACGTATAACACCAAATTCAGTTAAGATTTTTGAAATCTATTACATCTAAAGGCACCTTGCACACGACGAGAGAAACACACTCTTCCATATGGCATTTGTTAGATCAAAAAGAGAATTTAATCTTTTCGCAAGATAGGGTAAACCTTCCCGTTCAATGTTTTTGGCATATACAGTGAAGGAAATAAGTATTTTATCCCTTACTGATTTTGTAAGTTTGCCCACTGTCAAAGACATGAACAGTCTAGAATTTTTAGGCTAGGTTAATTTTACCAATGAGAGATAGATTATATATTAAAAAAAAACAAAACACACAAAATCACATTGTCAAAATTATATATATTTATTTGCATTGTGCACAGAGAAATAAGTATTTGATCCCTTTGGCAAACCAGACTTAATACTTGGTGGCAAAACCCTTGTTGGCAAGCACAGCAGTCAGACGTTTTTTGTAGTTGATGATGAGATTTGCACACGTTAGATGGAATTTAGGCCCACTCCTCTTTGCAGATCATCTGTAAATCATTCAGATTTCGAGGCTGTCGCTTGGCAACTCAGATTTTCAGCTCCCTCCATAAGTTTTCGATGGGATTAAGGTCTGGAGACTGGCTAGGCCAGTCCATGACATTAATGTGCTTCTTTTTGAGCCACTCCTTTGTTGCCTTGGCTGTATGTTTAGGGTCATTGTCGTGCTGGAAGACCCAGCCACAAGCCATTTTTAATGTCCTGGTGGAGGGAAGGAGGTTGTCACTCAGGATTTGATGGTACATGGCTCCATCCATTCTCCCATTGATGTGATAAAGTAGTCCTGTGCCCTTAGCAGAGAAACACCCCCAAAACATAATGTTTCCACTTCCATGCTTGACAGTGGGGACGGTGTTCTTTGGGTCATAGGCAGCATTTCTCTTCCTCCAAACACGGCGAGTTGAGTTAATGCCAAAGAGCTCAATTTTAGTCTCATCTGACCACAGCACCTTCTCCCAATCACTCTCAGAATCATCCAGATGTTAATTTGCAAACTTCAGACGGGCCTGTACATGTGCCTTCTTGAGCAGGGGGACCTTGCGGGCAATGCAGGATTTTAATCCATTACGGCGTAATGTGTTACCAATGGTTTTCTTGGTGACTGTGAACCCAGCTGCCTTGAGATCATTAACAAGTTCCCCCCGTGTAGTTTTCGGCTGAGCTCTCACCTTCCTCAGGATCAAGGATACCCCACGAGGTGAGATTTTGCATGGAGCCCCAGATCGATGTCGATTGACAGTCATTTTGTATGTCTTCCATTTTCTTACTATTGCACCAACAGTTGTCTCCTTCTCACCCAGCGTCTTACTTATGGTTTTGTAGCCCATTCCCGCCTTGTGCAGGTCTATGATCTTGTCCCCGACATCCTTAGAAAGCTCTTTGGTCTTTTCCCCATGTTGTAGAGGTTAGAGTCAGACTGATTAATTGAGTCTGTGGACAGGAGTCTTTTATACAGGTGACCATTTAAGACAGCTGTCTTTAATGCAGGCACCAAGTTGATTTGGAGCGTGTAACTGGTCTGAAGGAGGCTGAACTCTTAATGGTTGGTAGGGGATCAAATACTTATTTCTCTGTGCACAATGCAAATAAATATATATAATTTTGACAATGTGATTTTCTGTTTTTTTTTTTAAATATAAATCTCTCACTGGTAAAACTAACCCAGCCTAAAAATTCTAGACTTTTCATGACTTTGACAGTGGGCAAACTTACAAAATCAGCAAGGGATCAAATACTTATTTCCTTCACTGTACAAAGGCTAGTTGAGAACAAAGGGAAGAAATAGGCGCTACATAGGATGTGTACGTCAGGTTTAGAATGTCTCACTCTGTTGAGCGTAGTAAATGGAGGCTCCCCTTTAATGGTTGTGCATGAATAGGCACAACAGTATTGCGAAGCCAGATGGGTAGGAAGGATGCTACCTGTTCCCTAATCCCTAGAGCGTCAGGTGCGAATCTTACAGGGGAGTGGATCCACTGTGAAAAAGCGACACCATCCAGGCGGAATACTATGCATTTCAAGAGACTCTCCTTTTTATGTACATTTTATTATGCCCTATTGTTTATATGTAATAAATTAGCTTTTACTAAAAACTTGACTGGATTGTGGAGGTATTGCGCCTGGATGGTGTCCACTTGGTTCCCAGTGTTTTTATTTACCTGCGATAAATTTTTTGTTCTGAATAAAAAGACATGGGAGAGCGGATATTCCGCGTATCGCTATACATGGCATGATATATCTGGTATAGTTTAACCCCTTAAGGACTGAGCCTGTTTTGGCCTTAAGGACACAGCCTATTTTTGCAAATCTGACGTGTCAATTTATGTGGTAATAACTCCAGAATGCTTTTGCCTATCCAAGCGATTCTGAGATTGTTTTCTCGTGACATGTTGTACTTTATGATACTGAAAAAATGTCGTCGTTAAATTCAATATTTATTTGTAAAAAACACCAAAATTTAGAGAAAATTTGCAAAAATCTGCATTTTTCTAAATTGTAATGTATCTGCTTGTAAAACAGATAGTAATACCGCACAAAATATTTACTAGTTAACATTTCCCATATGTCTACTTTGTTTGCATCGTTTTTTGAACGTGCTTTTATTTTTCTATGACCTCACAAGGCTTAGAACTTTGCTGCAATTTCTCGCATTTTCAAGAAAATTTCAAAAGGCTATTTTTTCAGGGACCAGTTCAGTTCTGAAGTGGCTTTGAGGGCCTCATATATTAGAAACCCCCTATAAAACACCCCATTTTAAAAACTGCACCCCTCAAAGTATTCAAAGCCACATTCAGAAATTATTTTAACCCTTTAGGCGTTTCACAGGAAATAAAGCAAAGTAGAGGTGAAATTTACAAATTTAAATTTTTTTTTACAAAATTCATTTGTAATGCATTTCTTTGGTAAAACCTTCTGTGTTACAGAAAAAACTGTAACTCAATATTTATTGCCCTGATTCTGCAATTTTTAGAAATATCCCACATGTGGCCCTAGTGTGGTAATGGACTGAAATACCGGCCTCAGAAGCAAAGGAGCACTTGGTGGATTTTGGGGCCTCTATTTTATTAGAATATATTTTAGGAACCAGGTCAGGTTTGAAGAGGTCTTGTGGTGCCAAAACAGTGGAAACCCCCCAAAAGTGACCCCATTTTGGAAACTACACCCCTCAAGGAATTTTTCAAGAGGTATAGTTAGCATTTTTAGCCCACAGGTTTTTTGCTACATTTATTGGAACTGGTCTGTGAAAATGAAAATCTACTTTTTTTCTGAAAAAACATACGATGTTTTAGATTTTACAAGGAATAAAGGAGAAAAAGCACCCCAACATTTGTAAAGCAATGTCTCCCGATTACGGCAATACCCCATATGTGGTAATAAACTGCTGTTTGGACCCACGGCAGGGCTCAGAAGGGAACGAGGGCCATTTGGATTTTGGAGCGCAGATTTTGCTGCATTGGTTTTCGGTGCCATGTCGTGTTTGCAAAACCCCGGAGGGACCATAACAGTGGAAACTCCCCAAAAGTGACCCCATTTTGGAAACGACACCCCTCAAGGAATTTTTCTAAGGGTATAGTGTGCATTTTGACCCTACACGGTTTTTGCTGAATTTATGGGAATTATGCAGTGAAATTGAAAATCTAAATTTTTTTCTAATAAAATGTAGTTTTAGCTCAGATTTTTTAATTTTTACAACAGATAAAGGAGAAAAAACACCCCAATATTTGTAAAGCAAACTCTTCTGAGCACAGTAATACCCCATATGTGGTAATAAACTGCTGTTTGGACACATGGCGGAAGTTAGAAAGGACGGTGCGCCATTTGACTTCTGGAGCTCAAGTTTTGCTGGAATGGTTTGCGGCACCATGTCACATTTGCAAAGCCACTGAGGGGCCAAAATAGTGCAAACCCGGCAAAAGTGACCCCATTTGGGAAAACTATTTATCTAGCAGTATAGTGAGCATTTTGACCCCACAGTTTTTTTGCTGAATTATTGGGATTATGCAGTGAAAATGAAAAATCTACATTCTTTCCACTAAAATGTTGAATTGTTTTCATTTTCACAAGGAATAAAGGAGAAAAAGCGCCCCAACAATTGTAAAGCAATTTCTCCCGAGTACGGCAATACCCCACATGTGGTCATAAACTGCTGCTTGGATACACCGCAGGGCTCAGAATGGCAGGAGTGCTACTTGGCATGTAGATTTTGGTTGATTGTTTTTTGGGCACCATGTCGCATTTGCAGAGCCCCTGAGGTACCCGTACAGTAGAAACCCCTGAGAAGTGACTCCATTTTGGAAACTTTACCCCTCAGGGTAATCATCTAGGGGTGTACTGAGCATTTTGATCCCACAGGTGTTTCATAGATTGTATTAGAATGAGGCAGTAAAAATGAAAAATTATTTTTTTTCCCAAAAATAAGTAGTTTTGCACCCAATTTTTTTTCCCACAAGGGGTAATAGGAGAAAAAACAACACATAATTTGTTACCCAATTTCTCTCGAGTACGGAAATACCGCATGTGTGGCCCTAAACTGCTGTTTGGGCACATGGCAGAGCTCAAAATGGAAGGAGTGCCATGTGGCTTTTAGAGCACAGATTTTGCTGGACTGGTGTAGGGGCGCCATGTCGCATTTGCAGAGCGTTCTTAGGTACCAGAGTAGAGTGTAAAACCATGAGAAGTGACCCCATTTTGTAAACTACACCCCTCAAGACATTTATCATTTGCCTGGACATATGACAGGGCTTAGGAGTGACAGGCGCATGTAAGACCGATTTTGGTGATTTTCGCAGCATTAGCCCACAATGGCAGGGCTCTGAGGTCAAATAGTAAAACAAACCCCCCAAGTAGTGACCCCCATTTTGGAAACTGCACCCCTCAAGGCATTTTGACCACACAGGTTTTTTTTTTTCTATTAGAAATGAATGCTCAGTGGATGGTGCAAAGTGAAAATTGCAAATTTCCACAGGTATGTGCCATTTTAGTGCACAATATTTTGTGCCCAGTTCGTGCCACTGAAGACAAATACCTCAAACTGTTAAGCGGGTTCTCCCGGGTATGGCGATGCCATATATGTGGACGTACACTGCCTCTTGGGCACGCTGCAGGGCGCACCATTTGGCTTTTGGAGCGTGGATTTTGCTCGCTAGTTGTTTTGTTTGGGGTTTTGCTGGTATTTCAGTTATGATGTGGGGGCATATGTAAGCTGTGCGGAGAACATCAGGGGTATAATAAGAGAGTATAATAATGGGGTAAATAATTATCCACAGATGTGTGGCCAGTGTCGCACTGATAAATGGCGCCCGATCTTATCCGCTTTTGGACAGTTTGCACATTTTGCATTGCCATATTCTGAGAGCCAAAACGTCTTTATTTTTTCCTCCACCGGAGCCGTGTGAGGGCTTATTTGTTGCGGGACAATCTGTAGATTTCATTGGTACCATTTTGGGCTACATGCGATTTTTTGATCACTTTGTTTTTCATTTTTTGGGCAAGCAAGGTGACCAAAAACCTGCAATTCTGATGTTTTTTTATGGCGTTCACCATGCGCTATGAATGACAATTTTACGTTATTCTGCGGGTCGGTACGATTACGGTGATACCAGATGTATATAGTTTTTCTTATGCTTTGCAGCGTCTGCACAATAAAATCACTTTTGTTTCAAATAATTTATTTTTGGTGTCACCATATTCTGAGAGCCATAACTTTTTTATTTTTCCGTCAAAAAAGCGGTGGGAGAGCTTGTTTTTTGCGGGACGGGCTGCATTTTTTAATGGCATAATTTTGGGGTACATGCAACTTTTAGATCCCTTTTTTTATTCTGTTTTGCGAGGGGTAGTGACTAACAAAGAGCGATTCTGAAATAGTTTTTTTATTAAAAAATTTTACGGTGTTCACCGTACGGGTAAAATACCGTGATCTTTTTATAGTTTGGGTCGTTACGGACGCGGGGATACCACATATGTGTACTTTTTTTAATGTTTTTTCCTATAATAAAAGACTTATTATAGGAAAAAAGGCTGTTATAGTGTTTTTTAACATGAAACTTATTTTTTTGTTACTTTTTTACAACATTTTTATTAACTTGTTTTAACTTTTTTTTTTGTCCCACTAGGGAACTTGAAGGCATGAAGCCCTGATCGCTATTCTAATACACTGCACTACCTACATAGTGCAGTGTATTAGAGCTGTCAGCTATTCACTGACAGCAAGCCTATTAGGTCCTGGCCGTTAGGGCACGATGTCAGCTGTGACAAACAGCTGACACCCGCGCCCGTGGCAACCATCGTGGTTCCGACAGGCTACAAGACACTTCGATGCATCGATCACGTTGATCGATGCATCGAAGGCGTTAATCGGCCGGCCGGATCGGAGCCTAGCTCCGGTCCTGGCCGTTGCAGAGGGGCGTCGAACAGCTGATTCCCGGCGGTGATCGCGCTGGCTCAGCTTCTGAGCCAGCGCCATCACATACACTACGTCATGGAGCTGTGATTGGTCAGTCTGCTTTGACTGACCAATCACAGCGATCGCCAGCAGGAGACCGCTGTGAATGGTCCCCTGCTGTCTTACTGTGCCGGTCAACTGTCATAAACAGTTGACGGCACAGTTCTGTCACCTTGTCCTTTGACAGGGTGACAGTTTTTAGCCAGGACGCGCCGGTACGTCCCTGTGCCTTAAAGCACTTCAATGCAGGACGTACCGGTGCATCCTGGTGCGCTAAGGAGTTAAATCCAGCAACATTTTAGTTTAGAGGTGGGGAAACCTGAATCTTGGGGAAGAAGCTACTGCTTTAAAGACAAGTATAGATAAAAACTTATATGTTTTTTTTTTTTCTTAAAGAAAAGACGACTGGTGCCTATCACACATACCCTGGTAGTGCAACGTGAGATTGTGAACAGACGTGCTGATGCCATGTATATACGATGGAGATGAAGGGATAGAGGGTAAATGCCCTATCTGTTGCAAGAGAGTTGGAGCGCCTAAGGGCTCTTCATGTAACTTCGCCTGTCTGGTGATTGCAGAGCTGCTCCCCCCCAATTGGCTGCTGCGTACTGGATGCTGAGCAGCAGTAAATGAGAACAGAGACCTGACTGTGACCGAGATGCTGCAATCTGGAACAGTGAACACCTTCTGGGTCTTGTGGAGTGGGGATCATATAGAAGTGCAGGCTGGATGTAGAGCCACAGTCTGTCAGTCCCCTAGACTTTGAACGGACAGGCAGCATGCATGCTCAACCGCCATTCTAGTGATCGGTGGGGATCCCAGCAATGTAATTTGTAGGAAAATTCCTTCAATACTAAATCGCATAAACCAATATTAACCCCTTAGTGACCAGTCTATTTTAGGCCTTAATGACCAAGCTATTTTTTAAGTTTTCCCATCGTCTCATTCAAAGAGCTCTAACTTTATTTTTGCGTCGACATAGCTGTATAAGGTCTTGTTTTTTGCGGGACAAGTTGTATTTTTTAATAGCACCATTTTGGGATGCATAGAATTTATTGATTAAAGAGGCTCTGTCACCAGATTCTCAAACCCCTATCTCCTATTGCATGTGATCGGCGCTGCAATGTAGATAACAGTAACGTTGTTTTTTTTTAAAAAAAACGTTCATTTTTGGCCAAGTTATGAGCTATTTTATATATATGCAAATGAGGTTTGAAATGGACAACTGGGCGTTTTTTTTCGTTATGTCCAACGGGGCGTGTATTGTGTTTTTAACTGGGCGTTTTTACGTGTATGACGCTGACCAATCAGTGACCAGTCAGCATCATACACTCATCTCCATTGATTTACACAGCAGCGATGTGCAGCCACATAAACAGAGATTAACGTTAATCAATTGTCCTGATAATGAATACACATGATCATCCAGCCTGGACGTCATGTGTATTAAGAATCCTGACATTTCTGAATCTTTTCTTTGAGATTTCTAGCAAGGGAAACGAAATCTCGCGAGATTACGGACGTAAACGAGATTTCGTTTCACTTGCTGGAAATATCACGTTTTACAACTTTTACACAGTAAAAACACTTTTTTTTCAATATCATTTGTTTTTGTGTCTTCATATTTCAAGAGCCGTAACTTTTTTATTTTTCTGCCGATACAGCTGTATGAGGGCTTTACTTTTGCGGCAGGACTTGTAGTTTTTATTGGTACAATTTTGTAGTAGATGCAACTTTTTGATCACTTTTTTTTTTTAAAGCAGGATTAACAGAAAACAGCAATTTTTGCATTGTTTTAATTCACTTTTTTATGGCGTTCACCGTGCAGGTTAAATAATGTAATAACTTTATAGTTAGGGTCATTACGGACGCGGCAATACCCAATATGTGTAACTTTTTTATTTTTTTTAATAAAGCAGTTTGTAAGGGGAAAAAATGGGTTTTTCTTTTTTTTTTTTTCACTTATTTTTTTGTGCTGTTTTTTCATAGACAATGCAGGTTTATTTTTTAATAATTTTTTAATTTTTATACATCCTTATTGCCAATTTAGACTTATAGTTTGAAAATAGTAAAAAAATATGCTTTACTTTTCAGCTAAAAATATCTTTTATTTGCAATAGTTATATTCTACCTTAAATTTTGATATAATACCCCATTTTAGAGTAATTGGGCAAGGGCTAGCATTACGACAATGATTGGCATGGGGAACTCATTTTTGGGCTGGTATTATTTCGTTTATTTACACTTTATTTTACATTTATTTTTTTATTATTATGCTCTGTCCCTCAAAAGGTCAGAAAAGTCCCTTGGGGGACGTTATTTTTTTTCCCATTTAAAAGTTTTTTCACTACAAATGGGGCAGCCCCAGTTACAGGGGAAATCAGCCCTGTAAGGGTATGTACACACGCAGTGACCAAAAACGCCTGAAAATACGAAGCTGTTTTCAGGCGAAAACCGCTCCTGATTTTCAGACGTTTTTGTAGCAACTCGCGTTTTTTGCGGTGTATTTTACAGGCATTATTGGAGCTCTTTTTCAATGGAGTCAATGAAAAACGGCTCCAAAAACGGCCCAAGAAGTGACATGCACTTCTTTTTCGCGGGTGTCTTTTTACGCGCCGTATTTTGACAGCGACGCGTAAAATTACACCTCGTGGGAACAGCACACCGTAAAACCCATTGAAAGCAATGGGCAGATGTTTGTAGGCGTAATGGAGACGTTTTTTCAGGCGTAATTCGAGCCGTAAAACGCCCGAATTACGTCTGAAAACACTGCGTGTGAACATACCATTATAGTAAATGACAGCCGCACTCGCGCTGCAATGGCTAGGATTGGAGAAACCTCCAATTCCGTCGGTTTGACCTCTTAAATGTCGCAGTCAATAGCGACTGCGGGATCTAAGGAGTTTTACAGAGGGTGGGCGCTCCCTCTGCCACCCCATAGGCACACCCACGACGTGATCGTGGTGGGCCGATGAGTTGCTATGGTAGCCGGGGGCCTAACAAAGGCCCCCAGGCCTGCCCTGGCTATATGCCTAATAGGCCATGCCAGAGGCCTAATAGATTACTTGTCAGTTTTATACGGACAGGCAATAAAGCTTTGGTATACAAAGGGCTTGTTCACACGTAACGGAATTGCTGCAGAATTTTAGTTAAAATAAGCAAACATCCGCTGTGGAAAAAACTCACAATTTCCTGCGGTTTTTACTGCAGAAAACCTGCAGATTTTGCTGTATTTTTTTCAATGCTGGGGGATGGTGACATCTCTGAAAAACCCAGCGACTCGGACCACTTTCTGCAGCAGGAATTGACATGCTGCGGTACGAAAAATAGGCACCGCAGGTGAATTTCTGGTCGGAAATTTTACGCAGCGTGTGGATGAGATTTGTTAAATCTCACCCACTATGCTGCTACTGTATTCTGCTGCGTACAGCAATTCCGTTACGCGTGGACAAGCCCTTAGATCGCATTGTAAAGTTCTCCAGTGGCACTAAAGAAATTTTTTTTTAAAACAGTTAAAGTCTACTAAAAAATAAAAAGAATAAAGTAAAAATTTAAATAAAACCACTTTTTCACATTAAAATTGGTTTTATTTACTAGACGTGTAAAAAAACAAACACACAAAAATGGTTATCACTGCGATCATAACGACCCCAACAATGAAGTTAACACATTAAACCGCCGGGTGAATGTCGTACAAAAAAAGTCGAAAATGCTTCCCCCCCCCCCATTGACCCCACCAAAAAATAAAATAAAGTTAATCAATAAGTTCCATATACTCCAAAATAGTACCAACAAAAATGACATCTCGTCCGACAAAAAAAGAAGCCCACACATGGCTTACAAATTTATGAATGGATAAGGAGGTGTAGTACAATAAAAGGTTTAAAGATCTAGTGTATTAGAATAAAAGAAAAAAAAAAAAAAAAAGATGTATCAAAAGGATATGGGAGCCATGCGTGAAGCTAGTAAATGGTACTAAAATTGATGGTTAAGAAAAAAGAAAAAGCTTCTCCCTCTCCTTTTTCCTGGTTTGGATGGGTAATAGCAATGTATAAACATTGGATTGGGTTAATGTTTAAGGCCCTGTTCACACAGAGTATTTTGCAGGCAGAAGTAAAACATGCCTCAAAATTCCTTCAGGATTTTAAAAGCCGCATATTGGCCTGCCTGCACTTTAATGCCGCGGTTTTCACAGCGTTTTTTAGCCACGGCCAAAAAAAAACGAAGCGAAAAACACTTTTTCTGCCTCCCACTGATTTCAATGGGAGGTCAGAAACTGAGCCGCAGGAAGAAAGAGCATGTCACTTTCTTTCCCTGTGAGCGGGAAAAAAACCGCCTCAGTCTCCCGTTGAAATCAATGGGAGGCGGCTTCGGGCGTTTTTTGGCGCGGATTCCGACATGGTTTCTGCGTCAACATCAGCGACAATTATTTCATAGGGCTACGCGTTTCAATACTGTACAGGTGTCTTTCTTAGGCAAGTGTGGTCACAATTAATCAATTTTTTGGAGAGCTAATGCGACAAAAAACAGCAATTTGCTTGTTATATATATATATATATATATATATATATATATATATATATATATATTTTTTATGGCGTTAACCAACCCTTTTTTTTGATAGCTCAGACTTTTACGGACGCGGAGATAACAGTTGTTAACTTTTATTTTATTTTTAACATTGCTTTAGAGAAAAAAAAATGGGAAAATCTGTTTTTTACTTTTGTTTTAGGTTCTAAACCCCCCCCATCCCCCAAAAAAAAAAAACAGGCTCTTAATTAGCCCACCCCAGGGGACTTAAACCAGCGATCATGCGTATGAGATGTGTAGAAGTTGGCGAATCCTAAGGGTATGTGCACACACACTAATTACGTCCGTAATTGACGGACGTATTTCGGCCGCAAGTACCGGACCGAACACAGTGCAGGGAGCCGGGCTCCTAGCATCATACTTATGTACGATGCTAGGAGTCCCTGCCTCTCCGTGGAACTACTGTCCTGTACTGAAAACATGATTACAGTACGGGACAGTTGTCCTGCAGAGAGGCAGGGACTCCTAGCATCGTATATAACTATGATGCTAGGAGCCCGGCTCCCTGCACTGTGTTCGGTCCGGTACTTGCAGCCGAAATACGTCCGTCAATTACGGACGTAATTAGTGTGTGTGCACATACCCTAAAAACCGCTGTATGGACCGCAAGTGCTGAGGACGTGTCCATTCAAGGATGGACTTTACTTTCTCAGGTCCATCTTGAGACCTTGATCCGAGATGATGTAACCCAGGAAGGGCAGAAAGTTCTTTTAAAAGATTTTATATCCATAAATGCTGTAGTTAAAATTCCCATTGTAATTCTATTTCTATGTGTAATTGAGTAACTAGAAAATTGTTAATGAGTCATACAGAAGTATTGTTTTGTGAGGTTCTGTACAAATTAAATCTAAAATAAAAAGAAAAATTAAATCATATGGGACTCTGTGTGCCGCCTACAGCCTCTGTGCATGTGCCTGAAGCTTTATACACCGTGTTCCAAATTATTATACACATTGGATTTAAGTGTCAAACATTTAATTATTTGTTTTTCAATTAAACTCATGGATGGTATTGTGTCTCAGGCTGGGTTCACACAACCTATTTTCAGACGTAAACGAGGCGTATTATGCCTCGTTTTACGTCTGAAAATAGGGCTACAATACGTCGGCAAACATCTGCCCATTCACTTGAATGGGTTTGCCGACGTACTGTGCAGACGACCTGTCATTTACGCGTCGTCGTTTGACAGCTGTCAAAGACGCGTAAAAATACAGCCTCGTCAAAAGAAGTGCAGGACACTTCTTTGGACGTTTTTGGAGCGGTTTTCTCATAGACTCCAATGAAAACAGCTCCAAAAACGGACGTAAAAAAACGCCGCGAAAAACGCGAGTTGCTCAAAAAACGTCTGAAAATCAGGGGCTGTTTTCCCTTGAAAACAGCTCTGTATTTTCAGACGTTTTTGGTCACTACGTGTGCACATACCCTCAGGGCTCTTTGGATCATTGTAATCAATCTCAGACACCTGTGATAATTGGTTTGCCAGGTGTGCCCAATCAAATGAAAACTAGAAGGACGTTCCACATTAAAAGCAGGCCACAGGTGTCAAGCAATATGGGAAAGAAAAAGGATCTCTCTGCTGCCGAAAAGCGTGAAATTGTCCAAGGTATTGCACTAGGTATGAAAACATTGGATATTTCAAGAAAACTTCAGCGTGATCATCGTACTGTGAAAAGATTTGTGGCCGATTCAAAGCACAGACGGGTTTGTTCAGATAAAGGCATAATAAGGAAGGTTTCCGCCAGACAAATTAATAGGATTAGGAGAGCAGCTGCTAAAATGCCATTGCAAAGCAGAAAACAGGTATTTGAAGCAGCTGGTGCCTCTGGAGTCCCGCGAACCTCAAGGTGTAGGATCCTCCAGAGGATTTGCAAGTGTGCATAAAGCTATTATTCGGCCACCCCTAAACAATGATCACAAGCAGAAACGGTTGCAGTGGGCTCAGAAATACATGAAGACTAATTTTCAAACCGTGTTTACGGATGAATGCCGTGCAACCCTGGATGGTCCAGATGGATGGTGTAGTGGATGGTTGGTGAATGGCCACTATGTCCCAACAAGGCTGCGACGTCAGCAAGGAGGTGGCGGAGTCATGTTTTGGGCTGGAATCATGGGGAGAGAGCTGGTAGGCCCCCGGACGGTGTGAAAATGACCTCTGCAAAGTACGTAGAGTTTATGACTGAACACTTTCTTCCGTGGTACAAAAAGAAGAACCGTGCCTTCCGTAGCAAAATTATCTTCATGCATGACAATGCACCATCTCATGCCTGCAGAGAATACCTCTGTGTCATTGGCTGCTATGGGCATAAAAAGGAGAAAAACTCATGGTATGGCTCCCATGTTCCCCTGATCTCAACCCTATTGAGAACCTTTGGAGCATCCTCAAGCAAAATATCTATGAGGGTGGGAGGCAGTTCACATGAAAACAGATGCTCTGGGAGGCTATTCTAACATCCTGCAAAGATATTCAAGCAGAAACTGTCCAAATACTCACAAATTCAAGGGATGCAAGAATTGTGAAGGTGATATCAAAGAAGGGGTCCTATGTTAACATGTAACTTGGCCTATTACGTTTTTTTTTGATTGAAAGAGCTTTTGATTTCTGTAAATATGACCTCCTGATGCTGCAAATTCAACAAATTACCATTTTAGTTTTCTTTACAACCTTTAAAATGTTTTGATCTCTGTTGTGCATAATAATTTGAAGCAGTGCATTTTGAGTTTTTTTACTTCTAAAAAAAATCTGTTATCATTAGGAGATTTGTTCAATAAAATTTGCATTATACTCAACGGTTGATGGCTTGAAGATTATACTGACTGTCATTTGCATCAACTATTTAGGAAAATGAGCGAAAAATAACATTTGCATAATAATTTGGAATACGGTGTACGAGATGTGTAGAACCTGCTGAAGGAGGCTTCTCAGCAGTGGACAACATAAGAACAATTTGATCATGCTCCGATCTTGAAGTGGAAGACTGTGACTGTGAGGAGATGTGACTGTGTACATTATATCTTAACCATTAACATTGGATTGTTTAGTTCTAGACATTTTCTTTTGCCACTTTCTCCCTGTAGAAAATGACTGTTTAAATTATGCTAATTTAATCCCCCATTATGTGGTGGTTGTGCCGCCAGGACAATGGTGTTGCAGTTTAATCCAGAGACAACATACGCCTTTGAAAATAATTCTCAGCCCTTCCTGGGCTACATAATCTCAGATGAAGGTCTCAAGATGGATCCGGAGAAAGTAAAGTCCGTTCTGGAATGGCCAAGTCCTCAAGGCTGGAGGTCCATACAGCGTTTTTTGGGATTCGCAAATTTCTATCGGCAGTTTATCCCAAACTTCTCATCACCGAAGGCACCCATCTCTACCATTACCAAGAAGGGTGGGAATGCCAAGGTGTGGACTCCAGAGGCAGAATCTGCATTTATTCACCTCAAGAAAGCCTTCACTTCAGCCTCGATCCTCCATCATCCGGACGTGTCTGGGCAGTTCTCATTGGAGGTGGACGCTTATTCTTTTGGTGCAGGTGCACTTCTGTTCCAGAGAGACTCCAAAGGAAAGGCAGTAGTATGTGGCTATTACTCGAGACTTTTTTTTCCTCTGCAGAGCGCAACTACTCTATTGGGGATCGGGAGCTACTGGCCATCAAATTGGCTCTGGAGGTGACATCTGCTAGAGGGCGCAGCTCACCCCATCCTGATCTACCCCAATCACAAGAACCTCACCTATCTCCACAAGACAAGAACGTGAGGGCCGGTTCCCTGTCCAGGTCATTTGAGACGGATGACACGGTGGAGTCCCTTCAAAGTATCATAGACCCGTCCTGCATTGTCACTGCCAAGACTTTGCAGGTTAGAGACATCCCCCCGGGGAGGACTTTTGTTCGGTTGGCATATGAGAAGAATTCTCCATTGGGGACACCGCTCTAAACTGGCTGGGCACGCTGGTGTTCGGAAGACCAGAGAACTAATTACTCGTCATTTCTGGTAGCCCACGCTACCCAAAGATGTTGTGGACTTTGTCTCTTCCTGCACGGTGTGTGCTTCTAGCAAGGTTGCTCTCTCCAAGCCTGCTCCGACCTCTGCCTGTACCCAATGTCCCCTGGCAGCACATTGCGATTAACTTGGTCACAGACCTTCCTTCCTCAGCAGGATGAAACACTGTCTGGGTGGTGGTGGACCAGTTCTCGAAGATGGCACATTTCATCCCGCTGACTGGCCTACCTTCTGTTCCCCTTCATTCAGCACATCTTCCGCTTGCATGGCTTGCCCCTTCACATCGTGTCTGTGTCTGATCCGGGGGGGGGGGGGGGGGGTTCAATTTACCTAAAAATTCTGGAGAGCCCTCTGTAACCTCCTGGTTGTGAGATTGGACCCTTCCTCAGCCTATCGCCCCCAGTCCAATGGGCAAGTCGGGAGAATTAACCAGGTCATGGAAAAGTATCTCCGCCACTTCATCTCCATGCAGCATGATAACTGGGTACAGCTTCTTCCATGGGCCGAAATCTCGTATAACAACCACACAAGTGAGTCCACTACTTCCACACCATTCTACATTGTATGCAGTCAGCATCCTAGAGTCCCTCTTCCTGTGTCGGCTACATCTCAGGTACCCACTGCGGACAGTCTGCAAATCACCCGGTCCTCTATTTTGCTAGCAGTCGATCGAAATTACGCGAAAAGCGGATGTAAAAAGAAGGGAGCCGCCGCAGTATCTTCCAGGTACCAAAGTCTGGCTGTCCTCACGGAACATTCGTTTAAAGGTGCCATCATACAAGTTTGCTCCAAGGTTCCTTGGACCTTTTGAGATGCAGATAAACCCTGTCTTCTATAAGCTTTGGCTGCCTCCTACCCTCAGAATCCCTAACTCCTTTAATTTGTCCCTCCTGAAACCAGTGGTCCTGAACAGCTACAGTAAGACTCCCAGTCCCGCAGTTGTTTCCAGTGGTTCATCTGATGTGTTTGAGGTGAGGGAGATTCTGGACTG
Organism: Rhinoderma darwinii; assembly: GCF_050947455.1. NCBI lineage: Eukaryota > Metazoa > Chordata > Amphibia > Anura > Rhinodermatidae > Rhinoderma > Rhinoderma darwinii. The sequence continues at coordinate 198,970,961 of NC_134691.1, forward strand.
CACAAGGCTAGGAGGAAGGACTTTCTATTTGGTGGACTGGAGAAGGTTTGGTCCTGAGGAGAGGTCCTGGGAGCCGGAAGAGAACTTCAGTGCCCCTGCCCTCATTAAGTTCCTCTTTCGCACTGGCCCTAAGAGGGGGGGATACTGTAGCGTCCATGGCCGTGGACCGCCGGGATTACTTACCCCCCCGGTGGCCGCAGCCATGGATCGGATCCGCTGTGTCCCGTAGGGTGCGCACGCATGCTCGTACCCGGCCTTAAAGGGTCAGCACACATGGGAATCATCAATTAGCCCATGAGTCCCCTGGACTATAAGAAGGGCCCTGCCCATTTGCTTATTGACTGAGCGTTGTTAGTTTATCCCATGTCAGTCTTGCAAATGGCCCCTTAGTGTTATCCTGTTCCCGTTGTTTCCCGTGCCCTGCTACCTGTATCTTGTGCTGTGTCCTTGTTCCTGAGCAAGTTCGTGTTGGAGTCATGTCCTACTGCACCTGCTGCCTTCTGCCACGTCCAGGGTCATCTGCCACGTCTTTCGCAACCTCCTGCACCCACCTTTAGCCATGCTAAAGCCTCGGCAACGGTCTGGACTATTCAGGTTCCCTAGTGCAGGACTTTGTATTTGATCGGGTGCTCTGTTGCTTGGTCAGCTATGGCGGTGCAGCCTAGTGGGTCCACATACCCACAGACCGTGACAAATTGGATAATGTAACTATCCCCTTGCTCTGTTTTGGCCTTGCTAAATTAAGTGGCTTGTATATCAAGTGGAGTTACTAAACCACTGCCCCCAGCCGTGGTCACCTGGCCAGAGAGCACCGTTCCGAGTGCCCACACTCCTTTTGTCCCTGGGGACCTTGTCTAACAGAGACCCAAACCGCTACAGCTAGATCATTTGCAGCCTAGAGTCATTATAGTGGGAGCATATTTCCTATGCACCACTTCTTACCTAAAAAACATTGTAACTCTTTAGTTCTGCCTTCAAAAGACCCCCTCCAACCCAGTCACAACAGGCGACTGTGAGCCATCACATTTGTCCATCCACACCTTCTGTAAGAAAGGCAATATATGACAAAAAAAAACGAGCATTTGAAATAGACAAATCTGAGGGTACAGCTGTAGCCTTTGGTAATAAAGAGCTTAATAAAATCTGAAAAAGGTAATAAAATCAGCAAAAATACAAAATGAAAGGCAGGTGGCCAATGATAGTAAAACTAATCCCAAAAAATTCTTCAAGTATGTAAATGCAAAAAAGCCAAGGTCTGAACATGTACCATGCATCTGGGTACCAACAATCTGCATGCATCATATGTCCTAGGGGAGTCACTTGTTGAGAAGGATCTAGGTGTACATGTAGATCATAAACTAAATAACAGATAGCAATGTCAATCAGCTGCTTCAAAGGCCAGCAAGATATTGTCATGTATTAAAAAAGAGGCATGAACTCGTGGGACAGGGATATAATATTACCACTTTACAAAGCATTAGTGAGGCCTCATCTAGAATATGCAGTTCAGTTCATAGAAAGGATGCCCTGGAGTTGGAAAAAATACAAAGAAGAGCAACGAAGCTAATAAGGGGCAATGAGAATCTAAGTTATGAGGAAATATTAAAATAATTAAACCTATTTAGCCTTGAAAAAAGACGACTAAGGGGGGACATGATTAATATATTTATATAAGTTAATGGCACATACAAAAAATATGGTGAAATCCTGTTCCATGTAAAACCCCCTCAAAAGACAAGGGGGCACTCACTCCGTCTGGATAAAAAAAGGTTCAACCTGCAGAGGTGCAACTGTACTAACCATGTAAAGCCTCGGCCACTGTCTGAACTATTCAGGTACCTTAGTGCGGGACTTTGTAATTGATTGGGTGCTCACTTGTTTGGCCAGCTGCCTCCCCGCTACGGCGGTGCGGCCTAGTGGGTCCACATACCCACAGATCGTGACAAGTGGGATAATGGAACTATCCCCTGAACAGAAAAAGACCTTAGGGCTGGTTTAAAATGTGTTAGTAGTTTGAGGAGTAATGATTTTTTTTTTCTCCTCCCTCTCTCCCCTTGCAATATTTTCCAGGGTTTTATGGGGTGACGTGATTTTCCAGCATCGACTTTTGGGATAGTGTCTGTACTGCATAACATTTGGTTTGATATAATGTTAACTCTGAACATTTTCTTAGTTTTGTTATATAGTGTGGAATATTTTGTTGTATAAATCCACAGCAATAAAAAAAATTATATAATTAAAACTTCCAAACAATCAACATTATATAAATATAGAATATAAACTTTCTTGGGAGAAAAAAAAGGAGGGGTTAAAAAGAGTTTTTCTCTTACCCATCTAAACCGATAAATTTATTTCTGGATTTTACACCACTGCCATCAGCCGTGGTCACCTGGCCAGAGAGCACCATTCTGAGAGCCCACACTCCTTTTGTCCCTGGGGACCTTGCCTAACAGAGACCCAAACCGCTACAGCTAGATCATTTGCAGCCTAGAGTCATTATAGTGGGAGCATATTTCCTATGCACCACTTCTTACCAAAAAAACATTGTAACTCTTTAGTTCTGCCTTCAAAAGACCCCCTCCAACCCAGTCACAACAGGCGACTGTGAGCCATCACATTTGTCCATCCATCCACACTTCCATATTTCTATCCCATCCTTCAACTCCAGTGTCCACCAATCCAGACCAATGGCATACAAGTGAACACCATACCCCCGAAGGAAGTCCAAAATCTATTAATGACGGAGACTAGACATGGACCGCACATGTTATATAGTCTATCCCCCTCATTTCTTTTGTTTTACTTGGTACCAGCACTCTACACTTTTGGCCCAGCCGATTTTAATTTAGGAATGACCTCATAAGTGTTTTTCCTCCTGCTTGTACTCTGTTGTCCACTGGGGGCGCATGGTAAGGTGAGCTTATTCCATCTGTTCACTTGTTGTGCTACTGTGGGGTGGTGTCTGTTGCTGTGGTGCTGCACTTGTGGGGGGACGTGGCCCAGAGCCAAGGAGGCTTGGCTTGATGGCATGGGTGCTTTTGGGCCTATGGGTTGCTCCCTCTACAGGAGCGGTGCTGCAGTGGCGGTGGCCGCCACACGGTGCTGCAACCGATAGAGTAGGGACCCACATGTTAGAGGTCGCCGTGAAGTGGCAAGTGGGCTTGCATACAATTTGATCAAAATGTTACAAAGAACCTCTCATTCATGTTTAATAATTTTGCCTAGCCGCAATTGAGCATAGTATATAGTGGATGTGCAGTCCATGTCTAGTCTCCCTCATTAATACTTCCAAAATCTATCTTGTCCTTGTTAAGGGTGAGAAACTTACTGACAACTTTATTAACTTTGGCCCAATTAACGTGCCTTCCTTCTTATGAAACCCCTGCTGCCTGCAGTCCCCCCCTCATTTGCTAATGCCATAACGTCTAAGTGAGCCAAGGCTACAGCAAAACCACTCCCAGTAGCAAATGGGTGCTGATAAACAATCGATAACCATCAGCTCACGTCTCTCTCCTTCATTACAGCTGAGCTGAGGCCCCATCGGGCCACCGCAATCTGGAGAGAATGGGAACATAACTACTGGGCCACATAACCTAATTCCCCTAGGCATTTAAAAAAAACTGATATCAGAACTGAGACATCCCATTTGGATGCACCAATAGCCTCAATGCTCCGCTGGAACGAAGATCAACAAAACTTGTAAAGCACCGACTACCGAAGCCATCAGGGCTTCAAACACGACCACCGGCCCCAGCCTGCTTGATCAGTCTTGGACCGACGCTACCTGCATTACAACACCTGATCCTGCCGCTTGGCATCAGAAAACAGCAAGCCGCCCAACAGCTTTCCAACTAGGAGCCACCAGCTCAGATATCCAAAAGGCCCATAAAAATACGAACGCAAATGCTAAAGAAATCAAACATTGCTCATACCCAGAAACAGACTACAGACAACTGCACGACAAACAAGAGTAACGTAACTTGTCTGAGAAAATCCTTTACCTGGACCAGGAAGGATTTTGTTAGATCCTGAACATCTTGTAAGGTAAACCAAAAGGTAGTCTTCTTTTGCCGCTGGAGAGACCCCCAGCTACATAAGTCACGCTAACAAAATACAGCAAATGCTCTGTTCACATCACGTAGCGAATGGGGAACGTGATCAGATGAAGTGTTCGCCCTGTTCACATCACGTTTGCGTTGTGTTTTGGCTTTCAGTTCCCTTAGAGGAACAGATAAAACAGAAAGACTCAGGCCCCATGCACTGAACCGTGCCCGTAATCACAGCCCACGATTGCCGCTGACAGCTGCCCGCATTTTTGGGCCGTGCTCCCATACAAAGTATAGGAGCACGGCCCGTAAAAAGGACATGCTCCATAATTCCCAGCACGGGTCTACGGCACGGACACCCATCCGTAGCGCTACGGAAAGTTGTCCGCAACCAATAGAACGGAATGGGTCTGTAAAACCACGGACCGTGGTACGGTCCGCTGTTTTACGGTCTCGTGCATGGGGCCTAACGAAAGTAGCGTATCTGTTTGCAATACCATTGATTTCAACGGTAATTTTTTTCTTAGTTTGTTTCAGTTTGCATCCGCTCCGCTGGGTTTTATTTTATTTTTTTTTTTAAACGGAAACTGTAGCACAGCACACTACACTATAGTTTACGTTGAAAAACTGAAACCTAGCGGAACAGACGCAAACAAACTGAGAGAAAAAAAATACAATTTAAATCAATGGTATTGCAAACGAAATGGTACTTTGTTTGTCTCTGTTCACTCTGACTGAACAGATGAACGGAAAGACCAAACGGAAAGCAAACGTGACGTGAACAGGGCCGAACACTGCAATTTATCATCTTCCCCATTCGCTACCTGCTTATAGCCCTCACCAGCGCCTCTCATATCCGACCACACTCTACAGTAAGAATCCCATGTTGCTTTACTAAAAGAGCGCCTAACCAGTACTGTAGAGATTACAAGGCCCCAAAGCTGCTTGGGTCAAGGTGTCCTATGCCTCAAAATTAGTGTTTAACGTAAAGCCGAACACCACCAAATGATGGGGAAATGCACCACCAGGGAGGGAACTTGCTGTCCACAAATTCATTGCCTGCACCAACTCCATATTATTGCAGTAAAACCAGACCTTCCTATCCTTCCAACAGTTACCCCAAACTTCAGTGCTACAACTATAGGGAACAGTGTAAAAGAGCCAAAGATGGACAGTAAGCCAGCCCCCCGCCAGGACTCCAGGCACGAGCTACACCAGTTTCCCTGGAAGTAGATCCTAAACCCATGAGGCGGTGGAGAATAGTTCCAACTTTACATTAGACAGGGAGGGAAACTGTAGGAAGGGACGGCCATTGTAAAAATAACTGCCAAAATGCCAGGTCGGCGTCCAGGTCCCCATACAAGCGTATTCAATAATGCGGGGTATCTCACCCCAAACATGGCTATAGCCAGCCAGCAGCAAAAAAAAAAAGCCAAAACAAATAATCAAAAGCAATCAACATAAAATTTACACTGCCAATGACACCCCAACGGAAAGCTTTCGGTATGCATCGGCATGAGGCAGAAAGGTCATAACTATTCAGCCTTACACATAAACAAGCCCTTGCCATAATATTTTCTGACCCAAAACAACTGCAGCATCGAAGAATGCATAGGACACCGAACATCGATCAGAGTCAATCTCACCATTAACGGATTATCCAGCTCATGTTGAGCTCCAAATTCTTTGCTAATTAATATATTATTATATAGCTTCATAAGGGTTGGAGCTCAGTTTTTATGATACACAGCTCAAAAATCACACTTCCCTCCACACAGCCATAGAGCTAAATAATAAAATTCTGTTTCCCTGCAGCAGACACTAGAGGAAACTAAGGAGACTATTGAAGATATTTTTTTTTCTTGCTAGGCAGCGAAGGGTATTCCCAAAATCATAAATGATTACCTATTCACAGGATAGGTGATCATTTTCTGATCACTAGGGGCCCCACTGATCGTGAGAATGTGGGTCCCGAACTCCCAAGATTCTCCTCACTGCTCGACCGCAGTGAGAAGTACATTGAATGGAGCAGCGATCGAGCATGTGTGCTGCCGCTACATTAGATTTCTATGGGTATGATGGAAAGAGCCTAGTACAGCACTCTGTTGGTTCCATTAATTTCATAGACCGTGAATGCAGCGGCGGGTGCAGGCTCGACTGCCGCTAAATTCAAGCTCCTCGTCACTGTGGCGAAATATGCAGCGGGGAGGATCTGGGGGTTCAGAATCCCCGTTCTCAATATAATCAGGGCCCCAATGGTAATAATTTAAGATTTTAGGAAAACCCCTTTGAGAGTACTCATGCCACAGTACTGTGAAAAGACTGCGCTGTGACAGAAGTACAGCACCCGGGCCAGCTAGAGCGGGTGTCGGGCTGTTTAACCACTTGCAGACAGCCCATAGACTATAAACGTCCGGGCGGTCCGCAATTAACTCTGAAGGGCCATTCGAGAACGTCCTGCAGAGTTAATACTTTTTCCGCTGTGTGGCGGGATGTAGAACCGTGATACAGTTGTCTCCAGACAACTGACATCACAGAGCTCTTCCCAGAGAGTGGTGTCTGGGCATGTGATCATTGTGACAACCTGTCACAATGATCACACCGCTATCCCCGTCGGCACATCCTCGCGGCACACCCCCCCCTGTAACTTCTCCCTCTCCTGGCAGGCTACCAGGGAGGGAGAATAATAATAATAGTAGTAAAACATACACACTATTTCTTCCTCCAATAAATAGATTTGTATGTATGTATGTATGTATGTATGTATGTATGTATGTATGTATGTATGTATGTATGTGTATCTCGCTATCTATCTGTGTGTGTATGTATTTATCTGTGTATCTATTTTTCCACCAATTGTATGGAATTCATTCTTCAATTGCTTGCACTCATACTTCCCAATAACTATTTTAGGCTCCTTGAGGTGTTTTACATGCAGAAAGTTGGCACGGCCATGGGTTCCAATGTTGCACCTACATACGCGAACATTTTTGTTGCCTATATTGAGGAGATGTCAGTCTATGTATCCCACCACTTCAGCCTGGTGCTGAAGTGGTGGTGATACATTGACGACGTCTTCCTCATTTGGCTGGGTACAGAAGCGCAACTTTTGGATTTTCACACATTTCTGAATGATATAGATCCGGATATTAAATTCACTTTAGTTTTTTCAAATGAATCCATACAATTTTTGGATACTGAGGTGACTATCTCTGATACTAAGTTACATACTGAGCTTTTCACCAAGCCTACTGATCGCAATACTTTGGTTCAATATGACAGTTGTCATCCGAGAAAAATTATAGATTCATTACCATTAAGTCAAATGTTGCATATCAGAAGGATAGTTGATCAGGAGGAAAAGGTGGATCCTACTTTAAGGATCATGATCAACAATTTTTTACAAAGAGGATATCCGCAATGAATTGTAGACAAACATAAAAATAGGGTACATCAATATATGAGGAAACAGGAATTACATAAGAATCGTAAAAAGGATGATCTGGATAGAATGCCCTTTGTTTCTACGTATAATGATTTGAGCCATGTGATAGGCAATATTATCAGACATCATTGGCCAATAGTAAGGGATGGGCATAGAGATTAAACAGTTTAAAATCTGCCCACTTATGTCATATAGACGCCCCACTAATCTAAAGGATAGATTGGTCAAGACTGATATTAAAACTAATATTAGAATAAGACAATTATATTTGAAACTTCAAAAAATTAGGAGCTTTCCGTGTTTAGGACGCATTAACTGCACATTGATGAAAAAGGGTAGTGTTTTTGTACATCCACATACTGGACAGAATTTTAAAATCAAACATTTCCTGACTTGTAGTTCAGACTGGATAATATATGTGATTTGGTGCCCTTGCAGTCTTTTATACGTTGTTGAAACCATGTGCGATATGAAGACACGCCTTAATAACCATAGGTATACTATACGTAAGGAAAGAAAAGATCTACCGGTTTTCAAACATTTTTTTGAAAAAGGACATGGTGAACGTGATCTTCGGTTCATGATTATTGACCATGTGCCGGTTCTAAAACGTGGAGGCGATAGGCTCACTGCTCTAAAAAAATGTGAATTAGAGTGGATCTTTAGATTGGACTCATTGAAACCTAAAGGTCTCAATTCTGATTTTCAGGAGTCTAGGCTGATGTCCAGATAAAAAAAACAACATTATTTTGATATCTTTGCTTGTATAGGGAGTTTGCTCTCGTTCCTCACAAATTTTCTGCCGACTTATGACGAAATATAATTGTGATATGATGAGTCATTTTAATTAATTTTTCTTCTCTCTCTCTCTCTTTCCTACACATAGAATTTAAATACTGAATTGGGATGAGCCACACACCATCTAAGAACATTCAATAATATCTATTTTTGTAAGTGTATCTATTGATATTTCTATATGAATACAGTATTGATTTTGAGGTCTGTCAACGATCAACAGATTGATGAATTGCCTCTAGTTTTTCTAGCATGCTAGCCTCGTGCTACTATTAATATGCCCAGTATCTACAAAATAAATATATAACTCCAATAGTTTCTTTGAATTGATGCATATTTGACCGTTATGCCTATAATGGATAACCACCACACGAAAGTGTAGATGGTATGCCATGTTAGACATGGAGCTTGTCTGACATACTACATTAAAAATGTGGATAGGATGACAATGACCCGTTCTGCAACGTATGAATGTTTATTGGTGTAAATACAATTTTGGTCCCATGACTCAATTGACAGAACCGGTCAGTCAGGATGTGGCATAATTTTTCTTGAATATAGTGTGTGAAACACTTAATGTACGAGCGCTGTTATACTGTGAGGCTTCGTAACTTAGACGACGGGTATATCCCACTGTTGATAGGCCATATTAGGTAGTGGCCATGGTAACGCGAGACGCCACTTGTTGATTGGCCGGTGGGCTTTCTATCTAGGACGTCTTGTTAGGCATGCGCTGTTGACTGTTGCAGACGCTGGAAGATCATAGACAATCATAGACCATCATTAACTTAGTTATTTCCAATATGTGTCCGTGGTTTGGCGATTGGTGAGTGGCTCTGAACTCCTCCTCTTCATGAATATGTATATTTATCGATGCCTTTCTAGCAGTAGATTCTACTGTTTAACACTTTTTTATTACACATTGGATGCAATAGGTTTGAAATAATGTTACACAATGCTGTGCACATATTCTGTGAGTTGTATTAGCCAAATGTTGGCCTTATTTGTATGTTTTGAGCACTGCTGATTATGCAATGTTTGCACATGGGTATAAAAACCCTGCTTTGCACATATCACGATGGAGAGAGATGGAGAGAAGAAGAAGAGAGAAGAAGAAGAGAGAAGAAGAAGAGAGAAGAAGAAGAGAGAGAAGAAGAAGAGAGAAGAAGAAGAGAGAAGAAGAAGAGAGAAGAAGAAGAGAGAAGAAGAAGAGAGAAGAAGAAGAGAGAAGAAGAAGAGAGAAGAAGAAGAGAGAAGAAGAAGAGAGAAGAAGAAGAGAGAAGAAGAAGAGAGAAGAAGAAGAGAGAAGAAGAAGAGAGAAGAAGAAGAGAGAAGAAGAAGAGAGAAGAAGAAGAGAGAAGAAGAAGAGAGAAGAAGAAGAGAGAAGAAGAAGAGAGAAGAAGAGGAGAGAAGAAGAGAGAAGAAGAAGAGAGAAGAAGAAGAGAGAAGAAGAAGAGAGAAGAGATGCAGACACATAGATGCAGATCATATATAGATGTACAGTTTTAGGCCCCATGAACACCGACATAATTTTGATCTGCAATTACAGAACGTAATTACGGATGTACGAACCTATTAATTTCTATTGCCCACGGACGCCTTCCCGTATATTTACGGGAAGGTGTCCGGGCCGTAGAAATGACCTACAACAAAAAAGGACATGTTCTATTTTTTAGATTTTACAGGCCATGCTCCTGATTTTACGGTCCTCAAATGCAAGTGTCTGTCCGCAGCCGGCTGTACCTGTAATCACCGGCCGTAATTATGGGCACGGCCGTGTGCAGGTGGCTTTAGGATGGGGCTACACGGCGACATTGGCAGTATACAGAAAGATCGCTTTGGAAAATTTGCTATCCAAAAGCCAGTTTACACACCATTTATTGTAAGCTCCACCTTGCGCTCAGCGTGTATGAAATGCACACTTATTTGGTATAGTTTTAGTCGCCAGAAGTTGACAAATATGTATTCAGGTGTGTTTAGCCAGTGGCATACAGCAGATGTCACCTGAATTCACATATTTGGAGAAAAAAATTCACCGTTTTAATTTTCTTCAAAGTCAATGAATTGTGTGGGGGAAAAAAATAGAGGGCAAAAATCTTTTATAGATCACTCACTAATCGAATAGCTTGGGGGTCTAATTTCCTAAAAAGTCATTTTGGAGGGGTTAACAGAGTTTTGGCACTTTACAACATCTGTAATGGTCGCAAACCAGGTTTGGAAAATTTGCTATCCAAAAGCCAGTTTGTGCACCATTCATTGTAAGCTCCACCTTGCGCCCAGCGTGTATGAAATGCGCACACATTTAGTATCGCTGAAGATGGCAGAAGTTGCCAAATATCTATTCAGGTGTGTTTAACCAGTGGCAGGCACCAGATATCAAAATTCATCATCTAAATTCAAATTTTTTTAAAATGTATTTCCCTTTTTTTCCTTTTACATTTTTTAAAAAGCGAAATATATCTTATTTTTGTACAAAATATGGAAGCCCAACATGTTCTGAAAAAAACAAAGACCAAATACATGTAAGTTGGAAGAGCAATAGAAGAACAATTCACTTTTAAATTGGCGCATGGCTAAAACCTAAAAATGGGCCTGGACAGGACAGGGGTAAAGCCTCGTCAGGAAGTGGTTAAATACAGCCGGGCTCCTGCTCTAATGGGCGTGATTCAATGTTCGCTTCGAGCCCTCCGGTTTAACCCTCTAGATACCACTGTCATCAGTGACTGAAACCACAAGGATCCTTCGGAGGGAGAGGCTTCCTCTGTCACCCCATTGGAAATCCTGTGAAGCAATCGCGGGGTGCCAGTGGTTTTTAGGGCAGCTGGGTGCCTAGCAAAGGCCTCCAGGTCTGTCTTCAGTGTGTGCCTATGGTAGGCCTTAATAGAATGCCTACCGGTTTTACACAGAAGTGTAATGCAGTGTATTAGAAAAAGCGATCAAATGATCACATAGTAAAGTCCATTAGTGGGACTGAAAAAAAAAAATAGTTTAATAAAGTTAATGAATAAATTAAAAATACCAAGTTAAAAAAAATAAATGAGAAACCCACTTTTTCCCCCATACAGAATGCTTCATTAAAAAAAAAAAGTTACACAATTGATATTTCCACGTCCAATGTAAAACAATCACATTATTTAACCCGAACGATGAACGCAATAAATAAAATGTAAAGACTATGCCAAAATTACTGTTTTCTGTTCATCCGGTCTTCCAAAAAATGCGATAACAAGCGATCAAAAAGTCGTATGTGCGCCAAAATGTTACCAATAAAATGTACAAGCCTTCCTGCAAAAAATAAGCCCTCATACAGCTACATCAGCGGAAAAATAAAAAAAGTAAATGGCTCTTAATATGGTGAAACAAAAGCAAACTTTTTTTTAAAGTATTCTTATTGTGCAAAAGTAGTAAATTAAAAAACAAACAAAAACTATATAAATTTGGTATCACCGTAATCATAATGACCTGCAGAATGAAGTTATGCTATTTATATCACACGATAAACCGTATGTTGAGGGGTGAATACTGAATTAGCTTGTCTGTGTATGTGTATCTCTCTCACCTGCTGGCCAGCAAACCTTTGTCTCTGTCCACTATTATTTCTACAGACAAACTGATTCAGCATTCCCCAATCACACACACAGCATTACCTGCATCTTACCAAACCTGAATGGAAGGTGTGGTGGGTTTATATAGGAGGCACTGGATTAATGCCAGGTGAGGCAGAGCTGCAGCCACACAAAGTATATCTATCTTTCTTTGGTATAATTTGGTTATGTGTATAGAGATTGTAAGCTCATTTTCTTTTTAAAAGGAGACATGAAAAATGGAATATGTGGTTTATGTATAATATGTATGTGTTTGAAATTTAAACACAAATGTGTGTGTCCCTTTAAGACCGTACAATTCTGGGAGATAGAATATTGTATATTTAAGTGCACCCAGAGGAGGGTGGGACAGGTTCAGAGCATATGAGCTGAGGATTGGGGTGCTGTTCGATATAAAGGCCGCTGCAATTCAACCCCTAATGTACCTGCTTTTTGTTGTTTTATTTTGTATTTGCTCAAAATAAATACAAGTGAGGACTGTTTATGACGGCAAGAACACCCACACCCCAACACCGTATAATTACCCCTCAAAGTAATTTAATAAAAAGTTAATTATATGCACCCCAAAATTGAACCATTATTTAAAAGTACAACTTTTCCCACAAAACACAAATGGGCTGTCGGAGGGGAGCGCCCCCTCTTTCTAGCAGCTTAGATTCAGCGGTCGCTATTGCCCACGACACCTAAGGGGTTAAGCGGGTAAAATCAAAGGGAGCGGGGATACACGGAAGGAGGAGGAAGGCAGTGCACGATGAGATGTGTAGTTTATGGAGAGCACAAAAACGACAAGTTTGACCTAACAGGACATTTTTCTGCAGCTCAAGCGTTACATCAGGAAAGTAATTAAATCATGGATATACAGGTGTTTCAAGTTGGTGTTCTTTGTTTTTTTTTTCCCCCCCTTCCTGGATAATCCCTTTAAGCTGTATTTCTAACAAAATGATGTGCGCACTCCAAAAAATTTTGATTTCGGTAGTTATGTACAGCAGTGTATTTGTGAATGAAGGCCAGAAAATGTATGGTCTCTTTTTCAGCATTTTTAAAAGCACAAGCTCTTGCTATATATTAATTTGCACACCTTGATATATTATTTTACATTATTTTTAATAACATCCATGTCCACCTTCAAGTAACATTGTGACATAGAAATTAGTAAACATAATGGCACAAAAGAATCTTTAAGGTTGTCTGCATTAAGAAAATGTATAGGGTGTGGGTGTTCGCTCACTTTTTAAGGCGTGTAATCCCTGTGTTTTATAAGCAATTACTTTTTTTATTTTTTTTTAAAATTTCCACATTACAGCGCCGATCTCCTTATATAGGAGATAGGGCACTTAACCCCTTAACACACCATGACGTAACTGTACGTCATGGTGAGCAGTAAGTTCGCGCACCTTGACGTACAGTTACGTCAGTGCTTTGACAGTTAACCGCCGCGCGGCGCTACACCGCAGCGGCGGTTAACTGTGCAGGGTGTCAGCCCTGCTCTCCCCGTTGCCGATCAGCGGCCTGTCGCCGCTGATATCGGCAGTTAACCCCTTAATTGCGGCGCTCGATTTTGAACGCCACAATTAAGGTCTTTAGCGCCGATCGGCAGCCCCCATGTGAAATCACGGGGGCTGGCGATGGTACCCATGGCAACCGGACGCCAGACAATGGCTTCCGGGTTGCCATGTACAGAAGCCTATGAGGACCACCCCGAGGGTGGTCGTCGTAGGCTTCCTGTCAGTGTGACTGTCACGTCACAATGACAGTTGAAATGCATTACACTACGTGTGTAGTGTAATGTATTCCAGCAGCGATCAGAGCTGCAAGTCTAAGTGTCCCCTAGTGGGACAAGTGAAAAAAGTAAAAAAAAGAATAAAAATGTTTTAAAAAAAGTGTAAAAATAAAAGTTATAAGTGATATAAACAAGAACTGCTTTTTTTCCTATAATAAGTCTTTCATTATAGGAAAAAAAATGAACACGTAAAAAAAAAGTACACATATTTGGTATCACCGCGTTCGTAACGACCCCAACTATAAAACTATAATATTATTTTTCCCGCACAGTGAACCACGCAAAAAAAATAAAAGAAAAACAATGCCAGAATCACTATTTTTTGGTCACCACCCCTCACAAAATATGTAATAAAAAGTGATCAAAAAGTCGCATGTACGCCAAAATAGTACCGATAAAAACTACAACCCGTCCCGCAAAAAACAAGCCCTTACACAGCTTTTTTGACTGAAAAATAAAAAAAGTTATGGCTCTCAGAATACGGTGACACAGAAAATACATTATTTTCTAAATAAGTTATTTTATTGCTCAAACGCTGCAAAACATAAAAAAACGTATATACAAATGGTATCGCCGTAATCGTACCGACCCGCAGAATAAAGTATAATAGTCATTTATAGCCCAGGGTAAACGCCGTCAAAAATAAATAAAAATGATTGTCAGAATTGATGGTTTTTGGTCACCTGGCTTGCCGAAAAATTGAATAAAAAGTGATCAACAAAATCGCATGTACCCCAAAATGGTACCAATGAAAATTACAGATTGTCCCGCAACAAATAAGCCCTCACACGGCTCCGGTAGTGAAAAAATAAAAAAAGTTCCGGCTCCCAGATTATGGCGATGCAAAATGTGCAGTGTTCCAAAAGTGGATAACATCGGGCACCATTTATCAGTGCGACACCGGCCACATATCTGTGGATTATTATTTATTTACCCCATTATTATACCCTCTTATTATGCCCCTGATGTACTCTGCCCAGCCTACATGTGCCCCAACATTATAAACTGAAATACCAGCAAAACGCCAGAGCTACTACCAAGCAAAATATGCGCTCCAAAAGCCAAATGGCGTCCCTCCCTTCTGAGCCCTACAGCGTGCCCAAACAGCCGTTTATGTCCACCGATATGGCATCGTACCAAAAAATGGTACCAATAAAAACGACAGCTCGTCCCGCAAAAAATAAGCCCCCACACCGCTCTATTGACAGAAAAATAAAAAAGTAGTGGCTCTTGGAAAGCGGGGAGGAAAAACGAAAAAGCAAAACATGAATCAGTTCGTAAAGGGTTAATTACTTTCTAATGAAAAAACATTTATGACCACATGTGGGGTATTGCCGTACTCGGGAGAAATTGCTTTACAAATGTTGGGGTGCATTTTCTCCTTTATCCTTTGTGAAATTGAAAAAATGCAACATTTTAGTGGAAATAATGTTGATATTAATTTTCACGGCCTAATTCTAATAAATTCTGCAAAAGACGTGTGGGGCCTAAATGCTCACTATACCCCTAGATACCTTAAGTGGTGTAGTTTCCCAAATGGGGTTACTTTTGGGGGGCTTCCACTGTTTCGGTCTCTCAGGGGCTTTGCAAATTCGACATGACACCCAAAAACATTCCAGCTAAATTTGAGCTCCAAAAGCCAAATAGCGCTCCTTCCCTTCTAAGTCCCGGTGAGGGTCCAAACAGTAGTTTATTACCACATATGGGGTATTTACATAATCAAGAGAAATTGTTTTACAAATGTTGGGGCGCTTTTTCTCCTTTATTCCTTGTAAAAATTAAAAATGGCTACCTTTTTTCAGAAAAAAAGTAGGTTTTCACCTTCACATACTAATTCAAATAAATGTAGCAAAAAAACTGTGGGTTCAAAATGCTAACTATACTCATAGATATATTCCTTGAGGGGTATAGTTTCCAAAATGGGGTCACTTTTGGGGTGTTTCCACTGTTTTGGCAGCACAAGACCTCCTCACACCTGACATGGTACCTAAAATATATTCTAATAAAATAGAGGCCCAAAATCCACTAGGTGCTCCTTTGCTTCTGAGGCCGGTGTTTCAGTCCATGACCGCGCTAGGGCCACATGTGGGGTATTTCTAAAAACTGCAGAATCTGGGCAATAAATATTGAGTTGCATTTCTTGGGTAAAACCTTCTGTGGTATAGAAAAAATTTATTACAAATGAATTTTTGAAGAAAAAAAATGAAATTTGTAAATTTCACCTCTACTTTGCTTTAATTCCTGTGAAACGCCTAAAGGGCTAAAATACTTTGTGAATGCTGTTTTAAATACTTTGATGGGTGCAGTTTTCAAAATGGGGTGATTTATGGGGACTTTCTAATATATAAGGCCCTCAAAGCCATTTCAGAACTGAACTGGCCCTTGTAAAAATCGCCGTTTGAAATTTTCTTGAAAATATGAGAAATTGCTGCTAAAGTTCTAAGCCTTGTAACGTCCTAGAAAAATAAAAGAATGTTCAAAAAATGACGCAAACATAAAGTAGACATATGGGAAATATAAACTAGTATGTATTTTGAGTGGTATTACTATCTGTTTTACAAGTAAATACATTAAAATTTAGAAAAATGCTAATTTTTGCTAATTTTCTCTAAATCTTGGCGTTTCTTACAAATAAATATTGAATTTAACGACGAAATTTTTTCAGTATCATAAAGTACAACATGTCACGAGAAAACAATCCCAGAATCGCTTGGATAGGTAAAAGCATTCTGGAGTTATTACCACATAAAGTGACACATGTCAGATTTGCAAAAATGGGGCTGGTCCTGAAGGCCAAAACAGGCTTAGACACTAAGGGGTTAAAAAGCATTACTGTCACCTACATTATATTTAGAAAAACGATCTATTTTTACCACTTTATGAGCGATTTTTAGCTTTATGCTAATGAGTTTCTTAATGCCCAAGTGGGCGCGTTTTTACGTTAGACCAAGTGGGCATTGTACAGGGGAGTGTATGACGCTGATCAATCAGCGTCATACACTTCTCTCCATTTATTTACACTGCACTAGCGATATAGTTATATTGCTAGTGCAGTCACTTACACAAACACTAACATTACTGTAGTGTCCTGATAATGAATATACATCACTACCAGCCAGGACGTGATGTTTATTCAGAATCCTGATCACTTCTGAATCTTTTCTGTGAGATTCCAGGAAGGCAAGCGTAATCGAGAGATTACGATGTAACCTGTCTTCTCAAACGAGATTACGCTTGCCTTGCTGGAATCTCACAGAAACGCTACAGACATGTCAGGATTCTGAATAAACATCACGTCCAGGCTGGTAGTGATGTATATTCATTATCAGGACACTACAGTAATGTTAGTGTTTGTGTATGTAGCTGCACATAGCGATATAACTATATCGGTAGTGCAGTGTAAATGAATGGAGAGAAGTGCATGACGCTGATTGGTCAGCGTCATACACTCCTCTGTACAATACCCACTTGGTCTAAAGTAAAACACGCCCACTTGTAAAAAAATCGCTCATAAAGTGGTTTAAAATAGATCGTTTTTCTAAATAAAAAGCACTGCTGTCACCTACATTACAGCGCCGATCTTCTTATATAGGAAATAGGGCACTTATAATGCGGTGACACAGCCTCTTTAAAACCAAATTTTTTGTCTCTTGAGTTCTGGTGATTTTCTGAAGTTATGTGCATGCAGACATGGGCATATGTGAACTCTGTACAATTTGAACTTCTATTTCTAGACGGTGTGTGTCTAGTTTTCTGCTTGGGTAACAGCCACAAAATGAATTGCTATCTATACACACAGGCACCTTCATGTAATTTGTCAAAGTACTGAGTGGCACATTGTACCAGGTGTATACTTTAACTTTGGTATGGGGTTTAGTATGATTTTTTTTTATTATTATATCATTTGGGTTTTTTTTGTACTGAATATGTCAAAAGGGTGAAAATTCTCCTAGATAGGAGGTGCAAAACGGCAAAAATAAACCTGGTAGCGAAAGGGTTAAATGAGTGTGAAAATAATCATGCGTAACAAAATGTTGGACTAGTATTAACTGTAAATTAAGTCGCTATGTTTGCTCTAGTGACAAGTAAGGTTCTCCGCGAAGGCACAAAATCAATATGGGTTTAATATACTTTGTTTTGTATTACAATTCCTGAAATAGTTGGGAAAGTCTTTCTATAGCAGGAACCTCACTTACGCTGGGTCCCAGACTACTTACGAGAAAATCGAATCGTAAAATGGGGAAATAATGGCTATATGCTCCTGTAATATATAGAGGGGAGAGGTACTGCACCAAGATGGAAGCTTCAAAACATCACGTACTATGTACTTCGCATATAAGCAGTGAACCCACTCAATAACAGTCATTACACTTTTCTATAAAAAACAACCACAGAGATTGGTCAGCGAGAAATAACACTTCTATAGCACTACATATTAAAGTAAAGTAAAACATTTTAAGTGTGATTCAGGAAAGTGATGAATGAACAGTAAAAAAGCCGAGTCATTTATTGATTCAGCATATGCGATAGAGTGGCATTTGTCATCAGCAAGTACGTACAGGTTGAGGCTGGATGGGCAGAGCTGTAAATGATCAGAAACACCAAAAAATTATTGAATATTTTAAACAGTCATTTTTATTTGTACCTAGCACATACAATAAAGATTTACACAAAATGTTGATGGGAACACATCTGTAAACAAAGATACGTTCATAGCCTGATCACCTGTCAGTAGCGTGGACATTTTTTATCAGTACTATTCAGAATCTCCAATACTCCAATGGGTACAATAGTTTTAATATATTGGTGTCAGTTACTATGTTCACATTTAGACCCTGATCTTAAAAGTATTGAACTGTGGTAGCGGGTTTCTGCTTTTGTCATTAAAAATACATACATTCATATAGTAATGTATATACACTACTATATGAATGTATGTATTTTTACAGATACAGATCTCTATACATAGTACACACAGCATCCATATACACGGCTATATTTATATAGATCTAAGTTCAGTGACTAAATTAGATTTCAATTATTCTTAAAACCATAGCACGCACACATTAATATATAATATAACTATATACACACACACACACACACACACATCTAGGATTATATATATATATATATACATATATATTATATATATATATATCTGTCTTTATCTAGATATCTATATATTTCTATATGTTATATTATATATAAATATCGGACGCACAATGGACATCGTTTTTCAAAATAGTCTAGAAAAATTGGCCTGTTCGTCCGTAGCAACCAATCACAGTGCAGCTTTTATTTTTCCAGAGAAATTGAAGGAATGCTCTGCCACGTTCTGGTGGGTTGCTTTGAGCAATAAACAGTTCTTCTTTTTGACAGTTTTGATAAATGAGGCCCATTGTTCACTGTTAAATCTGAACGAAAGTGTTATGGGAGGGTTTCTACTTGTAAAAGACTAATTACTTGGTAATTAATTTTAACTTTCAGCATCTTGTTTTCAAAGAACAATGTATATAAATAGTTATACTCGGAGACACAAAACAAGGAAGGAATGGCAAGAAAACTATGGGCCTCATTTATTAAAGATGTCTAAAAACTACTGGCCTTGTTGCCGATCGCATTAAATCAGGGGACAGATTTTATTTCTTTATTTGCTATGGAAAAATGAAAGCTGCACTGTGTCAGACAGTTTTGATATACGAGGCTCAATGTTTCATGGTCACACAAAATATACTCTCCAATATAAACTAATACCGTATACATCTTATTTGAACACATGTAGAATGGCATCTCATACTTTATTTTTCTTTAGAGAATTCATATGGCAAAAAATGGCACTAACATATAAAAATAACGCAAATTACCATTTTTTATTTATTGAAAAGTTACCCAGTTTGAATTATACTACCATAAACCCCATTACTTTAATATAGATATGACATATTGATAGCAAAGAAATAAGAAAAATATCTTCTCTAGGTTTAAGCAAGAAACAAGTTCTCTTTGCTTAATTATATATATATATATATTACATTACAATAAAACATTTCGGGTGCAGTCACAAACAATAGATTCGGTTCAAAAATACACGTACTTGCTGCAGAAAAAAACCCAATTCAAGATAAATGGAACAGATTTTCATTCGCAGAAATTTCTGCAACAAAATCTGTGGCATTTGACTGCACCCATCCTAACAGGCACCAGTGGTAAAATCCCTGTTGTCCCAGCAGCAGGTACGATTTCAGTTATCTAAGGTTCTACAAAGTTCAAGTGTTTTTATTCCTCAATGGTTATCCGTCTCGAAAAACCATTCACAGCTGTGCAAACAGTGGGCAGTTTATATACATCCAAGTTAAGGAAAATAAATGATCCCTTTCATTTACTTAGGCCACTTAGATTGTGAATATGTGAAACTAAATAACTTATGTAACCTATAATACCCAATAAAACAATCACAGACAAGGTAAATTGCAGGTTACAGTATGCCTCATTACCAGAAACTATGGAATGGAAAGCACGAAGGCTTCGTTCACATCTGCGCTAGGGCTCCGTTCCTCAGTAGACTAGGCTATTGATTCCGTCAAAACGACGGAGCCCCTGCACAACCGAGACAAACGGAAACCATTGGCACCGGATCAGTCACCATTGAAATCAATGGTGATGCAAACGGAAACCTATGGTTACCGTTTGTGTCTGTCAGGGCTCCGTTCCGACGGACAGCTCCAACGGAACGGCAGAATGGAGCCCTGACGCAGATGTGAACTAAGCCTACCAAGTTTGGAAAATAGAATTACTACATTCATTGCACTTGGGCTCATATGGCTCCACATAATGGACAGTAAATACAGATTTATTAGCAGAGTATACCGACATGGCAAGGCAGTTACATACTAAAGCAACGTTTTATATTACATATTAGTGGTTATATTTAGAGTGTTTTTACACAAGTCATTTGTTATTGCATATTTTGGCTGCGATTTTCATTAATACAGCAAAAGAGTGGCAAACGACTCATGTAAATATGTTCCCAAAGTCTAAGGCTCCATTCACACTCGGTTGAGGTGCTGTTAGAACCGAATAGAAAAAGCTACATGCGTTTTTCAACAGCATAAAAAAAAAACGCATCAAATTGTGGTAAAAACGGCAGTTGAGGTGCAGTATCATACAATGTGTGAACGGACCCTAGGGGTAAATTCACACTTGCTGAATGACAATGCCTTTTTGCCATGTAGTCAATTACTGCATCCCAAAACCAGGCACATTTTACAGTGAATTGCTGTGATTTTGTACGGCAGATATTGGCCACATGGCTTCTACTAGGTGAAACAAGTTGAAAGAACTTGTTTCACCTGTTAAAAGTTGTGCAGCCAAATTCGCGGTACAACATGCACAGTTTTGTTGAGCAGTAATTAGTCATTCGGGACCTGTGACGTTACCCTCAATAAAACTTCAGGTGTAGATGCAACTAGTTCTCAGCCAGTTCTGCAGATGAAGAACGGATGTGCTCTTGTTATAGCAATAATCGTTCATTTTATTTCCTATTCACACGTCGTAGTGGTAAAGCACACACTAACAAGATAGCGGGAGTGCAGGGAATATAATGGGCCACTAATGCCTATGCTTTGGTGGTTCTCTGGTACACTCCAATAGAAGTCACTTGGAACCAAAAGCTGAAGTCAAATGCAATTTCATTGAATTTGATAGAATGTGTGACTCAATGCATTCCAATAGATGCAACTGTTTAGACTGTATTCGTAGGTGTTGTTTTGCCTGTTTTTTATGCAGAGGCTTCACCGAAAACCTGCAGCACAAAAAACGCAACACAGTGGTGCATATGAGTAAAGCCTAATGTGACTTGTACTGTAACCATGCTCAACTGAAGAAAAAGAGTGGGATATACTTGCCTTCACACTTCAAATTTCAGGTTACAGGTGCAAAGCTGGCCAAAGGCTCCAGATCAATATCAAGTTAAAAGGATGATTAAAACAGTGCTCCCTAATCATGTTAAATGGTCGTTTGCACGAAACCAAGTTGCCAATTAAACGACAGAATCTGTCAAATTTTGTCTTGTGTTGGATTTTTATAACCATTAGCATGTAGTTTGTGGTACAATCAGCTGATCAACGGCCGACTGGATATTAGAAATAGTGTTGTTTTTTTGCTGCTCTTTGCTTAATCTTTTTTCATGTATGTAGCATAGGCCATAAGTATAGCCAATATGTTGGCCAAAGTATAGTTATGTCTATGGCCTACTTTAAGGCCCTGTTCACACAGGTTTGTTTGGAAATGGGCTCCACAGCTTTTTTTCTGCCTCCCTTTGACTTCAATGGGAGGTCAGAGACGGAACCGCGACAAGAAAGGATATGCTGCTTTTTTCCCCACGTGCGGCTAAAAGCAGCCCGGGGAACAAAAACTCTTAGTGAACTGACCCTAAAGAGGTTTTCTAGGAGCTAATGTTGATGCCCATCAATTTGGGATTAGTTGTACCCCCACTGATCCACATAAAGGGGCTACGTCTATGATCCTTTGTTTCATGCTGTATCAAATGAGAGGAATAACTATGAGGATCTCATGTGTGGAATCTCTCACCTCCGAAACCACCCCTAAACTTCAATAATCCGTAAATAGCTTAAAGGAACACTCTTGCAACTACTTAAGTTAATGGAGAGTAATGTGTCACCCATCACAGGCTTCAGTAGTACATGTACCACACTAGTATTGCCCAGGGGGGACAGAAACTTCTATCATCAGCTACCACTGATAGTTAGACAGGTTCCTAACACACGGGTATAATGTAGAAGAATATAGTGCAAACTCCCTGGCTGTATACGTATGGTTTCTCAGGTTATTTAGGAAAATAGAGAGAATGATAATCAGTGTCCCCCCCAGCATGCAAAAATGGTATGATCTTTAGCTGGTCATATGATGCTGTGCTGAAGCATCATGGGATTGATAGCAAAGCAGAGAGGAAGAGAAAGCTGGAGAAATCTAAGAATCAAGATGGAGGCTTTTTTAAAAGCACAGACAATGCAGCAGTTAAATAAGTTCAGTATACATAAAAGTTGTGTAGTGTGTGATATACAGTCAGGTGGGGAATGCAGACATGGAAAGTGGTGTTTCCACTGGAGGTCTTTAAAAGACGTGCTGAATGCAGATGACGAGTCTAAGTAGTCCTCACTGCAATGCGTGGCCTGTTTGCTGGCTTACAGCAACAGAATCCAAGTGAATGGAGAAATAAAAATGGCAAATTCTGAATCAGCGTCTTTTAAGCTATTTACGGATTACGGTAATTTACGGGGGTTTTCGAAGGTGAAAGTCACTTTAATTTGTGGGGGTACTGACGGTTGGACATCTAAAATTATGAATTGACGACTTATTAAATCCTGCAAAACACCTTTAAAGCATTCATTCAGTAATAAAACATTCACAGAGAAGTTTTCATCAGTGGGGTTCAGGCTTTAATAGAGTTTGTCCGTCTTTACACGAACGAGAGCTGAAGACAGCCCATAGACTGACTTACATTACATAATAGTAGAGGCATAAAAAGATGACGAAGGCTGAAACTGCCATGTGTTCTATTATTTACTAGAAGCTTGAATCTGCTAAAAGAAAAAAAAAATAGGTGTCTTAGAACCTGGATCCTACTGACGAAAAGTTGACATGTCTATGACATATTAAGGGTTTCCTATAACTGTAGGTACGCTTTAATGTGACCCTCCAGTTCTGCGAGAACATTTTAAATATGACGGATTGAATGCAGTATTACCTAGTGCCCTCCAGTTGTGTGCCTCTGCCGTGGATCCGCCGATTTGGGGTCCCCTCTGTGTTGTCCCAAAATGGCCACAGTGCTTCACAGACTGAGTCTAACACACTCCCGCTGTTCTCGGATTAGCCAGAGCTGCTCAAGTGAGCAGTTATGGCCAATATGAGTACTAAGGGAGTGTCTTAGACTCCGTCTGCAAAGCGTTTCGGCTATTTCGGGACAACACAACACAGGGGAGACCCCAAAGTGGCAAATCCATGGCAGAGGGGGCACAAATGGAGGGCACCAGGTAATATAACTCCATAAACCCCGTTGAATTTATAATTTTGTCCTGGGACTGGAGGGTCGCTTTAAGGTTCCATCTTGTATGAAATTACATTAAAATGTATGAGGCATTAGGGCACCTATAACAATTTAGGACTCCTCTATTCAGGAATGTATTGCAAACTGCTCAATATTATGTTATTATGCAAGCAGTTTTGAGTTTCACAAGCTTAAAAATGTATACCTCTTCGTTCGGTCATAACACATAATATTCGATACAATAGCATAAAGTACTTACCCAATGATTGGAAAAGATCAATTTCTGGATTTTAGATTTGACATAACTTTTAGTTATGGTCAACTCATTATCGTACCATGAGTAGATTTAAGGAGCAAAAAACTCTATACAGTCTTTTAAAGCAACAGCAATAAAATAATAAATACGTATTGTGATTAACTACAGCATTTTGGCCTCAATATACATATAACTTTAGCCTTTCCACATTAATTTATCCATTGAAATGCAGTATGCCAACACAATCTTGTACAGTCTTTCCCATTAAACAAATTGTGTGAAATCCATACAGCTAAATAAAATAGATCATTTTTCTACCTGAGGGAATAGTTAGAACAATTTACGAACTATAGGATTTGTACTTAACAAAAAACTTGGATTCAGATGGTGACAGACAGATGAGTTCATGAATGCAATGGATATCGGATGATGGCTGGAGTTAGTCAAATGGTTCTCACAAAGTTGTCATGAGTTTGTCTTGATAAAGAATGCTTTGAATGCCTCCCAAATTCCTTTGGTTTTGATCTTGGATGTATCGTGTGTTTCTGCCATCTCCACTGGAGGCCGGTTTCCAAAATGCCCTGTCATCATGAGAAGATGGCCTGTGCCATTTGCACAGTCATTGGTTAGTTACAAATGTAACGAATGTAAATGAAACGTACACATATAATGGGTCAACAAAAATTTTTTAATGAGAAAAATCATCTACACTCAGAAATATAAAAAAAAGTAGTTGTCTTTGGAGTTTAGGAAGTTAAGATAAGGTTGTTAAATCTACTTAAAATCATATGGGGCGCAAGTCTCACAATTTACATTAAAGGGAACCAGTCACTAGATTTTAGGGCACTAAACCACCAATATGTTGTGATACTGCTGGGAAACCGTATCCTAAACATGTCCCTCTCAAAACTGTCGTTTCAGCAGTCCAGGTGTATCGGCCTCCTCTCAGCTTCATCTGAGCACGTGCAGGATGCCATTGGACTCTTCCCAAGACTCTTCTCTGGCTACTTACATACAGTGTACGCTGTATAATATTTTCTTTATAGAAAAAAGGCTAAACGGACAGATTTTAGAGGGGTATGTTTTGCACACTAAACCCCAGCAGTATAACATGCTGGTGGTTTAATGCTCTAAAGTCTAGTGACCGGTTTCCTTTAATACCCATTGCTTGCATCAAACATGCAGCAACATACTTGATGTATGTATATTTTATGCAAGTGGGAAGTTAATAAGCCAATGGCATCCAGAACACTGCTGGATGTTTCGAAATCAGGGAGAAAAAGAAGAGGCGAGTTCACATTTTTGCTACAGTGAATCTCTGGATGAGGGATACATTGAAATACTGCAGCCCCAACTGTATTGAAAAGCAGTTGACTGTGCTTTAACAGTATACATTTTCATATTGCAATCAATGGCAGATATATTAAACTGTATAGGCATAGGCCTCATACACACTGCAAAACCACGGAACCATTGCGGTCCATCAACCCTTGTGCATCCGTGAGTCATCAGGACTTATGGATACACAATTCCCTAATATTGGTGAATCCGCAAATCCAGACCATAAAATGACATGCTCTGAGTTTTTGCGGTCCGCATTTGTGACCCCTGCACCGATCCATGTAAACCACGATCATGTGCATGGGGCCATAGAAAAGATTAGGTCCACAATTTATCCGCAAAAATGTGGATAAATTGTGGCCGCAAAAGCACGGTCGTGTGCAGGAGACCATACAGTTGTACATGTCTGGCCGGACCAATTGAAACGGTTTTGCTAATGTATAGAGAAACGAGTTGTGGTTTTAGCCTTAACTTTTAATGAAAATAAATAATTAAAACACAAACATACGAGCGGTAAATGAACATAAAATGGTAAAGATGGGAAATAATGAAATGTATTCTAAAACATGCAAATGGTAGCCAAATTAAATAATGCTTATTTACAGAGAGAGTTTAGAAGAAAAAAAAAAAGTCAATGACATTGAAACCCTTTGACAGAGTAGAAGTAGGTAAAACATTAATTCAGCTTGGCGGACACAAAATATATTCCCGTTTGCTCAAGCTTATCACGGATAATGACATGTAAATGTGTAAAACAAAACGCGGTGAGTGCGTACATCTTTGTCAGAACAATTGCAGAATGTTGCCAGTGGGCAAAAGCAAGTGTAAATTGTAAGCAGGTAGCCTTCTATAGAATCCAAAATCACGCTCTATCCTGGCAACATATTAACTACTTTGTGATTCAGATGCATCATATATACCGAATAGATATTGCCATGGATGAACAGAGGCAGTAACACTAAGCAGCCGCTGTATGTGCACACGGGTATTGTTCTAAATTAAGAAAACTTATATAGTTTAAATATATAGTGTACTCAGATTTTCCACCTAAAATGGGGGAAAAAAAAAATGTCCTTACGGTATATTAAAGGCTATGTACACCTTTGAAAACGGGTTTGTTTTTAAAAAATAAAAAATGCATATTAGTGTATTTGGTGCAACTTTCTAATTACGTTTTCTTAAAAATTATTTTGACTTTTTGAGATACAGCTGCTCTGTATTCTGTATACAGAGCAGCTGTATCGTGCGCGGAGACCTTTATCAGTCAGGTCAGCAGCACTGACTGGTTCAGCGTGAATGGGTCCTGCGCGTCGGACACGTGGGATCGAGAAGTAACTGATCAAATCCAAGTTCATATACTTAAGCCCCATGCACATGACCGTAATTTTGATCCACAATTACGGATCCATAATTGTGAATCAAAAGTATGTATCCATTCATTTCTATTGCCCACGGACACCTTCCCATATATTTCCGGGAAGGTTTCCGGGTTGTAGAAAGGCTCCGCAAAAAATAGGACATGTCCTATTTTTTTATTTTACGGACCGTGCTCCCATATTGGGAGCACGGTCCGCAAATACGGATGACTGTCCGTAGCCGGCCGCGCCCGTAATCACGGACCGCAATTACGGATATGGCCTTGTGCAGGGGGCCTTAGATGCGATCGATAATAGGTGGATACAAATGGTTTTCCAATTTTTTCGTTAAAATTGTGGCGGTCCCTGGTTTTTAGATGGTAGAAACCTCAAGGGTTGTGTATTTATTTTTTATTTCTAAGTAGAAAATAACTGCATATCAAACTTAGTCTATTTAGTTTTAATCTTTATCGTGTGAACTTAATCTAATGCTCTACAACATTACTTCTTCCTGAAGAAAAACTAAATAACAAAATATAGTCTAAGTGAAAACATTAGAATCAATATTTTAAAAAACGAAACTTTTTTTGTGCACATTACAAACCCTTCACAATTGTAAGGGCTCATGCACATGACCGTGGTTTTCAGTGTCATATCAGTTTATTTTTTTGCAGATCGCACATGGAACCATTCATTTCTATGGTGCTCTGCGCACATCCGTTTTTTTGCGGATCCATGTGTCCCTTCCGCAAATTACAGAACAGGTCCTATTCTTGTCAGTGTTTGTCTACCCATTCTGGTGTCTACATAAAGAAAATGGACAGCACACAGAAGCCACTAAAATCTGTGTCTTGTGGTCTGCAAAACGGAAACGGTGTGTGCATGATACCTTAGTTTACAAGTCCTGTATAAATAGTAATATTGAAAAAGACTCAAAATAAACCAACCTGATATTTGGAGAAGTGTGAGGGTGCCAATGTTGCTGGCTTTGTTGTACATTTGGAAGGTACTGTTGCTAGAGGAAGCAAAATACAGGTTTATTATTTTTGTATTGCTAATAAATGAAATAAAAAATTAATAACAATAGATTTTGTTTTAATAACTACAGATGGGCGGCAGCACTCCTCCTACAACTGCAAATCATGAGAGGAATAGGTCCATGGCTGACAGTCATATGAGTCATAGCCACTATACACAGTCCAACCAGGAAAGGCTGCAGCAGATAGATCGTAGATTACTGTCCGTGATTGTATTTCATATAGTCAAGAGATGAAAATAGATATTTAGATTTACAATAATTTTATAGAGACAAAGATTAGAGAGAGGGATAGAGGTGGTAAGTGTTAGGCTGGGCTCACACGACCTATTTTCAGGCGTAAACGAGGCGTATTATGCCTCGATTTACGCCTGAAAATACGGCTCCAATACGTCGGCAAACATCTGCCCATTCATTTGAATGGGTTTGCCGACGTACTGTGCAGACGACCTGTAATTTACGCGTCGTCGTTTGACAGCTGTCAAACGACGACGCGTAAAATGACTGCCTCGGCAAAGAAGTGCAGGACACTTTTTTGGACGTTTTTGGAGCCGTTTTCTCATAGACTTCAATGAAAACAGCTCCAAAAACGAACGTGAAAAACGCGAGTTGCTCAAAAAACGTTTGAAAAATCAGGGGCTGTTTTCCCTTGAAAACAGCTCCGTATTTTCAGACGTAATTGCAGTTATCGTGTGCACATACCCTTAGGGTACGTGCACACGCAGTGTTTTCAGGCGTATTTCAGGGCATTTACACCTCGAAAAATGCCTGAAAAAAGGGAAGCTGAACGCCTACAAACATCTGCCCATTGTAATCAATGGGAAAAACAGCATTTAATTCATACGGGGCGTCTTTTTACGCCGCTGTTTTAAAAAACGGAGCGTAAAAAGACACTCCGTAAAAAGTAGCATGTCACTTGAGGCGTTTTTTTTTAGCTGATTTTCCATTGAACACTATGAAAAACGCCTCAAAAGAAGATCCAAATTAAGGCTATGTTCACACGGAGTATTTTGCAGGAGGAATATCTGCCTCAAAATTCAGTTTGGAAGTTTGAGGCAGATTTTCCTCTCCCTACACGCTGATTTTCGCGGCGTTTTTCGCCCACGGCCATTGAGCGCCGCGGGTATAAAACACCGCGAAATACGCTTTCTCTGCCTCCCATTGAAGTCAATGGGAGGTCAGAGGCGGAAGCGCCCGAAGATAGGGCATGTCGCTTCTTTTTCCCGCGAGGCAGTTTTACTGCTCGCGGGAAAAAGACGCCGACGCCTCCCATTGAAATCAATGGGAGGCATTTTCGGGGCGTTTTGCCGAGTTTTGCAACGCGGTTTCCGCTTCAAAAACGCCTGAAAATCAGAGGCTGTTTTCTCTGAAAACCGCTCCGTATTTTCAGACGTGTTTTGACCTGCACTTCTTTGTCGGGTCCGTTTTTTGACGTGGCCGTTTCTCAAAACGGCCGCGTAAAAAAACGGCCCGTCGGAACAGAACGCCGTTTTTCCCATTGAAATCAATGGGCAGATGTTTGGAGGCGTCCTGCTTCTTCGGCCGTTTACGGCCCGAAAAACGGCCAAAAATAGGCTGTGTGAACATACCCTTAGACATTGCTGTGAGCAAGTGCTGCTGCAGCTATACAATTCTTACATTAATTTATGAATCACCAATCTTCATCACATTATTCACAAACGTTCTTCAATAATATTAATCCTGGTGCGCTGATGGCGGGCCGCTGCCTGCTGACAGATATATGCAGTACAATAAGGGAAGTCACATCTAAGGCCCTGTTCACACAGTTTGTTTTTTTGCAGGTAGAAAAATCTGCTTCAGGAATTTGAGGCAGATTTTTACCTGCCTGCACTCTTTGGCACGTTTTTCGCTTCGTATTTTCGGCCGGGGCCATTGAGTGCCGCAGGCAAAAAACCGACTAAAAACGCGTTCTCTGTCTCCCATTGAGGTTTTTCCCCGCGAGGCGTATCAATGGGAGGCGATTTCAGATGTTTTTTGTCATGGT
The DNA here is from genome assembly GCF_050947455.1 of Rhinoderma darwinii. Lineage (NCBI taxonomy): Eukaryota > Metazoa > Chordata > Amphibia > Anura > Rhinodermatidae > Rhinoderma > Rhinoderma darwinii. The sequence goes on from NC_134691.1 coordinate 199,000,694, forward strand.
TTCCGTGGCAAAAAACGCAGGGTGAGAGTGCAAACAAAAATTAGCGTATTGTTCTGCGCCAAGCATTTATACAGCACCGTTATTCTTCTGTCTGTGTGCAAGTAACTATTATTTTTCAAATGGGTTCAAATCCTGATAGCATGCCACTGCCTGATGCGCATAGCGTGCTGCGGACAGTAGTGACGTCACTCATTGTTTTGCATATATTTAACTTCTAATAAAAGTGCCACCAAAAATTGCCATATTATTCTGAATCAAGTGGTTATACAGCGCCATTATAAAATCAGTCTCTGTCCAAGTGCCAAATAGTTTTCAAACAAATATATTTTTTAATTTGAATCCTGGTGCTGATAGAGTTGTGACGTCACTCATTATTTTGCATCTATCTAATTGCTAATAGTGCCACCCAAATGTTACATATTAGTCATACGAGTCAAACTTGGCTAACAATAACAGCAACAACTAGCAACAATACAGTGTACTATTAGTAGAGCTAGACTGATTTCTGAGTTTTTTTCTTCATAAAGGCTTTGTGGTCAGAATAACCAGCACAGGCTCAGTGTGTACGGTCCTGTCCACCCTCCAGTGTACTGTCAGAGGGTATTCAGCGTGGCATGTTGCATAATCACACCGAAGCGGATAAAATTGTCCTCCGCAAGTGTGGAAACATTACATTTGTGATAATGAATTAGATAGTGATCCGTGAGGATTTTCACACACCTCTGCCTAATGAAAACAAATAGATCTGCCATGGGTGACAGTGGGGACTAGCTTTTTCTCACCGGCTCAATAATGCCAGTCCATCATGTTCCATACTGTAGTGCTGCCACTTCTTGCCCGGTTGCCGCTACTATTATCACTACACAGTCGCACATATTCTGCCTTGTCCATCACATTCCATATTGTACTGTTGCTGCGAGGAACCCTAACCTGCCAAAGTAAATATAACAAACCTGAAACTTCTCCCAAAAAAAGGAATAATTTTTTGATGGCTTTTGTAAGAACCCTAATGCTTCTTCCCTTTCAGGATAATCAGGCATGCGTTCATTGGCACATGTGGTCGTGGCGGTGGAAGAAATGAATAATTCTAATATACTGCACTGTGCAAAAGTTCTAGGCAGTTGTGGAAAATTGCTGCAAATTAAGAATGCTTTCAAAAATAGAAGTGCTAGCAGGTTTTTTGTTTTTTTTTTAGCAATTAAGAAAATACAAAGTGAATGAACATAATGGAAATCCAAATTTAAAATCAATATTTGTTTCGACCACCCTTTGCCTTCAAAACAGCTTAAATTCTTCTAGGTACACTGGCACAGAGATTTTGAAGGAACTCAGCAGGGAGGTTGTTCCAAACATCAGAGAAAGAAAGAAAGATAAAGAAAGAAAAAGAAAGTGAAAGAAAGAAAAAGAAAGTGAAAGAAAAAGAAAGAAAGGAGAAAGAAAGCTTGAAAGAGAAAGAAAGCTTGAAAGAGAAAGAAAGAAAAAGTGAAAGAGAAAAAGAGTGAAAGAGAAAAAGAGAAAAAGAGAGAAAGAGAAAAAGAGTGAAAGAGAAAAAAGAGAGAAAGAGAAAAAGAGTGAAAGAGAAAAAGAGTGAAAGAGAAAAAGAGAAAAAGAGAGAGAGAGAAAGAGAGAGTGAAAGAGAAAAAGAGTGAAAGAGAAAAAGAGTGAAAGAGAGAGAAAGAGAGAAAGAGAAAAAGAGAGAAAGAGAAAGAGAGAAAAAGAGTGAAAGAAAGGAGAAAGAAACCCCACAAGGTCGAGCCAGTGGCCCCAAAGACAGACTTGGAGAAAGTCAATGCAGCAGTCCAAGCGATCACAGATTTAAGAAGAGCCTGCCATAGGAATAGTAGTAGTCTTTGTTAGACGAAGGACTGAAGGATCCACAGCCGGAGGCTACGCCCATTTTGAGGAAATATCCTCTGGAAAAGTAAACATAACATCTAGGCAAATTATCTTATCCGAATGTTTATATTATCTCTTCAAACTGAGAGGGAGGACAAAAGGTTTGTGCGATCGCCTGGGGCGAAGGAAGTTAAAAGTTTTCACAGGGTGAGATGGGTCCGTATCTGTAAGAGTGCTGTGATGAGACTGTCCACCGTAGAGGCCAACTTGGGGGATTGCTCATCATCCAGATCCGAATTGAAATCCGAGAGTAAAGGTTTCCCGGTGAGAGGAAGGTGGCAAATAGGTCCGCTAGAGGGGAAGGCGAGATAGATAGGAAGATGTGGACGGAGAGTTCCCATAAGGTTTTTCGGCAAGGCTAACCAAGATGCCCATTATAGACTGGGTGATATTGGAGAGGTTATCGACGACACTGAAAAGGTAATGAGCCCAGTGCAGTTTAGCTACAGCATTAGCATTGCTAGAGGTGGCTGAGATCGCTGGGCCACAGGGAAGACATCCACAGATGCTTGGCCTGGGGGCCAGCATGCATTGCACAGAGGAGTAGTTTGACCACATGAGAATTTCTGGCAACATGTGGAATGAGCAATGTGAACTACATAGGGTACCTGTCGGGAGGATTCTCCTCTGGCGTCTGACATGGCAGTATAGGGGTCACCACGTTGCTCAATTGGAACTAGGAAAAAACTAGTGACTGAGTCCACTTAAAATATACTGCATAAAAAAACAAACTCAGCTGTGACCTTCTTAGAATAGTGTAATGGCCGTCTGAAGTTATCTAGAGTGTTCTAGATATATCTTCCCCGACTGTAATTTACTGGTTCAGTGTCTGAGAAGGATTAGGGAATGAAGGAAGGGGTGCCAAAAGCAGATCCTGCCCGTTTGGAGGAAGAAGACCACAATATTAGCACCAGCCGTCGTGGAGATTTCCTGTGATGCGGTGTCCCCGCTCGTCTGTCAGACGCAGAGTGTGGAAGATTACCTGCCCCCTCTCTGTGCTGCGATTAGTTGCCAGCAGTTATGCGACAGCTGTGCCTCAATTGCAAGCCAGGGACAGGGGTGCAAGTCCCGCCAATGAGAGAGCCAAAAAATTTTGCCCCGCAAAGGAAAAAGGCAGCCCTGGAACGCAGGACATATGGGACAGTGTCCTCACCCAAGATACCCCTGGGGAAGAAGGGCGCAGCCCACCTGTAGTGGTGCTGTGAGCCAGGAGTTGCCCTGACGCAGTTGCGCCAGGAAGAGGAGTGCCCCCAAGGGATGTGTAAAAAATGCACCAGCCGAAGAGCGCAAGTACAAAACGGGTGGGGGGTAGAGAAGTAATACTCACCTGTTCTGAAGTCCAGTTAATCCCCAGAATGTAAAACCAGCAAGTAAGACCCCTCTGTGTGCCAGCTGCAGTGAGGTGGAACACTGGTGGGGAGCATAGGGGGATGAACCTTAGGGTATGTGCACACACAAAATCAAAAACGTCTGAAAATACGGAGTCGTTTTCAAAGGAAAACAGCTCTTGATTTTCAGACGTTTTTTAAGCAACTTCCCAAGAAGTGACATGCACGTCTTTTTTTTGTTGTTGGAAAACGAGGCGTAAAGAAACTCCCCGTCAGAACAGAATGGCGTCTTTCCCATTGAAATCAGTTGGATGTTTGGAGGCGTTCTGCTTCCGTTTTTCAGGCGTTTTTCGTGTAATTGATTTTTGCAAGTCTTTTTGAAGAGTATTTCGAGGCATATTTTTGAAGCGTTTTTCTAGTGTCAATTAAAAACCAGCTTGTAAAACGTTTTAAGAAGTGACATGTCACTTCTATTTTTTCTAAGTGTATTTTTACGATGCGTTTTTTAATTCATCAGCATAAAAATATGCCTCATATAAACTACAGTGTACTTTCATTAAAATCAATTGGAAGCGGTTTGCAGGCATATTTCAAATACGAGCGTTTTACGCTCCGATATAGACCTGAAAATAAGGCGTGTGAACATACACGTGGGGTGGAGTCACACACGGCAGATTTTATTGAAGAATTTTTTCTGCAACTGAGAATCCGTTCAATTCATCTGAATCAAGCTTGCAAAAATCCACGAATCTGCTGCAGAAACAACCTCTTTCAGATGAAAGGAACTAATTTTCAGTCGCTGAGAATTTCTGCAACAAAACCTGCTGCGTGTGACTGGCTAGTAACAAGACAAATTTTCGAATAGACAAGGTTTTGTTTTTCTTAAAAGGGTGCACAGTTTTGCTATATATCTCTCTATCTCTATCTATATATTCAGTTCATTGCTCATTTACAACATAAAATTACGAATTATTTATTTTTTATTTTTTTTAAATACAGTGGTGTTCGAGCCCACACGTCATCTATATCTGTATCTCCGTATGCCTCAGATTTCATATCCATGTTCTTCCTCTTGCTTCTAGGACAGAATACTTTTGTAATGGAGTCCTGTACGGGAAAACGCCATACATCACGCTCCATAGTATGCAGAACCATATTTTTTGGACTATAAGTGCATGTCCACACAACGGAATTGCTGCAGAAAATTTCTGCAGCATTTCCGTTAAAACTAGCAGATATTCCGCTGCAGAAAATCCACACCATTTCCTGCGTTTTTTACTGCAGAAAAGAGTGATATCTTCTCTGAAAAACGCAGCAATTCAGTCCACTTTCCACAGCAGGAATGGACATGCTGCGGTACGAAGAATATGTACCGCAATTGAATTCGTGCTCAAAAATGTTATCCACGTGTGGTTGAGATTGGTTAACTCTCAGCCACTTTGCTGCTACTGTATTCTGCTGCGTATTTACCGTCCGCAACTCCGGACAGAAAATACGCAGAAATTCCGTTACGTGTGGCCCAACCCTAAAACGAAAAGGTTTGTCCTAGAAGCTGTGCTGTAATGTTGTGTTGCAGCTGCCAGTGTATGAAGAAGCAGGAGACTGAGCGCCGTGCTTCAAAGCTCCTTGCAGTGCAGTGTAATGGAAGCAGATTTTCCTGTGCTGTGTGTAAAAAAAATAATCTGAGTTATCTGCTCACTGAACAGTCACATCTTACACAGAATTCTGTCATCTCACTGTTTAGTGAGCAAATAACACAAACGTTTGTACACACAGCACAGTAAATCAGTGCAGGTCGGGATCTACAAGGACCTTCTAGCCACGCCCCCTCCTATGAATGGCGCAGCAGCAAAAGCAAATTCATCACTATTAACTCCTGCCTTTCCACACCTCTGATGTCTGGTCAGTTCAGGGGAGGGCGAGAGCACTATAGCTGCCAATAACTTGTATTTCTGTGGCTGGCATCGTATCTTTACCCGATTGTTTGATTACCCAGGAAATGTACAGTTAAAGGCAAATTCCTTTTTCCCCTCTTTTATGCTACAAATTATAGGTGCGTCTTATGGCCCAGTGCGTCCTATAGTCCGAAAAATACGGTATGTGCGCCTCCGTACAGGCTTCGTGCAAAATAATTAGCTGTGTGCATGAGACCTAAAAGGCGATGCTTCTTTTTTTTTTTTTTTAATTACTTATACACATTTGCACCACACGTGTACCAAACATAAGAAAACTAACAAAATAAAGATTTACCTGGTAGTTCTGAATTTCAGGAGCATTTTTCGCGCTAGAAGAAAATAGGAAGACGTTAATGTTTTTCTCCAATACATTTTCTATTAAGATAGATTATATATTTTAGTTTAATATTATTATAAATATATTTTATAAAAACAGTTTTCTCATAATGATCATTTATCACCTATGTGAATGGAGCAGAACTGCGCCTGCTCCGGCAACCCAATACAAAGTTAATGGATCGTTGGCAGAGAATGCACAGTTCACAGATCGCACTCAGCACTTTTTTTTGTGGGGGAAAAAATAAATAAAAATAGCCAAATGATGGGTACAAAGCCCAAGGCTTGTAGCCTGCATTCCTTAGGCATGCAACAATCAGAAGAAAAAAAAAAGCAGCGATCCAGGAGGCGGCTGGAGGCGATGTCTGGTCATTCTCCCGTCGCTCCAGTGAAGGAACGGCGGGAGTAAGTGACGGCACAGTGTGATCCCGCGAGATCCCGCTGTGCTGTGACTAAAGCTGGACATGAAGAAAAAAGTGTATGACGCCGATTGTTCAGCATCATACTTTTCTTTACAACGCCCACTTGGTTAAAGTTAAAAAAAACGCCCAGTTGGGCTTTTACAAAAAATTTGCATAAATGCTAAAATGATCATAACTTTGTCACTAAAAGGTTTTGTTTTTTTTAAAAAACAACAACAGTAGTTATCTACAACAAAGCACCTATTAGATCAGGTAGGAGATAGGGAAGTATGAAACTGGTGACAGAACCTCTTCAAATATTCTGCAGTGTCTGAACCCAGCAGAAGGGGTTTTCTGGTTTTATGTAAATAATAAAGGTCTAAAACTTTCTTGTATTAATTTCCGAACCAGTTTAAAAATCTTTGTCGTCAGGAAATGGAAATATTTACTGTTCAAACCCAAAGGCTAAAAACACTAAAATGGAGAGTGGGCTAAAATGACATCCATTCTGTGATATTCACCTGTCTTCAGTTTGCTAATATTTATCAGTGTAGATAAAATAGATCAGCCTGGAGACACATAGAATTGCTTGGACTGGATACAATACTAGAAAATTCTCAGTATTAAAATCAGGATAGGTTTTTTTAGACTTTCTTCGGCTTCTGCCCAAAGAGAACGGAGCAAGAGTGCTCGTTATCTCAGCAGATAAGGTACTAAAAGTTATGTTTTAACGCTTTAGCTGTTAAAGAGCTGCAACAATATATATATATATATATATATATATATATATATATATATATATATATATATAAATAAAACACACACAAACAACAGATAAATATATGAAGAAAAATTACAAGTGGTTTTTTTTCACATTTTTTGTTATTGGTCTGCTCCAAATAAAAATTTAACACATGGAATTAATTAAATTAATCTAGAATATGAAAGCCTCATAAGTTGTAAAAAAAAACAAAGTAAAAATAGTTAGGATATTCACAGCGGTCGCAAAGATATTATCGTTTAAAGAAGTGAACATCAGGAATTGAAAATTTGACCTGAACACAGGGGCTTTAATGACCCGTGGTCATGAAAGGGTTAATGACCGACGTGCTCCTGTTTCTAGTGGCTCAGGAATTGATCAGTGATTGAAGAAGAGCAGTTCCTGGGTCACAAGGAAGCATGTGTGCCTGTGTGAGATGACGCTTCCCGTGTAATCACGGACCGCACGCTAGTCGCGCCTGCTATTCTTAAAGTTAGAACTTTGGAATAGTTTAAGTGGGGCTGGTTGCAAATGACAACATAACTGTAAATTCATATTGCCATTTTTACTTTTTTGGGCACATTCAAGACCATTTTGATCACCATCTGGGGCTCTGTAATGTATTTAATATTATTTGAATTAATTACATGTAAGTATCTAGAAGAGAAATAATGAAACTGACTTATTAATTCTGCCCTAAAAGATAAAAAAATAAAATGTTTTTAAACTTTGCTGGGGCGGTCATATGGGAGGCCTCCATATTGTCTGTGTAGACAGTACAGCTTATGAAAGCTGCAATAAATGGGATTCAGTTGACTATTAGGTTTCTATCACACTTTTTTTTGAGGAATTTATTTTGCTTAAAAAAAGAAAAGGCAGTTTTTTTTTTGTTTTTTTAAAGGGTAACAACTTTTAAAAGACTTTTGGCATGTCATAGTGACAGGTCAGAAGTTTTAATCGTTGTCCGATATTTAATTTGTGTCGTTTTTTTCTATTCATCACAGTTTTCTATTAATTACATTTTATAAAAAAAATGTTGCCATTTTAGAAGTCCTATAGAAAAGTCTTTGGGAATAACCCCAGAAAACGCCCCCAAAAAAACTCTATACCTAGAGCATGCTGTGCAGAAGCACACAACCCCCCCCCCCCCCTCCAACATCATTGGTCCACATTCATGATCGCATAAACCACTGCAATTAAATTCACAGTCTGTCAGACGCTATATTTTATACCACTTTTGATTTGACTTTTGTGCCAGTTTTTTGGCATACATGCACATTTTAAGCCACATACCCTTTTTGCAACAGGTTTAAAAGTGTCTAGACCGATGCAAACATCAAAATAGCACCAAACTTTGGTGCATTTTTCGACACGGTTTATACCCAGAAACCGTACTAAATCTGTCCCATTGTTTGAAGTGCATTTATTCTTCAATATAAACTTTCAGTTAGGGCATGACCACACGTGGCGGATTTCCTCCGCAACTGTCCGCATCAATGCCGCACAGAATCTGCGTTGCAGATTCTGCTGCGGATCTGCACAAAATGTGCAGAAAATTGATGCGGACTAGCTGCTGCGGACTGCGGGAAAAGTGCTTCCCTTCTCCCTATTCAGTGCAGGATAGAGAGAAGGGACAGCACTTTCCCTAGTGAAAGTAAACGAATTTCATACTTACCGGCCGTTGTCTTGGTGACGCGTCCCTCTTTCGGCATCCAGCCCGACCTCCATGGATGACGCGCCAGTCCATGTGACCGCTGCAGCCTGTGCTTGGCCTGTGATTGACTGCAGCCGTCACTTAGACTGAAACGTCATCCTGGGAGGCCGGACTGGAGACAGAAGCAGGGAGTTCTCGGTAAGTATGAACTTATATTTTTTTACAGGTTGCTGTATATTGTGATCGGTAGTCACTGTCCCGGGTGCAGAAACAGTTACTGCCGATCGCTTAACTCTTTCAGCACCCTGGACAGTGACTATTTACAGACGTCTCCTAGCAACGCTCCCGTCATTACGGGAGCCCCATTGACTTCCTCAGTCTGGCTGTAGACCTAGAAATACATAGGTCCAGCCAGAATGAAGAAATGTCATGGCAAAAAAGCAAGACGCATCCGCAGCACACATAACATGTGCATGACAGCTGCGGACTTCATTGCGGAATTTAGAATCCCCATTGAAGTCAATGGAGAAATTCCGCCATGAGTCCGCCACTGCTCCGCAACAGACAGAGAATGCTGCGGACACCAAATTCCGCTCCGCAGCCTATGCTCCGCAGCGGAATGTTACGCATCGTCTAAACGAACACTTCTAAATAGAAGTGGAAGTCAATGCAGAAACGGCTCCGCTGCGGATTAACGCTGCGGAGTGTCCGCAGCGGAATTTAAGTGAAATTCCACCACGTGTGAACCCAGCCTTAACATCTGGCTGAAGTATTTTAGGGGGGAAAAAAAAAAAGCCAGGAAAATTGCCTAAAAAAAACCTGAAATATGTGAAACCACCATTACGGTCTCCAGGAAATGATGGAGTACAGCCCCCTCCCCAGAGACCAGGGAGTGACAAAGAACTGCATATAAAGCCTGATCTGTGTGTATAGTGTTACAAACCTGCCTTATCAAGGCCTCCAGAAGTACATTAGAGCAGCCAATAAATCAATATTGCTCTAAACGGTCCTTTTACATGAGCCAAAATGGGCCATGAATACGACGAGACCGCTCGTTAATCAGCATTAGTTTGCTCCTTACCCAAGGAGCTATCATCAGTAATGTTTGGGGACAAACGATTGTTACTACGATCTTTCGTCCCCATACATTTCCACCATGACAGCAGCACATCTCCCTGTTTCTACAGGGAGATGTCCCGCCGACAAGCGACCATTCTATTGGCCACATAAACTAGCGGATGAGCCGATTAACGAGCATTTGCAAACAGGGAAACAGTCAGCCGATGAACAATCCCAGGGCAATTATTCGTGTGAACTCTAGTTTGCTTGATCACTGACCCATGTAATAGGGCCTATAAAGTTAAACTGTCAATGAGATGCCAAAAACAGGAAGTGTCAACGTATGATGACAGTTTTAGTGGCCTGAGTAAAAACAAAGGTTTTATGAAAAAGATTTAATAAAATATTAAATTACATTTTCTGATACATTCCCTTTAAAAAGGTAAGCGTGGTCTTTAGGTATATTGTCAGAATAAGCAGTCATGTGTGTGAGAAGTAGTGTTATTTCTGATGTACATAATTCTAGGAATTGTTTTTGTATTTCTTTTGCCAGTTTTCTGCACAGCAGGCTTCATCTGGAATTGTCCGTTTTCCCTGAACTCCGCTCCAGAATGGGCAAAGACTAGCTACTTTGATGTCTACCATACACAGCACATACAGAGAGGAAGAGGAGGTCCTGCTCCACTTTCGCACACCCCCACACAGAAGCAGCATGGAGGATATTATACAGCAGTAATCAGGAGACTTAAAGGGCTCGTGCCATCGATGGAAATGGCAATATATAAACTAAATATACATTTTAAAATCACTGAACAGGCCATACTTACTCACGAGGGCAGGTATACACACCACCTCCCAACAGAATGCAGACTAAACACAATGCTACATAGAGGGAGATTACACAGGTGCAATATACTGATAAAACACCCACTCACACGACTACTATTCATGAGGGGGGTGGCTGCTTAGTATTATCATTGCACACAAATTTAGCTTTTATAAGTGTTAGTCACATGGGTGCATCTAGTGCACCATGCTGGCTTACAGCCTACGTCATAGCCATAATATTAGACAAGGCGGGCTGCCCAGCACCTTCCAATATACGGACACACCATTCTCCTCCAGCACTAGACCCGGCTGCATCCTGAAAAGATATCCATGATACACGATAAATATCAATGATAAACATGAGGTATTGCAATATTTTGGCAAAAATACACAAGCTCGCAACCCGCATCAAGGGTCCCCATCGTACTGCTAGTTCGTACACTGCTATTACAAACAAATCACTTTCAGTGATTTGTCAGTATACATTTTAGAGTAATTTTGTAAAGTATTGTTATTAAAAAAATAATTTTGGTCGCAGAAATATGGTAATTATCTGCTTGTAATAGCACCCCCTGGTGCTCAAATGTCTATGTCTCTGCACGTCATTCTAGAGAATGCCAGATGTGCATGCACAGTAGAATACAGTTAAAGAAACAGGCTATGACTAAGGACAAACTGTGTCCGAAATGCTTCAGCGGTTTTCTTCCATTTCTCATACGTGCACATATGGTTTTTATCATATTTATTCATTAAAAGTTTTTATCTTCTATCTACTATGCGGTTGCTGGTGTTTCGCTCTATTCCAAGTATACAAGTTTGCACTTGAAACCGGCTCAGCGTACTGCTCCGTGCATTGCCTCATGCAAGCCTCTCAGTCCAAGCACCAAGGGTGAGCTAAACTACAAACTTTTTATTTTTAAAGAAACAGACATCTTAAAGAGGCTCTGTCACCACTTTATAACTGCCCTATATCCTACATAATATAATAAGCGCTTTAAGTTATGATAATTTTTAGTTTTATGCTAATTTGTCCTTAATGCCCAACTGGGCGTTTTTTTTCTATTCACCATGTGGGCGTTGTAAAGAAAAGTGTATGACTCTGACCAAAGAGGGTCATACACTTCTCTTCTGTGAAACAAGCTGGTCATCAATGCACAGCGTGATCTCGCAACCTCCCACAGGTCCTTCACCGGAGCCACGGAAGACTGAACAGACATCGCCTCCAGCCGCTGCAGATTTGGATAAATGTCCAGGCACGGCTGGAGGCGAGGTCTACTGACCCTTCCGTCGGTCCGGTGAAGGCCCTGTGGGAGGAAGTCCCGTCACAGCATGATCTCGCGAAGTACGGCTCCAATACGTCGGCACACATCTGCTCATTCATTTGAATGGGTTTGCCGATGTACTGTGCCGACGACCTGTAATTTTACGCGTCGCTGTCAAAAGACGACGCGTAAAATGACTGCCTCGTCAAAGAAGTGCAGGACACTTCTTTGGACGTAATTTGAGGCGTTTTTCATTGAATCCAATGAAGAACAGCTCCAAATTACGGCCGTCAATGACGCCTCGCAAAATGCGAGTACATGCAATTACGTCTGAAATTACGGAGCCGTTTTCTCCTGAAGACAGCTCCGTAATGTCAGACGTAATGGTCCATATCGTGTGCACATACTCTTAGAGTACACAGACTTCAAGCAGTAAGGGTAAGGGTATGTTCACACGCAGAGTCAAAAACGTCTCAGAATACGGAGCGGTTTCCAAGAGAAAACAGCTCCTGATTTTCAGACATTTTTTGTGCCACTTGCAATTTTCGCTGCGTTTTTCACGGTCGTTTTTGGAGCTTTTTTCAATAGTCTATGGAAAACTGCTCCAAAAACATCCCAAGAAGTGTCCTGCACTTCTTTCGCGGCAGTTTTTTTACACGTAAAAAACTCCGCGAAAAATGTTCCGTCGAAACAGAACGCCGTTTTCCCATTGAAATCAATGGGCAGATGTTTGGAGTCGTTCTGCTTCTGATTTTTCGGCCATTTACGGCCAGAAAAACGGCCGAAAATAGGTTGTGTGAACATACCCTTAAAGCCATTAGATAACCCCACCAGTTCGTGCTGCTCTCCTCCTTATGGACAGAGAAAGTAACTATTGTTTAGCACAAGCAGTGAAGTGCTTATCGAATGGCTTTTTTTCTCACTGCTTGTAGTCTGTATACTAATAAGGGCTCATACAGACGAGCGTATATGTAGTCCGTGTGACAGCCGTTAAAACAACGGCCGTCGCACAAGCTCAGGTACTTCAATGTGAAGGGTCCGTCAAAAAATAGGACATGTCCTATTTTACTGCATGTCACGCATCCCTCCATAGACTCTAGTCTATGAGGGATCCGTGACAATGCGCTCCGCACCTCAGACGTGAAAAACTGAAGTTTTTCATGCCCGAGGTTAACTACGCTCGTCTGAATGTAGCCTTACTGCCCATGCTGGGTTTTCTCTCTGTTTGTTTCACTAATGAGAGCAGGAGCTGCACGTCTAACAGAGCTTTACAAGAATGACACGAAGTGACATACATTTGAACACCAGGGGGTGCTATTACAAGCAGATAATTGCCATATTTCTTCAAGGAAACTTTTTTTTTTTTTAACAATACTTTACAAAGTTACTCTAAAATGTATAGAGTTTATACATTGCCATTTCTATTTATGGCACAACCCCTTTAATAGAAGCAGCAGCGCCACTGTGTGTGTAGCTCTCTGCTACATCTTCCTTTACCCTCACTCCATAGACATCTATGGGAAGCAGCGGTACGATGACAATCAATCTTCATCACTGCCTCTCTCAAGACAGATTTTACCAGGAGAATTTTTCTGTGAGATATATTACAAAGTTTGTTATGCGAGCTTGAACCATTAAAATTATGTGGGGAAAAAAAAAGTTGAAACGAAGGTTAGAACGGCACACTGACTTTTACCATGTGTTAAAAAATGTTTTGTTTTTTTTTACTTAAGTACCCTCCATTAAGCACTTTATAAAGCAATCATTAATATGGTAATTTTCTATTAATAGGCACAAACTGGTTAAAAGAATGTGCAGTCTATGTCTGAAAGGTCAACATAAGCACATGTTTTTGCCCTTTGTAAATAGATTTTGTACATTCCTACAGCTACAGTGGTTATTTTTTGCTCAAATTAGGCTTCGTTCACATCTGCATCAGGGCTCCATTCTGGCATTCCATCTGAGCTTTCCATCAGAACGAAACCCAGGCTGAAACAAACGGAAACCATATGTAGTAGACTACGGTATTGCTTCTATCAAAACGACGGAACCCTCGCACAACGGAGACAAACGGAAACCATTTGCACCAGATCCGCCACCCAAGGCTTCGTTCTGAGGGAAAGCTCAGACGGAACGCCGAAACGAAGTCTCGACGCAGATGTGAACGAAGCCTCAGTAGCATCTGAATTACTGCATGTATAGTCGGCCATGTAAAATAGCCTAAAAAAACAAAACAGCTAGTGCACCTTAGATGCGTAAACAAAAGTACCTGAAAAGTCTGAGAAAATACAGTACTGAATAAATGCCATCTGTGAAGTACAGTTTATTTGATGCATAAACCTAGCATCACGGGGCGCTACCATTGATATTGCTCAGTACATTAAAACCGATGAGAAATTGTTTAGCTAGATAATATGCAATTATAGTATCAATCTGTTTACTCAAAAGGAAACAGTTGCCATAAGAATGCTTCAACACATGCGGTTGCTTCATCCTAATTTTAGCCTATTGTATGCTAATACGCGCTTACCCTTCAAGTAATACCAGGCCTTCAATATACCAATTTAAATAAAACTGTCAACACAATATTATTTCATTGTGATCATTCATCTGCAGTTAGTCAGTAGAATGTGTGCATATATATATATATATATATATATATATATATATATCTCTAGCATAAATCTCTAGCATCTATAGCATAAACTAGGAGCAGCACCGTGTCAAAAAAAACGAAAAAAAACAAAAACAAGAAAGGCTGGTGCTGGGCTTCAAATGTGAGGAGTGACGTCTCCCCATAAGATATAGAGGGTAAAAAAAAAAAAAAGGAGCACGTAAGCAGCACTCAAAGCAAAAAATGTAACATTTATTCACCCAGCAAAAGCAACGTTTCACTTCAAATATATATATATATATATATACACACATCCTAAAAGAGAAACAACCATTTTTTATTACAGTTGGAGTGCAGATATGGTCCGGAAACTGTATACCAATACATAATGGATAACGTGTACAATGACAAGCGACTGACAAGGGCCAAATTGTGATAATTTGACAACGGGGTCATAGCCTCTCCAAAAACTGCAGGTCTATTGGGGTGTTCACACTATACAGTGGTTAGTACCTACCAAAAGTGGTCCAAGGAAGACCGACCGGTGAACGGGCAATAGTGTAATGTGTGCCCAAGGCATATTAATCTTCATAGGGGTCTAAGACCAGCCCGTCGGGTAAATCCCACAGAAGAGCTACTGTAGCACAAATTGTTGAAAAAGTTAATACTATATTTGATAGAAAGGCGTCGGAACACATAGTGCATTGCAGCTTGCTGCATATGGGGCTGTGTAGCCGCAGACCAGTCAGTCAGAGTGCCCATGCTTACCCCAGTCCACCCCCAAAAGCAACTACAATGAGAACATGAGAATTAGAACATAACCATGGAGGCATGGTAGACGGTGGCCTGGTCTGATTGATCACATTTTTTTTTTACATAATGTGGGTGGTAGGGTGCATTATGCGTCGCTTACCTGGGGAAGAGATTACACCAGGAAGCACTTTGGGAAGAAGTAAAAGCCGGCTGAGGTGGTGTGATGTTCTGGGCAATGTTCGGCTGGGAAACCTGGTGTTCATGTCGCTGTTATTTTAACAAAATACCACCTACCTAAACCTTGCTGCAGAGCAAGTACACCCCTTCATGATAACTGTATTCCCTAATGGAAGTGGCCTTTTTCAGCAGAATAATATTCCCTACCACATGGTCATGTGCCTTAAACAATTCCTAAACAAATTTTTGCAAAACGTTCAAGGTGTTGACTTGGTCTCCAAATTGGTCTCTGAAGCCGATCAAGCATCCGTAGGATGTGCAGGAAAAAAAAGTCTGATCGCAACGTATAGGACTTAAAAAGGATCTTTTTTTTTTTCTGGGTTTTGTCTACTTTGCAGCCCGTTTACGCTAGTGCAGAGCTATGATTAGTGACTTCAGCTTATCCTACAGGGTCTACTAGAGTAAAATGTAATCAAGTAACCCACCTTATTTCCTAAGATAGATCTTTCAATCCCCCCACTGCCTTTCGCCCCCCTAAGCTTTAGGCCGAGTTCCCACGTAGCGTAAACGCTGCGGAATTTCCGCAACAGAATTCTGTGCGGAAACTCCGCTGCTTTTACAGTAGCAGAATAGTGGGTAAGATTTAGTAAGTCACATGTCCACGCTACGAAAAAAAATGCAGCGTAAGCGTTAATAAATTCACCTGTGGTGCGGAATTTCATTCTGCAGCATGTCAATTTATGCTGCGTTTTCATTGATTTTCTGCTGCGGGTTTTCTCTATTGAATTCAATGGGGAGACAATACCCGCAACAGAAAGCCGTGTGTTGCGACTTTTAAGGCATATTTGCAGCGTTTACGCTGCAAAAATCGCAACGCAGGAAAAAATAAATAAATAAGCAGAATGCCCTCCTTCGTGCAGCCTGGCCTCCCAGGAAGACGTATCCCATGGGACCGCTGCAGCCAGTCACATGGCCTAAAACGTCATCCAAGCAGGCTGGAGCGGACGTCAGAGGAGGGAGGGGGTAAGTATGTGCGCTTAATTACGCAGCAGAATTTCCGTGCTGAAAAAAAAAACCAAAAACCCCACAATGTGGTGCGATTTTTCGTACAGAAAGTCCTGCAGGTTTCAGGTCAGACACGCTTTATTTTTTAGGCAGTGTATCCGTCCCGTAGGAACCTGACCTTAGGTTACAACAATGCATGTTCAGTGGTTCCGCCTATCCTTGCTGAAGAAGAAAGTCAGAACTCCATACATTGATTTCCTGGTAGCCTTGTTCAGTTTCACCTCTATTTATAAGCACGCTCTCACCACAATACTGAAAGTCTCAGGTGCTAGACAGTTTTTTTTCCCCCCACAATATGAACAATTGTCTGCATTGCCCTTACCACCCATTGACTTATACATTTCTCAGACGATACAAATGAAAGAAAATGTTTGAGGCATAAACAGTAAGTGTCATGGGCAATGGTTGGAACGGATCAGTCAAAAAGAAAAAAAAAAAACATAAAAAAACCTATGGCCCGCTTCAGATACAGATTTTAAGACCATAACGAAACATCTACTTTATTTTCGTCCCGCCTTCTGGTGATGAAATTCTGTCGCTCACATTGAACACATGAAATGTACATCCTGCAGCAGCTGTTCACTATGGACCCAGGACTGCAGGACTAGAGTGCTAAATTGTTCCTACTTTCCATTAGAAACTTGCAGCTGCCCAATAACCAATCATTCTTTCATACCCGGCTATAAAACTGTGCGGAGGATGTGGTCTTTATATTCAGTGTTTGGCTGCTATGGTAACCATAGTCTTGGCTCATATCCAGCCCTATACAGGACACTACGACCTGGACAGGAGTCGCATTGAATTTCGTAAAAATCACTGCCTGTTTATTTTGTCTCCTATTTTTTCCGAACGGTTTCACAAATTGCTGAAATACAGGATTTTAGAATTCACCTGACAACGTCATGAGTAACTATTACGAACAGAGATACAAATCTATTCATTGGACTATGCAATGCCCTCCTTTTTCAGTGGTCTTTGTTTTCCATATCATGTTATCTAAAAGTATCGAGACTAGATTAAAAACTAGAACGCAAAATCACCCAGCCATCCCGAAGCGGTTCCTGCAGCTGTTCAGATACACAGGGAATAAATGCAGATCTGTGTACAGCAATGTATAATGGCATTAAAGACAGACATTTCTAACAACCATTTTATTTAGTGCTGAAAAAAATGATACATTCCCTCTGACCATCAAAAGGATCTAAAAAACACATTGCCAAAGAGAAATTCAATAAAAGGTCCAGCTTCGACGAGGGGAGGTAAGAAAATAGTTAAGGTACAAATATAGGTCAGCAGACCACCAAGCAGTACCTTTCAATCTTAGAATTTCTATTTGCCTAATTTGTAGACCTGAGGCTTCTTTCACACTGGCGTTATCAGTTCACCTCCGTCAGAGGAAAAGAGATTCGTTACATTAAATTGAAAGCAACGGTTCCGTTACAATTACCATTGATTTCAATGGTAAGTATTTTGTTTCAGTTGCTTTCCGTTTGTCTCCGTTCGCTGGGTTTCTGTTTTTCTGAACTGAAACAAAAGTTCTGCAGACTGCAGTTTTGTTTCCGGAAACCTAGCGAACGGACACAAACGGAAAGCAACGGATACAAAAGACTTACCATTGAAATCAATGGTAATTCTAACAGAACCGTTGCTTTCCGTTTAATGTATCGATCCTCTCTTCCTCTGATGGTAGAGAGGTAAACTGATAACAGTAGTGTGAACTTCGCCTCACGCATTTCAGACATGACATGGGTATTTAATACCACATGAAACACCAATGAGCTCAAAATGACCACCGTACTGTCAGCTATGTACAAGCCAGAATATTTCGCTGTTACTTATCAGCTGTAATACTGCCCTTAAGCATAGAGAAATATGTCACTCACATTGGCAGACCAAAACCTTCAGTAACCCAGTAAGTGCAGAGGACATATGGTTCTTTAAATCCGATAGAAAAAGTCACATCTGTTCTGTGTACTATTCCCAGAGAGCAAGATTTTTTTCCTCCATCTCCCTTCACTTTTATACAACCGTGACAGAGGCTTGACAGGCTCTGCCAAAATATCGCATGAGGAATGGTAGCATTTTTATTTTTTAAATGACACTACTACTCATTTCTTTCCTTCAGCGAATATTAAGCACTGTGACAGTGTTTCCCTCTAGGACACGAAGAAAATCAGCTTTTGTCAGCTTAACGTTTCAATATAATAGTATATTACTGTAACACAAGGAAACGAACAGCAAAAGGGAGAATATTTCTAGTGATTAAAATAAATAAAAAAGTACCTATAATGCGTTAACCCACCAAAAACAGTATTTGACTGGTGGGGCTCCCACCATTGGCACTCCTCACCGATCCAGAGAACGGGGGTCCCAAATTCACGGTATGGCAGGTCACACATGCGCGCTGCCGCTCAATTTATTCCTTATGAGGCTGCCAGGATAGGAGAGTACAGCGCACGCGAGACATGCCATTCCGTTCATATGGGATCTTGAGATCCTCGTTCTCTGGATCGGCGGTAACCCCCGCAATCAAACACTTCTCTTCTATCCTGTGGGATTACCCCTCTAAAGTAGATATGTAAAATATAATATTATATATATATATATATATATATATATATATATATATTTCTCTTCTAGGTGTTTGGATCAACCATTTTAGATTGATAACAAATCTAAGAAAAAAATAACTGCAAAATATGTGACTTCCATTATGAGTTTCTTGAAGTCCATCTGTATGTCTAAGGCAAAATGGCTGCTCACAATTTTTTGGTGGTTTTGCTTTTGCCCCTACCCAGCCCCACTAGAATACATAAGTTTAGGAACTTCCTCTATATACTAACAGTTGACTGGTTGCCATGCGACCTCACATTCTCTGCTGTAAAAACAATATGATTGGTCAAAGTCCTCACTAAAGCTCCAGTCTTTGAACTCATTTAGACATGCAAACCCATTAGATTCATTCATTCGAAAATTTAAATTTCCTCAACAGGACAATAATAATGTATCATTAATTGAATCCGCTCATGACAATATATTCCAATGTAGCTTTAAATGTAATGCATAAAAAAAAAATGGGTAAAGATGCTCTTTATCAATATAAAATACAATATATGGCTAACGGTATGTGGACACCTGCCAATCACACCTACATGAGCTTGTTGGACATCCCGTCCCAAAACCATGGGCAATAATATGAAGTTGAGCCCCTTTTTGCACCAAAACCAGCCTCCACTCTTCTAGGTAGGCTTTCAACAAGATTTCAAAGTGTGTGTCTGTGGGAATTTGTGCCCATGCAGCCAAAAGATAATTTGTGAGGTCAGACACTGATGTTGGATAAGATGTCCTGGCTCGCAGTTAGCATTTCAATTAATTCCAAAAGGTATTTTATGAGTTTAAAGAGGCTCTGTCACCACATTATAAGTGGCCTATCTCCTACATAAAGGAGATGGGCGCTGTAATGTAGGTGACAGTAATGCTTTTTATTTAAAAAAACGATCTATTTTTACCACTTTATTAGCGATTTTAGATTTATGCTAATGAGTGTCTTAATGCCCAAGTGGGCGCATTTTTACTTTAGACCAAGTGGGCGTTGTACATGGGAGTGTATGACGCTGACCAATCAGCATCATGCACTCATCTCCATTCATTTACTCAGCGCATAGGGATCCTGCTAGATCCTTATGTGTTGTCTTATACTAACACATTAACAATACTGAAGTGTTTAGACAGTGAATAGACATTCCCCAGGATGTCTATTCACAATCTCTGCACTTCCTTACTGTTTCTATGGTAGTTACAGCAGAGGAAGCGTGATCTCGTTGTAACCTGTCAGTTACAGCGAGATCTCGCGAGATCACGCTTCCTCTGCTGTAACTACCACAGAGTAACGAAGTGCAGAGATTGTGAATAGACATCCCATGGAATGTCTATTCACTGTCTAAACACTTCAGTATTGTTAATGTGTTAGTATAAGACAGCACATAAGGATCTAGCAGGATCCCTATGCGCTGCCTAAATGAATGGAGAAGAGTGCACGATGCTGATTGGTCAGCGTCATACACTCCCCTGTACAACGCCCACTTGGTCTAAAGTAAAAATATGCCCACTTGGGCATTAAGCAACTCATTAGCATAAATCTAAAAATCGCTAATAAAGTGGTAAAGATAGTTTTTTTTAAATAAAAAGAATTACTGTGACCTACATTATAGCGCCCATCTCCTTATATAGGAGATAGGGCACTTATAATGTGGTGACAGAGCCTCTTTAAAGTCAGGGCTCTGTGAAGGCCACCAGAGTCCCTCCACACCAAACTCGTCAAACCAGGTCTTTATGGATCTTGCTTTGTGCACAGTAGCTGGGACAGGAAAGAACCATCCCCAAACTGTTGCCACAAAGTTGGAAGAATACAATGGTCTACGATGTCTTTATATGCTGTAGAATTCACATTACCCTTCACTGTAAATAAGTGGCCTAGCCCAAACAATGAAAAAAAGCCCTAGACCATTATCTTTCTGCCACCAAATTTTACAGTAGGCATTATGCATTCTGGTATGTAGTGTTCTCCTGGCATCTGCCAAACCCAGGTTCAACCACCAGACTGTCAGATCGTGAAACATGATTAATTAGTACAGAGAACACGTTTCCACTGCTCTAGAGTCCATGTTGGCATGCTTTACACTATTCGAGCTGACACTCGGCATTGCCCTTACTGATCTAGGGCTTGTGTGCAGCTGCTCAGCTATGGAAACCTATTTCATGAATCCCCCAGGCAAACAGTTCTTGGGCTGGTGTTACTTCCAGAGGCAGTTTAGAGCTCTGTAGTGAGTGATGCAACATAGGAAAGGCGATGTATATGCGACACATGCTTCAGCACTTGGTGGCCCTGCTCCCTGCATTTGTGTGGTCTATCGCTTTGTGGCTAAGCTTGAGTTACTCCTAGACACTTCCACTTTACAATAGTAGCACTTACAGTTGAAATTGAGAAATTTCATGAACTGACTTGTTCCAAAAGGTGGCATCCTTAGATAGTGCCACATTTAAAAAAGTCACTGAGCTATTCGATAGGACTCATACTACTACTAATGTTCATCTATGGAGATTGCGTGGCTGTGTGCTTGATTTTATGCACCTGTTTGCAATGGGAATATTTAAGAGGGTTGTTCACATATTTTTGGCAATATAATATATAAACATCTAAAAGAGCAAGGAAGAAAAAAAAAAAAGTCATCTGTCAGTTGAAAAGAAAATTATTGTGTGATTTTGATGAAAATAATCATACTAATCACCACGATAAGTTATACAATGCAAGAAAACTCAGCTGCTACCTACCTAAACGGAGAAGCCTTCATTGGGTTGCTAGCTGAAGATGGAAAAAATATATATAAAAGCTGTTACTTTTCATAAATAGTACATCATTATTGTGAAGAACTTTAGCAAAATAACGACTGAACACAATTAAAAGGTTTTTCTTTAAATTTACAGTGCGTGTTGAGTCTACTCAATTTGTCTCCACCGGTGTGTCAGTACATGCAGCTTTGTTTGGTATGTCAGCTTAGCTGCTGTGCCTCGATAAACACGGAAGGGGATGTGGCAAGTGTAACACATACAGTACTGTGCAAAAGTTTTAGGCAGTTGTGGAAAAATGCTGCAAGGTAAGAATTCTTTCAAAAATAGAAGTGTCAATAGTTTTGTTTTCCTATTAATTAACAAAATGCAAAGTGAATGAACAGAAGAGAAATACAAAATCAAATCAATATTTGGTGTGACCACCCTTTGCATTCAAAACAGCATCAATTCTTCAAGGTACACTTGCACACAGTTTTTGAAGGAACTTGGCTGGAAGGTTGTTCCAAACATCTTGGAGAACGAACCACAGATCTTCTGTGGATGTAGGCTTCCTCAAATCCTGTCTCTTCATGTAATCCCAGACACACACTATGTTGAGATCAGGGCTCTGTGCGGGCCATATCATCACTTCCAGGACTCATTCTTCTTTACACTGAAGATAGTTCTTGATGACATTGGATGTATGTTTGGGGTTGTTGTCCTGCTGCAGAATAAATATCTGCCTGTATTTCTTAGCATTGAAGACACCGTTAATCCTCACCAAATCCTTAACACCATTTGCTGAAATGGAGCCCAAACTTGCAAGGAACCTCTACCATGCTTTACTGTTGCCTGCAGACACTCATTATTGTACCGCTCTACAGCACTTCGGTGAACAAACTGCCTTCTGTTAGAACCAAATCTAACATTTTTGGACTCATCAGTCATGCCATTTTACTGCACCCCAGTTCCTATGTTTTCGTGCATAGTGGAGTCGCTTAGCCTTGTTTCCATGTCGAAGGTATGGCTTTTTGGCCACAATTCTTCCATGAAGACCCTTTCTGGTTAAACTTCTCTGAACAGTAGATGGGTGTATCGGTGTCCCACTGATTTCTGCAAGCTCTGAGCTGATGGAACTGCAAGACATCGTTTGATTTCGAGGGAAGTAAACATGATGCGTCTCATCTGCTGAACAAAGTTTCCTTGGCCGACCACAACTACGGTCCTCAACATTGCCCGTTTAGTTGTGCTTCTTCAAAATAGCTTGAACAGCACATTTTGAAACCCCAGTCTGCTTTGAAATATTTGCCTTGCAGAGACCTTGCTGATGCAGTATAACTACCTAGGTTCTTTATGCTGTGCTCAGTCTTGCCATGGTGGACCTGACATGAAATGGTCTTCCACAACCTCACCTTTGCAATAGAGTTTGGCTGTTCCTCACCCAGTTTTAAGCCTCCTACACAGCTGTTCCTGTTACAGATACAGCATTTTTACACAGCTGCCTAAAACTTTTACAAACTACTGCACTTTGTGCTAAAAAGATTCTGCGGTTTTCTTTCTTTCTGTATTATTTTGTATAAAAACAAACTATCAAATTTATATAAAAAAACAAAAAACAAAAACAAACACCTTTATAGTTTGACTGTCTTCTTGATGGATATCGTTTGCTAGGACGCCTTTCAAATGTACTAGTTCTTCTTAACCTTCCAGCATGAGTTGCCTGGTACTCTGTCCGACCACTTGAAAAAAAAAATATATAACTTTTATAGTGTTTGTTTAAAATGATAAAAAAAACTAGATCATTAATTTATTGATAAGATGTTAGGATCTAAATATTATTCAATTATTACAGCAGTATTATTTACCAGTAGATTAGACATCTCTATTTTATCAAAGAATTGCTCTACCTACTACATCCTTCACCAATTATTGAGAAATATATATATTTGGCAAACATATAGTTATTATAAAAAAAATAATAAGATTTAAAGTTCTTGATATAAAAACTACTTTTACCATAAAAGTTTGTTCTGTGGCAATCTAGCTACTGGAGTCGGGAAATGAACAGGAACACTCTTAATTATTACAATGACGGCTAAAAGTGAACAGCCAATTCTTTGTTGATGATTGGCTAAGTGCATGGCTTATATCAATAGAGAGCTCGGATAACGGGATAGTGAGTATAATAAGTTATGCACCTTGTGATCCTCCCAAGACCAGGACAGATCTTCTGTAGTGTAATTAAACAATTGCCGTATTTTTCGGACTATAAGACGCACCCAGGTTTTAGACAACAGAAAATAGGAAAACATTTCATATTTTACTACTTTTACAAGAAAAAACTATTTGTTAAAAAAAAATGTTGTTCTGTTTCACCAAATTCTGAGATCCATAACGTTTATATTTTTGCATCAATAGAGCGGTGTGAGGGCTTAATTTTTATGGGACAAGCCGTACTGTTATTGGCACCATTGTTTGGTACATTATTATTATTATTTGATCACTTACGCAAGTTAAATAATGGTATATTGTAATAGTTCGGACTTTTACAGATGAAGTGATATCAATTTATTTTATTTTCTTAAATTGTGCTTAGGGGGAAAATGGGAAACGTTTTTTTTTTCTTCTAACTTTTAATATTTTTTATACACTCCTGAAAATGTATCTAACTTTTTTTTTTGTGTTACACATTTTATTATTTCCCCTAGGGGACAAATGTATTGAAGTATATTGCCATTTTTACAGGGTTCCGCTAAGCCCTTCCGGAGGCATGGCTTCGCATAGGCAGACAGAAGGCAGGTCCGGGGGACTTCATTAGGCCCCGGGGCTGCCATGACAACCATCGGCGCCCCCCCCAATCGCGTTGCAGCGGGGGTGTTGGGCTGTCGGAGGTGGCTGCCCCCACGGATTTTCACATGAAGTCATTTATTTCAGATCCACAGGATATGTCAAATATCAGATAGATGAGGGTCCCAACACTGGGATTCACACCTATCTCTAGAACGGGGCCCCCTAAACCCTGTTCTAGCTTTTCGTGCTCTCCTGGACATTTAATTATTACATCGTCGAGTTACCGAAAAAGCGTATCTCACTGAACTACGCTGTTTCCGTAACTCCCACAGTAGTGAATGGCAGAATCAGAAGCGGCGTACAGAAGTGACCAGGAGAGCACACGAGATAGGTGGGACCCACATCTATCTGACATTAAGGACATATCCTGTTGATAGGTCATAAACGTCCTTCATGGTATAACCCCTATAAACGCCGCGGTCGCTATTGACCGCAGCATTTAACTAGTTAAACGGCCAGGAACAGCACGATCGCTGTTCCTGGTCGTTAGCGTGTAAAACACAGCTGACACCTGCAGTGTTTCGAGCAAGCTCAGCGCATTAGCCCGCTCCAAACATCACCCCCCTTCTCCATGACGTGCCAGCACGTCATGGGTCGGGAAGGGGTTAATTAGGGAAGTGGTTAGGGAGTCTGGCGCAGCCGGGTCCGTTGACTACAAGAAGCAGGGAGTTTTTAGCAAGGTTTATTCTTGCTAAAAATGGAGTCTTATAATCCGAAAAATCCAGTAAGCTCTGGACAAGCAGAGCTATTACAAACCATGAGGAATTCAAGCACAAAAATTAACTAAAACAAAAATGTGTATATTATGTAATGAATAATGTTTCTTGCCGGAACTGAAAACTTTCTATAAGAATATAAATTAAACTGTACTTCTAATAATTTAAACCATTTCTCTAAAGAGAAAACAAGGAGCAGTTATATATGCTCTCTAACCAGTATAATGCAAATACCATGAAGATGTACCATGAAGACTTTAATTTGTTCACTTTTCTAATATTCCCACAGAATACTTTACCTGAATCTAAATCTTGATCCCAATCTAATAAATTCAGATCGAGCTGGTTTAGGATTTGCGGAGGTTCTAAGCCGGAAAAATGCGTGATGCTCCACTGCACATTTCCACAAATGTTTACAGGCTTTAGAGTTATCCAAGCGGAAAAGAAACGTATGCTCTTGTTCTCTACCCTGCAGTAAAAAAAAAAAAAAAAAGTGACGTTGCATGACATTATGCCAATAGCCTACACTTAATACATACAAACACTGTACTAAACCCACCTGCTCATCTTCATTTACAACAATAAGGGTTAACTTGCTTTTCTTAAAGTCCATTTTGGTGATTTTAGGCCTAATAAAATAGACAAACTATTATATACAACAGATACCAATGTTTTAATAAAAATAATACTTCTCAAAACCAAAAATAGTGAAGTAATTCGAATTTTTATGAACAGTGAGTTTTAATGTATCTATGAACGGTTTATGCCATATGCCAAGTAGAACGATCATATAGCACAAACATTTTTAGTGTACCCTAAATTTATTAGACAACTTTCCATATATCAATAGTAAAAGTGAAGATAAAAAAACCTTTGTATTATATCTTGTTACAGAAAATTCCTCTCTTTCTCCATTTAGCATACGGCTTTCCTTCACCCACCTGCCTCCTTAAGTGTTCAATCATTCAGAATTCACTCATAGAATTCATGGAGTAGAGAGTAGACTAATTCACTGCTTCACGGAGAGTTCAAGTTACAGTTGTCGAAAGAAAACTAAGGCGAGGGGAGTGGGAGGAAGAAGCCTAAGCAGGGGACTAGCTGATAAGTCTCCCATACACAACTGCCCCACTTACTCAATCTCCTACACATGTAAACTCAGAATCAGCAGCATGGAAGAGATTATACAGCAGTAAGGAGCAGTGTAGCTGTGAATCCAGCACGAAGGTGAGACAGTCAAACACTCACTAGAAGCTGTCTGTGTGTCTCTCTTACTCTGTTGGTGCCCCATCCTGTTCCACTCCCCTCTCCATAAACTTCTATGGGTAGCAGTAGCCATATTTCTCAGTGAAGTAGGGAATGGTCACCACTCTGATCTACAGATTCTATGAGTCAACTCCGAGCGAGTGAACATTAAAAGTGGGGTGTGGGGGGGGGGGGGATATGAGAAGTTGAGAAAGAGGTATTTTTCTGAAATAAGATATAGTACAAAGTTTTTCATCCTCGCTTGTAGTATTGATTTATGAAATGTGGTTTAATAAATTTAAATTAAATTTGTAATATACATGTACACTATTTTTTTTAATTCTATTTTAATTGAATTGACGTAGAAAGACGTAAACGTGTTGGACCATAAGTTACATATAATTGGGCCTAAGCATACAGTAAAACTGTAGCAAAAAAAAATAGGAGGACACTGCAGATATTACACAAGTAGGATGCAAAACAGGATCTTGGTCTCAAATAATTTGTATTAAAATGGACAAAACTATCATCAGTGGTAGCTTTTAGGCCCTGTTCACACAGAGTTTGATAGCTTTTTTGATGCGGAAAATGCGCCAAAAAAGCCTCCCATTGATATCAATGGGAGGCGGAGGCGTTTTTTTCCCATGAGCGTAAAAGCCGTCTCGCCGGAGAAAGAAGCGACATGCCCCATCTTCAGGCGTTTACATCTCTGACCTCCCATTGACATCAATGGGAGGTAGAAAAATCGTTCTTCGCTGCGTTTTTGCCCGCGGTCAATGACCGCGGGCGAAAAACACCATGTAAAATGCAGCAAACGGCGTGTAGGCAGATCAAAACCTGCCTCAAAATTCCAGACAGAATTTTGAGGCAGATCAAAACCTGCCTCAAAATTCCAGACAGAATTTTGAGGCAGAATTTTCTGCCTGCAAAAAACTCTGTGAACAAGGCCTTACTCTGTTCATTTCAATCAGTGGTAAAAGATGCTGAAGTGCAACAGTATTTCATGCAAAGTTCCACAATTTGTTACTGGTCTTAAACGGACTATACACAGACAATAGCTGTGGGCTTAACTCTTTCGGCCTTTGCTCCTAGAGCCACTATAAACATGTATGCTTGCTTGGCCGAGCGTGCATGTTTACTTCAGTAGGGAGAAGCAAATAAGCTGCTCCCGACAGGACTGTCAACGGCTTATCTCTCGCAGGAAGAAGAAATGGGCCTTATGACATCTGCCAGTCAGAAGGCCCCCATACACATAAGAGCGTCAGTTGATCCCACTGAAAATCGGTGGGTTCAGAAAACATTTATCGACTGTATATGGCTTTAAGCAGTATGGTCCCACCCAACACATTTGGCTCTCAACACAGTCTACTGCATTCCATTATTTAAATTAAACATTAATTGATGTTCAAAGCATAAAGTTGACGATAAATAAGCAAAGGCGACTGCATTACCAAAAGAATAAGCCTATCTTGTTTGAACCTTCGAATATTAATATTCCTGTTGGGGTAAGTCCAAGTGCATAATCACAGCCATCTTTTCCCTGGAAAAAAAATAATATTTAGATGTGAAAGAATTGAGGACCTCTGTATACCTACTGAATGTGCCCTCTATTTAATACATAAGTCATTCTAGTATCAAGTGTATTTATTCTATAAAAGAATAAAGGTATTATTTAAAAAATAAAAAATAAAGAAATTATGTAACACACCTTTACCACATGCATATCCACGCCGTACATGTCTAGCCACTTCACTTTGTTTAGGTAGCAGAGTTCGGCTTGTGCTGGAGTTTTTCCCCTTAAAAAAAAAAAAATATATAGTATACTGTATAAAAATGTACATGCCTTTCAAAAATTCGAAACATAGCAGTAATAAAAAAAACCTAATCAAGTCAAGTTGCATGCATTGCTTGCCTACTGGACAGCTTGCTGGTCAGCTTTGGAAAGAAGAAAATGTGACGTACTGTATATGGTCAGGTGACGTAAAAAGGGACAAGAGCAATTAAAAAATAGAGCATCTAAGCATATTCTCGGTTTCCATGTTAGGACTAAAGAGAAAATTCAAGATACAAATTTAAGCTCATGATCGCCAACGTGGCCCCGGCTAAATCTTTGCCAAAGGCAAGACTTCTTTGTTAGTTAAAGCGACTCTCCAGACTCTCTAACGATGGCCCATGTGCCTCAGCTTACGTGGGGCAATTGCCTAAATATTAGCTTTTTTTCACTAGTGGTTTAGTTGCCTTTACTTCTAATAATTCTATGCTACAATGGAGCCCAGCACTTTATCCATCATGGGGAGCTTGTGACACAGGAGCCAATCTGAAGGAGACGAGCTGCAGCATGAACCTATGAGAGGACAGGGGGTGGAATCCCTATAGGCACTGTAGCTAAGCTGTAGTCATGAGGTAGTGTTAGATCATCAGTACATAACGATTACCCTTATGTATTATACCTGCATTCGGTCCACTTCTGAAAAATATCACGCTCCATAGCTTCCGTTTGGTTTAGAATGAATCGGAATTCAGACACCAGTTCTGGTGTGTGTTCTGGATGTTCACACTCGCCAAGCTCAGCTGCAACATGATACAATATATTATAAATAAAAGGAAACGGACCACATACAAATTTGACTTTAAGAACAATTGTTGGAAAAACTTTTAAAATAAACTGGGTGATGCATTAATTTCCCAAGCTTTTTAGATTTAGAAAACATCCACTAGTTTACTTTCAATCATTCATGTTTCTTTTGAAATGTGAAGAAATTATGCTTAATAGCAGCAACTCCTTCTCACACTGCAAAAGGGCGACGCGGGTAGTTCTTGCACTACGCCATACTGTTACAGCACAGGGATAATGCGGGCTAATGAGCTGTAACATACACGACACCCTGCTGCTGCTAATAATAGCCCCCACGTCTGCCATATCCCAGAACATACAAGGCCCTGCGGGAGCCAGGACAAGGTGGGAAGCCTTTCACTGTAATACTGACAAACATGATATAGAGGAAAACCAAGGTATTTTCTTAACCAATTTAAGGATCGCATGTCCCTCAGTAGAACTAAAAATGAAAAGTAAAAAAAAAAAAAAAGTGTTTACAGAAAAAAAAAAAAAATTCTACGTAAAACCAAAAAAAAAAAAAAAAAAAAAGGCTATAAAGTTTTCTTCCCTTTACCAAATGTGCGGTATGGTTTTATTTCAATAATAAATCATGATGTATTGACAAACAGACTTAACAACCTGTACTATAAAATGAAAAAAATATTTCTCTCACATGGTAAACAGCGTAAAAAAACAAGAACACAATACCAGAAAAGGGTTTTTTTTTTTTTATCATCCTGCCTCCCATAAACCAGACTAAAAAGTGATTTAAAAAAAAGTCATATGTACCCTAAAATGGTACCAATGAAAACAACAAGTCATCCCACAAAATACAGCCCCTCAGAGCTACGTCAAAAGCAAAAATCAAAATGTTATAAGTCTCAGAATGCGGCAACATTAAAAAAGATTTAATAAATGGTTTATTTTGAAAAAGTTTTAAAACGTTAAAAGATTTTGCTCAGATCACATTAGGAACTCCCGACTTATACCTCTGATGGAGGGCTGTGACGTAGCCCACTATGTTTTACAATGTCAGGCCACAACGTAACGTGGTGGCCAATCTGCTTGCTTGCAGTAGGTGGATTCTCTGCACTTCTCTTCATTCCCTCTCCCTGCATAGAGAAGGAAAATCCATCCTTGCAGTCCCCCCCACCCCTCTAACCACAGCTCATACATTTGGCTCGCCTACAATGCTGCACAGATACACACGGAGGCTTTTCCTTTTTATCTGAATATCTGTGCTTGGTTCAGTGTTGAAGCCCTCCGCAGCCAAACAGTGGCTTCATCTACAGAAACACAGTAACCGCTGTAAGAGCAAGTGAGTGTCTGGTCGGTAGCTCATATATGAAAACATCACTGCAGTCACCCGTAGTAACTAGTAAAAAAAAACATATGTAGGCATCTACTGCTGCAGGGCTCCTGTTCTGTTTTTTCATAATTTTGTCCGGGCTGGGGAAGCTCCAGTAACGTTTCGGTCCATATATAGTTAGGTCTCTAGCTTCCCTGAAGATATTTATGTCTGAAGACGGCCTGTGACTGATGCCATATCAGTGGTTTGACACCCATAGAGTGTAAGAAACATTGCTCGTTCCATTTTTTTTGGTTTTGTTTACTATTCCACCCTTTTTTGTAGTATACTAGAGTAAATCCGGCCAGACAGGGTTGAAAGGACCCTCTTGTAGCCTCAGTCGGGCTAATGTAACTCTATGGACAAGTTTAATGTGTATGTCAGGAGCTTTCCAGACATACACGCTGAACCAATATCAGAAACACGATTTGAAAAGGGCCTAAATTTGGTATCGCCATAATGCTAACAACCCTTAGAGCAAAGTTCTTCATTTATAATGTACGGTGAAAGTCCTAAAAATAAATCCAAAAAATAGCAAAATTGCTTGGTTTCCATTCAGCCCTCCAAAATAAATGTATAAAAGTTATTTAATACATTATACGTACCCCAAAATGGCACCGTTAAAAAATACAACTCGGGAAAAAACAAGCCCTCATACGGCTATGTCGACAGAATAAACAAAGTTATGGCTTTTGGAATGCAGAGAAGAAAAAAAAAAAAAAAAATGCTTCGCTTCACACGGAGATTGACGCGGAAACCGCGCCAAAAAACAGCCCGAAAATGCCACCCATTGATTTCAATAGGAGGCGGGGGCGGTTTTCTCCCGCGAGCGGTAAGATGCCCTATCTTCGGGCGCTTCCGCCTCTGATCTCCCATTGACTTCAATGGGAGGCAGAGAAAGCGTATTTCACTGAGTTTTATGCCCGCGGCTCTCGATGGCCGCAGGCGAAAAATGCCACGAAAATCGGCGTGCAGGGAGAGGAAAATCTGCCTCAAACTTCCAAACGGAATTTTGAGGCAGAAATTCCGCCTGCAAAAAACTCTGTGAACATAGCCTAAGGCCCAAACTAGGCAGAGTCCTTAAGGTGTTTAAAGAGGCTCTGTCACCAGATTATAAGTGCCCTATCTCCTACATAATGTGATTGGCGCTGTAATGTAGATAACAGCAGTGGTTTTTATTTTGAAAAACGATCATTTTTGAGCAAGTTATGAGCTAGTTTAGATTTATGCTAATGAGTTTCTCAATA
Organism: Rhinoderma darwinii; assembly: GCF_050947455.1. Classification (NCBI taxonomy): domain Eukaryota; kingdom Metazoa; phylum Chordata; class Amphibia; order Anura; family Rhinodermatidae; genus Rhinoderma; species Rhinoderma darwinii. Next base: position 199,032,109 of record NC_134691.1, read on the forward strand.
GACAACTGGGCGTGTTTTTACTTTTTACCAACTGGTTGTTGTACAGAAGAGTGTATGAGGCTGACCAATCCGTGACCAATCAGCCTCATACACTTCTCATTGTTCCAGCCCAGCATGATCCACAGCACAGTGAGATTGTGCAGTGAAAGAAGCTGGGCTGGAACAATGAGAAGTGTAGGACACTGATTGGTCACTGATTGGTCAGCTTCATACACTCTTCTGTACAACACCCAGTTGGTAAAAAGTAAAAACACGCCCAGTTGTCCATTGAGAAACTCATTAGCATAAATCTAAACTAGCTCATAACTTGCTCAAAAACTATCGTTTTTCAAAATAAAAACCACTGCAGTTATCTACATTACAGCGCCAATCACATTATGTAGGAGATAGGGCACTTATAATCTGGTGACAGAGCCTCTTTAAAAGGTGACCTGTCATTACATGTCTGTTTTAAATAAATAAATAGTATTCCCCATGAAATCACAACTCGAGCATCTTTTCTTAGAACGCTTTTGTGTACTGTTGCTTTGTTATTCCACCTACAAATGTATGAATAAATTGTCTGTGTGATACCAGTTGTGGGTTCGTCCCCCTACACAATATCTGATCAGTGCTGAGAGAGTGAGACTGTAAGGAAATACATCAATTTGACAAATATAATGATAACACCCGGTTGTCAATTTATTTAGACATTACTAGGATAAAATAGAGGAACAAAACAAAACAGAGTTCTAGGAATACATGCTCCAGAATTTTATTCCCCATGAAACAAGCATTTACTAATATAGACATGTCTGGAGAGGAGACAGGTCCTCTAAGCCATTTTTGAAGATCCCAAAAAACTTTTGGGCAAAATTTATGCTCTTTTACGTTATCAAGTTATTTTTTTTTATCTTCATTTTTATTTCTTTTCTTAAGTAGGAAAATGTCATCATGTTCTAATAGACCATATCACTAAAAACAAACAAAAAGAACACAAAACAGAAATCCACAAAATTTTGTTCTCCTCTGCATCCAAACAGTAGCATAAAAAGAAGGCGATGACCCTATAAGTTTGCACCACCTCATAACATCCCCTAGGAGCACAGTACCTCCATCCAAACCCTCAACATTCAATACATCCATCAGTCCGGTTTATAGGCTATGTACACATTTGAAATATATATTTTTTTTATATAAAAAGGTCAGTGTGTTTTGTGCAACTTTCTAAATACTTTAAAAAAAAAATGTTTTACTTTGAGATACAGCTGCTTTGTATACCGTATAAAGAGCAGTTGTATCTAGCGCTGAAACCTGCATCGGTCAGATCCATGGCACAGACCGGTTTAGTGACAGCGAGTCCTGCGTTATCGATCACATCTAATTTCATAACTTAGATGTGATAACAGGTGGATCCTGTGTGTACATAGCTTTTAAAGTCAACCGGCTGCATGATCCACCTTCTCTCCTTTTGGGTGTTCATCTTTCATCCCTTGGAGTTCATTCATATGGGTTTGTTTCCAAGGCCTCCCAGCTCTTTCATTAGGATAAAGCCATGAGTGCCGCGTCCCTACCAATATAAGGCAGAGCCGCCACTCCTTGGAAGAAGGGCAAGCCCCATACTACTCTTCTCAGCCTTCTTAATGAAACAAAAAAGGTTGCAGATTTAACTGGGCATGCATATTGCTGCAGTTAGAATAAAGCTTTGAAAAATTGAATGGAAATATTAATTTCATAATTCTCAGAACCAGGTACTCTAGGCAGAGGGCTCAGTTATCTTTCAGGGGTATAGTTTATTACTACCTACTTATTTCCTCATTTTATTCCCTCTTCTAACTCTTATATTGTCTTCACCCGTTTTGGTCCAACTCTTGAGACTCAAGACTCTTTGGTCTGACTTGGACATCTGGGGATCCCACTGTACAATAGCCACTACAAATAATGACCAAAAAAACCCACAACATCTTATCCAGCCCTGACTGACCCCAGCTGCCTTCTGGGAAGAACAAAAATACATACAATTTTTTTTTTTTTTTTTTAAGAAAAACACAAAAGGAAAGTTACGTCAGTCAGTCCCACCCAGCGAGTACCTTTCCCACACCTCCGATCTCATTCCACATTTTTGATTGAGACTGGGGGTATTACATGCCATTTTTTGCTTAGTATCGAAATACATGAACGGACGGTATTGAACCGTTTGACGGTGCATGGTATCGAAACAGTATCGAAATTTCGATGTATCATGCAACCCTACATGATAATCCGCCATCATTTTTGCAAGCACTTTAACGTCAAAGTTCAAAACAGATATGGGCCTATATGACACCACCTAAAAAGGATCTTTCCCGGATTTCAAAATCAGAACCATATCGCTTTCATACATGGACGGTGGTAACTGGGCCAGCTCCAAAGAATAATTCAACACCTGGAGCAGGATTTGCATAAGAACCGAACCATAACATTTAAAATCCTCTGACGGCAACCAGTCTGTTCCTGGTGCCTTCCTCTTTGCTGCTTTTCTCACCAGCTCTTGCACCTCACTCAAAAGTGCTTCTAGTTTTTCTAAATTCTCCTGAGATAGAGTTGGCAGTCCAAGATCAAGCAGGTATTGCTCTATTTCTCTAGTCTCATTGACTGTACTAGGACTAAAAAATTTCTTCCTTGAGCACTTTGGAGGATCAGGAAGGAATTTCCAATCTTTTACTCACTTCATTAACGTCTCTAATGCACCCTATTCTGCTATTAGTGTGCTTCTTATTGACCTCGTCAGCTAGCCACTTACCCATCTTACCCCTCTCAACCAAGTAGTTTAGCAATCTTGAGTTGTATACTTTTGGGTTTCCCCCTTAAATAATCCTGATGGGCCTTAGGTACTTGTATACATTTCATCTTGTTAACTGCTGTAGGATCCTCCCTAAAGTTGTTCGACTCTTGAGACTTTATCCTTCCAAGTGTCTTCTCGCTCAAGACCTTTATCAATAATCTCCTTAAGAAAGCTTTCAAAGTGTCCCAGGGGTTACATTTCCAAAACCTCTCCTACCTAACCTTATCACCACCTAAACATCATAGGATGATCCAATAAACTCCTTATTCCATATTGCATGTTTTTAGAATATTTTGAACAGATTTTACAGTATTCATAAAGGCCAATCATGTTATGCAAATGAAGTATATAAAGCACGAATATATAAAAGCAGATTCAGCAATAGTATAATGACAGTTATATAGAGTACACAAGTAGCAAGAATGGAGGCCATTCCTACCGAGGTAGATTGAGTTAAGGAGAGAATTAAATAGAGAGGTGAGGGAAGGTTATGGGTAAAAATGGGGGTGTGAAGGAAACTGAGGGGTGCAGTGGGACCAGGAACAACGGAGTGCAGTAAAATATATCTCAAATGGTACAGCATACAAAGCCATAACTAAACTGTAAACAAACATTCCTTGCCAAAGGAGCTATTGAGTGTACATACGGAACCTAATGAGCCCCTAGTGATGAGTGCAACGTTAAGTGGGTGCTGCCAGAAAATTAAAGTCACACCATCTACGAGAGAACACCTGCACATTGTGAGGCCTGGTTGATATTAAATGCTCCATAATGTAATTATACTGAACTTTTTGAATGATTTCCACAATATTGGGAATGTCAACACTTTTCCACCTGGGTAATACTGGTCCTAGTTACTGTTAGTACACGAGCCACAATGGTGCTATCTGCAGTGTCCAGGTTTAAGGAAAGAAGTGCTACACTCAGCCCAGATGGAATCGGGAAACCAATAACATCACTGATCAAGTTCCGTATCTCCCTTCATACCTATACAATAAGATCAGAATGCCACCACACATGCAACAAGGACCCGAAGGCTTCACAACAATGCCAGCATTGACTGGAGACAGTAGGGAATATTTTGGATAAGCGATATGGTGTCATATACCGCCTGTATAACAATTTCCTAGATGCCGTCAAGTGATTAACACAGTGAGATGTTTTCGACTTGATTTGATAAGCCGCTTCCCACTGCTGAGCTAAATGATTGACCCAATTCAAGTTCCCATTTCAGAGTGAAAGAAAGCGCCAAAGGAGCGTCCCTCTGGAGAACAGCCTCATAGGCCTTGGAAATATCTTTAGATGTTAAGGTAGGGTTGTAAATGTATTGTTCATAAGGGGAGAGTGGGCTAGTAGGCATAGTCCTAATTGGAGAGGAAACATTTTTGGGTTGGAGATAATGGAAAAAGTTAAAAAAGAGGAATACGTAGAAAATGGTAACAAGCTACAGCTTTCATACAATAGGTAATGAGCTGATGCCCTTTGCCATCCAGTCAGTTTAATTTGAAGCTGGAATACAGCATTGAACCACTTCCAGGAAAAAATTATTGTAACTAGTAGGAAGAATAGCAGCATTATGTGCCACCTCCTTCCAAACCTGAAGAGTAGCCTTAATCGTGGGAGAATATGTGCCTAGTATACGTTCCCCCAGTCTAGAGGACCCCAATATATTATGAAAAATAGAACATTTTAGAATATCGGCCTGAAATTTTGACCCACAGCTTGGTGTAGTCATAAGTCCACCAGCTTTTTAATTGCTCCAGGATCATCGCATAATACACGGCCACATTGAGGAGACTTCGTCCCTCTTTAGCCACCGGAAGGTACAGTATCTTTGCCGCTACTCTTGCCTTCCCACCGTTCCAAATCAACCTTGTAACAATAGTTTGCATACAGTGGAGAAGAGATTTAGAGAGTGGGATTGGTAAATTACAAAAGTAAAAGTATTTTGGGTAGATGCAACATTTTTGATGCTGAAATGCGACATATCCACGACATGGAGATCATGGAATTGGAGGGGACAGCTTTATTCAAGTTGTATTAGGGCTTGGAGATCAAATTAATTCGCCTTCAAGTTCTCGGACGATTCTGTTTTTTTAACAGACTCGTTGAATAGATTCCCAAGTGGTGCCGTGCTGCAGGAGGAAGCTCCACTCGTCACCAGCCTGGTCCGCCCTGTCTGAGAAGTTGCGCCCAGACTCATCTGCTCCCTGATCTGTCCCGGCTCTGCCACGTTTCACACAACCGTGATCAGGCCGTGAAAAATGGCCCGTGTCCAGGCTGTGAAAAACGGCCCGTGTCTCGTCCAGGAAATTTCCCGGGCCGACCACAGTACATGTGAACGGGACTCCTGGCATCAGTCATATATGGTGCCTGGAGTCCCTGCTTCCCCAATTTGCTGGCCCGACCAAGGTACATGAGAACGGGACTCCTGGCATCAGTCATCTATGTTGGTGCTAGGAGTCCCTGCTTCCCCACGGAACTGCTATTCTGTACAGAACAAAATTATACAGTACGAAACAGCAGTTCCGTAGGAAAGCAAAGACCCCTAGTATAGTGCCACACTCTCCTGTAGATAACACCACCCCCTGTAGATTGCTTCACTGTAGCTTCCGCTAGGAGCGGAATCCCTGGTACTCACTGTCCATACATGGACAGTGACTTAGGGCTCGCAAGATCACTGGCTGGGGACTCCGGTCTTGGAAAAAGCCCATGACGTCACTCTCCATATATGGACAGTGATGTCAGGGGAAACTCATGTAGCAGAATCCCCGGTCAGAGCATTGCTGACACTCTAAAAGCGGAATTCCCTGTCAGAGGGAGCCAATGACTTCACTGTCCATATATGGACAGAGACATCAGGGACCTCTAGGAGCAGAATCCCCGGCAAGAGCGTCTGCAATTATTTCAACTTTCAACTCCGGATAGTCGGGCTGACACGATCAGCACTAATCTCTTTAATGACATTAAAGTCAGTACTGCAGATATACGCCCTTGCTGTATGGGGCATTGATGGCTAGGACATATAAGATTGACTACAGATTGACGGCGGGAAGGGTTTAACATAGTTCTTGACAGCAATATCCGTCTGAAAGGCATTTTCCAATTTTTGTATGTTTCAGTTAACACTTTTTTTTACTCCTTTTACATCCAATTTAAACTTTATTTTTTTAGGTTGATATGGTTTAATACTGATTAGGGGTAAGCAAAGAGCCAGTGGTCTATGGTGCAGCTGTGTCCCCTTGCCTTATGAACATTACATAAGGGGTTGGTGTCTTGCTCTCCCTGATGGCCCTGTGTGTAGGTATAATAGGGCACAACAGTCTCTTTGTTCTAGTGATCGGTGGACGTTTAGCGTGCTTAGTATGTCTGAATTATAGCTATGACAGTGACCCTTTAGAGACATTGACTCATTCTAGACCTTCATTTATAATCCAAAATTCCATCAGATACGATAGGAGTAGAGCACCCGTTTATATTATTATTAAACACACACTTGTCACATATTTTCTTCAGCTAGTCAAATATGGCCGGAGTTTTCTAATCAATCAGGTTATTGGGTAGATAATTGGGCCATGTAGGGGACCACTAATTAGTGCTTTTGACAGTGGTACACTCATTAATCCTTAAACTAGATTCCCAACATGTAAGGGTATATTCACACGGAGTAGTTTTTTTTTGTTTTTTTTGAAGGTTAATCCCATACATCTGGACGGTGTGCATGTTTTTCTGCAAGCCCCATTCAGATGAATGGAGCAGTCCCAGAAATTTGTGTCGTGTGTAAATATACCCAAGGGGGGAATTTATTAAGACTGGCGTCAGTCTTAATCTAAATCTTGCTGGAGTAAGATTCACCCAATTTATTAAGAATAGAATATTTATTGTCGAGTATGAAATTATGTTAACAGATATCCTTACAATAAAAAAAAAAACTTGAAACACTATGGGATTAGTGCACCAGATCACACATACAAACGCATACTTAAAACATATTTAAAAGACGCACAGCTGTCAGATGAAGACTTTCCCTAAAGATACATGTATGTACCCTAATCTTCCAATATCTCCGGGTGCGACTGATCCTTCAGAATTCTATTAACTATTCCCACACATCTTTTCTTATAAATACTGGACAATTCACTAACATCACAACTAATTATGGTTGTTTTTACTACTCTACACAACAAACTCCGTTATTTTCAGTGTCGCTATAACAAACAGTAATTTCGTAAGTGAAGACTCAATTGTTTCCGGACAAAAACACAGCAAAATTTCAACGCAAATGTTTTTTTTAAAAAGTCGCAAAAAATTAAATACGATTCTTTACTAGAGCATATATTGTAACTGACCATGTCAGATTATGAGAAATAAAGATCCCTATGAGCTTAAAGATTAACTACACTTTAATCAAACTTGTGATATGTCAGAGACAAATCAAAAGTTTAAAATCGGTTGGAGTCCAGTTGCCGAGAACCCTACCGTTGCGGTCAACAAAGGTGCACTTTGCACATTCCGCTGTGATCAGCACTCCTCGTCAGACTGAAGACTGCTCACATAGAACTTCTTTACTTTGACAAGGAGCGCTCTATGACATATCAAAAGTTTGATGAAAACTTAATTACTCTTTAAAATCCACCTCATTCCTACCCATGATAATCTTAGATTGTTCAGTTATCCTTTTCCTTAAAGAGGCTCTGTCACCAGATTTTGCAACCCCTATCTCGTATTGCAGCAGATCGGCGCTGCAATGTAGATAAGAGTAACGTTTTGTTTGTTTTTTAAAAACAAGCATTTTTGGCCAAGTTATGACCATTTTTATATTTATGCAAATGAGGCTTTCTAAAGTACAACTGGGCGTGTTTAAAGTTAAGTCCAAGTGGGCGTGTATTGTGTGTGTACATCTGGGCGTTTTTAGTTCTTTTACTAGCTGGGCGTTGTGAATAGAATCGTATGATGCTGACGAATTAGCATCATCCACTTCTCTTCGTTACCACCCAGCTTCTGGCAGTGCACAGACACACAGCGTGTTCTCGAGAGATCACGCTTTGACGTCACTTCCTGACCCAGGTCCTGCATCGTGTCGGACGAGCGAGGACACATCGGCACCAAAGGCTACAGTTGATTCTGCAGCAGCATCGGCGTTTGCAGGTAAGTAGCTACATCGACTTACCTGCAAACGCTGATGCTGCTGCAGAATCAAATGTAGCCTCTGGTGCCGATGTGCCCTCGCTCATCCGACACGATGCAGGCCCTGGGGCTGGAAGTGAGTGACGTCACAGCGTGATCTCTCGAGAACACGCTGTGTGTCTGTGCACTGCCAGAAGCTGGGCGTTGTGAAGAGAAGTGGATGATGCGGATTCGTCAGCATCATACGCTTCTATTCACAACACCCAGCTAGTAAAATAAGTAAAAACGCCCCGATGTACGCACATAATACACGCCCACTTGGACTTTTACTTTAAACACGCCCAGTTGTACTTCAGAAAGCCTCATTTGCATAAATATAAAAATGGTCATAACTTGGCCAAAAATGCTCGTTTTTTAAAAAAAAAAACGTTACTCTTATCTACATTGCAGCGCCGATCTGCTGCAATAGGAGATAGGGGTTGCAAAATCTGGTGACAGAGCCTCTTTAACCACCAACTCTGATGGCACCACTTTGCTGTAAGCGGAGCGAAAATCCACATATAAACCTTCACATAGTTAAAACTGGCATTAACATGATGTAATATAGTATGCAGGGCTAAGGTGACACCATCCTCAGTAGATTTATTCTGCCAGTAAGAGAATTGAAGATAGTCCTCTTTACTCTCCAGTGCATTATTAATAAGTGATTAAATTAATTTCTCAAAACACTTCACTACTGATGTTAAAGCTACTGGACGATAATTAAGCAAAACTGCAGTTGACTTTTTGGGTACGGGCACAATAACCTGCCCCATGGCAGTTAGGGGCCACTGACTCACTCAAAGACAGCCAAATCCTGCAAAACACTGGTGCTAGATCGAACACACATAATCAAAGTAGTCTAGGTGGGATATTATCTGGCTCCGCAGCCTTCTTCACACAAACCACTTTCAGAGCTTTATAGACCTTCACGCTAAAGGGCCTCGCTACTGCCAAGGCCTGTACTTGATTGATGTTCCTAACAACTGCTGTCTCAAATCGAATTTATTCAGTAAAGGCCCTTTTACACTAGCCAATTATCGGGCAAACGAGCGTTCACGGAACATCCATTCCCGATAATTGCCCTATTTAAACAGGGCAACGATCAGCCGATGAACGAGCAAATGCTCGCTCATCGGCTGATTGCATCGTTTTAAACTCCGCAGCTACTATGGTTGTCGGCAGCACACCTTCCTGTGTAAACAGGGTGATGTGCTGCCGACGTGATTTAAAATAAAAAAAAATAAAAAAGTATGGGGACAAGCGATCGGAGTAACAAGCGCTTGTCCCCATACTAGTTCGTTGTGAAAGGAGGAAACGAGCGCAGATCAACGAGCTGTTTCCTTGATCAGCGCTTGTTAACATGGCCCACAATGGACCATGTAATATCACATTTATTACACGAACTCTGCATTAGATGACACAAGGCATTTTACATTCCGCCTACAATCTGTAAATTGCTGGAGTCCCTTCCACATACCCTCAGAATTGCTGCTCAGTATATCCTGTAATTTTACAGTGTAATCCCGTTTCACCCTTAACAATTGATTTCCTAAGATCATATTTAGCAAGAAATAAATCCTGCAAGAAAAGGCTAAAGATCTTGCATTTAAATTACTTCTTACCGCTCAGTTTTATCCAAGGCTTCTTATTCGGGTAAACCTTTTACAGTTTTAACAGGAATATATACATCTATACAAAATAGCATTTAAAGGGAACCTGTCACTAGAGTTTAGGGCACTAAACCATACCATGTCAATTTACCACTGGGGTTTAGCTTCCTAAACACTCCTCTCAAAATTGCCCGTTTTAGCATTTTGTCTAAAAAGTTACAAGGCCTGATTCACATGGTGTTTAACCCTTACGTCGGCGGTATCGGTCAGTAGGAGTCCGGAAGGTAAAGGACGGAAGGTGGGGATGTATCCCACTATACAGACATACAGTGGGATATGTCGCGCAAATTTCCCAGGCACAGTGCTACTTGAAGCCCCTGATATCACTGTCCATATATGGACAGTGATATCAGGGGCTTTTAACTACGGAGTCCCTGGCCAGAGCATCGCAAGCGCTCTGGTCGGGACTCCAGTCTTGGGAAAGCCCTTAAAGTCACTGTCCATACAGCGGTGCCCTGGCAAGACAGCTGCCAATGCTCTAGCCAGGGATTCCGCTCCTGGAAGAGACCCTGACATCACGGTCCCTTTATGGACCGTGACGTCAAGGGCGTCTCCATTTCCGGAGTCTCTTGCCAGAGCGCTACCGATGCTCTGGCCGGGGACGCCTTAGTTGAAATCCCCTGACCATGCTATCCATATATAGACAGACAGTGACGTCAGGGGCCTCCCCAAGTCCGTAATCCCCGGTCCATGCGCTACTTAATACTTCCCAGGGACTCTGACCTTGGGGAAGCTCCCCAAGGTATACGTTTGACTCAGGATGGAATAGCATAGTCTACTACGTTATTCCATTCTCAAAAAAAAACGGATACCGCATGCACAGTATGTTACCAGAGAAGAGTGCTGAGATTAGTCCAGGTGAACTGGCCTCAGCTTTACTGAGAATGCCGTTATACTCCTCTTAAAACGGTTTTGGCAATTTACATACAGCTCACACTGCATTATAAAAGTTATTTTTAGACAAAATGCTACAATGTACAGTTTTGAGAGGGGCCGGTTTATGAAACTAAAACCCAGCTGTATGACGACATGCTGGTAGTTTCATGCCCTAAAATCTAGTGACAGGTTTCCTTTTAACCTAAATCAGCATATTCATGCAAGTTAGTGTCGGATTCCTCGAAAGCAGTCCAGTTTGTACAAGATGTACAATTCAAAAGGGTATCCCATGCTGCCGTAGTATTTAATTGCACAGTCTTAACCAACTGCCGGTTCTGTTCAACGTCTTATTATGAGGAACACGATTAATACATTTAGTGCAGGCCGACACAGCGCCAGAAAACCAAATCTCTATATATATATATATATATATATATATATATATATATATATATATAAAAAACACAGAACCAGAGCAGGCTGACACGTTACATAGCCCATGAGCGAAGAAAAAAATGTTCACAGGAAGCAGCGTGACGGACGTCCAACTCACATAGAATTTCTACACACCTACCTTGCAAGCACAAAGCGGCCAATTCCACAGTAGTTTCATAAGGACATTTTAATCTATAAAACAAAAAGAAAAACAAAATGGTAAAAGTTGTAAATGAGAGAGCAACACAAGGTTGCCCTTAAGTCCTGGTTGTGGTGTTGCCACTATTTGCACCTGATCTTAATATTTCCTCATAGGGTATTTTCAAATGTCCTCATAGGGAAACATTGAGGTCACTCGCTCATGGAGGGCATTTCACCTTGACTCACATGTGGAGCGCTAGCCTAAATGTGAGTCATAAGTGTTAGCTGCTTATTATTGTCTCATTGGCAACGGACTACAACTCGTCAGTCAACATTCACTTAAACATGGAAAAAGTCTACAAGATGTAGAACTTTTTTTAAGGAGAAATTAATCAATGCTTTAAAGCTGGCTAATGTTCTAACAAAATACTAGAGAATTTTAGGATAAAACGGATTCTGTAGTTGAATATAGAAACCTCCTTTAGCTTGATTGGCTCACAGTACACAACACAGCTCTGACATCACACCAGGAAGGGCCCGTCCACTCAGCATACATGAACAGAGGATAGATGTACTTACTGAAACCAGTAAGGCGACATTCACACGAGCGTGAAAAACGCACGTGAATCTGGTCCGCGTGTTGTGTTATTTATCAGTGTGCTTTGCGAGTGGCATGCATTATTCACGCACTCGCAAAGCACATCTTTTTTTTTTTTCAATCTAATTGACGTGCAAATCACGCACCGCACACGGATGGGCACGTAGGTGCGTGAAAACACACCAATATGACATGCAGTGAGATTCACGCAGTGGACTCTCGCACGTGTGAACGTCCCCAATGAAATCAATGGGTCCGTGTGCTGCGCGCGATTTCCATGCGCAGCACACTGACGTTATTCACGTTCATGTGAATGGGCCCTAAGAGGAAACAAAAAAAAGCCGCATACTGGACAAACTTTTTTTTCTGCACTACATTTAATATATAAAATATAATATCTACAGCTGCATGAAGAAAGATTTGCTGCGTTTATTTTTGGTGAACAGATAGGTACACTGTAGATACATTGTAAACCACAGTGAAAATACAATAGAATTTTGCTCTGACTGCATGCCGATTTTCGCTGCGTTTTTCACTCGCGGCCGTTTAGCGCTGCGGGCAAAAAACGCAGCGAAATACGCTTTCTTTGCGTCCCATTGATGTCAATGGGAGGTCAGAGACTTAAACGCCCGAAGATAGAGCATATCGCTTCTTTTTCTCGGCCTCCCATTGAAATCAATGGGAGGCATTTTCGGCCGTTTTTTTACGCATTTTCCGACGCAGTTTCCGCGTAAAAAAAACTCAGTGTGAACTGGCCCTTTGGTTGTATTATGACAAACAAACACACTGAAACATGCACAATGTATGCTTTTTGAGAGACCATATGGAGGATATAATTAACTTTGTAAAATAGGTAAAAGGGTTACTTACTTTCCTGTAAGAATGTCTTGCCTAAGCTGTAATACAAATAAGTATCTGGGAAAAAAAAAATTAGGTAAACAAGTAGTCAGGAGTCTGGGTTACAGAGAATATTGTCCCAGAAAAATAACAAACCAATAAAAAAAAAAAAAAAAAAAAAAAAAAACAATTTAAAAGAAATACAGGTATATTTGGAGTACAATTTTATCCATTCTTTTTTTAGTATCCATAATGAATGGGATGAAAATATGACAGTCCATCGAACTAGGAGCACACGCAAGGTAGACCAAGTTTAGAGTTGTAGAAGTGTCAAATAATATATTAAGGAGATACAAAAAGAATGCAGAGCAAGAATTGTAGGTTCTAAAGAGTAAGCATTTGAAAGTATAAAATTAAAACCATAATTAAAAACTATTCATAATTGATAATGAACCTTATTTTATAGTAAGGCTCTGGCTCATTCACAATGGCCTATGCAAGATATTACCTACGTTTAGTTATAATGAACGTGTTATTATATTCTAATTACAATATAGATTATACAATGCTTTGTTTACGGTTCCCCTTGTAAATAAATATATATTATAAAAAGCGATCTCCTCTTTTAGGGCCTGTTCACATCACCGTTCTCGTTCCGGGGTTCTGTCGGAGGTTTCCATCGGGTGAACCCCGCAACGGAAAGTGCTTTGTGGGACAACGCCTTTAAAGCTATATTCACACATTTCTACATGCAGTACCACAATTTTATAGAGCCTTTTGCTTAAACAATTGCACATTCTTTTAATAATTAAAAAAAAAAAAAAAATAATAATTCTATGTTGGCATTTAATTTTAAAGACGACAAGTCACATGTCTTGTGCTGCCTTATATAGGGGTAGCATTAGATAGTGGGAATGCCACGGAGCTTGGCAATATAGATTTTTATAAAGTTTTCTACTTTATATAGGAGGAATAAATCATATAAATACGGGCAGGACTACCCCAGAAAGTCTGCAGGAGCTAACTGACTACTTTCCCTGATTCCATCTGAAGTCCACACCAATGCAGAAGCAGAAGACTGAGCTAAAAAAAACAGTCAGAAACTTCCACTGATTTAAAAATGAAGGCCAGTTTCACACGAGCAGAAGTCCGAAAGCACTAAAGGGTGCTATGGACAATGGTTAATTAAAATTCTTACCTCTATAACCATTCTGCTTCTTCTGGTTTCCCAAAAGTTTGTGTGTGAAGGGGAGTATTTTAATTCTTGTTCACACTACATTTTTGGAGTGCCAAATGTCTAAAAAAAAAAACATGTACCTATCCCATGTATACATAACCTGCAGAACACATTTTAGATTTAGATAAAATTTGCAGAAAACTCTTATATTTGGATGTATGAACAATAATAAGCAAGCATAATCAATAATTCATTACGATCTAAAAAGTCCAATCATCCAAATAATTCATATAGAATAAAACAAATACTGAGCTCCAAGTAATGAATATCCAGTTCCCACCATGACTGAAGTGTCTTATTTTTTTTTACAAAATTCATCTGTGTGGGTTTTTCTTTGTGCACAAAATACAGTGAAAACAAAAGTACACATTAATCATCGTAGGAACTGGATATTCATTACTTGGATCTTGGCATTGGTCTCATTCTATATGAATTATTGTGAAGATTGGACTTTTCAGATGGTAATTACATTTTAGCACTCTGCACTTTTCAGGGACAATATTTGAGTGTATTCAGTAAGGCGTATTCATACATTTTGGTTGAATCGTGTTGAATCATGATTTTGTTAAAAAAAAGCAGCAAAAAATAAATAAATATGTAAATACTTATTTTATGGGGAATATAATTACTTGCTAAAACAGTCAGGAGAGGTGACAGGTGCTCTTGGTGCATATAGTAAAGACATTGCTCTATTACAGCCATTGAATCAAACACAAAACATACCTTGTAAACTCTTCATGTAGATTGTTTGGTTCGGATGAGTAATATTTAATTCGAAAGTGCAAAGTATATGGAGGGCCGACTGTTAAATACAAAAGAATGGAAAAGGAAGATGGATACAATGGTAATGTCGCAGATTTTAATTCGCTAGACTGAATATACAACCACAGCCCCTTCATTGTTTATCACAGCACAGCTCCGTACATGCGTGTGTGGCTGTGCCCATTACAGTGAACAGGGATGAGCGGCGATGGACCAGGCACCGCCACACCCGTAGGTACAGCGCAGTGTTTTGAACAACATCAAAGAAACTCTGGGGTCATTGATAGTCCTCAATGAACAGCATTGGACAAGTGTCCACATTTGGATCAGGAAAAAGGTAAATTAGTTGAGAAGCTAGTTACGTACAATTCGATCTAATTTAAAATTAGATAGAAAAGAATCCGAATGTTAGCGCACAAATTCTCCTGACTATAGGCAGCTCTGCCTTAAAGTGACAGGCCTGTAAGTAGGCCACGTCAACACCCTTGGGCACATCAGTGTTTCATTTGGATCTTTTATTTTTCAAATAAAGCAATCTTTGAGAATATGCGAGAAGAAAATCATGTAAGACAATTCCTGACACATATGGGCGTGCTCATCAACTAATCACCGTAAAGAGGGCATCGATTTGGTATCTCTACCAAAAAAACATTGTTTACATGGTTTAACAGTAAAAATCAAAACAATATATCCGATCTCTCAACATCCGAAATGAAGAGATTAATCACAAAGGGCAACATCTGGTATCTTGCTCGGATGATGACAGACAGGCATCACGTAAAGCTTTAGATACACACAATCCAGACTAGAGTTTGCATTGGTCGGTTTAATCCACTACAGTTCAGCTCAAGCTAGAGGTTTTATTTTTAATGACCACGCTACTAAAACATGAGAATATTTCACTAAGAACAGTGTGTGAGAACAGCAGGATTTCAGAATGTGATTTACGGATCAGATGTGGCCCAGTAAGGGCTCATTTACACACGCGTGAATCTCGTCCGTGTGAGTTTTCACACAGTGAGTGTCCGTTGCCTGAAACTCACCGATATATTGTTTGATGCACATCCGTGTGCGGTCAGTGATTTACGCATCAATTACATTGAGAAAAAAAAAAAAGTGCTTGCGAGTGCGTGAAAAACACGAGCCACTCGCAAAGCACACTAATGCAAGACGCAACGCAGACAGATTTAACGCACATTTTTTACATGTGTAAATCGGTCACACTCGTGTGAATGTAGCCTTCTGTCCAGACTAGAAAAAAATAAAAATACTTGACGCACTTGTTCATCAACTTCACATCTAGAGACATCAAACATGCCTTTACATGTTTACACAGATAAAAAGTAAAGCTTACAAACAGTCTACATCAGTTAGCAAGCCATAAAAGAAAAACAAAAAGCAGGCAGGGAACGGTTTTAGTAGGCACGAGAGAACAGCGGGCTTGAAGCTAGCACATTAAGAGGTTTCATACCAGTCATATGTCGGACGTTCTGGGAGGTTACACAACTAATATCATTCAAAGCACTTTAGGTTAAAGCAGTTCTATAGTTTGAGGGTTGACCAGGATTGCGCTGTAATGTGCCATCATTTTGTATTGTATTATGTGTGAAAAGTCAATACCATGGAGTTCACTTAAGGGACCCTTGTGAGCAGGGAGTACTGGTTTGTAACGTACACTCCCCACCACGGAGCCCCGTGAAACGTTAACAAACCAGGAACATACAGACATTAAATGAGTACCCTGGCAAAGACCGCATATACAGAGCACACAGTGGTCCCCCTTCCTTCAAATCTGTATCAATAGGATGTCTCAACATTATGCCAAGCATTAGAGCTGCTAACTGGCAGGCTTTCCCTGATGCTATGTTGCCCAGCTATCCAATTTGACTGGTAAGCGGATGGTGGATACCTCTCCTAAACTATAGTTCAGGGGACTGGGAGTCTCAGCACCCACTTGTTTGACCCTCCATGGGTTTTCCATGTTTAAAGGGGTTTTGGGCTTTTGATAAACCCATTTTGTTAGAAGAAACCCTAGAAAAGAGGTGTCTCACTTCTGAGACCCAACAATTTGCTGTAATCTGCAGGGAAACCGGATAGCAACAGTTCAATTCCCCTGCAGTACCACTACAGAGGAAAGGAAGCATTACACAGATCCCATCTAAATCTATGTGCTGCCTGTGTAATGCAAGGACATGCCAGCTCCTTCAGAGACAGACCGACTCGTAGCAAAACTCCACCGCCACATAATTGATGGAGGTCCAAAATTAAAGATTCCATTCTGTTAACTCTGAATGCCCTAACGGTGTAATTGAAAATAGGTGTTCTATTCCGGTCAGCTTATTGGAGCTAGAAGTCTCAGGACAAGTACATTAAATTGCATAGATATATTTTAACATCTTTCCGTTACATCGCTGCATTTCATGTACTATGGAAAGTGTCCCCACAAGAAACGGTTCTAGGCCTCCCTCTATCTCCTTGCCGCAAGTATAGACACAGTGGCGGGGAATGAGCATGGCATGCCTTACTGATCAGCTTGGTTAACCACTTAGATACAGCAGACAATAGCGACTGCGGCATCTAAGAAGTTGGAGAGCGGGAGGTGCCTCCCTGTGTCAATCAGCACATTGCAACGAGATCGCAGGGTGCCAAATGACTTTAAATATTCTGCCAGAAGCATGGTCTAATAGTTTGTCTGTCACCTAGTGGGGGAGAGAAAAAAAAAAAAAAGGATGGTAAAATTGCATTTTCTCCCCCCATTCCTTCTGTAAATAACAAAAAAAAAAAAAAAAAACGAAAAATGAAAACCATAAATTATATGCACTTTAACACGGCAAGAAAAAAAATAAAAATAAAAATAAAAATATTGCTTCACATAATACAGGCCTCCATATGGCTACATCGATGGAAAAACGTAACTGGTATGGGTCATAGAAAGTTGCACCCAAAAAATTATTTGAAATAAATAAATAAATAAAATCTCTCTCCCTATATCTATATCTATATATCATGATTCATGGAGTAAAAAAAAAAAAAGATTAATAAAAGTTACTCAATCGATGATGTGTACCTTAAAATGGTACCAATAAAAAGTACCCATCCTACAAAAAACTAGCCCTCATACAGCTTTGTCGATGGAAAAAAAATAAAACAAAGTAAGTTATAGCTCTTCGAATGCATCGATGAAAAAAATAAAAAAAAATTCCTCAGTCCTGCAAGCTCAAAATAGGCTGGTCCTTTAGGGGATAAGGGAGCATTAACATGCTATTTTAGGGTGCTTCTGATAAAAATGTGTGTGGAAACACCGCTCAGGTACTGATGTACTAGAGACAAATGCTACTCCTGTTCAGGAATGCGTTAAGCAATATTCACACGACCGTTAAAAACAGGCATCTGATGGACGTTTTCAGAACAATGAAGTTATATGGGTGTATTCACACCGCAGTTTTTTTTGTTTTTGTTTTTATAACCGGCTGTGGATTCTGGCCGTTAACCCCTTCCCCCTGCTTGCATTCTGGGCCCTAATGTCCAAGCCATTTTTTACATTTTTACATTGTCAAATTCAAAGAGCTGTAACTTTTTTATTTTTGCGTCGGCATAGCTTTATAAGGTCTTGTTTTTTGCGGGACGACTTGTAGTTTTTATTGGTACCATTTGAGAGTAGATGCGACTTTTTGATCACTTTTTATCACATTTTTTTAAAGTCAGGATTAACAGAAAACAGCAATTTTTCCATTGTTTTTTATTTTATTTTTTACGGCGTTCACAGTGCGGGTTAAATAATGTAACAGCTTTATAGTCGGGGTCGTTACGGACGCGGCAATACCAAATATGTGTAACTTTTTTGCTTTATTGTAGTTTTTTTTAATAGTAAAGCATTTTGTAAGGGGAAAAGCTGGGTTTTTCATTTTTTTTTTTTCACTTTTTTTTTCAATTAACTTTATTAAACTTTTTTTACTTTTTTACTAGTCCCACTAGGGGACTTCCCTATCCTCCGATCGCTATTGTAATACACTGCAATACTTTTGTATTGCAGTGTATTACTGCCTGTCCGTTTAAAACGGACAGGCATCTGCTAGGTCATGCCTGCGGCATGATCTAGCAGGCATTCGCTCCAGGCAGACCTGGGGGTCTTTATTAGACCCCCGGCTGCCATAGAAGACACAGACACTCGGCGATTTTATCGCCGGGTGTCAGTGAGATGAGAGGGAGCTCCCTCCCTCTCTCCAAAACCATTCAGATGCGGTGCTCGCTATTGTGCACCGCATCTGAAGGGTTAAACGGGTGAGATCGATACTAATATCGATCTCACCCGGCAGAGCAGGGACGCCCCCAGCCCTCAGCTGCCTCTGGCAGCTGAGAGCAGGGAGATTTCACGGCTCCCTGCTCTGTTTACTTTATTCTACAGCAGCGACGTAGTTTGGCGGCGCTCTAGAATAAAGCCCACTAATGACCGCCGTAAAAAGACGTATCGGCGGTCATTAAGGGGTTAAAAAAGATAAAATTTTATTTTTGTCTGTTTTCATTGCCCGACGGCCTCCATAGAACTTATTGGATCAGCTCTTAACAGGGGGCACTGTGTGGCGCCCTCTACATTTGGCTTTCCTATGGGTGTTTTATGGGTGGGGACAAAAAAACCCGGCAAAAAAAATAAAGAAAAAAAGTTGACAGTGAAAAAACGGCCGTTATAAATAAATGGTCGGACAGCCGGGAAATGGATGAAAATTGAGACACTGATGCAAAACGGCCATAAAAAATGTACAGCTGATCCATATTTACTGGCCTTTATTTTTCACGGTCGTGTAAATATAGCCTTTGTGATGGTTATAAATTTTATTTATGAAAAAACTTTGTAAATCCGATTTCACACGGGGCGGATACGCTGCGTAAAAGCACACAGCGTATCCGCCCTGTGTGCCACAGGGAATTCCGGGTGAAAAACCGCACCAAACTGTGGAGCAGTTCTCCGCCTGGAATGTCCACTGCGGAAAACTGCAGCACTTAGGCCGGCCTCCTGGGATAACGTTTCATCCCAGGACGCCGCTGCAACCTGTAATTGGCTGCAGCAGTCACATGGGATGAATGATCATCCCAGGAGGCCGCACTGGAGGGAGGAACATAGACTTCTCGTTAAGTAGGAAGTCATTTTTTTTTCCAGAGTTGCGTTTTTTGTAGCGGATTTGCTGCGAACCCGCCCGAAAAACTATTTGTTCCGGGATTTACTTCCCCATTGAATTCAATAGGGAAAACTCGCAACAAATAATCAGCGTTGACGCAAATACAATTGACATGCTGCGGAATAAAATTCTGCGCCGCAGGTCAGTTTTTTACGCTAGGTACTTACACAACGTGTGGATGAGATTTGTTTTAGCTCATCCACTTTGATGCTACTGCATATACTGCGAAAATCCGTTGCGTAAATATTGCTTTTTGGCCCTCACGACACGATTGCGGGGTGCCAATGGTTGTAATGGCAGCCTGGGGCCTAATGAAAAACCAAACACCTCTTTTCCCATTTTTTCACCCTAAAGTAATGTTAGAAAAAAGTTAACATAACTGGAATCCCTGTGTCTATAAAAGTCCAAACTATTACAATAGAATGTAACCCGCTCCGTGAACATTGTAAAAAGAAAAAAAAAAATCTAAAAAACTACTAAATTGTTGTTTTTTGGTCACCGTAGCTATAAAAAAATAAAAAGAAAAAAAAAAAAAGCGATTAAAAAAAAAAAAAGAAAAAATAAATAATTGTTGCATGTACACTAAAATTGTACCAATAAAAGCTACAGCTCACCCCTCAAAAAATTATGGCAACTTTTTTTTTTAGCAAATAGTTTTTTTTTTTTTATAAAAGTGGTAAAAACATAAAACTAATTTGGTATTGCAGTAATTGTATCAAACCATAGAATAAAGTGAAAATTTTGTTTTTACCGCCTGATGAACGCCGCATAAAACAAACCCCCCCTCCCAAAAAAAGGCCATAATAGATTTTTTTGCCCATTTCACCCAACAAATAACTTTTTTCTGTTTCCCAGCAGATTATGTGGTACATTAAATGGTGCCATGAAAAACTACACCTTGACCCGCAAAAACAAGCCTAAAAATTGTGGCTTTTGGAAGGTGGAGAGGAAAACAAAAATGAAATTAAAATTGGCCGTGTCCTTAAAGTGTCACCAGTTCGGTAAAGCCCAATTTCATGTCATAGACGCTGCCACGTTGGTGATGTCAGTGTAATTTGTATCCCAATCCATTTTTTACTTTCCGGGTTATGAGCCATTTTGTTATTATGCCAATTAGGCTATACTAGCCAAAGGGGCAGTAACACTGAAGGGGGGGGGTGTGTGTGGGGGTGTGTGTGTGTGGGGGGGTGTGTGTGTGGGGGTGTGTGTGTGTGTGTTGCATGACGCTGTGCTATCAGCGTCATACAGCTTCTCCCCTTCCCTGCACAGCATGATCTCGCGACAGAAGTGGAGAGAAGGCTGTGAAAGAAAGGGTACAAGCTGTATGATGCGGATAGGACAGTGTCATACGGCAAACACAGACACCACCCACATTGAAACCTCAGTGTTACCGCCCCTTTGGCTAGAACAGCCTAATTAGCACAATAAGGAAATGGCTCATAACTCAAAGTAAAAAACAGATTGGGATACAAATACTGACATTATCAGCATGACCGCACCTATGACGTGAGGTATGAAATGGGGCTTTACTGAACTGGCGACAGGTCCGCTTTAACGAGATAAGTATAGTAAAGCTACATCTGTATAAGGGAAATGTGTGAAACAATATATTTTTGCTAAATACAGTGATACAACAACAAAATGAAATAATCTTTTTAATTTAAAAGGTACTTACTTTTTATTTGTTTCTTAATAGGTTTTGTATGGTCCAGCCAATGCTTAAATAAAAGAAAAAAGATAGTATTTCTATTAATTGCGAGAACACCATGATAATGAATATATACAAATTTGCTATCAGAATAGTAATAGATAAGAAAAAAAAAAAACAACTCATGTTTTAAAAGTTGTATATGTAAGACAGAGGAAAAGCTTTTAATAGTTAAGAAATTATATACATTTATAAGGCTGACACGACTATAAAAACATTATCCATAAGGCTCTCATGGGCCTACTTTGGTGGGAAAGGGGCGTTCTGAGTCTCTTAAAGACAGCTCAGTAATGCTAAAGTAAAAAACGGCTGTAAAATATGGAACCGTTATCAAGGGAAAACGGCCACTGATTTTCAACCGTTTTTAAAACATGAAACTTTTTTCAGGCGTTTTTTGGAGTCGTTTTTCTATTGCCACAATGACGAACTGCCCCAAAAACAGATCCAGAAGTGACATGCGCTTTTTTTACGAGCCATTTTTTTTTTACACAGTTTTTTCAAACGGGCGTGGAAAAATACGTCCCGTCTGATTGCAACACCATTTTTCCCATTGAAATCAATGGCCAGATGTTTGGAGGCGTTCAGCTTCTGTTTATTCAGGCGTTTACGCCCCTAAAAACGGCTGAAAACACTGAGTGTGAACATACCCTCAGTGTGTAGAACTCTGTAAAAATATGAGTTACATAGCCAAAGACTTCTCAGCATCCCCTAAGAGTATGTGCACATGTAGTGTTTTCAGGCATATTTTGGGCGTTTGCGCCTCGAAAAACGCCTGAAAAAAACCGAAGCAGAATGCCTACAAACATCTGCCCATTGATTTCAATGGGAAATATGGCGTTTTGTTCCAAAAGGGCGTTTTATTCCCCCTCATTTTTGAAAAACGGCGTGTAAAAAGATGCCCGCGAAAAAGAAGAAGTGCATGTCACTTCTTGAGCCGCTTTTTATTAACTTTATAGAAAAACAGCTACAAAAACGGCCGTAAAAATGCAGCGAAAAACGTGAGTTGCTAAAAAAAAAAAAAAAACTTCTGAAAATCAGGAGCGGTTTTCCCTTGAAAACAGCTCCGTATTGTCAGACGTTTGACTTTGTGTGTGCACATAGCCTAAGACATTTCACACACAAACTCAGATTTACCACCACTGGTAAATAATGATTGACTACCCAGTGTCAATGAGAACATGGACTCTTCACAATAAGAATGATGGGCCCCAATAGATGTAATTCTCATGTCCCATTTTATATAGATTACTTAAAAAGAAAAAAAAATTAAAAATTCAGTTCATCGATCAACACTTCCTCAGAGATTGACATATCACAGAAGGTAGGTATTAAAAGCACCAAGAAATATTCTTAAGTTTTTCTTAAAAACCAAAAAATTTCAATATAGACTGGCGATCTAAAAAAATAAAAATAAAATAAAAATGATTATATATATATATATATATATATATATATATATATATGGACTATAACAATTTGTCGATTAACAAAATACTGCATTGATTTCCACTACAAGGTTTAGAAAGAGTCATAATTGTATTTCATATCATACTCAAGAACCAGTTAAGCACAATGATAGAATATTCCGTTCCGTTAATTATTCAAATTTACTGCCTCAAAATAGAACGATTAAAATATTGGTTTATTAGATTGTTCATTAAAATGAGCTATCCTAGCCCTAAGTACAATATAACAGGCTCAGATGAGGTAGTCAGTAATGAGGAGAGGTGTACGGATGTGATAGTGTAGTTCCAAACACCAAGCAACGCCTCACCCCTTACGATATATTCTACTGACACCCCTCACTGACTGACAATCCAACGCGTTTCAGTGCCACATACATAAGTGACACATCATCAGGGATTATCAATTCTTTTAGTATAGTTATTGTTTCACAGTTTATCTGCCGGCTAGCACAATTGTGTGCTTGTTAGACCTCACGGCGCGTGTACGACTCTAATGCATTGGCCGCACACGCGCGAGCGAAGTTCCGGTCTATTTGACAGGCCAAAGCCCACCCACTCTGCTGACGTAGCTTAGGCCAGGCACCAACCCGCAGTGAACACGTCAAAAAAATGACGTTGCAGGATGAGTGCCGAGCCGCCTTTCTAGCTACCAATCAGCTTTGACAAGAACGCCACAGCGTCCCATGTTACCTTGGAGATCTCGAGGCGGATATGAACTCCTGCATAGATCCAATACCGCGGTGCACATGCCCCCCAAAAAACAAAGACACCAGACGCAGCATAGAACGCCCGACATTAAATTAGTTTGATGGAATCCTTTTATGTTCATTCAATTATAGTAGATATTCAAAAAAACATATATGCCCAATTGTTACTACATACTGGAATCGCATGCCGGGGACATCAACATGGAGACACCCGGACCGGCCATATAACGCATTACTGTATAGATTAAAAATCACCGATGGAATTTTTGCAAGGCACCAACCCGCAGTAAACACGTCAAATAATGACATTGCAGGATGAGTGCCTAGCCTCATCTCTAGCTACCAATCAACTTTGACCAGAACGCTACAGCGTCCCAAATTACCTTGGAGATCACAAGGCAGACATAAAATCCCGCATCGATCCAATACCGCGGTGCACATACACCACAGACCTAACCACAGAACTAACCGCAACACAAAACGCCAGATATTAGACAAAAGGAAAAAACTCAATAAATAGTTTGATGGGATCCTTTTATATTAATTCATTTATGTTAGATGTATACACGATCCAAGAACACACGACCCATACCCAAATGGTGTAAAATGCTGGAATAACATGCCGAGGACATCGACATGGAAAACCCCCGGACCGGCCATAAAACGCATTGCTGTATAGATTACCAAAGGAATTTTGCAACTTTGAGTAATGACAGAAAAAACGTTTGATATGAAGCAGACAAAACACTCGCCACCAACAGAGTCACATATAGGGAGTAGATGTTAAAAATGGAGTTCTCCTATAGGAAACACGCATATGAGATCTGTTCGTTAAGGCCTTGGGGACAGATGGTCTGTAGAAGGTGGTTCCATTGCGCTTCTTTTTGCATGATCCTCTTATCCACGTCACCACCTCTCAGTGTCTGTCTAATACATTCCACCCCTTGAAATTTGAGGCTAGAGGAGTCACCTTTATGACGCTCCCAGACATGACGGGACACTGGGGTGTCCTCTTGTCGCCTAATATCACCAATATGCTCCCTAATCCTCCTTCTGAATTCTCTTGTCGTTTTCCCTACATATCGCAGTTTACAGTCACAGGTGATCAAATAGACCAACCCCTTGGTTTTGAAATTAATGTAGGACCTGTTTTCAAAGCTCTTCCCTGTGGTGGTACTAGTGAATTTACTGCTACATACTATTGACGCACATGCCTTGCAGGACCCGCATTTGTAGCTTCCTTTTAAACTCCGATTTAGCCATGTACCAGCTGACTCCTGAATATTTAGATGGCTATGCACTAGCCGATCCTTCACATTACATCCACGTCTGTAAGTAATCAAAGGAGACTTTCCCACCAAGTCACCAATGTCAGGATCAGCTTGCAGAATGCCCCAATAGCGTTGTAGGATACACCGAACCTCCACACTGGCCGAGTCGAAGGTGCCGATAACTCTGGCTATTTCCTCCTCCACTTTCTTTGGTTTGGGGTTGAGTAAATCATCCCGATTTCTGCCTAGTGCATTCTGGTAAGCCTCTTTTAATACCTGTCTCGGATATCCTCGACGCCGAAACCTATTTTCTAGTTCACGTGCCGATATCTTGTAATCGGATATGGTTGAACAGTTGCGGCGTACCCTCAGATATTGGCCCTTTGGAATGCCACGTCTCAGGTTTAAAGGATGACAGCTTTCCCATCTCAGGAGACTATTTGTGGCAGTAGATTTCCTATACATGTTCGTCTGAATCGCTCCTGAAGGTGTCTTATGGATCAAAACATCGAGGAATGTGATCTTATTCTCATTAATCTCATGCGTGAAGAAAAGACCTAGGTTATTCACATTAAGGACCCCCACAAACTCAACGAACTCTGCCTTAGTTCCCTTCCACAATATCAAAATATCGTCTATGAAACGAATCCATAAGAGGATACAGGAGGTCCACTGTTCCATTATTTCCGTGAAAACACATTCTTTTTCCCACCAACCCAAATATAGGTTGGCATATGTGGGGGCACAAGGACTCCCCTTTGAGCTGGTGGTAGATCTTTGATCGAACAAAAAGAAATTGTGCTCCAATATGAATCTCAATAGCAAGATAACAAATTCATTGTGGGCCTTAAAATGTGTACCTTTTCCTCTCAAAAAATAGTAGACGGCACAACATCCCAGCTCATGAGGAATCGAGCTATACAATGCCTCAACATCCAGTGACGCGAGGAGCACATCATTAGTTCCTCTGTCTGTGGTGTATGTGCACCGCGGTATTGGATCGATGCAGGATTTTATGTCTGCCTTGTGATCTCCAAGGTAATTTGGGATGCTGTAGCGTTCTGGTCAAAGTTGATTGGTAGCTAGAGATGAGGCTAGGCACTCATCCTGCAACGTCATTATTTGACGTGTTTACTGCGGGTTGGTGCCTTGCAAAAATTCCATCGGTGATATTTAATCTATACAGTAATACGTTATATGGCCAGTCCGGGTGTCTCCATGTTGATGTCCCCGGCATGCGATTCCAGTATGTAGTAACAATTGGACATATATGTTTTTTGAATATCTACTATAATTGAATGAACATAAAAGGATTCCATCAAACTAATTTAATGTCGGGCGTTCTATGCTGTGTCTGGTGTCTTTGTTTTTTGGGGGGCATGTGCACCACGGTATTGGATCTATGCAGGAGTTCATATCCGCCTCGAGATCTCCAAGGTAACATGGGACACTGTGGCGTTCTTGTCAAAGCTGATTGGTAGCTAGAAAGGAGGCTCGGCACTCATCCTGCAACGTCATTTTTTTTTACGTGTTCACTGCGGGTTGGTGCCTGGCCTAAGCTACGTCAGCAGAGTGGGTGGGCTTTGGCCTGTCAAATAGACCGGAACTTCGCCGGCGCGTGTGCGGCCAATGCATTAGAGTCGTACACGCGCCGTGAGGTCTAACAAGCACACAATTGTGCTAGCCGGCAGATAAACAGTGAAACAATAACTATACTAAAAGAATTGATAATCCCTGATGATGTGTCACTTATGTATGTGGCACTGAAACGCGTTGGATCGTCTGTCAGTCAGTGAGGGGTGTCAGTAGAATATATCGTAAGGGGTGAGGCGTTGCTTGGTGTTTTGGAACTACACTATCACATCAGTACACCTCTCCTCATTACTGACTACCTCATCTGAGCCTGTTATATTGTACTTAGGGCTAAGATAGCTCATTTTAATGAACAATCTAATAAACCAATATTTTAATCGTTCTATTTTCAGGCAGTAAATTTGAAGAACCAGTTAGAATTACAATAGTAATCACGCCATTGGAAACATTTACTACAATAATTCCTAGATCTTGGTGAATTGCCTGTAATAAAAGAAAGATATCAGAGCAACACTGGATCATAGTCATAAATGCCGGCAAAATGTAGACGGGAACATTTTCCATTCCGCTTATAGGTGCACCCCTCTCAACCACTACCTCCATAAGCATATTCCAGGTCTTGGGGAAAACTGGCAGGACCCGAAGACAGAATTCAGACAACCGTGGCCGTCACATGGACGCATGTATTTCAATGGGGCAGTTCACACGGCTGTTTCAACGGACCGTGTGAAGGGTCCGTTGAAAAATAGGGCATGTCCTATTTTGTTCCGTTTTCATGGATCCCTCGATAGACTCATGTGTATGGGGATCAGTGAAAACGGGACCCACACGGGGGCATCTCAGACGTGAAAAACTGCCTTTTTCACGTCAGTTTCCCCACATTTGTGTGAACTCGGCCTTACACAAAAATACAGGCGAAGTGTAGACTTTGATCAATCAGAACTGTAGTTTTATGAACACCATTGAAAAAGAGACACTTTAATGAGAGCAATAAATTTTAATGGGTGAAATGAAGTGGTTGATTATGGGACAGAGCACGATAAATAACTGCCAGGTTAACATTAGTTCATGAAAACTTTTGTCTTCCGACGAGCTTGGATTTGTTAGTGAATGAAACGATGAAGAACAAGAAACCAGTTAAACCACTTTCTCTGGTTTAAGCTTGAAACCTGAAGTCTGCGTACAATGAAATACACTAGATCAGTTTAGGATGGTAACACTACTTTCACTTTTTTCTTTCTAATGCTAAAACAAATACAGAGGCTATTTTACTAAACTTTCAGCAGTACAATGGTTGATTTTTTCTTAAATGATTATGCCACTCGAAAAAAAAAAAAAAAAAAAAAAAAAAAAAAAGGTCAGTTGTGACTACAATATCCATCCAAAAGGCCATAGCTCTAAAAAGGTGCCGAAGTTGCAGTCATACCTGAGCCCTGGAGCTAGAGTGGCCCCAAAAAGCTCTCTGCCTCATATCATGAAACCAGTACTACAAATGATTAACATTTGAGGTCCCTGTAGTTATTTTTCACAATGCAGGTGGACTATTTTATTAGCTTTGGAAAGGAAAAAAAAACCACTATATTCACACAACAAAAAATGGCTGTTAAAAAGTGATCAACGGTCAGTTTTTCATGGCTGTTTTGCATCAGTGTGTCTCCAAATTTTCATCCATTTTCCAGGCATCTGACGGGGTTTTCTTTCCAACAGCCATTTGCCATCTGTTTTTCATGGCCGCTTAAAAATTTTTTATTTTTTTTACTCCCCAGGGTTTTTTTTTGGTATGAATCCCCTAAAAATACAGATGAACACTTTAGATAGTGCCACAGTGGCCACTGTAGCTAGTGCCACAGTGGCCACATAAAGACTGCCACAGTGCCTATTTAGGTAGTGCCACATTGTCCCGTTACATAGGTTGAATTTGATTGACCGGTGTCTTGTTTCAAACGGTCTCAATAAATTACCCCGGATTTATTGATTGATTAATGATATCCCTCAATGCTATTAGTCAGTAAATAATCATCTAGCTTTATTTTTTTTAAATGCAGACATAGTATCCGCCATCACTACCTCTTTGGGTAGGGCATTCCATAGCTTGACCACTCTAACTGTAAAGAACCCTTTCCTATATTGATGTCTGAAACATCTTTCTTCCACATGCAATGGATGTCCAATGGTCCTTAGTAGAGTCCTTGGAAGGAACATATCATGTGCTAGTTCCCTGTATTGACCGCACATAATTATACATGTTAATAAGATCACTTATTTTGATGTATTTTTTCCAAGCTAAACAAGCCCAATTTTTCTGGCCTTTCATTGTAAGACACACCTCAAATCCCATTTAGTAATCTAGTTGCCCGCCTTTAAACACTCTCCAGTTCTCCTATATCCTTTTTACAATGTGGAGCTCAAACCTGAATTCCATATTCAAGAAGTGGCCTTACAAAGGGATTTATAGAGGGGTAATATTACATTTGAGTCACAGGTTTTAAATCTTTTTATACACCCTAAAATTCCTTTCCTATCCTATCCTTTTGCAGCTGCTGTTTAGCTTATTTGTTACCAGAATACCCAGGTACTTCTCTTGTTCGGTTATCCCGTGTTTTATTCCATTTAATGTATATGAATTATTGCGTCTTAAGTGCATTACATTTATCAAGATAAAATAGCATCTGCCATGATGTCAGCTTATCTAGGTCTTTCAGTAATATTTTAGTCAAGCGGAGTTTTAAGTATCCTACAAAGTTTTGTATCGTCAACAAAAACGGACACTTTATTAATGAACTTGTGAATTGGATTGCTAGTAAAGAGATCAAAAATAATTGGGCCTGGGGGCGTGGCCTGGATGCCGAGCAGAGCAGTCGCATTCCTGTGAGCTCTGTGATCGGACATCTCAGCAACTAACTGAAGCGACTAATTGCACATACTTATGATCTGCTGACCTTTACCGAGACTCTGATCACCCCAGCATGATGATCCGGAAGAAAGCTCTCAAATCAGGCCCTGAACGCCTTACAGACTTCTTTTCCTAGCGGCGTAACAAAGTGATCTGTCACAATACCGTTCTAAAAGGTCTGCCTTTGTGGATGAGCTAGGCTCCAGAGTTGATCACATAGAAAATAAACTGGGTGAACGCACACATGCTCACAACGACATGGTGGATGCTCATCAAACCTGGCTAACCTGGGAGATCGGAATAGGAGGAAGAACGTAAAATTTAGGGTCATCCCTGAATCGGTCCTTCCAACTGCATTAAATTCCTATCTCCAGCGCCTTAAGACCATACTGCCTACTTCTCAACCAGCAGATGTCACAATTGATAGAGCCCACATGCCCCCTAAACCAAAATCACTCCTTCCAGAAATACCTAGAGATGTGATTGTGTGCATCCACTTTTTTCAAACAAAGGACTCCCTTATGTATGCATCAAGACTTACTCCCCCTTTACCATTACCTTATGAAAAAAAGCCATCTTTATGCGGATTTGTCCCAATCACTCTCGCCTTGAGAAAGAACAATTTAGCTTACAAATGGGGCTTCCCTACTAAATTGCTCATCCATAGGAATGGAACCCTGCATGCCGCCACTACCATAGCAGAAGGCAATGATCTGATCACACATTGGGGAATCTCATCTTTGGCCCCCCTTTCTGAAAACCGTAAGGCTTCTCCATCGAGAATTTCGCCGGACTGGCACAAAGGTCCCAATTACCGTTGAGGTCTAGTGCACACCTATCAGTGGAGGTCAAATTGGTCTTCGGGTAGACTCTCTCCCCCATTTCTCAGTGGCTGATAGCCAATTCAATTGGTGTAGTGGTCACGATGGTTCAAACATGTTATTACTATATTTAATTATCTCAATTTTGCCTCCCCCTTCCTTCCCTCCCTCACTACTGTGGTTAATGTATTTCCCCAGAATATTCGTGGTTGTCTACTATTTTGTAAGGGTTACAATCCGTAATGAGATTCATATCTCACGGATGCTTTTACGTTATTATCGAGATGGCGCTTAAAAAGGCTCGGTCACCAGATTATAAATGCCCTATCTCCTACATAATCTGATCGGCGGTGTAATGTAGATAAGAGTGGTTTTTATCTTGAAAAACAAATCATTTTTGAGCAAGTTATGAGCAATTTTAGATCTATGCTAATTAGTTTCTTAATGCCCAACTTGGCGTTTTTTAACTTTGTGGGCGTGGTAAAGAGAAGTGAATGACGCTGACCAGCGTCATACACTTCTCTCCATTCATATCCATTTGTACTCCGCACAGCGTGATCTTGCGAGATCACGCTTTGCTGTCACATACACCCACATTAACTTTACTGAAGTGGATTGAGAGTGAATAGACATTACCGAAGTGTCGGGAGTGTGAATAGATATCGCATCCTGGCCGGAGGCAACGTTTGTGTGGGACTTAAATCGCAGCACAGCGTGATCTCGCAAGATCATGCTGTGAATGACAGATCACGCTGTGCTGTGTGAGTAAGTCCCACAAAAACTTTACCGAAGTGTCGGGAGTGTGAATAGACATCGCATCCTGGCTCAAGACACTTCAGTAAAGTTAATGTGGGTGTATGTGACAGCACAGCGTGATCTCGCCAGATCACACTGTGCCGAGTACAAATTAACATGAATGGAGAGAAGTGTATGACGCTGATTGGTCAGTGTCACACACCCCTCTTTACAACACCCACTTAGTTAAAAGTTATAAAATGCGCAGTTGGGCATTAAGAAGCTAATTAGAATTAATCTAAAATTGCTCATAACTTGCTCAAAAATGATCGTTTTTCACAAAACAAACACATTACAGCGTTGATCAGATTATGTAGGAGATGGGGCACTTATAATCCTAAAGAGGCTGTCACCACATTATGTTACTAAATGCTAAAGAGTTAAACTCTCCCTTTAAAAGAGCTTTGGAGTTGAGAGATTCGTTGTCCTCCCATGTCACGACTTGAATGCTTGAAATTTTCCCATCATAAATACCCTGTCATATGCCAACCTAATGCTGAACGGAAAAAAAGCAGGAGTCATGATTGCCATAACGCACTTTTATTGACGTGGGGGGGGGGGGATTACTGGTATTTGTGGGGTTGCTCAATAACATTCCTTTTACCATAGCCAATGTATAGAGAAGTGGGATAACTTGGTCTGATCACGCCTCCATCTTCATGGGCCTATTCCTGTCAGGTTCTACCTCCCTTCTCCCTGCGTGGCATATTAATACATTTCTCCTCAAACTCCCTAAATTCAAAGATAACATCTCAGCACAAATAATATTTCCACCTAAATAATTCACCAGGCATTAACCCTTACTCTCTATGGAATGTACACAAAGCAGTATTAAGAAAATTAGAATTACAACCACAAACAGGCTAAATCCAATTCCGTTCATGACTACCTCATGTCCTTAAGACGCAAATTAAAATCCCTCCTATTGGATGGATACGATAAGAAAATGACCTCCCTACCTATGACTTATTACACTCCCTACAATAAAGCTAGCAGATTAATGGCAAGTAGCATAAAAAGTCGGCGAATAAAATCTCTCATCCCTCATTTAATCTCTCAAGAAAACTTATCCAAAATTATAAACCCACAAGAAAAAGCTAATCAATTTGGTTCTTTCTATTCCAAACTATAAAACCTTAGGGATGACCCCTCTACTCCCCAGCCTACGGATATCAATATTAAACAACTTCTTAAACTCAGTCCAACTCCCCTTACGGTCGTTGGTACAGTTGTCCCTTTTAAATGCCCCCGTTAGTTACTCAATTAGAAATTTCCAAAATAATGGACCTAACGAAACCCAATAAAGCTCCAGGACCCGACGGAGTCGCCAATGAATATTACCACTCTTTTGCCCCTATTCTTTCTCTGCACCTAACGGAAATGTTTAATTTAGCTGTAACCTCAGAAAAACTACCTCAAGAGATGCTTCAGTCAACGATGGTTACTATTCCTAAACCAGGTAAATCCCCAACTACTCCGGCTAATTTTAGAACCATCTCCCTCCTTAAAGAGGCTCTGTCACCAGATTTTGCAACCCCTATCTCCTATTGCAGCAGATCGGCGCTGCAATGGAGATAAGAGTAACATTTTTTTTTTTTTTTTCAAAACGAGCATTTTTGGCCAAGTTATGACCGTTTTTATATTTATGTAAATGAGGCTTTCTAAAGTACAACCGGGCGTGTTTAAAGTAAAAGTACAACTGGGCGTGTATTGTGTTAGTTACATCTGGGCGTTGTGTATAGAAGTATCATCCACTTCTCGTCACAGCTTCTGGCAGTGCACAGACACAGCGTGTTCGAGAGATCACGCGGTGACGTCACTCCCTTCCTGCCCCAGGTCCTGCATCGTGTCGGACCAGCGAGGACACATCGGCACCAGAGGCTACAGTTGATTCTGCAGCAGCATCGGCGTTTGCAGGTAAGTAGCTACATCGACTTACCTGCAAACGCCGATGCTGCTGCAGAATCAACTGTAGCCTCTGGTGCCGATGTGTCCTCGCTGGTCCGACACGATGCAGGACCTGGGGCAGGAAGTGAGTGACGTCACAGCGTGATCTCTCGATAAAACACGCTGTGTCTGCACTGCCAGAAGCTGGGCGTTGTGTAGAGAAGTGGATGACACTTCTATACACAACGCCCAGCTAGTAAAAGAAGTAAAAACACCCAGATGTAACGAACACAATACACGCCCAGCTGTACTTTAGAAAGCCTCATTTACATAAATATAAAAACGGTCATAAACTTGGCCAAAAATGCTCGTTTTTAAAACAAAAAAAAAAACTTTACTCTTATCTCCATTGCAGCGCCGATCTTTATGTATGTCCTTATATGTTTAATAAAGTTTTTCTTTTTTACTTTTGGCTATTATGCTCCATTTTGTCTCTAGTGTATATTAATAGGAGATAGGGGTTGCAAAATCTGGTGACAGAGCCTCTTTAACGGTGATACGAAAATATACGTTAGGCTTCTGGCCACTCGATGAATTGATGTCCTGCCTACATTAATTCACTCAAAACCGAATTGGATTCACCAAGGGGCGCCAGGCTCCTGACTGCACAAGACGCATTATCAACCTTTTGGCCAAGGTGGGTAGCAGTCAGACATCTCTCTTCCTTATCCTGGATGCAGAAAAGGAGTTTCGCTAAAACACATTGGGGCTTTGCTTTTTCCACTCCGTAAATTTGGGTATGTTGGCAATATCTTAAGGGCTATACAAGCCCTCTATGTTTCTACTTCAGCTAAGGTATTGTCAAATGGATCCCTTTCCACCCCTTTACTATAACTAATGAGACACGACAGGGTTGTCCACTTTCACCCTTATTGTTTACTTTAGAAATGGAACCCTTTGCAGAATCCATCCGCTCCAGTTTAAAAATATTAAAAAGGTATCCCCGTGGGATTTTGCCAGCACAAGCTGGGACTATTTGCAGACTGTCATTTTGACAGGTACTGACCCCTTACCCTCACTGAGAGAAAACTCAAATGTGATTTCCCGATTTGGTATGGTCTCATATTACAAAATTACTGCGGCCAAGTCTCAGATGCTTGGCTTATTCATAGACCCTGCTTTGAAACATATCATCCAAGCAGAATTTCCAGTTCAGTGGCAAAATAATTCTATCCCATACCTATGGATACAACTTGGCTTTCCCCTATCCTCATTTCCTAAATTAAACCTTGGTCCCCCTTATTCAACTCTTCAGGAAGAACTTAATTGCATATCGAAGCATAAACCTTCCTGGTTAGGACGTAATATCTGTTATAAAACTTTTATTCTTCCAAAAATTCTGTATTTTCTACTTACTTTGTTCCTATTTCCACCTCCCTACTTCTGAAATTGAAAAGACAACTTCGTACCTTTATATGGGGAGGGAGAAGTCAGAGAATTGCATCCTCCGTTCTCACGATACATAGCCGCAGGAAGAACTGGGGATGCCTAACATTCTCTCCTACCATAAAGCGCTGATCGTTAAACAATTGAGCTCCTGGATTTCTCCAGCCCCAGGTTCCAACTGGACTTCCATAGAGCAATATCTCACTGGAAGTAATTCCCTTTATAATGTCCTTTTGGCTTAGGCTGTAAAACCATCCCTTCCCATCGCTCCCACAGTAAGAATTTCCATACAAACATCACTCTCCCTTCTTACGATTAACTCTGGTGGTATTACGGGCAACCCTATTCCCATTCCTCTGGATGTTCTTACGTTATGGATCCCAAACTTGAAAATCCAGGATTGGTCCAACAATGGTCTCAGTTATATATCAGATTTGTTTAATGGGAACTGCATAAGATCACTCAGACTTAATGTCTAAATAACATATACCGCATAGGGACATGTTCAAATATGTTCAGATAAAGTCCTACTTAGACTAATTTTCGTGTAACTACAGTTCAATAACCAAAACTTATAGGTAACCATCTCTCTAATCCACGCAAGGGAGACTTGAACTTTACTAGACGTATTTATGATATAAGTGGGATCATTTTTTAAACTGGGAGAGGGATTTTTTTTTTTCACCAAACAATGGATCAAGGCAATTGAGTGGACTATGAAATCCTCCATATGCATGAATTTAATAGAAGTGTTGGGAAGATGTATTTAATCTTCTATCAGAAATCTATGGTATATACATTAACAGGGACCCAGCTTTGGCCCTGCTCTCTGGGAATTGAAGAAATACCCACTGACTTCAAACTACTAGCCATGTACTACAGATGTAGCCATCTTTAACTTTATTCTGATAAATTGTTGCAGCGTGATAGCACACAACAAATGCCATTGAAGTGTCATTGAAATAGTCAAGATAAGAGATCTAGCCAGTGTTTATTTAATGCGTTAAAAGTCAAGATAAAGACGGCTACATCTGTACTTGCTGCTGATTGCCAAAGCTTGGAAATTTTCCACTTGTCCTTTTTGCAATGAAGTGATAAAGATGGTATCTAACCACTGTATATATGAACGCCTATTTTATATTAGACAAAATAAATATACTTCCTTTGCTGCCTTCTTGGGCCCCTGGTTCCAACGCATTGCTGATTGTAGAGACCATGTAACTGTATTTTTGAACTTCCCTGCCCTTTCTTTCCCTGCCCTCCCTATTCTCTTCTAGTTGTTAAGTCTTCAATATGCAATTTGACCAGGCATGTTTACTTGTGGTTATTCCACTTAGATTTTCATTATCTAAGGGCCAGTTCACACAGGAGTTTTTTTTACACGTTTTACAAGAGACAAAAAACGGCCAAAAAATGCTGCTTGGTTACTCCCTTCTGTTGGAGATAGCGAAAAAAAAAAAAAAAAGCCGAAAAAAATAAAAAACAACAACGCGGCAAAACACACATGTGGTGCAAAACCGGAGCGGATTTTTCCAGGCAGAATTTTCTGCCTGCAAAAAACTCTGTGTGAACTACCCCAACAGTTATTTCATGCTGTATTCGGTTAAAACTTGAGTAAAAAAATTTATTGATTGAAAAAAAATAAAAAGAATTGGGCCTAAAGGGGTTTTTACACTGGGCGATTATCGTGCAGACGACCATTCATAGAACGCTCGTTGGCGATAATTGCCCTGTGTAAAAAGGGCAGCGATCAGCAGATGGAAGCGCAAACACTCAATCTGCTGGTCATATAGTTTTATATTATTGTTGTTGGCAGCACATCTCCCTATGTAAAAAGGGAGACGCGCTGCCGACATGAAACGAGCGCTGACCAACGATGTCTCGTTGATCAGTGCTCGCTGCATCGGCCGAATATCGGCAGGTGTAAAAAGGGCCTTAACACAGATCCTTGGGGTACCCCACTGCTTACTTTAGTCCATTTTAAGTTCCTTTTATAACAACTCGATTTTCTGTCCCTTAACCAATTCTTTACCCACTTGCATATATGGTCCCCCAGTCCCTGTGTCTTTAGCTTCAGAACAAGACTGTTGTGTGGAACAGTATCAAATGCTTTTTCAAAGTCCAAATAAAATCACATCAGCCGCATGACCAACAACCAGATTTGCACTTACCTCCTCATAGAAACCGAGCAAGTTAGTTAGACACTACCTGTTTTTCATGAATCCATGCTGGTTATCAGTTATTAGACTTTACCACTATTTACTTTTTTGGGTTCATCTCTTAGAATACCCTCAAATACTTTGCATACCACTGTATATAGTGCCCATGTAAAAAGTGCCCATGTAAAAAGTGCCCCTCACCTGTAGATCGCGCAACACACATCGCCCCCTGCTGGGGATCCCACCCCTAGAGAAGCCTTTGACGTCACTGTCCATATATGGTCAAGGGCTTTTTAGAGACCGGAGTCGCTTGCGATGCTCTAGCCGGGGACTCCATACTTGAAAGCCCCTGACATCAGTCCATATAGACAGTGACGTCAGGGGCTTCGCCAGGCTCAATGCTTGAAGTAGGGCTGTGCCCGCGGAGTCCTATTGTTCGGGCCAAGATCAGTTTTTAACGGTCGTCACAAAGATGGCGTCCTGAAAAACCGCTTTTAAAAACTGATCCATTGACTTCTATTGGGGCTCAACTTTATTAAGAAAAATAATGGTCTGAACACCTAACTTTACAGATCGTAGAGACATCAAGAAGTTTTATTTTTTTTCCCTTTAGGTCTCTTCTGTTGGAGGAATAGATGAGAGAATCCAAACCGAAAGCATCGCTTACGTTTGTATCACCATTGATTTCAATGGTAGTTCTTTTGGTTGAGTTGGATTCCGTTTGCCTCAATTCGTTTTTGTTTTTTTTATGGAAGCAAAAGTGCTGCAGACTGCCTCCCTTTGCTAGGTTTTGTTTTTTTTCACTAAATCAAAAGTGCAAACTGAATCCAACTGAAACAAAAGAATTACCATTGAAATCGATGGGAATTTAAACCGAAGCAATGTTTTTCGTTTGGATTTTCGATCATCTATTCCACTAACAGAAGAGACCTAAACGGGAGACAACCATAGTGTGAACTTCAATAAATACCTATAACTGTATGTGAAGACAAATCAAATCTCCCAAAAGGGAAAAATAATGACACCAAGTACATTAAGTAACTTGCAAAAAATATATTAAAAATTAATAAAGATGGAGCAAAAAATGAAATATCAATTTGTTACTATAAGGTCAAAGAAACGCACTGAAGGAAAAGCCCTCGTTCAGACCTGAGGGGGACATGGTGCTAATCTTATTACTTTAAACACTTACTGCACTTTATATAGCCATTGGCCTGTCTATCCCTGCTTTCCTCTAAACCCACACACCCCAATAATGTACATATGCCGGTATCTGTCAGACCGCTGATGATAGAGACTCGTACCTTTAACTCACTGGTTGAGTCCTGGGTTGATAAAGTGAACCCGCTGGCACCAAGTCGAGAATTGCTCATTGGCGCATGCGCCGGAAACCTTACTTGGATAGTCACAGTCGGGGAGATGCCAATTGCACTAAGTTCCCTTTCTACCGTTATACGCATGCGCCGCTTCCTGTTCTCTATTGGTGCATCTTATCTCAATGTCCATTCGCCAGTCGGCTACAGCTGAGATGCCGTCGTGCCTCTCTCACTGCCATTGGCTGTCTGTCCTGACACCCCCAGACACGTCATCTGACATATCTATATCAGGATCCCTTTCCTTCCGCGCCGCCATTAGCCCCGTGTACCCATGAGGACGCTACTTAGTAGCGAAACATGTCGGGGGGGCTGTTAAGATTTTAAACACCTACCGCTGACCGGACCTACTATTTGTATATTAGTTAATCTAACAATTTAACTGGCTAGGGAAGGGAACAGTGCTCCTATGTCAATTACTACATATGCCTGTAACTATACAGGGAACTTATGTCCATGTCCGGCCACTAGGTAGTGATAATTTTAACCCTAATCTATGTGGTCTGTCTCGCTATACGTAGCGCAATAAAGGTCATTTATTTTATTCATTTATCC
This sequence comes from Rhinoderma darwinii, assembly GCF_050947455.1. Classification (NCBI taxonomy): domain Eukaryota; kingdom Metazoa; phylum Chordata; class Amphibia; order Anura; family Rhinodermatidae; genus Rhinoderma; species Rhinoderma darwinii. The sequence continues at coordinate 199,070,485 of NC_134691.1, forward strand.
ATTATTGGTAGTTGGGAAATTGGGCTCGGCTGCTTGCAGGCAACCTCCTTTTCTGTAATTGTTCATTGTGCCCGCCAACTACCAGGGGTCATATCCATATATTGTTTTCAAATAAAAACTTCAACTCATCCCGCAATAAAAGCCTTCTCAAAGCTTCTAAAACAGAAAAATATAATTTTTTATGGCTCTTGGAATGCGGCAAGACAATTTTTTTTTTTTGTTTGTTTTTTTCAAATCTAGTTTTGCTATACCGAGCTATACTTTCTCCAACGGTACTGGCTAAATTTGGTCCTAGGGTTTCCGGTGTCCTTAATGTCAACACCTCCAGAAACATTGATTCATTTACTTTGGAACTGCCCAAAATTGGGTGTTACTGGTCTTGCGTTAAGACATTATAATAAAGATATGCTATTTGATATCAAATTTTGTATTCTTGGTTTTACTTCTCGGTTTAGTAAAATAAGTAATGCATTGGATATATATAGGTCATTACTAGCAGCAAGGAAGACTGTTTTGCAATTTTAGATCTCGCAAGATAACAGTCACAATAGTTGACTCATTTGGGCATAATTGCAGAAATTGAAAAATTATACTCCTTAAAGAGGCTCTGTCACCACATTATAAGTGGCCTATATTGTACATGATGTGATCGGCGCTGTAATGTAGATTACAGCAGTGTTTTTTATTTAGAAAAACGATCATTTTTGACGGAGTTATGACCCATTTTAGCTTTATGCTAACGAGTTTCTTAATGGACAACTGGGCGTTTTACTTTTTGACCAAGTGGGCATTGTGGAGAGAAGTGTATGACGCTGACCAATCAGCGTCATACACTTCTCCCCATTCATTTACACAGCACATAGCGATACAGCTATATCGCTATGTGCAGCCACATAAACACACTATAACGTTACTCAAGTGTCCTGACAGTGAATATTCATTACCTCCAGCCAGGATGGGATGTGTATTCAGAATCCTGACACTCCTGTAGCGTTTGTTTGAGATTTACAGCAAGGCAAGCGGGTTATACAGTGAAACCTCTCCAGAAGTTCACCCCAGAAAATACTTTTCCATTCCGCCTAGATTTTTCTGTGACCAATTTTCCCCAACCATTATAGTGTATGAAAGCTGCCCCTCTAGACCACCCCCTGATCCGATGAAAGACCACTTTTTCAGTGTGAACCCCTTTGAAAAAAAAAAAAAAAAGACTCAAAATTGGACTTCCATGCGCTGCAAATCATCTGGATGCAGGCTTGCGTGCTGCATCATCAGGCCAGAGAGAGCAGGAAAGGGAGACTTGCTTGGCACATCACAGGAGAGAGGCTGCCAGCATTGCGCCACTTCATTGGGGCAAAGGGCAGGAGGAGGAGCATTTCCAGCATCATAGAAAAGGGAGGAGGAGGAGGAGGAAGAGAGAGGATGTCCGAGAAGGGGAGGGTGCAGCATGCTGCACTGAAGATCTCACAACATTACTGAGCAAGGCAGCCTACAGACTGCCACTGGAGTGTCAAGTTTAACTTTGAGCGGAGATAGCGAGCAGAGCCTGACTGAGGTCTAAGAATGAGGGGAGCCATGCTGGTGTACTGTACAAGAATGAGAGGGGAACCCTGCTGGAGACCAGGAGTGAGAGGAGGAGCCATGCTGGGGACCAGGAACGAGGGGGCTGTTTATTTGTGTACTATACAGGTTTGTTGACAGCATTACACATTTTAACCTACATTCTGTGCGCTTTATTCTTCGAGAGAACCCCCATATAAGACCATTTTTCTGTGAAAAATTTATTTTTTGTGGGTGGGGGTCAGCTCAAAGAAGTTTCACTGTATTTGTGATTAGTATCCACTACATTTTGCCTTTAAAGAGTATGCAAAATGTGAATAAGGCCTTACTGTAGTTCCATATTTATAGAAAAAATAAATAAATAAAAATTAGAGCTACCAGATCCTTGGTTGAAACAACTGTTCTAAAAAGCTGCAACTGGGATAATTGAATATCTTGGGTTTTGTTATAATTGATTCTTTCAGCTCTGTACAAGAAAGCCTTTCTGAAAACCACTCCACAGAATGGCTGCACTGTCTTTTAAATAATGAAAATTATTCTCTAACAGCTAAGGACTTCCACAATGTTTACTACCAAGGGAAGCAAATGGATGCAGCCTATAAGAACAATGAATCAATAGGACATAGATGAAAACTAGGCATCAACAAAAAGGAAGTAGAAAAAAAGAAAAGTTAATTTACACTGGAGACAGTTTTATTGATTAAAAAAAAAAAAAAAAAAAAAGAAGAAGATCTGCGTTAAATAAGCTGTATTCCCAGGACATTGCATACAATGGCTTTATGACCCCAGCCAAAAGGCTATAATGGACTGAGAAAAAGATCAATATTAAAAATCGAATTTTAAAGTGTAACCTCTTGAAAATTGCTGCTCCAATTTATATATTTATCCCATATCCCTGTGGTTTCCCAGCATGATCCACTTCTGTAAAAAGAGACCAGTGCAGAGAGAAGGAAGATACATACCGACACTTGGGCAGCATCCATGTACTGTAGGCCAAAATAATCAGTTTCCACTAAGTCCAAATGGTATACAATCTGGTCAAACAAATCCTGCCCTTTGGCTGGTTTCTGAAATAAAGAAGAGCAACATTTAGTCGATAATTCGTTATTGATGGTCTTTGACATTATGAATTAAGAAGCATTACTTTCAGCTATATATTAATGGAACATGTATTTCTACAAATGTGGGACTGCCTCCGTCAAAAATGATAAAATGCTATACTCTAGATTCATCAGCATTTTACAAGCAAGGTTTCCATTAAAGGGATATTCCTAGAATCAAAAACTATCACCTACCCACAGGATAGGCAGGGGTCACACCGCTGGGATCCCGACCGAACTTGCGAAAAGCAAACTCCGTGCCCGGCTGTTTCAGTCATTCTCATAGACATTAAATGGAGTTGAGCTTGCTCAACCGCCACTCCATTCAATGTCCTCCTCCTGTTCGAGCAGTGAGAAGGATCTAAGAGTTGGGTACCCCCGTTCTTGCAATCGGTGAAGGCTCCAGCGATGGATCAAAAGCCATCATAAAATTATCCCCTATCCTGTAGATGGGTGATCTATTTGGACTCTGAGATGACCCCTATAAGTTCTTATGCATATGGTAGAAAGGAGCCCATACCAAGGCATACAGGGGGCAGGGAGATCAAACTTTTCTACACCGGAACGCAGAAAAGTTGCAAACTGCTCAAAAGTCGCTAAAAATTGCGACTTGTGCCATTTCTGCTGCTCTTGCCATGTCAAAAAGTGGGTGGAGCTTCGTGAACGGTGGAAAGGCTACCCTTGACCAAACACTGATTATAATTTACGGCAGAAACTATAATAAAAATTAGAGCAAATCTATGCCAGCTCTTGGCTGGCATAGACTTCCCTTTCTGTCCCTTGGACAGCCAGAGACGCGCAAAGTTTAATAAATGAGTCGCATTTTACTTTGCCACGTTACTCCAACCCCCAATGTGCTCTATATCCTGGTTACCTGCGGTCACCACTGGAAGAAGCTTAGGAGCTTTATGCATATGGTTATACATAGAACATCAATAACATAGTATGTAGTAAGATCCCTCTAGCTGCAGATATCCAGAATATGATGTTTTAAAGCTATGTCCAGGTAGCACAGCTCCACACTTGCCCAGTAGATGGCGTAGATTTAATCAGTGGTGCAAGGACAGACATGTGCCTCTTAATAAGTTTGGTGCATCTTACTCCAGGTGGTTACCCATTAGGAATGGTGCCAGTCTTAATTCCCCCCACAGTGCATGTGGTTGCATACTACGTAGGCACTCAGTGTGCTACTTTAGGAGGACTCCATATGGCGCTAGTATTATGGAGAGAATAGCTCTGCAATAAGGCATCAAAGATATTTTTTCTTGTATGGGATTCATACAGAAATCGGACAGAAAAATTCTGCATGAAATTGAAGACAAACTAATTTACAGTGTGGGCTCCATAAAATTCTATGGGCGCTTTATTATGGCTCTGTTATAAGGAGTCCTTAGGGCTCCTGCACGGACATGATCCCCATCAGGCTCATTTACGAGGACTCCGTACAGCCTGTGCACTACAGGCATCGACAGAAGCAATGCTTATAGGGGGGGGGGGGGGACCTCTGCTCATACAGAGTCAAATGGAGAATACCACAAAGAGAACCGGTGTATGAAAATCAGAGGAATATGTAGGTACAGTATAGGGCTCATGCCCCTCTATGGCATCCTATTACGGTTCCATGTATGAGTCCGTACTAAGTGCATCTATAACATTACATCATACAATAGACAAAGACTTGATGCAGTTACAAGAACCTCTTTAGTTCCTCTGTGTTGTTGAACTGCAGAATAGAAGGAGAGCGATAGAGTAAAGCAGTACCATGGCAGCTGCACAGGCAGCTTGCCATAGTTATGCCACTGCTCCAATGTTCCCTTTATCTTCAAATAAATGTATACAGAAAGTCTGTTTTATATGGGATTAAATATACATTTTATCTGTGTACAAAAGGGGTCAGATAAGCAATACAGTCAAAATAATTTCAATAGCACAGGTTTTCTTGTTCGCATGTTTAGCTCTCCTTCCAGAAAAAAAAACTCCTCCTGTTTATCGAGACATAGAAACCAAGTAAAGACAGGACACAGAATACAGATGAAAGCAGCAGGTGAAACTCAAATTCCAATCTAATGAGGTCCTCGCCCACGATGGTGCCAGCCAACATAGGAAGAAATGGAATATAAAACAGATTGTTCAAATCACAATTTTGAAAATGTATTTTTAGACGCTATTTTACATATATAAAACAGGCTATATACCTCATTAATAAGGCCATGCATAGGATTACAAAAGTCCATGGCTTAGAACTTATTTAGGGAATTTATTAAGACTGGCATTTGTATATGCTAATATTAATATATAGAAAGTTGGTGTAAAATGTGCCTATTTATAAATTATGCGCATCTTTGCCCGTCTATGCACCAGAAAATTAGTCGGACAGCTAAGCTCAGCCCACTTGAGAAAATGGCATGCATATATTAGTCATGGCATCAAACCATCAACGTGTCTTTGTGCAAGGTGACAGAGCTGTGATGACAGCTGTCACAGACAGCTGACCATTACCGCTAGCCAGCCCGGGACCAATGAGAGCAGTCCCGCGTCGGCGATCGCTCTGATTGGTCCGTGAATATTCACGGACCAATCAGAGCAATGTCCTATTTAAAAGAGGTGGCGGGAGAATGGGGGCCGTAATCCCCGCTATCCGAGACAGCAGAGTAGCACAGGTAGCCGGCCCAGGACCAATGAGAGCAGTCCTGGATGTACTATTAGGTCATGATGAGCGCATCTTTCGCTCCTTGACCTAATAGTACCTTGATGGGAGGAATAGCCATTTCGGCCCCCCCACCCGGAGCATACAGGAGCTGTGACAACAGTTCATTCAGCAGGGACCGATCGCAGTGGTCCCCACTTATTAACCCCTTAGAAGCCGCGTTCAATAGAGATCGTGGTTTCTTTGCGGTTTAAACACCATAGTCAGAACCCACTATGCTTGCTGTCAGTGTGTAGCGGACAGCCCTAATACACCGCACTACGCATGTAGTGCAGTGTATTAGAATTGCCATCAGGGCCTCCTGTCTCCAAGTCCCCTAGTGGTACACAAAAAAAAAAGGAAAAATAAAGTTGTACAAAAATAAACGTTTATAAGTAATAAAAGTAAAAATCCCCTTTCTCCCTTCTCAATCTTTACTATCAAAAAAAATATATAAACTATACATAATTGTTATCGCCGCATCTGTAACGGCCTGAACTACAAAAGTATTTTGTTATTTATCCCGTATGGTGAATGGTGTAAAAGAAAATAATAAAAGCATACCAGAATCACAATTTTTTGGTCACTTCACCTCCCAAAAAAGGAATAAAAAATAAAAAAAATAAATAAAAAAAAGTAGTGATCAAAATGTCGCATGTATCCAAAAATGTTACTGATAGAAACTACAGTTCGTTACCCAAAATTCAAATCCTCACAAGGTCTTTTCTTAATGAAAAAAAAAAAAAAAAAGGAATGGCTTAGAATATGGCAACACAAAAAGTAAATGATTTTTTTTAATAAAAAAGCTATTTATTGTGCAAACGCCATAAGACATAAAAAAAAAAAATATCATATGGTATCGCCGCAATCGTATCGACCCACAGAATAAAGTAAAAAAAGATCATTTAAAGTGCACTGTGAACGCTGTAAAAAAAAAAAAAAAATTAAAAAAATTAAAAAACAAAAATCGTAGAATTGCTGTTTAGTCACCACACCTCTTAAAAAAAATTGAATAAAAAAAAAACTGATCAGAAAGTGGCATGCACCCCATGAAAACTACAATAAATTCCACATGGAGTCTAGTTTCCAAAATAGGGTCACTTTTAAGGGGTGTCCCCTGTACTGTTACGTCAGAAGCTCTGCTAAACATGACGCCCGGAAACCAATCCAGCAAAAACTACATGCCAAACAGCACTCCTCCCTTCCGGACCCCTGCAGTTTGTACAACCAGCAGTTTATGACCACATATGGGGTATTGCCATAAGCGGGAGAAATTGCTTTACAAAATGTTGAGGTGCTTTTTCTCCTTTATTCCTTGTCAAAAATGACAATTTGTACCTTGTATCGGAAAAATTCGATTTTCAATTGCACAGCCTAATTCCACAAAATGCAGCAAAAAACCTGTGGGGTCTAAATGCCCACTATACCCCTCGGTAAGTTCCTTGAGGGGTGTAGTTTGTCAAATCGGGTCACTTTGTGGGGCTTCCACTGTTTTGACACAACAAGACCTCTTCAAACCAGACATCGTGCCTAAAATATATTCTAATAAAAATTTTGCCTCAAAATCCACTAGGTGGTCCTTTGCTTCTGAGGCCGGTGTTTCAGTCCATTACCATACTAGGACCACACGTGAGATATTTCTAATAACTGCAGAATCTGGGCAATCAATATTGAGTTGTGTTTCTCTGGTAAAACCTTCTGTGTTACAGAAAAAAATGAATAATTAGATTTTCTGACAAAAATAAATTTGTACATTTCACCTCTACTTTGCTTTAAATTCCTGTGAAATGCCTAAAGGGTTGAAAAACGTTCTAAATGCCATTTTGAATACTTTGAGGGGTCTAGTTTTTTAAATAGGGTGTTTTATGGGGGTTTCTAATATATAAGGCGCTCAAAACCACTTTAGAACTAAACTGGTACCTTAAAAAAAAAAAAAAAAAAAAAAGCTTGACATTTTCTTCAAAATATGAGAAATTGCTTCTCATGTTCTAAGCCTTATAACAACCTAGAAATATAAAAGAATGTTCAAAAAAGGATGCCAACATAAGGTATACATAAGGGAAAGGTGAACTAGTAACTTTTTTGTGTGGTATTACTATCGGTTCTACAAGCAGATACATTTAAAATTTAGAAAAATTCTATTTTTTCCAAATATTCTCAAAATTGTGCTATTTTTTACAAATAAGAACGGAATATAAAATCGACCAAATTTTACCATGAACATAAAGCCCAATGTGTCACGAGAAAATCTTAGAATCGATTGGATAGGTATGAGCATTCCAGAGTTATTACCACAAAGTGAGACATGTCAGATTTGAAAAATGAATTTTGACTATGTGATTTTCAGTTTTTTGTTTTTTTATATAATCTATCTCACTGGTAAAATTAACCTAGCCTAAAAATTCTAGACTGTTCATGTCTTTGACAGTGGGCAAACTTACAAAATCAGCAATGGATCAAATACTTATTTCCTTCACTGTAGATAGTTTAGTGCAGGCAGCTAGTTATAGTTTAGGTAGTCTGTTAGGTAGATCGTTTAGATAGTACTCAGAATAGGGCAATTAATTAGTAATCAATTAGGGCTTATAATATATATGCATTTATCTATAAAATCACAGATTATAATATATATACACACACACACACACAATATATATTATACATATATTTGAAATTTGTTAATACTAAAAATGAATAATTAGGGATGTTATATATCTATAACATCATATAGATATATACGTACATCTAATATATACGTATACACACACTTATATAAATCTCTACATATATTTTACACGTCTGTAAATTCTAAATACATTGATTCATTGTTAGGGCTGTTCATAAATGTATTATTTATTAGGGTTGTCATAATTTAGTTGTGATGTAATTAATTACATATATATCTATAATGTGGTATAGATATACACACACACACACATTCATATAAATGAATTCTACATATCAAATAATTGATAGTGTCGTTCATAAAGTTATTCATTATTAGTCGCTCAACAATTGATTAGTTGTAAAGATTCAAGTGATAACATATATATACACATATACACACACACATTTAGATAAAATAATTTATTCCTATATTTTACAGTTCTATTAATTCTAGATACTAATTGATTAATTGTTAGGGTCGTTTGTAAATGTATTGATTAGTGGACTTTTTCTTTGTTACCTTTACTAAAATTTGTTACAAAAATACGTAAAAAAAAAAATGGCACACAAGTTATATACTGCTGAAGAGGCATTTGCTTTCTTGGATTCTGATAGTGAATGTCACTTTTGGGGGGTTTCCACGGTTTTGGTCCCACCAGGGCGTTGCAAATGCGACATGGCACCGAAAACCATTATAGCAAAATTTGAGCTCCAAAAGCCAAATGGCGCTCCTTCCCTTCTGAGGGCTGTAATGTGTTCAAACATAAGTTTATGACCACATATGGGGTATTGCCGTGATCAGGAGAAATTTCTTTACAAATGTTGGGGTGTTTTGTCTCCTTTATTCCTTGCAAAAATTGAAAAGGTCTATTTTTCTTCAGAAGAAATGTAGATTTTCATAGACTAATTCCAATAAATTCAGCAAAACACCTGTGTGGTTAAAATGCTCACTCTACAACTAGATAAATTCCTTTAGGGGTGTAGTTTCCAAAATGGGGTCACTTTTTGGGGGTTTCCACTGTTTAGGCACCACAAGACCTCTTCAAACCAGACATGGAGCCTAAAATATATAGTAATAAAAAGGAGGCTTCAAAATCCACTACGTGCTCCTTTGCTTCGGAGGCCGGTGTTTCAGTCCAGTAGCACACTAGGGCCACATGTGGGATATTTCTAAGTACTGCAGAATCTGGGCAATAAATATTGAGTTGCGTTTCTCATGTAAAACCTTCTATGTTACAGAAATATTTCTATTACAAATGAATTTCTGCAAAAAAAATTACATTTGTAAATTACACCTCTACTTTGCTTTAATTCCCGTGAACCGCCTAAAGGGTTAAGAAACTTTCTTAATGCGGTTTTAAATACTTTGAGGGGTGCAGTGTTTAAAATGGGGTGATTTATGGAGCGTTTCTAAATTATAAGGCCCTCAAAGCCACTTCAGAAATTAACTGGTCCATGAAAAAATAGGTTTTGGAAATTTCTTGAAAATGTGAGAAATTGTTGCTAAAGTTCTAAGCCTTGTAACGTCCTAGAAAAATAAAAGGACGTTCAAAAAACGATGCAAACAAAGTAGACATATGGGAAATGTTAACTAGTAACTAGTGTGTGGTATTAATATCTGTTTTGCAAGCAGATATTCAAATTTAGAAAAATGCTACTTTTTGCAAATTTTCTCTAAATTTTGGTGATTTTCACAAATAAATACTGCATTTATAGACCATATTTTTTCACAGACGTAAAGTACAATATGTCACGAGAAAACAATCTCAAAGTTGCTTGGAAAGGTAAAAACAATCCAAAGCTATTATTACCACATAAACTAACATATGTCAGATTTGAAAAAAAATCACCTGCGTCCACAAGGCCAAAACAGGCTGTGCCCTGAAGGGGTTAACGAAGGCAACGTAAATTCTTGACATCACCACTAGAGATGAGCGAACCGGGACAACCGAACCCGGTTTCGGTCCGAACATCGGGAAAAGTTCGGTTCGCAGAGAATCCGAACTTCACCGGTTTCGGCCGAACACGTTTTGACCGAACCCGGCGGAGATAGTTTAACTCTTTCAGCACCCTGAACAGGGACTATCGGCAGTAACTGTTTCAGCACCCTGGACAGTGACTTGCGATCACAATATACATCAACGTGTAAAAAAAATAGAAGTTCCTACTTACCGATAACTCCCTGCTTCTTCCTCCAGTCCGACCTCCCGGGATGACGATTCAGTTCAAGTGACCGCTGCAGCCAATCACAGGCCAATCCCAGGCTGCAGCGGTCACATGGACTGCCACATCATCCAGGGAGGTCGGGCTGGATGTCAAGAGGGACGCGTCACCAAGGCAACGGTTAGTGCAGCCCATTAACTCTTTCAGCACCCTGGACAGTACCATGCTCGGCGCACGGAAATTACAGGTTCGGTCACAACTAGCTCGGTCCGAATCAAACTTTTTTGTGAAATTCGGCGAACCAGCCGAACCGAACTTTTCATAAGTTCGCTCATCTCTAATCACCACCCTAGAACTTGTAAAGCATGAAAATTTCTTAGCATGGGGGTTCCTCATCCGCCATATGTCAAGCCAGCCCAATTCAGATGTTAAACCTATTAACTTAGTTGCTGACCTATGTGAGATTATTGGACTTTTCCGGAAAATCGGTCTAACTCTGCATCCATGACTTCATTGAAATCTCCAATTATTAAAGAGAGGCATTTTGGTTTTGATATCAAGTATTGCGAGACCTCCTTGATCACATATGATGAAAAAAGGGGGGGGGGGTGTATAAGAACACTGGTTACTCCATCAAAACATCCATAAAAGGAGGATATACCTTCCTTCTGTAATCGATAAGAGTGTCATAAATCCCTACATATTAATATGGAAACTCTCCCGGAAAAAGTATGTATACCGAATGGTAAGACTGGGCTATCCAGCCTCTCTGAATGCAGCAAAATTTAGGTTTGAACAAACTGAAGACAATGGCGGGGAGGGAATTCCGAATTAAAGATAGTGTACCTCTTTAGTCTTGCAGAGGCCCCCCCTAATGCTCCATGACACTATTTTCAGCATAGTTCTGATAAATGGCCAATAGAGGGGAAGAAAAAAAAAAAAAAAAAAAAAGATCTGCTCTGTCTCCCCCTGCCCACCGACACCCTCCCCCAAGTTCGCTAATGCACCGCCTACCAGTGCACCAGAAAACGAATCTATGATCTCCTACTATCCCCCCCCCCCCTGCAACAAAGGTAGATAAATTAGGACACCACTAGGGGACCCAGTTTACCAATAATAATTGTGAGAAACACAAAAAAGAAAAAAAAAAGTTTAAAGTTCGACCATTGCTGCCGGCCGCCCCACTAAGCTACGGATTTATATTTAGAAACCTTTAGAGAGTCAAGCCAGTGATCTGCCTCCATTGCTGATTGAAAGAAAAAAATCATAGTTCCTTCGTGGGAGATTTTTAATTTTGCTAGATATATAAGAGAATACTGAAGACTGCCCTTGAACAATCGCCTTTTGGCCTCAAGAAAACTCACCCTGAGCTTATTTATTGCCATAGAGAAATCAGGATAGATAGAAATCCGGGCCTCAGTAAAAATTACATCTCCCTTTTTCCTCTTTTCCTGCATAATCGCATCCCGATCCAGATAACATCCCGATCCAGCTGATCTAGATTTGAACGGGAGCCGGTGGGCTCCTTCTACACAAATATTTTTAGAAAGGGAGTCTGGTCCTATTGGTTCCAGAATCCATTCCTGCATAAATTTTTCACAGTCTTTGTTTTCCACCCCTTTGGGGAAGGCCACAAACTTTAGATTGTATCTCCAAGCTCTAATCTCCATATAGGTAAGCTTATTTTGTTGGAGGTTGACACCTTGTTTAAGTTCCGTAACCTCAGTTGATAGTATGGTCATAGAGTCCTCCAGGAGGGAAATTCTTCCCTCAGCCTCATTGATTCTATTGTGAATTACCGACACAAGACTTTATTGACGAAATATTGAGTTTTATCCCATTCAAATGAGCCTGCAAGCCGGCAAATTTACCAGTCCGTTCCTTTAACTGTATTTAGTATCTCCTGTGGTAGCTTAGCTTATGTCCTGACTAGGGGGGGGGGGGGGGGTGTTAACTGATTCCAGGTGGTATAAATTAGCCCTCAGGCCTCTGTAGAGCTTGCTCTGTTTTGGCTGGCTATACAAGTGGCTTGTATATCAAGTGGAGTTACAAAACCGGATTGACTTGCTGTGTTCTTGTGTGGCATACGGTGTGTGATATATGAGTTGAGTGCTTGCTAAAAGAAGTTTGCAAAACTGAAAATTTAAAACCCTTTTTTCCTTCTTAGCTTCGGCCCTGCTGTGCAGCTGACTAGGGGAGGGGTTAACTGCTCCCAGGTGGTATAAATTAGCCCTCAGGCCTCTGTAGAGCTTGCTCTGTTTTGGCTGGCTATACAAGTGGTTTGTATATCAAGCGGAGTTACAAAACAGAAGTTAAAAAGATGTGTTAAAAGCCCCTGTAAGTACGCTTTTCTTTTACTTTAACCACTGTTCACAGTTTTTTTGTAACTGGGATAATGGATAGCAAGATTGGAGGTTTTCTTCAGTGCACAGTTTGCCATATGTATGCACGACTGGAGCCGGAGTTCCAGGGTGAATATCTCTGTGGCAGATGTGAGCATGTTGTTCACCTGGAAGCTCGCATTAGAGATCTGGAGGAGCAAAATGCAACACTGAGGGTGATAGACAATCTTGAGCGGAGCAATCTGCGGACTGAGCAAGCAGTTAGTGGGGTAGAACTGGAGGGTGAAGACATGGGTCAGCAGGATCAGGCAAGTAGCTGGGTTAATATAGCTAGGGGCAGTAGAAAGGGGTCCAAGAAAAGGAAGGCCAATCCTGATTCTGATATTCCAAGCAAAATTGCCAAGTTGGGTGAGGATGCGAGGGTGTCGGTCTCAGAAATGGCAGTCCTAGTGGATACTGATCTCCCTAACAGCCCAACTAATAGTCAGCAGGATGGCAATGCAGGTAAGGCAAAACAATTGGTACTTGTAGGGGTTTCCATAATCAGGAAAATAGACACAATAATTTGTTAAAGACCGCCTCAACCGAATGGTTTTCTGTCTACCTGGTGCCAGGGATCGGCATTTGGTGGAACGGGTGGATAAATTACTGGGGGGGGGGCTGGTGATGATCCAGCTGTCATGGTCCATGTGGGTACCAATGACCGAATAAATGGTAGATGGAGGAGCCTTAAAGGAACAGTGTCATGGCAAATAATTTTTTTATATGTTAAAGATGTTAGTGCTGTAATAAAAACGTTTATATTCATTTGTGTGTTTGTGTTTTACTGTTTCTTATTTTTACACTTTTTCTTCCCTATGGGGGCTGCCATTTTTTGTTCCATTTCTGTGTGTGTCGATTAACGACACACACAGACATGGAGTACGGCAGCCACAGTCCCATAGGGACTGTGAACGGCTCCCGTCCCATTCACGTCCGTGTACGGCGTCTGTGTGGGAACTGCGCATGCGCCGCTCCCACACAGTCCTATTCGAAATTGGCGCCATCCGGCGCCATTTTCCTGTGGACCGGAAGTCGCGGCCGGACTGTAATATTACTACTTCCGGTCGCGGCTTCCGGACTTGTGCACATGGAACATCGGCAGCAAAGGGAGCGGACGGGCCGGAGGGAGCCGCGGCGGCAGGAGCAGGTAAGCGATTTCAATGTATGTTAGTGTTTGTGTGTGTTTACTACTGTATGTAAACCTACTACACTGTGGGTTACCTCAAAAAATGGCGACACACAGTGTAGGAGGTTAAACCTTTCAAACCCCTCGTTTATCCCGGCACTAGCCAGGATAAAGGAGGGGGGGATGCTGAGAGCTCACTAGAGCGAGAGCTTTTAACCCAATGTTGCAATGCTGCAATTTTGGGAACTAGCTCCATCTAGTGACCAAAAATGGGTAGTATTATAAATTTGAAAAAATTTATAATATTTCCTGACTCGCGAAAAAAATAAAAAAAATTTGAACAATGTTTAATCACCCACACACTAAATGTTTAAATTTTAAAAAAAAAACATGTTTTTCGGGCGACACCATGCCTTTAAGAATAATTTTAAAGAACTAGGCTACAAGCTGAAGGGAAGGACCTCCAAGGTTGTATTGTCAGGAATACTGCCTGTGCCATGTGCATCACAGGAAAGACAGCGGGAGCTCAGGGAGTTAAATGCATGGCTTAAGTCTTGGTGTAGTGTAGAAGGCTTTGGGTTCCTAGAGCACTGGGCTGACTTTTCATTGGGGTACAAACTGTATTCTGCAGATGATTTGCACCTAAATGGAAGGGGGTCTGCTGTGCTGGGGGAGAGAATTCTAGCTGGGGTGGCGGAGTATTTAAACTAGGGCTGAGGAGGGAGGTCAATGTAGAAAATAAAAGGGATAGTTAGCGTAGAGAAGGGTCAGACTAAATTGCTGTAGGGAGAAACAGACTGTGGGGAGAGGACTAGACAACAGGATAGGGAGATCCTTTTGTTACAAAACCGCAATGAAAATAAAATGCCCAAATAAATCACATTTCTGAGAATGAAAGTGAAAAGCTGAAAGGCAGAGAGGCAAAAACTGAAAAATGTAGCTGGCCATGAAGGTCTTTTCAAGCCCGGTCATTAAGGGGTTAAATTATAAAGAGCTTAATAAAATCTGTAAACAAGGTAATAAGATCATCAAAAATACAAAATGAAAGGCAGGTGGCCAAGGATAGTAAAACAAAATCCCCCAAAAATTCTTCAAGTATATAAATGCAAAAAAGCCAAGGTCTGAACATGTAGGACCCCCTTAGCTCTGTATATACAACAGAAGAAAGAGCAGCTGATCTAGCCGAAGCGGTTAATATATCAGTTGATATACTGAATTGGATGAATGTAGATCTGGTCCAAGCTAAAATTAAATAAAATGCACATAAGGCCCCAGGACCAGATGGGTTACAGCCTAGAGTTCTTAAAGAGCTTAGTTCAGTTATTTCGGTCCTTCTCTTCATAATATTTAGAAATTCTCTAGTGCCTGGTATAGTGCCAAGGGACTGCCGCAGGGAAAATGTGGTGCCTATTTTCAAAAGGGCTCTAGGTCTTCCACGGGTAATTCTAGACCAGTAAGCTTAACATCCTCCGTCGGGAAAAATGTTTGAGGAACTATATACAGGATTATGTGACAAAAAAATTATATTACAAGTGACAGCCAGCATGGTTTTACTAAGGACAGAAGTTGTCAAACTAACCTGATTTGTTTTTATGAAGAGGTGAGCAGAAGCCTAGACAGAGGGGCCGCTGTGGATATAGCATTTTTGGACTTTGCAAAGGCATTTGACAGTCCCTCAGACGTCTAATGTGTAAATTAAGGACTATAGGTTTAGACAGTATAGTTTGTAATTGGATTAAGAATTGGCTCAAGGACCGTATCCAGAGAGATGTGGTCAATGATTCCTACTCTGAATGGTCTCCGGTTATAAGTGGTGTACCCCAGGGCTCTGTGCTGGAACCACTATTATTCAACTTATTTGCACTAAAGGACCATTTGCAAGGACTAACATGGGAATACTAACAACACTCAGGCAATGAGCAAAGGGTCAGGGCCCTTCTTATAGTCCTGGTTGATCATGGGCTAATTGATGAGGATTCCCATGTGTGAACGCTGGTCCTTTAAGGCCAGGCGCGCACACCCTACGGGACACAGCGGACGGGAACGGAAGTGAGCACTGGAGTGTCCTGGAGAGGAGATGCGGGCCAGCGCTCGCAGAACCATGGCTGCAGCCATCAGGGGGTGAGTAATCCCGATGGTCCGCGGCCACGTACGCTACATGGGCCATGAATACGTGCCCTTATTTGTGGCCTATTGTGATTTCCTTAACTTTTCATTGAAAAAGTAACGCTAGTTCAAGAACACTTTTGGATTTAGTGTCAGGATGCAATCTTTTGGCAAGGATCAACTCATGATTTTTAATACTATTTAGGAAAGGATCATGAAGATTTTGCTGCAGATTTCACGTATTTCAATGCAAGGAGTTAAATCTGCAGATTTTTCATGTGAAATCCAGAACAGAGTTGGTAATAATGGCGTACCTTCCGTAGAGGCGGACCATGCAATGGTTATGGGGCCCGGAATTTAATAGCTTCTCCTGCTTCACAAGATTTAGTATATTCATAGTGCTTTCCTGTAGCCGCTTACTGTATTGAGATTTCAATGGATCACATGTAGTTCAACAGCAGCTGGGTTAATCCATATGAAGCGAGCTCCCCCTAGTGGTGGCTGCAGGGAGCAAGAGTTTTATCTTTTAACATTATGCTTTTGTGAAGGAATTTGGAACTCCGTGTGAGAAAAATGGAGATCCAGCCCTTGTCCATATGTAACAAAATGATAAAAAGTAGTATGTTTTATCGGAGCGCTCAGGGCTGTGGGGGTTGGTAGTGCCCATTATGAGTTTTGTTATGGAGCCCGATGATTTTCATGTACACCCCTGATGGGTCTGATTTGAATTTCCACAGCATGTCTTTAAAACTGCACAGATTGTTTTAGGCAACATGTTAATGGGGTTTCATAGAACCCTATTCACTTACATTGTACAGTACTGTATTTGCCTTGTGTGAATGTGGCCTAATATTTCCCTAACCTTTTATAGAAAAGTTGATTTAAAGGCTTAGTCAATCCAGGAAATAGAAGACACATGCACTGGAAAATGTTCCTGCCAATAGGTAGATAAATACAACTTAAAGAGGCTCTGTCACATTATAAGTGGCCTATATTGTACATGATGTGATCGGCGCTGTAATGTAGATTATAGCAGTTTTTTATTTAGAAAACGATAATTTTTGACAGAGTTATGACCTATATTAGCTTTACGCTAATAAGTTTCTCAATGGATAACTGGGCGTGTTTCACGTTTTGGCCAAGTGGGCGTTGTACAGAGGAGTGTATGACGCTAACCAATCAGCGTCATACACTTCTCCCTATTCATTTACACAGCACATAGCGATATAGCTATATCGCTATGTGCAGCCACATAAACACGCTAACGTTACTGCAGTGTACGGACAATGAATATACATTACCTCCAGCCAGGACGTGAGGTCTATTCAGAATCCTGTCACTTCTGTAGCGTCTGTGATATTTACAGCTAGGCAAGCATAATCTCGCGAGTTTACGATGTAACCTGTCATTTCAAACAAGATTACGCTTGCCTTTCTGTAAATCTCACAGAGACGCTACAGAAGTGACAGGATTCTGAATAGACATCACGTCCTAGCTGGAGGTAATGTATACTCATTGTCAGGACACTGCAGTAACTTCATAGTGTGTTTATGTGGCTGCACATAGCGATATAGTTATATCGCTACGTGCTGTGTAAATGAATGGGGAGAAGTGTAGGACGCTGATTGGTCAGCGTCATACACTCTTCTGTACAACGCCCACTTGGCCAAAAAGTAAAAAACACGCCCAGTTGTTCATTAAGAACCTCATTAGCATAAAGCTAATATAGGTCATAACTTCATCAAAACGGTTTGTTTTTCTAAATAAATAAAACACTGTTGTAATCTACATTACAGCGCCGATCACATCATGTACAATATAGGCCACTTATAAATGTGGTGACAGAGCCTCTTTAACCCCTAGGCGCACCAGGACGCAACTGGACGTCCCTGCGGCCAGTGTCTTAAGGCACAGGGATGTACAGTTACTAAGTGGTTCCCGATGCACACTGTCGGCGAGGCCAGCTGTCCCTGACAGCTGACACTCCACTGTATGCCGATCAGCGGTTTATTTCCGCTGATTCCGGCAATTAACCCCTTGATTGCGGTGATCGATTGCAATCACCGCATTCAGGGGTTTCTAGCTCATCAGCAGATCTCCCGATGAAATCGTGAGGTTTGCAGATGGCTAGCATGGCGATCGGAGGCCAAGTAATGGCCTCCGTGTCTGCCATGTACGGAAGCCTATCAGGATCAGCCTACTGATAGACTTCCTGTCAGTGACAGGACGTCACTGCCGTTCGCGGCGACAGAGTCGGCGACAGTGTCCATCGAGAACTGGGAGGTCAGCTGTTCTTGACAGCTGACACTCCACTAGTTGCCGATCAGCGGCTCATTGCCGCTGATTTCGGCAATAAACCCATTACATGCGGGGCTCGATTGCGATCTCCGCATGTAGGGGGTTTGTAGCACATCAGCAGCCCCCATGCAATTGTGGGGGCTGCTGATGCTTGTGATGGCACCCGGGGGCCAAACAACAGCCCCCGAGTCTGCCATGTATGCAAGCCTATGAGGATCAGCCTCTGGCTGGTCCTCGTAGACTGTCAGAGTGACTGTGACGTCACACTGACAGTTGGAATACGTTACACTACCTAGGTAGTGTAATGTATTCTAGCAGCGATCAGAGCTGCAGGTAAAAAAAATTAATTGTAAAAAGTAAAGAAAAAAGAAAAAAGAAAAAAGTTAAAAATGTTTTACAAAAGCGTAAAAGTAAAATAATTTTTTTTCCTATAATAAGTCTTATTATAGGGAAAATAATGAAACCGTTAAAAAACTGTACACATATTTGGTATCACCGCATTCGTAACGACCCAATCTATAAAACTATAATCTTATTTTTACCGCACGGTGAACGCCACAAAAAAACCAAAACTATGTCAGAATCACTATTTTTTGGTCACCACCCCTCCCAAAATATAGAATAAAAAGTTATCAAAAAGTCGCATGCACCCGAAAATAGAATCAATAAAAACTACAACCTGTCCCGCAAAAAACAAGCCCTTACACCGCCTTTTTGACTGAAAAATAAAAGTTACGGCTCTCAGAATATGGTGACACAGAAAATAAATTATTTTATAAAGAAGTGATTTTATTGTGCAAACGCTGCAAAACAAACTATATACATATGGTATCGCCGTAATCGTACCGACCCGCAGAATAAAGTAAAATTGTCATTTATAGTGCATTATGAACGCCGTAAAAAATAAGGAATTTAAAAACGCCAAAATCACTGGTTTTGGCCACCGAAGCATTAAATAAAATGTATTGAAAAGTGATCAAAAATTTGCATCTACCAAAAAATTGTACCAAAAAAACTACAGCTCGTCCTGCCAAACATAAGCCCTCACACCGCTCAATTCATGGAAAAATAAAAAAGTTATGGCGTTTGGAAGGCGGGGAGTGAAAAACTAAAATGGAAAAGCAAAAAAGGATCAGTCCTGCAAAGGTTAATTAATTTCTATTATAAAAAAATTATTATTACCACATGTGGGGTATTGTCGTACTCGGGAGAGATTGCGTTACAAATTTAGGGTGACTTTTTCTCCTTTATCCCTTGTGAAAATGAAAAAAAAATCAACATTTTAGTGGACAATAATGTGTATATTCATTTTCACGGCCTAATTCTACTAAATTCTGCAAAAGACCTGTGTGGTATAAATGCTCACTATACCCCTAGAAAAATTCCTTGAGGGGTCTAGTTTCCAAAATAGGGTCACTTTTGGGGTGTTTCCACTATTTTGTTCCCTCCAGGGGGTTGCAATCGCGACATGGCACTAAAAACCAATCCAGCAAAAAATCTGTGCTCCAAAATCCAAATGGCGCTCCCTCCCTTCTGAGCACTGCCGTGGGTCCAAACAGCAGTTTATTACCACATATGGGGTATTTCCGTAATCGGGAGAAGATGCTTTACAAATTTTGGTGAATTTTCTTCTTTATTCCTTGTAAATATTAAAAATGTCTATGTTATTTCAGAAAAAAAAGTAGATTTTCATTTTCACAGACTAACTCCAATAAATATAGCAAAATACCTGTGGGGTCAAAGTGCTAACTATACCCCTAGATAAATTCCTTGAGGGGTCTAGTTTCCAAAATGGGGTCACTTTTGGGGAGTTTCCACTGTTTTGGCACCACAAGACCTCTTCAAACTCGACATGGTGCCTAAAATCTAATCTAAAAATAAGCATGCCCCAAAATCCACTAGGTGTTCCTTTGCTTCTGAGGCCGATGTTTCGGTCCATTACCGCACTAGGGCCACATGTGGGATATTTCTTAAAACTGCAGGACCTGGGCAATAAATATGGAGTTGTATTTCTCTGGTAAAACCTTCTGTGTTATACAATTTTCTTTATTACAAATGAATTTCGGCAAAAAAATGAGAAATTTGTAAATTTGCTTTATTTCCTGTGAAACGCCTAAAGGGTTAAAATACTTTCTGAATGCTCTTTTAAATACTTTGAGGGGTGCAATTTTTAAAATGGGGTGATTTATTGGGCTATTATAATATATAAGGCCCTCAAAACCAGTTCAGAACTGAACTGGCCCCTGTAAAAATAGCCTTTTTAAATTTTCTTGAAAATGTGAGAAATTGCTGCTAAAGTTCTAAGCCTTGTAAACGTCCATGAAAAATAAAAGGATGTTCAAAAAATGATGCAAATATAAAGTAGGCATATGGGAAATGGTAACTAGTGACTATTTTGTGTGGTATTACTATCGATTTTACAAGCAGATACATTTAAATTTAGAAAAATGCACATTTTTGCTAATTTTCTCTAAATTTTGGTGTTTTTCACAAATAAATATTGAATTTATCAACCAAATTATCAAAATATGTCACGAGAAAACAAACTCAGAATCGCTTGGATAGGTAAAAGCATTCCGGAGTTATTACCACATAAAGTGACACGTCAGATTTGAAAAAAATCGGCTGTGCCACAAGGCCAAAACAGGCTGTGTCCTAAAGGGGTTAACTGGTTGCCGACACAGGACGAGAATGCTCGTCCTGATCGGCGAGTACTTGGCGCATTAGGACGAGCATTCTCGTCCTGTGTGACAGCAGTCTGTGAGCGCTATCGAGAGCGGGAAACGTCTGTAATACACAGCCATGGCCCCACTCTGACAGCGGAAAGGAGAGCAACATCTTCTCTCCGCCGTTAACCCTTTGAATGCCGCGATGAAAGCTGATCGCGGCATTCAAGGAGAGGGGACTGCACGTTGATCACGTCACAGAAGATAACTATGAAAGCCCATAACTCGTATGGCCAGACAGCACAGGGTCCATTGAAGGACCCCAGGGCTGTCTGAACATATTTCCTGTTAGGGCACACCTCAGTATTCCCTAACAACTGCCTGTGTACAATCAGTACACAGGCTAAAGTACTGGCATATAGATTTATACCAGTACATTACAGTTACAAAATCAGAATGATAAATCCCTTCATGGGATTAAAAAAAAAAAAAAAAAAGTTAAATGAATGTAAAAAAAAAAAAAAAACGAACAATAAATAAAGTAAAAAAAAAAAAATACACAAACATTTTTTTTATAATAAATAAACTCTATAAAATATAAGTCCCAAAACATGAAATAGACATATTTGGTATCGCCTCAACCGTAAGAACCTAAACAAATGTAGAACATTATTTAGGATTATCGGTGTATGGTGCAAAAAAAAATATTAAAACTGCTGCGGAACTGCTTTTTTTTCCTCCATTTTCACCAAAATAAAAATGTATAGAAATTAAACTATAATGTATTTGTACCAAAAAATGGTACCTACATAAAGTACAACTCGTCCCGCAAAAAACAAAGTCTCATACAACTACGTCGGGCAAAAAATAAAAAAAGAGTTATGAGCGTTGGGATGAAAAGAGGGAAATCTAAAAAAATAGTTCTGTCCTCAAGGCCAAAATTGGCCGTGTCCTTAAGGGATTAAAGAGGAGAAATGAAGGATGAAATATCTCTATATGAGCACTGAAATTTGCAATTTTCAGGTCACGACTGTTTAAAAAGGAACACTGCAGTCTAAACTTCGCTATTACATCAGGTTTTCGTGTGTTCCCTAATTAACCCCTTCCCGACATTTGCCGTATGGGTACGCCATGGAAAGCATTGACTTCCCGCATTGACGTACCCATACGCCAAATGTTTGGCACCGGCTCAGAAGCTGAGCCGATGCCATCATCGTCTGATCCCAGCTGTATCTTACAGCTGACATCCGACTAACGGCGGGGACCGAAATTAGCTTCGATCCCTGCCATTAACCCCTTAAGTGCAGCGCTCAAACGCGAGTGCTGCACTTCAGGTGTTTGCAGCTCATCTGAACCCCAGCAAGCAATGAAATTGCCGGGGTTCCGGTGGCTGCAATGGCAACCGGAGGCCTAATACTGGCCTCCCGGTCTGCCTAGCACGGAAACCGGTCAAGATCCGCCCGGCGGCTGAGCCTGATCGGCTTCCGTAGCCGCCGGCAAGATGGCGCCGGGTCAGGAGCTGATCCGGCGTCATCAGCGGTGGAAGTCAGCTGTACTGTACAGCTGACATCCACCTGTAACGGCAGGAACCGGAGCTAGCTCCGATCCCTGCCATTAACCCCTTCGATGCAGCAATCGAAAGCGATTGCTGCATCATAGTGGTTACTAGCAGATCGCCAGCCCTGACATGCAATCGGGACTGGAAACTGCTGCTATGGCAACAGGAGACACAATGGTCTCCTGCTCTGCCATTACGGAAGCCGATTAGGCCCTGCCGGGAGGCGAAGCCTAATCGGCTTGCGGTCAGTGAATAACTGACAGATCTAATACATTGCACAACGTAGGTAGGTCAATGTATTAGAAAAAAATAAATCTGACAGCTGGACCTTCAAGTCCCCTAGTGAAAAAAATAAAAGTTTGAAACCAATAAAAGTTGCAAGTAATAAAATAAGAGTAAAAGGGGGATTGTGTTTTATCAAGTCCTTTTATTATTGAAAAAAAATAAAACCATATGTATTTGGTATCGCCGCTCCCGTAACGACCGGAGGTATCAAAATACAATATTATTTATTGCACGCGGTGAAAACGTAAAAAACTATACCAGAGTTTGTTTTTTTGTCCCTTTGACCTATAAATATTGGAATAATAATGTGCAGAAAGGATCGCTTCACAGCGTAACACACATCTATGGATCATTTTATTGTTTTTTTACCCCATTATTATACCACCTGACTATGCCCCTGATGTACTCTGCCCAGCTTACATGTACCCCCACATTATAAACGGAAACACCAGCAATACTCAAACAAATCTACTACCAAGCAATATCCGCTCTCCAAAAGTCAAATGGCGCTCCCTCCGCTCTGAACCCTACAGCGTGCCCAAACAGCAGTTTCCTTCCACATATATGGCATCGCCATACCCAGGAGAAACCTTTTAACAATTTTTGGGGTGTGTCTCCAGTGTCATAAGCTGGGCATGACATATTTGCCACTGAAATGGCATATCTAGGGAAAAATATACATTTGCACCATCCGCAGCGCATTCATTTATGGAAAAGACCTGTGGGGTGAAATGCTCACTACACCCCTTAATAAATGCATTGAGGGGTGCAGTTTCCAAATGGGGTCACTTCTCAGGGGTTTCTTTTTATTATTTCACATCAGAGCCTCTGCAATTGTGAACCAATACTTTGTAAATCGCCAAATTAGGCCTCAATTTCACATGGTACTCTCTCACTCCTGAGCCTGGTCAAATGTCCAGGCAAAAGATTAGGGTCACATGTAGGGTGTTTCTAAAACCGGGAAACACCTCATAATAATTAGAGGGCTGTCTTGTTCTGGTGGCACAAGCCGGGCACCACATATTGGCATATCTATGGAAAAAAATCCCATTTTCACTCTGCAACATGGAGTGCACACTAATTTCTACAAAACACCTGCGGGGTTAACATGCTCACTACACCACTAGGTAAATGCATTGAGGGGTGTAGTTTCCAAAATGGGGTCACTTATGGGGGGTTTCCACTATTTTGGTCCCACAGGCGCCCAGAAACCAAATCCAGCAAAATCTGCACTTCAAATGGCGCTACTTCCCTTCTGAGCCCTGCCGTGTGCCCAAATAGCAGTTTCTGACCACATATGGGTAAAAGGATTGTTTTTATTTTCACTGCCCAATTCTAATAAATTCTATGAAACATCAATGGGGTCTAAATGCTTACTACACCCCTAGACGAATTCCTCAAGGGTTGTAGTTTCCTAAATGGAATAACTTTTTGGGAATTTTCATTCTTTTGTCCGTTCAGGGGCATTGCAAATGTAACATGGCCTCCGCAAACCATTCCTGCTAAATGTGATCTCCAAAAGCCAAATAGCGCGCTTTCACTTCTAAGGCCTCATTCACACGACAGGGTCCGATTTTCCCGGCCGGTTTGCATCCGTTCCGATTCCGTTCCGGGCTGAGTTGCCGTTTTTACCGGCCGATTTGGACCCGATTTGCATCCGTTTTTTTCCCTGTCCGTTTTAAAATCGGATGAATTTCATTTAAATTTGTTGCCACACACAGCCCCCCTGGTAGGTAACGCCACCCAGCCCCCTGTAGGTGATGCATGCCACACAGCCCCCTGTAGGTGATGCATGCCACACAGCCCCCTGTAGGTGATGCATGCCACACAGCCCCCTGTAGGTGATGCATGCCACACAGCCCCCTGTAGGTGATGCATGCCACACAGCCCCCTGTAGGTGATGCATGCCACACAGCCCCCTGTAGGTGATGCATGCCACACAGCCCCCTGTAGGTGATGCATGCCACACAGCCCCCTGTAGGTGATGCATGCCACACAGCCCCCTGTAGGTGATGCATGCCACACAGCCCCCTGTAGGTGATGCCACACAGCCCCCTGTAGGTGATGCCACACAGCCCCCCCTTCCCGGAGAAGTCACTGACTTCAATGTCCATACATGGACAGTGTAGTCACCGACTTCTCCTAAAGAGGAATTCCCTGTCACAGGTCGGGAATTCCGCTTCAGAAGTGAGTGACGTCACTGTGTCCATATATGGACAGTGTAGTCACTCACTTCTCCTGTAGCGGAATCCCCAATCCCCGGCCAGGGATTGGGGATTCCGACTCCTACAGCGAGCAATAAAAGACCCTCCTCCTCCTCACATGCACTCTGCACTGTGAGGAGGAGGAGAGAGTACGCGAGCGACGGTAGACCCGGCCATCACTCGGGACACATTCCGGTGATGGCCGTGTATTACCCGGCCCCATAGACTTCTATGGGAGCCGGGCGGCCGGCCGAAAATAGAGCATGTCCTATTTTTTGACGGCCGATCTTCCCGGACGTCAAAAAAAAAAAATCGGTGTGAATAGCCCCATTAGGCGTCTATTATTCCTAATACAGCCGGGTGCCGGCCGATTTATGAATAGCCTGCACCCGGCCGGGAAACCCTGTCGTGTGAATCCCGCCTAAGGGACGCCTGAAAATAGGTTGTGTGAACCCAGCCTAAGCCCCACCGTGTGTCCAAACAGCAGTTTATGATCACATGTGGGGTATTGTTTTACTCAGGAGAAATTGCTTTACAAATTTTGTGGTGCTTTTTCTCCTTCAGTCCTTGTGGAAATGAGAAAAAAAATTAGCTAAACCTACATTTTCCTTGAAAAAAATGTAGTAGATTTTTATTTTCAGGGCCTATTTCCAATAACTTCTGCAAATAACCTGTGGGGGTCAAAACACTCACTATACCCCTAGATAATTTCCTCAATGGGTGTAGTTTCCAAAATGGGGTCACTTGTGTGGGGTTTTCATTGTTTTGTCCCCTCAGGGGCTTTGTAAATGTGACATGGCCTCCGCAAACCATTCCTGCTAAATATGATCTCCAAAAGCCAAATGGTGCTCCATCCCTTCTAAGCCCTGCTGTGTGTCCAAACAGCCGTTTATTACCACATGTGGGGTACTGTTTTACTCGGGAGAAATTGCTTAACAAATTTGGTGGTGCTTTTACTCCTTTAGTCCTTGTGAAAATGAGAAAAAAAAAATGCTAAACCTACATTTTCTTTGAAAAAAATGTTGATATTAATTTTCACGGCCTACTTCCAATAATTTCTTTAAAAAACCTGTGCGGTCAAAATACTCACTACACCTCTAGATGTGTTCCTTGAGCTGTGTAGTTTCCCAAATGGGGTCACTTTTGGGGGATTTCCACTGTTTTGGCACCGCAAGAGCCCTTCAAACCTGACATGGTGCCTAAAATATATCGTAATAAAAATAAGGCCCCAAAATCCACTAGGTGCTCCTTTGCTTCTGAGGCCGGTGCTTCAGTCCAGTAACACGCTAGGGCCACATCTGGGATATTTTCTAAAACTAAAGAACCTCGGCAATAAATATTGAGTTGCATTTCTCTGGTAAAACTTTGTGTTATAAAGAAAATTGGATTAAAAATTTTCACCTCTACTTTGCTTTAATTCCTGTGAAAAGTCTAAAGGGTTAAGAAATTTTCTAAATGCTGTTTAGAATACTTTGAGGGGTGAAGTTTTTAAAATGGGGTGACTTTTTGGGGGTTTCTAATATATAAGGACCTTAAAGCCACTTCACATCTGAACTGGCCCCTGTAAAAATAGCCTTTTGAAATTTTCTTGAAAATGTCAGAAATTGATGTTAAAAGTTCAAAGCCTTGTAACGTCCTAGAAAAATAAAAGGATGTTCAAAAAACGATGCCAATCTAATGTAGACATATGGGGGATGTTAATTAGCAAAAAGTTTGTGTTTTATAACTGCCTGTCTTACAAGTAGATACATTTAAGTTGAGAAAAATACAAATTTTTGCAATTTTTCGCTAAATTTTGGTGTTTTTCACAATTAAATACTGAACATATTGAGCAAATTTTGCCAGTAACATAAAGTCCAATGTGTCACGAGAAAACAATCTCAGAATCGCTTGGATAGGTAAAAGCATTCCGGAGTTATTACCACAAAGTGAAACATGTCAGATTTGAAAAATGAGGCTCTGTCAGGAAGGTCAAAAGTGGCTAAAGAGGGAAGGGGTTAACATTGCAAAAGCTTTATGCTCCATGTATTTGCTGTTGCAGTTTAGCTTTGACACTGTAGTAACAAGTGGCTGAAACCTTCCCTGCTCTGATTTGTCATGGGGATATCAGCCGTACGTTAACTATTCCCTACACAGGTGGCAGTTGGCAAGTACACACAGTAATGATAACTAGTTTTCTCCCAGGGAAAAGATTAAAATAATAAAAAGCAGCAGAAGCAAAGTTCATGTGAGCGAACTAAAATAAAATTAGGCATCCATGCACACCTATTCTAAAATATTTAAAAAGGGAGTTATGTTAAGAAACCCCATTTTCACATACCCTTTAAGGCCCCATGCACACGTCCGTAGTTTTTATCCGCAATTACGGATCTGTAATTGCGGATAAAATACTGACATTTCTATTGGCCACGGACACCTTCTTGTGTATATACGGTGTTAGTCTGGGCCGTTGAAACTAGCTGCAAAAAATAGGACATGTCCTATTTTGCCCATTTACGGATCGTGCCCCTATACTTATTACTGAGCACAGTCCTCAAATGCAGATGACACTCTGCGGCTCGCCCGTGCAGTGTTTACTGACCGTAAAAACAGTACAGATGTGTGCATGGGGCCTTCAGGAATTCTGAGTCATTAAAAGGGACAGGTACTCCAAAAGGTTACGGCCCTGTACACACGGTGTGCATTTGACACGTATTTTGGCACATTTAATGCGGCAAAATACACGTTAAAAACGTTACTGCATTCGTGCTTTCTTTACACAAAGGGCAATTAAATTACGTGTCCGTTAAAAAAAACAGCGTAAATTCTTAGCGCGTAAAGTGCTTCAAAAACACAGCAAATTTTCCAACAAAGTCAATGGGTCTCTTATTGGAGAGACGCCATTAAAAAAAAACGCAACAAAAAGCACACCGAAAACGCGTCAAAAACTTTTTGTTTTTTTTTTTAAAAAAAGCACTTCTCAAAAACGCTAGCACAGTTGACATTTACCCATCGCTTTTTGCAACCTCACAGATATGCCGTGTATACGCCTAATGGACGAGAGGTCTGAATGGTAACGGTCAGCTCAGAATAACCTAATTCTTATTTGAAAATTGGTTTTCTTAACTGGACAACCCTTTTAATAATTTCCCTTCACCCTCATGCTAAATATTACTTTATTCTTTCGAATAAACTTAACCCCTTATGGACACAGCCAATCTTTGTTTTTTCATTTTGTTTTTTTTCCTCCCCACCTCCCAAAAGCCATAACTTGATTTTTCCATCGTCATAGCTGTATGAGGGCTTTCTTTTTTTGGGCGGGACAAGTTTTAGTTTTTCATGTCACCATTTATACCGCATAATGTACTTGGAAACGGAAAAAAGTAGGAATTAGACCTACTGGTAATTTTATTTCCAGCAGTCCATCATGACCGCACCACAGGAGGTTGCCCTCTTAACCTCTATAGGGACAGGAAGATAGAGCGGTTAAAAGGCCGCTCCCTCCACCCACTTGCCAGTGTTTTTCAGTTACTACACCTGGATGGATGCAACCCTATTTTATTTTTGGGGATATTAACGGACATGTTACCTGCACAAATCAGAAATTGTAATAATGGGAGGGAATGTAAAGGTGCTGTCATGATAGACTCTTGGAGATACAATTACCGGTAGGTCTAATTCCTACTTTACAATACGTCCCTCATGACCGCACCACAGGAGCAATACCAAAATTATAATACTCAGGGCGGGACTACTGATTGGAGGACCTTACGTCCAAAACGAAGATCCGTATTAGACAGAACATCTAGCCTATAGTGTCTGCAAAAACTATGGTAGTTTCATCAAGTGGCAGCTCTGCAGATCTGGTCCATAGAGGCTTCTCTTCTTTCTGCCTAAGATGAAGACACTGCTCTTGTTGGGTGAACTTATGCCCGGGGAGCACTGAGTCCTTGGGAACTGTAGGCTTCCTGAATGGTTGAATGGTAATTTTTACTCATCTTGCTGGAGAGCTTTTTAAAGCTTTCATCCATTTTTCCAAATAAGACGAATACGTTTTTATCCGGTGTCCAGGGGTAGGTTTCGTCCAGGTAATGGAGTACCATACGTCCAACATCCAGTTAATTGTATCTACGTTCCTGCTGATCTTTTGCATCTGGATAAAAAAAGGTAGAATTATTTCCTGATCTCTATGAAAGGAAGTAGCCAGTTTAGGAATAAAAGAAGGGTCTAGCTTTAGGATGATTTTGTCCTCCTGGATTTCCAAGTAAGGTTCCTTGATTGAAAGAGATTGGATTTCCCCAATCCGTCTTGCTGATGTTATAACGACTAAAAACGCTGTTTTTAGTGTTAAAACTCTTATATTTAGAGAGTCGATGGGCTCAAAGGGAGGGTCACAAAGTCGTCAAGACTAAATTCAGGTCACAAAGTCGTCAAGACTAAATTCAGGTTCCAAGAAGACAGATTTATTTAGGGATAGTTTTAGTTTAGAAACGGCCTATGGAAATCTCTTGATCCATCCATGTTCAGCTAGGGGAGTGTCGAAAAAATTACTCAGCTGAAATTTGTACTTTTAAGGTACAAGGATCCCTTTTTGAAATCAGGTTTGTAAAAAAAAAAAAAAAAAAAAGAGGATTTTTGTGAGATTTGGTGAAAAAGAATCTGGTCCTGGATCACCATGCCAGGAACAGAATTTTTTCCACATTTTTCGGTAGATATTTGAAGGGACTTCTTTATGGCTCAATAGAATATTTTAGATTACCTCCTCTGAAAGACCATGGTTTGTCTGCCTTTCAGGGTCTATGCCGATAGTTTCAATTTCTCCACGCCTTGATAAAATAAGGGGCCCTGGAAGAGAAGGTACTTTTTTTTTTTCTACCGAGAGCATGATCAGGTCTTCCAATGCCAGATGTTTCAAGATTGGGAACAAGCTCCTCTTTAGCCAGTATAGTATAATTATGATCAGGTTTGTTAATTCTTTTTTAACCTTACTTAACCCCTTAATGACCGGCCTATTTTAAACCTTAATGACCAAGCCATTTTTTACGTTTTTCCATCGTCGCATTCCAAGAGCTATAATTTTCTTATTTTTGCGTCGACATAGCTGTAAGAGATCTTTTTTTTTGCGGAACAAGTTGTATTTTTTTTTTTTTTTTTTTTTTTTTTTTTTTAATATCAGCATTTTGAGGTTCATGTTTGATCAACTTTTAATTAACTTTATTTTTGGGGGGGGGGGGGGAATAGAAAAAAAACTCTGAAATTTCGCCACTTTTTCGCATCCTACATCTACGCCGTTTACCGTGTGGTATAAATAACACATTAACTTTATTCAGCAGGTTGTTACGATTACGATACCAAATGTGTATAGATTTTGTATGTTTTACTGCTTTTACACAGTAAAAAACGCTTTTTTTCAGATTTATTTTTGTGTCTCCATATTTGAAGAGCCATAACTTTTTTTTGTTCCGTCAATGCAGTTGTAGTAGGGCTTTTTTTTTTTTGCGGGAAGACTTGTAGTTTTTATTGGTACCAGTTTGGAGTAGATGCGACTTTTTGATCACTTATTATCAGATTTTTTTTAAAGTCAGGATTCACAGAAAACAGCAATTTTTCCATAGTTTATTTAATTTTTTACGCCGTTCACCGTGCAGGTTAAATAATGTAATAGATTTATAGTCTGGGTCGTTACGGACGCAGCGATACCAAATATGCGTAACTTTTTTTACTTTATTTGGTTTTTTTTAATAGTAAAGCAGTAAATAGTAAAGTTTAATAGTAAAGCAGTTTGTAAAACTAGGGGAAAAGTGGGTTTTCCATTGTTTATTTTTTTAACTTTAATATGCGATTCTCTGATTGCTATTAGAATACACTGCAATACTTTTGTATTGTAGTATATTACTGCCTGTCTGTTTATATCCTACAGGCATCTGCTAGGTCATGCCTCCGGCATGACCTAGCAGGCATTCGCTACAGGCAGACCCGGGGGCCTTTATTAGGCCCCCGGATGCCATCGGAGAGACAGACACTTGGCGATCTTATCGCCAGGTGTCAGTGGGATGAGAGGGAGCTCCATCCCTCTCTCCAAAACCACTCAGATGCGTTGCACACTATTGAGCACCGCATCTGAGGGGTTAAACGGGTGAGATCGATACTAATATCGATCTCACACGTTAGAGTAGGGACGCCCCCAGCTCTCAGCTGCCTCTGGCAGCTGAGAGCAAGGAGATTTGACAGTTCCCTGCTCGGTTTACTTATTCCGATGCAGCAACGTAAAAAGTCTATTGCATCTGAATAATGCCCGTTAGGAACCGACGTAAAAACACAATGGGCCAGTCACTAACGGGTTAATAGCACTGGGATTAGTGGCAATGGAGGGAACGCATAAGCTGGATTCAATGTCCCAATGTTGGGACAACGCATCTACTATCGGATTGTCCTTTAAATTTAGGGGGAAAAAATGCCTCTACTTGAGAATTTTGTTTTGTGGCAAATCGATCCACTTGAGAAGAACTACATTTTTGGGTTAAGGACTGAAACTTGTGTTCAGACTCCACTTCCCTGGATCTATTTCCTTTCATCTCAGAAAGTAGTCTGACATTTTCTGCGCCTTTTAAGCAGACTGCTGACATGGACAGAAAATTTTCTTCTGCCCAACCAAAAATTTCAGCGGAAAGGGCTTGAAGATGAGCATGTCTTGTCCCCCTTGACGGCGAAGAAAGGACACTGCTGTGGTGTTGTCGGACAATATTCTAATGTTTCCCTTTTATGAGTGGAAGAGCATCTCTGAAAGTTTCCCTGTAGTTTGAAGACATTTTCTTCATCTGAGGAGACCAGGTGCCTTGGAAGTGTCTGTCTTGAATTATAGACCCCCAACCTTGTTTGCTGGCATCTGTGGTGATTATCACATATGGAGAAAGTATCCATGGAACCCCTCTGTTTAGGTTGTTCAGAGAAAGCCACCAGAGGAGAGTGCGGTCTTCACTTACTCAGGAATCAATATTTTTGAATTTAGGAATCGTTTTCAATCCCACTGGGACAGAATTAGATTCTGTAAGTTTTGAGTGTGGAATTAGCGCCACGGGATGGATTGAATGCAGGATGTCATTAATCTGGAAATCCGCATCCCATCTCTTACAGAACAGCTGCTTTTTCCCCAAAATGTTCTCACCTCGTTTTGTAGGTGAAGTTGTTTTTCCCTTGGTAGGAAGGAATATTGAAGGAGGAGTCCAATAGTACTCCTAGAAAGATTTTTTGATTTTGGGGTAGTAGATTGAGTTTTTTGAAATTTATTAAATCAAACCCAAATCTTGTAATAGGGTAAGGATGCGGGTTCGATGGTTCCTTAGGAAGAATGGGGGTATCTGCCGCCAGAAGAAAGTAGTTTAGGTATGGGATGATAATCAAATTCTGATTTCTTAGATGCGCCATTATTTCTGCCATGATCTTTATAAACACCCTGGGGGCTGAGGAAATGCCAAAGGGGAGACAAAAACTGGTAATGAAGGATGAAAGGACCATCCTGAATTGTGAATCTGAGATATCTCTGATATAAAAGGGGGGACCGGGACGTAATTATAAGCATCTTTTAGGTCTATCGTACACATTGATGCACCTTGATTTATCAGCAGAGTAGTAGATAGGATGGACTCCATCTTAAACCTTCGATATTTCACCCATTTTTCAGGTGGATTATCATCCTGTAAGAGCCGTTCGGTTTCTGGACAAAGAAGTTTTTGAATAATGGCCCGATTGGGCTTCGTTGTGAGGCACGGGGAGATATCGCCTTCAGCCGTAGAAGTTTTTCAACATCCATGATGAGATATTGTTAAAGATTTTTTGATTGGTACGAGGTTACTTGAAATTTTTCTCGAGGTAGAGAGGAGAATTCTATTTTGTACCCCTCTATGTCCCCTCGGTATGAAAGTGTAGGAGTCCCCCCCCCCCCCCTACACTCCTGGCCTCATTGTTTAGTGGGTTGGAATGAATTGTTGGGGTTGAGAAGGAATCCTCGACCTCTTCCCCTTTAAGGGTAACTCCAGTAACCCAATTTTCGTTTACCTTTATAGCTCGGCTGTGGTCAAAATCTTCTAAACTGAGCAGTCTTTTGGGTTTTCCCTTTCTTCTTGTCTGTTGCGTTTTCCAACATGTTATCCAGGAGGGGTCCAAATATCAAGGATCCTGAGAAGGGGATGGAACAAAGCTTATTTTTTGATTGTGTCTCCTGTCCAGATCTTCAGCCACAACGCTCTTATAGCGGAGTTAGACAGGGCCCCATAACTGGCAGCAAACATGACTGATTTGGCTGATGCGTCTACCATAAAACCGGTCGGCATTTTGACTAGAAGCAGGGATTCCCGTATATCTTCTCTGGAAGTTTTCATCATCAAATGGTTTTCCAGTTGATTCAACCAGATAAACATTGATCTTGCGACTGATGTAGCAGAAACGTTAGTGGAGATTAAGGCAGGTTATGATTCCCAGGTTCTTTTTAGGAGTGTCTGCTTTGCGGTCTATAGGATCCTTTAACTGTGAGGAATCTTCAAAGGGGATTGCGGTCTTTTTAGCCACTCGGATATTCACTTTTGGGATTTCATCCCAGGGTTTTGCGTCTGAGTAAATAAAAAGGGTCTATTCTTGAATTCCCGTGAAATAGCCCCTTTTCTCAATTTTCCCACACCAAAAAAATAGTGAGGTTTTAATTTATAGAAAAACTTGATTTTTTCTCTTTCTGTAAGACCACCGAACATCTCGTCTTTGATGGAACGGGGCTGATCTTCCTGGATATCCGTGGCTTCCCTAAAAATCGCTCTAATCAGGATTTCTGACATCACTGAAGAGAAAAATATATATATTTTCTTGTGTAGATGAGGATGAAGGGATCGGTTCTTCTCCCTCTAATTCTCCTACTGATAAATAGAAGCATTCCTGCTCGGAGTCTGATCCTTTAGAAGGGTGGCACCACTTTTGATCCACTTCCAACCAAGGTCATTTTGCCTGGGATACCGATGGAGCCTTTTGAGGTAGTGCGAGGGAGGCTACTGAGTATTTTACTTCCTCTAGTATTATAGTCCTTAGTTCGGACATGATCCCGGAAAAATTGCTTCATATGCGTATCCTGCCGTTTTCTACCGCAGGTAGCACATTTAACCTTTTTTTAGGTCTGTGTCTCAAAGAAGGTTATTTTTTCTACAAGAAAAAGAAGAGGGGGGTGGTAGGTAAAATACCTGTAAGAGAGTACATGAGTAGAACCCCATATCTCCAAGTTAGGGACTCGCATGACCCTGGGACACGTCCAGAATATAGTCAGAACGACAAGCTTCCATATTGCACAGGGGTATAATTCAATATATACGGATAGTCTCCAATAAAGTTTTTTTGTAGATCGCTTATTAGTAATATCCTAATATTTATCAGAATGCTTAATTGTGATGGTCCCTTTAATAGCTGGAAAGTTTTGAAATTTCCCACCCACCACCCGAAGATGGCCAAGAACTGGAAGTAGCCTGACAGGGATGCTGCAAGTGGGTGGAAGGAGGGGCCTTTTAACCGCTCTATCTTGCTGCCCCTATAGAGGTCGAGAGGGCAACCTCCTGTAGTGTGGTCATGAGTGACATACTGGAAAAGTTGTTTGTGGGGTTAGATGGGCAAAAAAAACTACGATTATGATATTTTTAGGGGGTTTTGCTCATCAGGTTGGTAAAAACGACATGTTCACCTTATTCTATGGGTTGATAATATTACGGCGATAGCAAATTTCTAAATTTTCTCGTGTCCATGAGGTTTAAAAGATGAGGGAGGGTAATAATACAAAAAAGGATCATACTGCATGCTCGGTTTGCAGTCTGTAACCATGGCACAGCAGCTGCATCTACCTGGAAGAGGAGAAGCAGAACATGGTGGCTGCTGACCATGGAATCTAAGAGGTTAAATGACAGTGATCAGAGTTTTCTGGGCCCCTGCTGTTTCTCACAAAAGCATAGCTCTTGGGCCCGTGCGATCATCTTGACCCACGTGTACGTCATCATGGAGCCTTTAGGCAAGGCAATCCATGACTGCATCCATTTAGTTGGGATAGAAAATGGTAGATTGGTAAGAATTCTTGGAAGGAAAGCAATTTTGTTTTGGTGAGAAGGTAACATTACCTACTCGGTAGATGTGATGCCGACACTCAGCACTACCAAAATCACTAAATGGTGCTAACCACGCTCCAATGGCAACCAATATTTACCCTGTCCTCTGCTCGCATGTAAGAAGCTTATTATTATAGCCTTTGGCTCTTGTACCTATCTCCTTACATCAGTCTATATTAGCAGAGAATGAAGCACATAAATCAACAGCTTTTATTGCCTGCCTTGAGCGGCAGGCAACAGCCTCTGCCAGGCAGAACCGATGGCAGTCAGTGACACCTCGCATGTAAGTTAAGTATAAGCAAATGGCTGCCAAATGAAGATGGATAGATGAAAGACAAATTATTAGGGATGATTTTCCAGTTGCCAGGGCTTCATAGTAATAAGAATTCATCCAGTCCTTAAAGGGGTTGTCCAGTCCCTAAAAATTGATGGCCTATCCTCAGGATAGGCCATCAATAGCTGATTGGTCGGGGTCCGACTCGCGGGACCCCCGTTTTGAAGGGGGTGCAGGACTCGTATGAGCACTGCTTCCCCTTCATTTTTACTTGCTCACTGTGGAGAGTTCACACAGATGTAGCAGCGATTCACAGTATTGCAGCCTTCTCCTATTGAAGTGAATGGGAGAAGGCTGCAATACTGTGAATCGCCGCTACATCCGTGTCGATGATTCACAGTGAGCAAGTAACAATGAAGGGGAAGAAGTGCTCTCGTAAGAGCGCTGCACCCCCTTCGAAACAGCTGATCGGCAGGGGTCCCGGGAGTCAGATCCCGACCCATCAGCTATTGATGGCCTATCCTCCGGATAGGCCATCAATTTGTAGGGACTGGACAACCCCTTTAAAAGGTAAATCATTGTGGGTTAAGCTTTTTAACAAGTACTCTCCCTAAACCACTTTACCCTCATCACTTAAGACGAAGCACTGGAAAGGACAGTCCGGGTTTCAGAAACTGGGCCATCTCTGAAAGTCATTAAAGCACAGGTTAAAAATGAAAAAAAAAAGCGATATTTCAGTACATACTACAGCTGGACATTAAGTATTTGACATAATCGATAGAGCATTTCACGAGGTTTGTAGAGAAGCTTGAATCTGTAAATTCATGTTTACTTTTACTCCTAGAAAAAGGCACAGCACTTTGTTTTAGTTTCTGTGGTCACCTTTCCAGTTTCACTGAATGTTGATATTGTCTCCATGAATACTCTGTATTAAGTCTATTTGGCTTTAGATATTGTTCTGGCAAGGTTTGTGGAAAGTATACTTTAGTTGCATAAACAGAAAGAGCAAGAACCCAACAGGTACCCACAGGCAGGGTCTTGACTGGATAGGTGGCAAAAAAAAAAACACTCCAATAATGCAACAGCAGCTTGAAATATAAGAGCAAAAGAATATCAAAGGGAAGCTAAAAATCAATACACAAGCAAATACTGACCACTGATAAAAATAAATAAAGTAAGACAAGGACAACAATTCCCTCACCCCTGTATACCTAAAGTAGCAGAGTACCTTTGTCCCTATGGCTGGTACTCCCAAAGTTTACAAAATGTTTGTACTCTTATACAAGTATGCAGAAAATCTCTACTTCTCTTATGTTCTTCTATTGAAAAGATTAAAAGGATTTTTAATTTTTTCTCACGTTGCATTGAAAA
Organism: Rhinoderma darwinii; assembly: GCF_050947455.1. NCBI lineage: Eukaryota > Metazoa > Chordata > Amphibia > Anura > Rhinodermatidae > Rhinoderma > Rhinoderma darwinii. Next base: position 199,107,036 of record NC_134691.1, read on the forward strand.
AAAGGTTACCGCAATGAAAGAGTCAGCATTAAAGCCTCATGCACACTTCCGTACGGCCACCAATGACGGATCCGTGAAACACTGACCGCACATGGATGGCTTCCGTGTGCAGTCCGTTGTTTCAACGACCAAATAAATGGAATGGCTGAGACTGTTCCGTCAAAAACAGACAGGAGTAGGACCTGTCCTATTTTTGTTGGAACGGCCACACGGTTCCGTTAAAACAACTGAAGTGTGCATGGTCTTATAGCAATGAATGTGTTGGTTTGCTATCCGTTAAAAAAACGGATGGCACCCGGAATAAAATAACTGAAGTGGGCATGAGGCCTTAGACTGGGTTATCGTGTTGCGGTTTTGGTGCGTTATTACTGCGCATAAGGAGAAATGTGTCGAAAACAATAATTACTGTGTCCTTAGGGCCCAAACTAGGCCATGTCCTGGAGGGTGTTACCTACAACATAACTATTTAATACTTGTATTACCCATAGAATAATAATTATGGCATCATCTTTTCTTTAAACTATGGCGTTGTGCCGTTCCTTTGGCATTACTGCTGGAAATGTATTTACAAATTGACAACTGGGGGGGCTACAACTCACCTTGCGAATGGTGTGTGCACACCCTTCAATATATTTGGTCTCACATTATCCTCAAGAATCCTCTTGCACAATGAACAATTCATATTGCATTCTATGATCTTCCGAGGCCCTGATACAGAAAAGCAGCACCAAAACATAACATTTCCACCACCATGCTTTACAGTTGATATCAGGTGCTTCTGTCCTACAGCATTGTGCACCGTAACATGCTCATGTGTGTAGCGGGTCTAAAAGTAATGCTGGACACAGAACCAACACTGCAATGAAGAACCTCCTTCCAATATCTCCATAGTCTGAAAATTTCACATCATGCGATTGGCCTGGCTCACATTTTACCCGCCGCATAAAGAATCGAATCAGGTCCACTTTAGCTACGCTGTGCCAGGGGCGTAGCTAAAGGTTCATGGGCCCTGTTGCAAAATTTCTTCTTGCCCCACCCAACTTCTCTTCATGGCTGACGGCATCTCCTAAGTGACCCATTGATGCAGCACTAGCAGCTAGGGCGTTGCGCTATATATATATATATATATATATATATATATATATATATATATATATATATATATATATATATATATATATATATATATATATATATATATAGCTAAAAGACTACAACCCATATAGCTCCGCTACTAAATAGGCTTCAATGCAGGGCCCGGCAGACCGTATCACACATGATAAGATTAGATACAGGGCCATAGCACACAGTACTCATACTTATCCTCCTCGCTTCTGAAATGGGTCCTAACGTCATTCAGCCTCACGAAGTTGTGCATGGCACACATATCGGGACGCTGAGAGGAATCAGGATTCAGTGATGCGCCTGGACCCAATTCAGAAGAGAGGTGGGTAACTATACTGTTACTGTAGTAACAGAGGCCCGTGTAGTTTACGACAGTTACATAGTTACATAGTTAGTACGGCTGAAAAAAGACACAAGTCCATCAAGTTCAACCAAGGGACGGGAAAAGGGAAGGGAAAAATTTCTACACATAGGAGCTAATATTTTTTTGTTCTAGGAAATTATCTAAGCCTTTTTTGAAGCCATCTACTGTCCCTGCTGTGACCAGCTCCTGCGGTGACTATTCCATAAATTCACCGTTCTCACAGTAAAGAAGGCTTGTCGCCTCTGCAGGTTGAACCTTTTTTTCTCCAGAGATAGGCCTTAGTTACTACAGTAACTGTGGACAGATGTGGTGCGGGTTGCCCGCTGGCTTCGGGGCCCGGTCGCAATTGCGACCCCTAACACTATGCCACCGGATAGCCTGTATGAATCACTTTTAAGCCTAATTCAGATGAACGATGTTCAGGTCCCTGTGCTGTCAGAGTATATAACTGATGGTACGCTGACACATTAAAGTCAATGGGCCAATTGACATGTCCATTTTCCTGCACTGACAGTTGGTCCGTGCAGAGAAATATTGCAGAATGCACTAGTTTGGTCCGATTCCCATACTAGACTCACCCATTCAAGTCAATGACTCAGTGGAAAGAAACTGATCGTTTTTCACCGTTGGGTTGCTAGTAGATGCTGAAAAGGCAGAAAGTTTTTCATCTACGTGAAAAACGGATGACCACAGACTTAACACGGACAGGTGAAAACGGACACAATCCCAATTGAACTTGGATGTAAAAGTCGGCAGTTTTTTCCTGAAGAAACACTGGCGATTTTTAAATCATTCGTCTGAAAAAGGCCTAAGGGTAGCTTGGCGTATAGATTTCAATACATATTTAAACACAGGACTTAAACATGCTCTGTCACCAGATTATAAGTGCCCTATCTCCTACATAATGTGATCGGCGCTGTAATGTAGATAACAGCAGTGGTTTTTATTTTGAAAAACTATAATTTTTGAGCAAGTTATGAGCTAGTTTAAATCTAAACTAGCTCATAACTTGCTCAAAAATTATAGTTTTTCAAAATAAAAACCACTGCTGTTATCTACATTACAGCGCCGATCACATTATGTAGGAGATAGGGCACTTATAATCTGGTGACAGAGCCTCTTTAAGTCAACTTTTTTGGCAGAAGGAGCCCCATTTGCATACAGCATGGAAAACCTTACCGCCCTCAGATCAGAAGAAAGACGAGCCACTCGGTGGGTGCAGGGCACTGACTATGGCCTCTAAAGAGACATCAGCTGCTCTTTAACACCTCCCCCCCTACACCAAGACGTACATTTTAGTCATTGTGATTTTGCTGGTACAGTCTGTGCAAAGGCGAGATCAGTGAAAAGGAAGGGCTATATTACACAGCCCTGTCCTGCTGGGATCCGAGATCACAGCAGTTTAACCCCTTAGAGGACGTGTTCAATAGCAACCGTAGCATCTAAGGTGTTTGAGTGAGGAAGGGGGTCTCCCTGTTAGCCCATTGGCACCCTGTAACAAAGGCAATAATGCTTTGTTACACTGAGTATACCAAAGCGTTTTATAGGCTATTAGAAGATCATATTGTGAAATAGGAAATAAAAAAAGTTTAATAACATTTCTAATGCATAATAAAAGTATAATAACTTGCTATTTAAAACGCACAGAAAAAAAAATAAAAAATAAAAAATGAAAGGAACAGCACGTTTGCCCCCTCCCAAAAAACACGTATACGTTAATTAACAATCTAAATATACCACAAAACAGTTATATTAAAAAATGACTCCACAGAAGGCTAACAAAAAAGTTATGGCTGTTGTAATACGGCAACAAATATTGCTTTCTTTTCCATAAAAATGTGCTATAGCAAACAAGTTGTAAAACTAGAGATTATATGTAATCTCCTTGTGGCCCAAACAGCCCGAGTCCTTAAAGGGTTAAAAGTACGTCAAACACTTCACACCTCATATCTGTAACAAAATGACAACAAAATGAAAACAGATCCATTACAGCAGCCATTCCCAGTAGATATTATGGTACCATTTTGCCACTGGAACTTTATAGAAATGCATAAACCCCGATTCGTCCATCTGTGGCTCCTCCTGTTATTGTGGACTGTATACGGAATTCAACAGAGTGTCTACTCTATTACACCCGGGTAGTGAAAAGTTAGAAAAATTAGAGGTTAGGTAACAATACAGCATCCTGAGGGACATCTCCTGTCATTGTCCCAGTTCCCACAGCGTTTTTACACAGATTTCACGCTTGAATCGGCGCCAAATTCCTTTAGAGGAATTTATTTTGCATACCACTCTTGATGCATAAGAGGGGCTGTCTGACCTGCTCTTGAATTTTGAGCCATAAGGTGGTACATCGGGGGCACAAGAAAAAAAAAAAGGATGGATGAGAAAAAGCATTAGTGATAGTTTCAAAGTCCCAGTCAAATGGTCCGCAAGTGTTAGGCTGGATTCACACGAGCATGTTCTGCCCGTAAAGGACAGAACGTATTTCGGCCGCAATTCCCGGCATCATAGTTATGTACGAAGCTAGGAGTCCCTGCCTCGCTGCAGGACAACTGTCCCGTACTGTAATCCTGTTTTCAGTACGGGACAGTAGTTCCACGGAAAGGCAGGGACTCCTAGCGTCGTACATAACGATGATGCTAGGAGCCCGGCTCCCTGCAGTGTGTTTGGTCCGGGACTTCCGGGCGAAATACGTTCCGTCCTTTACGGACCGAACATGCGCGTGTGAATCCAGCCTTAGGGTATATGTTCAGACGCAGTGCTTTCAGACGTAATTCGGGTGTTTTACGCCTCGAATTACGCCTGAAAAAAAACGCCCCTAATACGCCTACAAACATATGCCCATTGCTTGCAATGGGTTTTACGGTGTTTTGTTCCCACGAGGTGTAATTTTACGCGTCGCTGTCAAAATACGGCACGTAAAAAGACGCCTGCGAAAAAGAAGTGCATGTCACTTCTTGGGACGTTTTTGGAGCAGTCTTTCATTGACTCCATTGAAAAATAGCTCCATTAACGGCCGTAAAATACGCTGCGAAAAACGTGAGTTGCTACAAAAACGTCTGAAAATCAGGAGCTGTTTTCGCCTGAAAACAGCTCCGTATTTTCAGAAGTCATCGGTCACTGCGTGTGTACATACCCTGAATTGTGCAACTCCCATTTAAAGGATTTCACAATCATGAATATAAATAGGAAATATTCGCTCAAATACTCAACTTTCTGAAATATATATATAGTGTAATGTTTGCAGGTAAACTCCAAATAAATCACAACAGCTACATTTTAGTAGCACTTTAGCTTTAATCCTTTCATGTGTTGTTGCTTAACATTCCAGCCAACTAAATCCAGACATTGCTTGGGATTTAAACTGGCCAAAAAGTGTTATCCTACTGTAGAATGATAGAGGTTGTAGACAAATTGGAAAAAAAAAATATTATTAGAATGGCAAATAAAATATATTCGTTTAAAATGAAAACTTTTTTTTACATTTTGCCATTTGTTAAAAATGTATGTGATCAACAGAGATCATATATACAGTGCTTTGTGAAAGTATTCACCCACCTTGGCGTTTTTCCTGTTTTAATACCTTGTATTACAATTGATTTATTGGGGCTTTTTACAATTCGATTTACACAACATGCCTACCACTTTGAAGGTGCGAAATATTTTTTACTGTGACAATATTTAAGACAAAAAAAAACAGAACTTTAATGTGCAGAAGTATTCCCCCCCCCCCCCCCTGCTCTTTCAGCGTTATCGTAGGTTTCTTCGTAGAATCTCTAATTAATACCCTCCTTGCCCGGTTTGTGAGTTTTGGTGGGCGGCCTTCTCTGGTCAGATTTGTAGTTGTGCCTCATTTGATCCATTTTGTTAGAATAGATTTAACCCGTTAGTGACCACCAGTACACTTTTTCACGTCGGTCACTAACGGGCTGTATTCTGATGCATAAGCCTTTTTACGGCGCTGCATCAGGATAAATAAACAGAGGAGGGAGCTATCAAATCTGCCTGAGGTAGTGGTGCTCAATAGCGTGCACCGCATCTGAGTGGTTTTGGAGAGGGGGAGGGAGCTCCCTCTCATCCCACTGACACCCGGCGATAAGATCGCCGAGTGTCTGTCTCCGATGGCAGCCGGGGGCCTAATAAAGGCCCCCAGGTCTGCCTGTAGTGAATTCCTGCTAGGTCATGCCGGAGGCATGACCTAGCAGATGCCTGTCAGTTTTAAACAGACATGCAGTAATACACTGCAATGCAAAAGTATTGTGGTGTATTATCGCATAGTAAAGTCCCCTAGTGGGACTAGTAAAAAAAAAAAAAAGTTATAAAAAGTTAATTAAAAAAAGGTTTTTCCCCTTACAAAATGCTTTACTATTAAAAAAACAAAATAAAAGTAAAAAAGTTACTCATATTTGGTATCGCCGCATCCGTAACGACCCCGACTATAAATCTATTACATTATTTAACCCACACTGTGAACGCCGTAAAAAATAAAAAAAACTATGGAAAAATTGCTGTTTTCTGTGAATCCTGAAAAATGAGATAAAAAGTGATCAAAAAGTCACATCTACTCCAAACTGGTACCAATAAAAACTACCAGTCTTCCCGCAAAAAAAACAAACCCTCATACAACTGCATCGGTGGAATAATAAAACAAAAAAAAAATAAAAAAAAAAGTTATGGCTCTTCAAATATGGAGACACAAAAACAAATAATTTTGAAAAAAATGCGTTTTTACTGTGTAAAAGTAGTCAATCTATACAAATTTGGTATCGTTGCAATCGTAACAACCCGCTGAAAAAAGTTAGTGTTATTTATACCACACGGTAAACGGCATAGATTGAGGACACGAAAAAGAGTGGCGAAATTTCAGTTTTTTTTACATCGGGGCGTGTTTACTACTTTTACTTGCTGGGCGTTGTGTATAGAAGTATCATCCACTTCTCTTCAGAACGCCCAGCTTCTGGCAGTGCAGACACAGCCGTGTTCTCCAGAGATCACGCTGTGTCGTCACTCACAGGTCCTGCATCGTGTCAGACGAGCGAGGACACATCGGCTACAGATGATTCTGCAGCAGCATCGGCGTTTGCAGGTAAGTCGATGTAGCTACTTACCTGCAAATGCTGATGCTGCTGCAGAATCAACTGTAGCCTCTGGTGCCGACATGATGCAGGACCTGTGAGTGACGTCACAGATCTGCACTGGCAGAAGCTGGGCGTTCTGAAGAGAAGTGGATGATACTTCTCGTCAGAAAGCCCAGCTAGTAAAAGTTGTAAACATGCCCAGATCTACGCACATAATACACGCCCAGTTGTACTTTTACTTTTCAACACGCCCAGTTGTACTTTTGCAAGCCTCATTTGCATAAATACGAAAATGGTCATAACTTGGCCAAAAATGCTCGTTTTTTAAAAATAAAAACGTTACTGTAATCTACATTGCAGCGCCTATCTGCTGCAATAGCAGATAGGGTTTGCAAAATCTGGTGACAGAGCCTCTTTAAGGCATTGTATCGTATAGCTCATTCAACTACAGCTTTTTCATTGATAAATGAGCCCACCTTTTTCAGTATTATATGGCTTCGTTCACATCTGCGTCGGGGCTCCATTCATGGGTTCCATCTGGGCTTTCCGTCACGGGAACCCATGACTGGAATCCAAGAGGAAACCATAGGACCTGTCACCATTGAAATCAATGGGGATGCAAACAGAAACCTATGGTTTCCATTAGTGGGTAACTACCCCTGTAGAAGCCATAGTGGCTGCTACCGAGCCCATGCCCCCGGGCACCGCTATAGATGCAGCAGCGAAGCCACATACAATAGTAGCTGCGTCTTCAGTACTGTCTCGGGGGCAGGCTCTGTATGGCGTTATCTAGAGGGGGGAATTATGTACAAGGGGGAGCTAAGTGGCACCCAGTCAAATATTTGCTATGGGGCCCAGTGTTTCCTAGCTACGCCCCTGCTTAAGACCATGGGAGTGCCATTTGTGTTCTCCTCCTTCATTTCTGCAGAAGAAGGAGAGAGAGAGAAGAAGGGGAGAGAGAAGGAGGAGGTGAGAGAGAGAGAGAGAAGGAGGAGGTGAGAGAGAGAGAAGGAGGAGGTGAGAGAGAGAGAGAAGGAGGAGGTGAGAGAGAGGAGAAGGAGAAGGAGAGAGAGGAGAAGGAGGAGGAGAAGGAGGAGGAGAGAAGAAGGAGAAGGGGGGAGAGAAGAAGGAGAAGGGGGGAGAGAGAGAGAGAGAAGGAGGAGGTGAGAGAGAGAGAAAGGAGGAGGTGAGAGAGAGGAGAAGGAGAAGGAGAGAGAGGAGAAGGAGGAGGAGAAGGAGGAGGAGAGAAGAAGGAGAAGGGGGGAGAGAAGAAGGAGAAGGGGGGAGAGAGAGAGAGAAGGAGGAGGTGAGAGAGAGAGAGAGAGAGGAGGAGGTGAGAGAGAGAGAGAGAGAAGGAGAAGGGGAGAGAGAGAGAGAGAGAAGGAGAAGGGGAGAGAGAGAGAGAAGGAGAAGGGGAGAGAGAGAGAGAAGGAGAAGGGGAGAGAGAGAGAGAGAGAAGGAGAGAGAGAGAGAGAGAAGGAGAAGGAGAGAGAGGAGAAGGAGGAGGAGAGAAGAAGGAGAAGGGGGGAGAGAAGAAGGAGAAGGGGGGAGAGAGAGAGAGAAGGAGGAGGTGAGAGAGAGAGAGAGAGAGGAGGAGGTGAGAGAGAGAGAGAGAAGGAGAAGGGGAGAGAGAGAGAGAGAGAAGAGGAGGTGAGAGAGAGAGAGAGAAGGAGAAGGGGAGAGAGAGAGAGAGAGAAGGAGAAGGGGAGAGAGAGAGAGAAGGAGAAGGGGAGAGAGAGAGAGAAGGAGAAGGAGAGAGAGAGAGAGAGAAGGAGAGAGAGAGAGAGAGAAGGAGAGAGAGAGAGAGAGAAGGAGAAGGAGAGAGAGGAGAAGGAGGAGGAGAGAAGAAGGAGAAGGGGGGAGAGAAGAAGGAGAAGGGGGGAGAGAGAGAGAGAAGGAGGAGGTGAGAGAGAGAGAGAGAAGGAGGAGGTGAGAGAGAGAGAGAGAGGAGGAGGTGAGAGAGAGAGAGAGAGGAGGAGGTGAGAGAGAGAGAGAGAGGAGGAGGTGAGAGAGAGAGAGAGAGAGGAGGAGGTGAGAGAGAGAGAGAGAAGGAGAAGGGGAGAGAGAGAGAGAGAAGGAGAAGGGGAGAGAGAGAGAGAAGGAGAAGGGGAGAGAGAGAGAGGAGAAGGGGAGAGAGAGAGAGAGGAGAAGGGGAGAGAGAGAGAGAAGGAGAAGGAGAGAGAGAGAGAGAAGGAGGAGGTGAGAGAGAGAGAGAGAGAGGAGGAGGTGAGAGAGAGGAGGAGAAGGAGAAGGGGAGAGAGAGAAGAAGGAGGAGGTGAGAGAGAGAGAGAGAGAGGAGGAGGTGAGAGAGAGGAGAAGGAGAGAGAGGAGAAGGAGGAGGAGAAGGGGAAAGAGAGAGAAAGAGAGAGAAAGAGAGAGAAAGAGAGCGCAAGAGAGCGCAAGAGAGCGCAAGAGAGCGCAAGAGAGCGCAAGAGAGAAAGAGAGAGAGCGCAAGAGAGAGAGAGAGAGAGCGCAAGAGAGAGAGAGAGAGAGAGCGCAAGAGAGAGAGAGAGAGAGCGCGAGAGAGAGAGAGAGCGCAAGAGAGAGAGAGAGAGAGAGGGCGGAGGAGGAGAGGGCGGAGGAGGAGAGGGCGGAGGAGGAGAGGGCGGAGGAGGAGAGGGCGGAGGAGGAGAGGGCGGAGGAGGAGAGGGCGGAGGAGGAGAGGGCGGAGGAGGAGAGGGCGGAGGAGGAGAGGGCGGAGGAGGAGAGGGCGGAGGAGGAGAGAGCGGAGGAGTATACACGACTGAATAAAAATTAACGCTTTTCCATATGCCCTATTAGATGTCAGTAACTCCACATCTGACTCAGCCTGTCCATGCTGCTAACCAGTCATTCATTTGTATAACCATGTAATACTTTATTGTATTACATTGGGAATATCATACAGTGCACGTCACCTGCTAAGCAACATTCATACATTATATTGCAACGGTCTTCAACATGAAATTCCAATAGTCAGCGCATCCTATCAACCAATTATTTTTAGGGCATGCAGGGAGTTGCAGCTTCACAACAGCTGGACAGCCACAAAGGAAATAACACTACAGTACATAGTAGTCATAATTTTTTCATGGGGACTACTATACGGTCGTCACTGTTTACCTGTCTTCTGACTAAAGATTTAGTAGATTACCATTGGGGAGCTAGCAAAAAGGGAAAATAAGTTTTAATTTAGTGCAGTATTCACGTTTTCTGTGAAAAGTAAAACGCACCACACACACACAAACTAACCAATACTGGTCTCACAGCAAAAGTACCTTAAAGGGAACCGGTCACCTGTATTTCACCGATTAAACTAGCAATACCTGGTGTTACTGGGTAAAAAATCATGTTTGTGTAGCCTATAATTAGCTTCTAATTAGGCTCTGTACTAGGGCTGGGAAATTATAACCTAAATCAAAATCCTGAATAATTGAACATTTAACAATATTTAACAATTATTTCAGCCACACCTCTTTTTGCAGGTCACGCCCCCTATTTGCAGGCTATGCCATTGAATTAATTTTTAACCCCTGAGCCTGTGTATACTACTGTATATAATATACCCCTGACACTGCCCCCACACAGTATATTGCCCCTATAACTGCCTCCACAGTATAATGCCCCTATATCTGCCTTCCACAGAGTACAATGCCTACATAGAGTATAATAACCCTCATAGCTGCCACCACACAGTATAATGCCACCATAACCGTCCTCCACACAGTAGAATGCACCCCAGAACTGCCCTCCACGCAGTATAAAGCCCCTATATCTGCCCTCATACATTATAATGCCACCATAGCTGCCCCTAATAGTGCCTGCTAAAAATAATAATACACACACTCACCTAACCCCTCTCCAATGACGAATGGAGGAGATCCCTCTGCTTCTCTGGTCTGAGCAGCTCGGGGCAGAAAGGCGCAATGACGTCACTGCTGTGTGTCCAGCGAACATAGTGAATGGTAGCACAGCGACCTTGTGGTCCCCTGCTCTACCATTGGTTTCAACTGTATCTGCGACGTCGATTAATTACGCCGAATTTTAATTAATTGCCCAGCCCTACTCTAAACCTTTAGTATTCAGCTTTTTATAGTGTTCCTGCGCTGTATGCTAAGCAGCATAAGAGTCATTACTTAGTTTGAAAAGTCATATCTTCATTCCTCAAGCCTTTGAGTTAACCCTTACTTTTGATTGACAGCTCCTCGCCTCCCCCACCAGCACACACGAAATCCCACGCTTGCGCATCGATGTCACTAGGCGGAAACACTGCGGATTTTCCGCAACAGAATTGCGGAAAATCTGCAGCGTAACACAGCAGCAGCAGTGTGGGTGAGATTTGAACAAATCTCAGCCACACAAAGCATAAAAAAATTGCCAAAAAAAAGCTTTCATAAAATTTACCTGCGGTATAAAACCCGCAACAAAGAGCTAGAGGCTGTCCTGTCCATTTGGATCAGGACCGTGTGGTAGGAGGGCGATAGGGAGATCAACTTATTAGAGCTCAGAGCAGCAAAGCTGGGGCTTCAGAAGTTAATCTGCATTTTCATTTGACTTAGGCTACCTCCCCCGTACTGCTGAATTTTGGGTAAAGGCCCCCTATTTCAACAGAGATGCATCCAAGGTTGTCATTAAATCTGGGGCTTTCTGTCTGATCGAAGAGGGTTGGGGCAGAATTAGTGTATAGATTCTTGACATTTTGCCCCGTCTCTTGCTTGAGAGGTTAAGGAAGAGATGTGGAACACTGTAGTCCACGAAGCGTGCCTAGACAAAACTGCATGTGATCACAAAATGTGGAACGTTGCAGAATTCTGGATGGAGAGCGGGGAGGGGATTTTTTTTTTTTTTTTTTTTTAAGAGAATAATAATAATAAACTTTAAATAGTGCCAACATGTTCCTCAGCGCTTTACAATAAGTGTTCAAATTTATTAATTACTTGTCATTTTACTTTTTAAACAATGAGGCAGAAGGAAAGTTATTTCCATAAAAGCTTATAATCTAAATGTACTGGTAGGAATGACAATAGGTACAAGGTGCTAATTTTGACCAGAGGAATATAAATAAAGCTGCAATTATCCAGCCAGAATCGGAGTTAACACGGGTATTAAATTCAGAGTGATGTGACGACGGCAGTTAGTGGAGTACAGAGTGGAATGGAGATACAGGTGTCTGCTACCAGGTCAAGTTGTGTATGGGCCACAGACTATAGTTTTTCAAGAATTAATTTTTCGGGCACGTTTAAATCTGGGGATGTTAGGAGAACATATAACATTCTGAGGCAGCAAGTGCCATACAGGAACGTAGACTACCACCGTAGCAGCAAGAGTAGCGGCTACTGGGCCTGTGGACTTAAGGGGTCTGGCGCTGGCCATTATCCATTAGATTTAATCTATTAGAGAATGACCGGTATCACTTGCCACCCCTCACCCTAGGGTCTGCCTCAACTTTAGGCTCCACTGCCGCACACAGCATCTGGACACTGGCCAGCGTCAGCACTCTGTGTGTGCCGGAAGTGAAGAGGGCCTGCCAGGAAGGCAGGTAAGTACAGATTTGTCCATCCTTACCTTTGCTTGAAGTTGGTTAAGGACTTCAACTTATCATAAAACAAAGTTTGATACAATATCGTGACATGCTAGAAAACCCTTGACAGACTGCAATGCACAACCACTAGGTGGCCACACAGACATATATAGCATAGACTCTCATAACAGAATATCGCCAAATGATGTTTTTTTTTCCAAAGCTAGTCATCTCATGCCACATATCTTAATATAAGTTAAGAGAGAAAAAGAAAAGGACACATCTGTAAATGTAGGGGACTAATCTGGGATCTGAAAACATTTGGGCATCTGGACTAGGGTCCGAGTAGAAGGGTCTAGTCTGGGGTCTAAATTTGTGTTGGCATCTTGTCTCAAGTCTGAATTTAGTTTGGGGGCTCCACCGTATATTAGGCACTTAAAGCAACTCCGTATACCTTTGGGGGCACATATTGCAGCACAGTATATATCCGGGTAAACGTGTGTGGTACAGTATCTCTGGGACAAAATCTGTCTGATGATTGTCAGAAGTACTTTTTTTTAAAATTTTATTACTGCAACTTGGCCAGCAGGTGTGCCCTCACCCTAAATTTTACATGGAGCTGGCAAGTTCTGGGGGGGGATTTAAACGTTTAGTAGAGCATCTTTGCAAACATTCACATGTGGGTTTTTGACAAGGTAGCCATCTAGAGCACCTGAATGTATGGAAAAGTATGGAACGCAATGCGATCCAATTAGAATACAAAACATTACATTAACCCCCAAGTCACACACAAAAACAACACAGCTCGATTTGGAGGGGTGTGAGCTCCATAGAAAAATATACAGATAACCTCTTGCATTTAATCCTACATTTTTATACTACCATCATCCCATACTCCAGTAGGCCAAGAAAATGGCGATCGAATTGCTTCCACTTTTAGTGTTCTGTACGGTTATCAGTCACCATATGGCTCTGAACATTTCGCCTTCTAATGTGTTAGGCCCCCATCACATCATATTTTGCCTTCTGTCGGACGTACAGTACTGTGCAAAAGTTTTAGGCAATGTGGGAAAATGCTGCAAAGTAAGAAAGCTTTAAAAAATAGAAGTGTTAGTTTTTTTTTTTATCAATTAACAAAATGCAAAGCAAGTGAACAGAAAATAAATCTAAAATTAAAATCAATATTCGGTGTGACCACCCTTTGCCTTCAAAACAGCATCAATTCTCCTAGGTACATTTGCACACAGTTTTTGAATTAACTTGGCAGGGAGGTTCTTCCAAACATCTTGGAGAACTAAGCACAGATATTCTGTGGATGTAGGCTTCCTCTTCATATAATCCCAGGCAGACTTTGTGGAGATCAACTCCCTGTGGGGGCCAAATCATTACTTTCAGGGTTCCTTGTTCTTCTTTACGCTGAAGATAGTTCTTAGTGACATTAGCTTTATGTTTGGGGTTGCTGTCCTGCTGCAGAATAAAATTTGGAGCCAATCAGACACCTCCCTGATGGTACTGCTTGATGGATAAGCATCTGCCTGTATGTCTCAGCATGGTGAACACCATTAATCCAGACCAAATCCTCAACCCAATTTGCGGAGATGCAGCCCCAAACTTGCAAGGAACCACCACCATGCTTCACTTGCCTGCACACACTCATATCGCTCTCCAGCCCTTCGTCGAACAAACTGCCTTCATTAGTCCAAGGCACCTGCTGCTTTTTTTTCTGCACCCCAGTTCCTATGTTTTCGTGCAAAGTTTAGTCGCTTGGCCTTGTTTCCACGTTAAAAAGTTATGGCTTTTTGGCTGCAATTCTTCCATGAAGACCACTTTTGGCCAGACTTCTCCAAATAGTAGATGGGCGTACCTGGATACCACAGGTTTCTGCATGATGGCATTGCTGGACATCCGATTTCAAAGGGAAGCATGATGTGTCTTTGATCTGTTGCACTAAGCTTTCTTGGCTGCCCACTGCGTCAATGGTCCTCAACGTTGCCAGTTTCTTTGTGCTTCTTCAAAACAGCTTGAACAGTACATCTTGAAACCCTAGTCTGCTTTGAAATCTTTGCCTGGGAGAGGCCTTGTGTCTTGTTGCTGTGCTCAGTCTTGCCATGATGGACCACCTGTGAAATTAAACAGTTTTCCACAACTTCACCTATATAGCAGAGTCTGGCTGTTCCTCACCCAGTTTTAAGCCACCTACACAGCTGTTTGTTAGGGTATGCTCACACACTAGACTAAAAAAAAAGTCTGAAAATACAGGGCTGTTTTCAAGGGAAAACCGCACCTGATTTTCAGACATTTAAGCCACTCACGATTTTCACGGCGTTTACGGACGTTTTTTGGAGCGATTTTCTATAGAGTGAAAAACTGCTCCAAAAACGTCCCAAGAAGTGACCTGCACTTCCTTTTCGCGGCCGTTTTTTTACGCGGCCATTTTGAAAAACGGCCGCGTTATAAAACGGACCATAGGTACAGAATGAAGTTTTTCCCATTGAAAACAATGGGCAGATGTTTGGAGGCGTTCTGCTTCAGTTTTTTCAGCCGTTTACGGCCCGAAAAACGGCCGAAAATAGGCCGTGTGAACATACCCTTACAGTTAACGACTGTTTCAAGCTACATATGAACTTTGTGCAAGTGTGCCTAGAAAAATTGATGCTATTTTGAAGGCAAAGGGTGTTCACATCAGATATTGATTGGATTCAGATTGCTCGTCAATTCATTCACTTTTTTTTTTCTTAATTAACAAAATGCAAACTATTATTAACAGTTCTATTTTTAAAGGCATTCTTAGCAGCATTTTTCCACAACTGCCTAAAACATTTAACCAATACTGTATAGGTTAGGAGGATTTGTGGCGTATACCTCCATCAGGCTGCAACATATCCCGTTGTATGGCATAGAGAGATCGAGATATCTATCTCAGGAGCTTCCCCAGGGTTCCCAAGCAGAGGAATCATCAAGAATCACTCTGCTCAGGGAAGCTCCTGCCATACTGTCCAGAGCTTTCCTGATGTACACGATAAACAGTTAATAAACATTATGTAAAGAGGACCTACGGTACCCAACCTATCCATCCTGCTACAGTTCATTAATATATTTTGCTGCATTTGTTCTAGGAGAAATTGTTGTCTCTGATTTTATTTCCACAGTTCTAACAAAAGGAAAAAAGTAGAACAGTAACTACGCAGATTGCCTAGGCCTGTAATTAAATTAGATGTCTGTGCAAGCGACCATAAAAAAAAAGTAAACAAGAATATATATATTCCTTCTCATGAGACTATAGAGTACTACTGAAAGGAATCAAACCAAAACATATTGTATAGCTTTTAAAATCAGGAAGAACAGTAGCTTTCTGACGCCATATCTACAATGCAGATTCCCATCTAAGTTAGAATAAGGGCTCTTGCACACTTCAGGGCTCTGTGCGCAGAGATACAACCAATGTGCACTATTATATAGTCTCCCGTGCATATAGAGAGATTTTCCCCTAGAAGCAATGCTTCTAGGGGAGAATACCTCTGTACATATGGAGTCCGACAAACGGTCAGAAAATCGTAAAAGGCCGTGTGCATGAGCCCTTAAAAGGGGTTCTCATTGACATACTCTTTCAGCAAGAAACCTATAAGTGCGTATGGACATGGGTTGTCTCATGAGACAACCCCTTTACGACCCGTCACGTAACGCCATGACAATCAGTTAACAGCCGATCGCGTCGCGGGGGGGGCGCGATGGCTTGTTGGATGGGGCTCCCCCCGATTCTAACAATTTAAATGCCTCAGTCA